>NC_080382.1:3538972-4190032 GCF_014773155.1 Arachis stenosperma | reverse complement strand
GCCTTACTTGAAGTCGGGCAACTACGACGAGAACTACATCCTGAGGGTTTAGGCACTGTTTCCCATACGATTCTGAAAGCTGAAACAGGTACTCATGTCCAGCTCATCTGCCTCGCCTCTTTGTTAGAATTCATCATGCGAATATTCACTATTAATACGACAACACCACACGGAAAAAAGTTACTTACTGAAATAGATTGTTTATTCTCACGCCCTGTTTTTACCATTATGGGGCATACTTCAAGTGAAAGACCTCACTTTCATTCTTGTTTTAAGTCTCCTAGTTATGTCTTCATTTAATATGTTTGAAGTACTTGGTGCGAAAATGTCTATCAGATCTGTTTATGAAATTCTTATTTCTCGAAGAAACATTAAATGATTCAACTGATCTCCATAAAATTAGGTAATGTTATGTGCATTTCATCATTGTATAGGACTGTAGTAATTTATTGTAGGTAGATAAGATTTATTCCACTTATTCATGTTCATGTCTTTCAATTAATATGACAAATTTCTGTATCTATGTGGTTAAAGACTCAAGTATATAAATACCTGAAATCACTTTCAAAAGATAACTTAATAAAGTTCTTATATCTTTTTTAGTATATGAATTAAATATGTCTAGGATTTACAAAAATGTCATGTGTAAATAATAAAAATATTTGGCAGGTACAGCATAAATTAACGTCTGCAAATATCTGAAATTTTTTTTTGTTTGATGACAAATAAATAAAAAACTAATAGTACTTCTACAGTGAAAAATTTGAATAATAAATTTGCGATCTTAAGTTTAGAATTCACCCTAAGTCAACACATTTTAATTTCATCCCATTTCGTTGACAGTCTCTTATGTTAATATTTTGGTTGAATCAATTAATGGTTTAATCATTCTGCATATTATGCAACAAACTAAAGAGAGTACATGTTTTTCCTTGAACTTTAATTTTTTTTTGTCAGCGGTTTTTCTTTTAACTAAAAAGAAAGTACATGTGTTTTTTTTTTAATAAAAGAGAGTACATGTTATTAGTAACATTCGATAACTTTTTGTGAACCGGCAAAAAAAATAAAAAAAAAACCAAAACTAAGTTTTGGATCGCATAAATTTATTTACCTATCCCAACAAAAAAAGTTAGTCTTAAAAACATTACTCAAATTTCTTTGGCCTTAACATTACTGTTATTTTTTTTTACTATAACATTAATGTGTTTTATACGGGGTCATTTGGATGCGGGATGTTAGTGGCAATGCCATAAGGCAAGTTGGGTTGTTGGGCCCAGTCACAAAAAAAAAAAACAGTTCTAAATACAGCTAATTAAAAAGTGATGACTACTTAATTATTTGGCCCCAAGAAGTTAACCCAATAGTAACCGTAGTGAGGCCTAAATCTGTGAAACGGCTTGTTACATCAATGAGAGGCCAGCGACCCAATCAAACAGAACGGCGAGGCCACTCTCTTCATCTCCATCGACGCAGAGAGATTTAGCCCTATATGCATACCTTTTAGAGGTTCTTTGTTAGCATGGGTTTCTGCACCGTTTGAGATACCGTCGCCGAGGAATACAACCTCACCCTCCCATGGCGAAACACTAAACCACTGTTTTCAAGTCCGAATTATGTATTCCAACATGATCTGTGTGAGCAGGTACTTCGAGTGCAAGACGTTGCGGCGATGGAAAAAGAACAGATCAAGGAACCGGCTTCATTTGCAGCTCCGGGAGCTTCCGCTGCACCGTCCGCGCCTAGGGGTTCACATTTGGAGTTGCCCCCAGCCATGCTATTGGGTCGGAACACAAGTAAGCCTCCGCCTAAGGACGTTACTTACGTGATAACAGCATTAACTTAGTTTCCATCATCGTTAGATCTATCTTTGTTACCCTGTTTTTGTTGTAGGAGGGATTCCAAGGAACCTGAACACGCAATCACAACCACGTCTTTGGCTGAACGCATCTCTCAAATTGAAGCTGACATTGCCGACGTTAGATTCGTTATCCGAAACCAGAAGCTTCTAAATGAGGAGTATGTGGAACTGGTGAAAGAAATGATAAATCAGCAAGCTTTATCACCCCACATTGGTAGTAACTCTCCAAAAGCGAGGAAGACCACCATGACCGAAGGGACCATTGGAAAAAGCGGAGGAACATTAAGGACGTACAAGCGAGAGAAAAATCCTACTCCCACAACAACTGGAACCGACCCTGACTATCTCCCAATTCCGACGCCGCCATCTAGTCCAGAAGGTAGCACCTTCCGCTTGAAGCGCAGAAACAAACAGCGGCGTTCTGGATCGACCCCTGCCCCAAAAGGAGAAACCCCAAAGGGAAAGAGAAAACTATTTAACTCGGGGAGCATTTCTGGGGTGGGCCAGAGCAAGGGAGAAAAGACTCACATCACTAGCAGCTCCATCCCAGCAGTCCAATATGCTGAGCAACAAAACTTTCTGCAGATTCGCCATGTCGATAGGAGCCAGTGGGGGAAGGAGATTGGGAAAAATATTCCCCGTGTAAGTCCTACCCTATGGTTAGAAGCTTCTGTTTAGTAGCTGGTGTATATACCACAATATTTTTTATTCTAAAAAATATTTACTAACTGCACACGAGATTCTCCTTTCAGGGTATGCCATTAACTTTTTTCCCCACCAAGGACATGAAGATTGTAGGCCTTGATCTATGCGCTGCGGCGTACATATTCAACACGAAACTTGACCAAGAGTAAGTCTCACAACTGATTATAGCAGCAACATTTTTCATCCCAAAATTCATACTAGTGCATGTTCTGTTGGATTCCACTGTTATAAATGATTTGCATATTTCGTTAACAAGAATGGTCACCCACATTCTTGAAATCATGTGATAACTACATTCGAAATAAATTATGCTTGCTAATACTGAACACCGCAGCGAGCTACTTGTTCGGAGCCCGCACTGCGCTATTACCAGGGGTGCTCTCAGAACTCTGGAGCCAAGGAAGCCCGTGGTCGACGACGTGAGTACAAGCCTCAGTACAGCAGGCCCTGTACATGATACTCCAATTTCCAGTTGCATGATTTTGCTGAAGTGCATGCCTAAGCATTATGCATTGTGAATGTTTACAGGTGCTGATTCTACTTGCCTGCATGCTGGCCGGGAACTCCACCAGGATTCATTGGTTCTTGCCGACAACCTTCTCAGTGAGTTGACTTCCCATGAACCTTATCTTCTAATAAAAATCTTTTTGTTAATTCTGCCGCTAATAATTGGTTGTTGTTGAAATTAATAACATAAATTTCTAGATGATCAAGTTGTTGCAGGTAGTAAACTAATTTCGCGCTTTGAAAGTAATTTTAATTTTTTAACATTTGTTGCTTTTTTTTTTCAGACCCTGTGAATTGAGAACTTACAACACTTGTTTTATTAAGTATTATAATCATGAAAAAGTGTTTTATGGCCACCATTGAACTTTGTCGTTACAGCAAATTGCCACTGGAAGGGGACCAGTTCCTTATACGACACTGAAGGCCATTAGGGAGGATTTTATGGGCAAAGCCAACAGGGTCTGCAAGGTCAGTCCCGATAGGATTTGTAATGTTGTCGTTACCTCTTAATTCATTACGCATGTGAACATTCCGATAATGGTTTCTGCTGGGAGATTTATTGTCCCATTTGGTGCGATGGACATTGGTTTCTGCTTGTGATTGACGTCATTCGCAGACAGCTTGTGTACCTGGACTCCCTTCCCTCAGAAGATGATAGACCCAAGCGGCTTCGGCAACTTAAAAAAGTGGTATGGTCTATCAATTCGTGTTGAAACTAATTTTTGCACTACATTTTATTCGGTAAGCAATGTTAATAATGAACTTTGTGTGTACGCCCTGATGCAACCATAAGGCTATCTTTCTGGAGGAGCTGCTGGACAGTGATGATTGGTATGATGAACCGACAAATCCTAGGATTATGTGCAGTGACTACGAGATAAAGGAGCCTAAGGTCACCAGGCAGGACCCCGGAAGGTACCCCTAATACGAAATCTACTTCTGTTACCTTAGGCTGGCTATGAACTAAAGTCATATGTGACTAACTGATCCATGATTATCTATGATATGATATCTTTGTTCCACCCTCTATTTTGTTGGCATGATGAAGTGTTGCAGAATCTATAACTCCCTTAGTGTAACTGTTGTCACTTGATTCAGCATGATGTGTTACAGGATTTAAAAAAATAACATAGGTAAAACATTTTTTTTGTTCTAGCAATGATTGCGGCCTATACGTTGCGCAATGGATGATAATGTACCACCTGTGGAACTCGTACGAGGCTGAGGTATACCCACACATCATAGACTTTAGCATTATGTTTGCAGTATTATTAGAACATGTGCTGAGTGAACCGCTTGTGGTTGCAGAAAATTACAGACTACAGTCATATGAGGCTTGCTGTTGACATGGTGCTAAAGTACCATAATGACAAGCGCATGGAGGTCATCCAAGCTGCGTTGGAATACTGGAGGAACTTAACCAACGGTTCCCCAGTAGCTAACTGATTCACAAGTTCACCTAAGTTTCTTTTGACATATGCTTGTTTGAATGATAAATTGGCGAGAGACCACAGCCTTTTGTATAATATTATGTAATCCAGCAACTTATTGGATTGTGCAATATTTCCTGGGAGTAGGTTTGGCAACCTTCTGTGGCTATTCTCATGCAACTCCTTGTGTAACCCATGACACGTTTGACCTACACAGGTAAAATCCTCACTCATATGATGCATTTATCAGGATGTCTATGAAAATTTTCTTAACCTCCAATCCAGATACACTGCACCACTGTATAACATAAAACAACAAGTTCTGATGTTCTACCTCGATATAGGTACGGTGTCAGGAGTTACAGATGAGGTACGACTGGATAAGCACCTTTCAGGAACGCGCACAAATCATGCAGTCTCCAAAGAGTGTGCTTCAAATACACTCGACTTTTGTAAAACAAACTATAGTTGTCGATGCTTTTTCATAGACATCAACTGTGTCTTTCGGACCTCTCTAATTTCATCAAGCATAATTTAGTAAACCATCATGTACTGGCTTTCATATCCATATTTGTTGCTCTTCCATTTGATGCAGTAGTTACACCTTTTTTTTCTGGTTAGACCAATACTAAACCAATACAATTAACTTTCGAAACTCAAATTCAAATGTATGTACTAATAGTAAAATGCTGTGTAAACTTTTAAGAGTATGCTATTGCATGGATCGCTTTACCAAAATATGGAAATTGAACAATTACAAGCCCTTTTTTTTATACCAAGATATGGAAGTTGAACAATTACAGGCCCTTTAACAAAATTACTAAAATATGCATTAACCCAAATAAATTTGTTATTTTATCTTATTATTTTAATTTAGATATTTAAAAATACCTTATTAATTTATTTTATGAGATTTTAATAATTAATTATTAAAATAAAAATAATATATAAAAATTGATAACATATATTTTTATATCAAAAACAAAAATATATGAAACTACATTACTTTTATTTTTTCTAGTACTCTTAGTACTCTTTATTTTAATTCTAATTTAAGTTATAAAATTTCATGATTCATGACTTTATTCCTTAGTTATTAGTAGTTTTTTTTTTACTTTGTTCATTTTAACAGAACCAAATTAAAAATAAAATTTTTTATACCACACCAAAAATGAAAATTGTATAGCAACATTTAATTATATATTTAGATATTCAAGTAATAAGGATCCTCCAATGAAAAAAATAAAGGGTAAAATTGATTAAAAAAAAACTCATTAGTAAAAGTAGTTCTTATAATGAGGGTACCTTTCATTTTAGAGGAATTAAAAGGAATTTTCATCTTCTGCCAGAAAGAGAGAGAACAAGCCTTATGTCCAATACGGTTGGAAGTATCGAGAAATAATGACAACGCATAAGCGGACAATTCTAAGGCTGAAACAAATTAACCATTAAGGGTTCATGTTATCCATGATCATTACTTTGGAACACATGAAAGACATTCAAATTTTGCTGTACAATGCACGTCCCTAATTCACAACACATGACGCATTAGCATTACTAAAGTTCAATACAAGACACTGCTTCACGTAAATTTTCAAACCCGCATCTGCAACAAGTACAAAAAAATGGACCCCTGGTTTGGCAAATGCTAACATGCTTCATTCAACGGCCTGACATTGATGAATAAATGATATGCACATCACCAATTGGCGAATGCCTAACCTTGTCGAACCTTTTTACAAGAAGTTTGAGATTGGCTGTTCATAGTTCCTTCTACCTACAAAATCAGAAAAGACAAGACAACACTGCTCAATCAAAATAACGCTGCTGAATTTTTAATGATACATCACACAACATAACAGACCTAAACTACTCAAACAGTAAGAAAGCAATTAGAAAATAACCTCATCATCTGGTTGTTCGTTCCTCGCAGTACAATTCCTACGATCGTGCCCAAGCCCATGGCACCTTCTACATCGCCTTCCCATTTTTGCGTTCGTGCTGCCCCTGGGAGCACCCTTCGACTTTACAATAGTTGGATCCAGCATGTTGACAAGGTCATCGCCTGCTCTCCCAAATCGGTTCCTTCCGCCTCGTGGGCCTGCTGACTCAATTTCCTTCGTCAATTTTGCTACTTGAGAAAGAACATTCTCGTACGTTTCTCCATCCTGAGAGGCTATATAGCACATAGACATACATGCACTCCACAGAGACCCATAACGTACCCGAAACGCCTTTTCCGGATCGACCACTGGCACTTCACCAACTGACACCAATGTTTTTGCATCTTTACACCACCTGCGAAGCACTAATAGCCTAGGCAATGCCTCTATCTCAAGCTCCTTCATCGCACAACATATATGACTACATGGGACCCCTAGACTGTTCCACAACTTGCACGAGCACTCATAATTTTCGGAACTGCTATCGTATAAAACAGTATAAACTCGACGGAGCTTTCGGAACTTCCTTAGCATGAACTTCTGAATGGTACCATAAGTCTCACGATGCAGCACGAGCAACGCACCAACTGACTCTATTTGTTTCTTAACCTCAAAGAATATCTCTCGCGTATACACCTTGCTTACAGTCTTTTCAATACTTTCCAACCCTGTTGTCATCACCGGTTCCGAATACAAGCTTTTGAAGTCGGCCATGAACTCATTATTCCGATAATCCTTCACCACACGATCCAGGTTCTCCACGAGCTCAAGTAGACAATTTCCAGATCTAATAAACTTCTTGAGGGATGAATTGATTCCCTCACATCTCGATGTTGTTCTAACTCCTGCACAAAACTTATCACACAGATAGGCGTTTGCCCAATGCACCCTCTTCTCGTATGTTTTTCCAATCCACTCATTATTCTCTAAACCAAAGCTCTCAACCATCTCTGCCCAATAGTTCTCAAACTCTTCAACCACAAAGTTTCCATACACCGCAGTCTTGAATGCACTACAGAAATTAGCATCCTTAATATTAGAGACAGCATTCCGAGCAAGATGCCAACTACATAGTCTGTGTGTTGCATTAGGAAACTCGCTCCGGATAGCCTCCTTCATTGATTCGTCTCCATCGGTAACCACAACCATCGGCTCCTTTTGCCTCATTACATCCAAAAAACTCCTTAGCAACCATTTATAAGAAGGAATCTTCTCATCCTCAAGCAACCCAAACCCAAATATAATGGTCTGTCTATGATGGTTAGTAGCTGAAAAAATCACCAAAGGCCTATTGTATAAATTCTTTCTATAGGTTGAGTCAAAGGCCAAGACATCACCAAAACAATCATAGTCATGCTGCATTTGACCATCACACCAAAATAGATTACCTAAATGGTTCTCAGCACAATACGAGTATTGTACCACAGCTAGGGGATCAAGTTCGGTCTTCCCTTTAAGATAGCTAATGGCCGCAGCAGCATCACCCTCTACTATGCGGGAACGTCGAACATCATCGATATAATTATATAGATCCTTCTTTATAAAATGCAAATTGCGATAACCACCTGCGAGATAGGCAAAGAATCCCATGATTTGGGTTGTCTGAAAACCTGCTTCGTGCAAGCTATGAACATGGGCCTTGTCGCCTTCCGACATGTGCCGATGCGGTGCCATCACATTTGTGTGGTCTGCTGGGGCTAGTTCATGGTTATGATCCGCGACGAAAGACTTCATCTTCCACTTTCCATAACCCTTGTCTAGATGAACCACAAATCGAGCATTACAATTGGTTCTTGTAATTGGTTTGTGTGCCCGCTGTCTATCAATCCTCTCGTAATGTTTCTTATCGCGCAACCCTTCTCTGTTGCAGAAGAAAAATTTTCTCACAACATTACCTTCATTATCTCTTCCCGAATCTCCCTTTCGAACTGCAAACCCGATAACCCGTGCATATTCCACGTACCTTGCATATGCCTCCTCAACTGAATCGAACTCAGCAATAGCCAAATCTTCTGCTGTTACCCCTGCCTCGCAGCGATTGGAATTATTTGGTTCTTCAACTGACCTCACAGTCGCCCAACTAGATCCTTGATCTTTTGCATCATCTGCTACCCTACTACTTCCCTCAGTATCCAACAATGTCATGTCCACTTCTTCTGATTGCCTTACTGTCTCACATTCGTCAGCCTCCGATCCCGTGCTCCATCCATCACTCCACTGTGCAGAGAACTCTGAGCTACTTTCTGAATCGCTGTCCATCTCACACCACCAAATACCTAAACAGGCAACGAATTTGTCAGCTGGCAACTTAGACAAAAATAACATAGTAACTGAGTATAAGACATACGACCCAAAAATCATTAATCAGCATCCAAAAGAACCTTGGATCAGCTTATACTGTGTTTGGAACGCCTTCAGAATAGCTATCCATCAAGAAAAGAATTCTTTTATTTGGTTTGGAGTACAAGAAAAATATCATTTTCAAATCTCAAGTGAATTTCAATTTTCACGTTAATGTAGAAACTAAATCAGACCAAAATTTGTCTGACTGCAAGTTCATTATTACTAAATATTGAAAGGTCAAATTTATTCTTAATGAATAAATAAAGAAAAAACAAATAGATAACCACAAGGATAAACAGAGTAAAGTCTAAAAAAATTATTTTATACATGCAATTAATTGTTTCAAATCATGAATTTATACTTGAAATAAATTAGAGTTCACTTCTTAACAAAAACAGAATTCTTTTCTCAATTTAATCTTTTTCGTCCACACTCAATAACAATCATACATGTACAAATGAAAGTATGAATGCAAAATGCTTATGGTAGGGTGGAAATAAAGACAAAATTATGTAATTCATAGGCCACAACTCTGAATCAAAATGACCAAAAATAAAAAGTTTAACCCTTCAAAGGCTTAATTTCTGAATGCAACCATTTTACCTAGAGTGTACTCCATGATGCCCAACGTGTACTTATACTATGCAGTAAAATTTGGTACTCTACTATTAATTTATGCCAACACGACTTCTTCATTAGTTCAGTTTTTTAACATTCCCTAAATCTCATACATAACTTTTACAATGATAAAATGTCTACAAGAATCTAAGTGATTACATTAAGGTGTTACAGAACTAAATAGTAGCCACACTTGAAGATGTTAGCCTCAATTACTATGGAAATAAATTTATACAAGTAACCTAGTTCCAAATTACCACATTTTGGTACACTACTTACTCCAACAACAAATTTTGCACTACAAGAAATTAGAGATCATATAGTTACTGTTATTAACTAAAACAAACACAATATTGGGTCAAGTCATCAGATACGGTAAAAGCGTCTCCTGTACATTGTTTTCAGCCACACATTTCTCCCTCAAAACAGTATCTATGAAAAACTATACCAGACAGAAGTAAGTAAAACACACATAATCCATAAAATCCTCTTACCAGGTCATAAGTTGCTCTGTCTTCATCAGTCGTTACTACCCTGCTTCCAACATCTATCTTCTTCGACCACGAGTACCAAGAACAAATAGTTCTCCGACATCTTCCAGCAAACTCAACGGCGGTTTCCCATTGGATTCCCACTTTTTCTCTTCTCGTAGCAGATCGCAAACAATGTGTATGCCAATGCTTCCTATAACGATTACTCTTTCCACTCCCAAAAAACCCTAACTCATGTAATACCTCAGTATTTATGGATGATGTAATAACATTTATTTTTTCTTTATTTTTTTAGTATAGAGAAATAATCTTTTCCAAATTTCTATTTAAATTGTTTACTCTAATTATTAGTCTTTTTACCTTACTTAAACACAGTAACTCAAAGTGAACGTTATTTTAGAGAAGCCAGGTGTTCACATTTAATTGGTAGGTTGCTTGTAATCACTATAGCCATGGTAACATAATGGGTACCACAGAACGCACCAGATAGATATTACAATATCACAATATATTCATACTATATATTCATTCACACAACACTAAAAAATTCATATTCAATACTTAACATATTCATTAAAATTTAAATCTAGATAAAATATATTAAAAGACATATAGTTTTTTTTAGGTCAAGTGGATTGGACAATTCTCAATCCTAAATACAATACATACACTCATACACTTCTCCTATGCTTACCAATTTATTCTCCTCGATTCCAATTGGTAAAAATTGAGTCCGAAACTTTTGAATGGAGATACCGTGTGAGTTAAAATTCATTGGCATATAATTTATTATTTGAATTAGGTCTCAGCTGCATTGTTATCCACTTATCCATGTAATGAACGGATAAATGTTTGTTTTTGTGTACACCATATATGTAATCCTTTCTGTTTTTGAGAATTTGGAGTTCACACACTTGAGATTTGTCTTCACCAAATTAGACCTCTTCTTCTTTATACAGTACACACAAATAAAAGCCCAATGCGAAGCTTCATTGTGTAAGCTATTGAGAGAAGAGAGACTAGCCCAAATGCCCAATTACCTTTTTTTTAATGAAAAGCACTCGAAGGAGAGAGAATTGATGTTTACATTGCTTTTGTAGTTTTGTTATACACTTTCTTTTTATATATTTTTTATATTTTATTTTTTTTCATTTTTCATTATCAATTATGTTTAATATTAAAATAAAAAAAAGAATACACAAAATTAATATATAATATTTTTCGTAAAATTAACTCACTTTAATTCTAAGCTAAATTTATAGAATACATATTCACAGAAAATATTATTTATACATTAAATATTTTTGACACATGTATAAAAAATATTGTTATTATTAATTAATGATATATATAAATTATTTTTTAATTAATAAAATAAAAATATGTATTTAATTATTAAAAAATATTAATATTAAAATAATATTTATTATAAAAAGTGTAGACAGTACTGAGATTATTACACATTCACCCTACTCCTTTTTATTTGATCTAGTTTGCGAAAATGTCTATTACATATTATTCGTGTCTTAATAATTATAGAAAAAATTATTATAAAAGCCTATATATATATATATTAGGAAGATTTAATTATTAAAAAGAATTGTTAATATGAAAATTATTAAAAATAATTAATTTTTATAATATTTAGAGAGAATGACTAAATTTTGTTAGAGAGGCAAATATATTGTTAAATAATTTTAAAATTTGTCTTATTATTGTTCAAATCTTTCATCCTGATATGTCTAAAATGAGCTTAACATTTATGTGTTTATTCAATGTGTCACATTTATATAAATTATTAGATTTTATTAGATTAAAATTAAAAGTTAATATAAAAGAAGAGCATTGATGAACTCTAATAAATACAAAATATCATAGTACATAAAGAAATGCTTTGAATGACAATACTTTAATACATAATACTTTAAATAACAACAAAATCTTTTATTCTTAAATAATTAAATATAAATATATAAATACAAAATATCTTAATATTTTTTATTTATTAAAATTAATTATTATGCAAATTTTTTTATAATATTAAAAAATTATATTAAAATGATATTTTAAACTGTAATATAAAAATATAAAATAATTAAAATTTTATTTTATATTACTTGATAAATAATTAAATTATTATATTCAAAATTTATTAATTAATTACTTTTATTAAAGATATTATTATATAATATAATTTTTCATAAAAATATTTTTAAAATATAATTTACGTATATATAAGATTGTATAATATACGTACATATATCATGTATTATGTACAATCATGTATTATATATAATATTTTAAATTAATTATATTTTAAATTTGATTATATTTTCTTTCTTTTTTTCCCTTTCTATTTGGTCGTTTAGAACGTTACTTCCTTATTACTTGATTCCTAAGTTTATGAATTTTCTTTGCCTTACTTAATTCCAGTTGGTGTTTCTATATGGAATTTCACTTAAAATTTCGTCCCGTAATGCTTATAGTTTATTTTCTTTTGTGTTTTTGACGGACTCTCTGGATTCTGAATATGAATTCGTTCTTGAAGCCTTAAAACGCCCTCATGAGGACTGTAAGTTTGTTCAAGAGATATTTCATTTAACATTATTTTGCGGTTTATTTACTTGATGTTTGCCCTTGTTTTGAATAAACAATGTAATCTTAATTTCAATGCACATAATTGATCAATGTTGTGTTGGGCAGAAACAAATTATTGTTATATATAGATGGTATATAAAATTATAAATAAGGATTTGAATATAAAAGTAAATCATAAAAAGTATATTTATAAAAAAGAAATAAATAAAAAAAATTATTTGTCTATTTAAAAAAAGTTGATTTTTCTCTCTAAATATTATAGAAATTAATTTTTTTAAATAATTTTTATATTAACAATTCTTTTAATAATTAAATCTTTCCAATAATTTTCCCATAATTAGTTCTAACATGATTCCTTATCCGGCCCCGCCTCTTGTGGCCTAACCCATCGTGCAACTGCAACAAAACCAACAATGACTCTCAAAATTAAATAATACTCCTAGCTATAAAATAAAAAAAAGTCTAGGGGACAGCAAAATTGTTAAAATTTGGCCAATATTTAGCTAGTAAAATAAAAATAAGTAATTCTTTATTATTAGATAAAATCTCACACCATTAAATACACTATTAATGATGAATTGATGACTACAACTTACAAAATTTGCTGCCGTAACACTCTTCATAAAATAAATGTGTGACAAGTACTTAATTTGAAGAAAGTTTCGATTACAACTATTATGTTCATGTGGCTAGCTTGCAAAACATCAACTTGAAGAATTATATTGCTGCATTTCTTTGGTTAGAGAATCTAATCGAAGGCTCTATCAACTACCAACAACGCACGTAAAGGTATGCATATATAGCATGTGGGGGCTTTGTAGATCCCTGTTCAAGGGAATAGATCCTCTCAAAAAAATAAAAGTGAAATAAAAGAATAATAATTTAATTATTCTTAAATTTATAATTTCTATCATATATGAATTGTACAGCTTTAATTCAAGAGTGATTGAAGCTTATTAGTATATAAGAAGGGGATGGTTTCTTTCAAATTGATAATAGTTACGTATAAGGATTAAATACCATTTTAGTTTTTAAAGTATAAGTTAAAAAATTTTTTGTTTTTAATATTTTTTTACATACAAAATTGTTTCTAAGATTTAAAACGAAGTTTTAAAATCGATATTTTTACTTAAATTTTAAAATTTTGGATCAAATTATCCATAACAAAAAAATTATAAAATAAAAAAATAAAAAAATAGTATTTTTTCTCCTATAAAGGGGGAAGAAAAGAAAAAGGAGGGAAAAAAAAAAGAAAAAAAAGAAGACGATGTTCACTACTACTTTTATACGATTTTGGTATCTAAAGTAAGGACGATTTTAAAACTAAGTTAAACTTTAAGGACGATTTTATATGAAAAAAAAAAGTTAGAGATGAAAAATTTTTTTTTTATCTATATTTGAAAGACAAATCGTAATTAATCATATGTATAAATTTCTCTATCTTAGAGTTTGGTCTCCTGATTTTATTTTTTGCGTCGTTTTAATTAAGTTATGTCTTTCACGTTGGTCCTCTTCCAGCAAAAACTCTAATACTGCCACTTAGGCCTATCATTTTTTTTATTTATTTTATCAATCTTTTCACTTAAAAAAATGTTTAGTCTTTGTTTAGATAGACAAATTTTTTAGCACATTTTAATATTAACAGCATATATAATGAGATTATCAAAGTAAAAAATATAAATATTTAATCATTCTTCAAAAATTAAAATATTAAAATTTACACATATCATAAGGAAAAATTTTTTATACCAACTTTTTCACTCTCAAGAATTCAATCTATCTAAATCCTCTTGCTATTATATAATTGTATCAAAAATAAAATTTTTTTAATATATACATGTTGATTCACATTTTTTCAATAAAGTAATTAAATATTTTATAATAAAGTAATTAAACTTGTTGTGACCAAATAATCAAACTTTTTTTTAGTAGCATAATTAATATTTTTCTTGAGCATCTAATATGTATTTATGTATAATGGTTGTTTTAGGTATTCATGATGTAGTGAAAATTTTGTTTCGTATGATAAAAATTTTGATACTGTTTTCATCCTTAACTATTTCCCCTTTTAATTGTGTGAACCGTATGGCATATGATCTGATTTGATAGAACCTATGCAGAAAAGTGAAAATTGCAAAATGGTCCCCTACTATAGGGTACCACTACTACTACTCATTGCTCGCACACATTCTAGTTTATGCCTACCTTACATGCAACACGGGCAGATATATATATAAGAAAGATAAAGTTGTTAAAGCATGAAAGGTTCATTCAACTAAAAGTTTTAAAAGCTCTCTTGGGTTATATCTAGAATAATAGTTATAATTTATAGACTAGTCTCTGTGGTGGCGTGAGCGTGATATTTTTAAATTCGTTATAACTATTGGACCACATGCATGCATCTTTCGCTCCTTGTTTGTTTTACTTTTCAGCATCTATTGTATATATGGTTTAATATCCAACTCATCTTTATTTGGCCTAGTTAATATAAATTGACTACTTTAATTTGTTCTCAAGTGCAGCTATTTCAAAATCAAAATATTAACTACAATATGCATACATAAAGGGATTAGGTATGGATGTCTATCAATAGGGTAGATGCTGCTACTCATAGGCAACGTTTTTTTTTATAAGAAAAAAAAAGTAAAAACAAAATATAAAAAAAGAGAGACAGCGATCTATCTTAATGTATGTGTATATGAGACAAAAGATATGACACCGGAGACAGCAAAACCTAGCTGCTTTTTGGAATCAAGAGAGATGGTCCAAGTCTCTAGCCGATCCTAATAATATGAATTTAATTTTAATACAATTTCAATTTGAAATAATTTTATATTTATGTTTAATTATATAATGATATATCACTACAAATAATTTTATATTAACATTTAAAATTACTATTTATACATTAAAATAGAAATGTATATGGGACAGATAAAATTAAGTTTGTCCTAATTTAGACTCGATTTTAAATATACACTGGGTCTATTTTTTAGATCCTTATTTAATTCTAAATCTGATGAAACCTAAATATTTTCGGGCGACAATTATATCGGATAAAAACTGAACCTTTATAACTTTAACAATAATAAAAAAATTTATTTATGATGTATTTATTTATAAAAAAAAAACTTATTACTAAGAAGCTAATATCTATATTTGAACTTAAATTTGTTTATAAATTCTAATTTAATAATTTTTTATCTATTTTCTAATTTAATAAGTGTGATTAAAAATAAAATAATAAACTTATAATTAATATAACATAATATTAATATATACTTTTTCTAGTTCTCTTAGGATGCACACGAACCGGATGAAGCCGGGTTCTCCTTGACCCAGATCTGACCTGAAATTATGACAGGATCTATTTTTGAAATTCGTACCCAGCCCTAGATCAGATAAAATCACACCAAACTAGCTCCTAAAATATTCGAGTCCAGGTCGGATTGAGCCATGTACACCCCTATATTAAAATTAGTTATTAAAATCAGTCATCAATGTATTTATGTATAAATATTTGTGTGGTTTAATTTATTTTCAATGTGTATTTGTATTCTAATGTACATTTTATACTAATAACCGACTTTGGTAGTTGATTTTAGTATACACGTAACATAGTCATTATTTTATACATTGACCAAATAAATAGTCATTAAAAAAATAAATGTAATTAAATAATTACATAGTTAATATATTAAAATTAAATTTTTAGTAATAATAGTAATAATTAAAAGAGGGACAAAAAATAAAATAAGGGAAAATTATAAGGAACAAGTGGATATATATATTCCTATTTATTTCTACTTATATAAAGTTTGTATGAGAAGGTCCGAGCAGTGTGTTATCCCCACTTAGAGGCTCAAGTTAAGAAAAGAAGAGAGATAATAAGCAGCGCAAAATTGAAGTGTATTTGTTCTCTCTTGTTGTTGGCGAATCTGGTGCACCTGCAACGGTTAAAGCTGCCAGCATGATCTGAACTTATTACCTTCCTTCTTCCTTATATTTGTGTGTGGTGGCAAGATCAGATCATGTGGGAGCTTCATCTGTTGCAATGGTAGCATATATATACAAACCCTAATTACTTCTTCCCCTGCCACTACAAAACCCTAGCTAGAACAAGGTTTCCTTCTTTCTTTCTTTCTTTCTTTCTTTTTCTTTAATTTTTGTTATATATGGATGGATAAGATAAGAGATTTCAAATTATGCGTTGTCGCTGAACGGCTCAAGAATTTGCAGGATTCAAGTATTCATCATCAGGTGTGTATTCAAGTATTCAAGTATCCATATATTCCTAGCTAGGTTTTCCGATCTGATCTATGAATTACAGTAATCTTTTTTCCTTTCAATATCGTCTCAATTCATCACTTACGAATTAACCTGATGAATTACAATATATTAATTAAGGTCGTGTTCCTCTTAATTTCCAGATCTGAAGAAATAAACTGAAAATAATTCTTCCTGTTATTTGTTTCCAATGCATCATATATAATGATTCCAGAGAGGCTTGCAAGTCACAAATTGTTTTCAACAATAATATTGTATTATTGGAGCCATTGAATTCATGCTATAAGTTATACTATTAAGCAATTCATTACTGCATATCCATTGAAATATCCTATCATTGTTTTAATTTAGCGTAAACAGTGTATAAATTTCTGATTAAGCCATCTTAAATAAAGCAAGAGCTAGTTTGTGAACATTAATTTTAAGAAACTAATTAAATTACTGTCCTTTTTTTTTCATTTATAAAAATGACTATAGATCATATCATATGTAGCATTGGATTTATAGGAAGAAAGGATCAGGGTTATCATTACTGAAGTTCCAGCTAGCGTAATTTCCTTCTACTCCTTATTGGTCCTAGCTCCCATGGAGGTAACATATATAGAGGGTGGCTTTTCCTTCGCTCAAGCCACCATTTGGTTTCGATGGAACCAACACAATCTATATTATTAACTTGTAATGGAGTTTTCTAATATTTATTAGGAATGGTAGAGGTAAAATTGACTAATATCAGTTCAAATATAATATAAGGTAAAAAAAAATATTGATCGCTTAATATTCATCCAAGATAAAAACTTGTATTATTTTTTCTCAGTATTTTTAGCTATAAATTTAATTTTTTTAATCTAATAATAATCCAATAATATAATTATAGCTAACACTTTTAAACATTACAAATAATAAAATTATCACTTTTAGAGATAAAAACTGAAAAATTAGTTAGTGTTAATTTAAATGCACAATAAAATAAATAAAAGAAATATTAGTTATATCTGTAAATCTTCTTAATTATTAAGCAAGACAAAAAATTTAATATATTTATGGCATTTATCTTATTGACTCATCATTTTAATTATTATGATGAAGAAAGTCTATTTTTCTTTTATTTAATATTTAAAAAAGATATTTAGAAGGTTTATTATATATGATGTTACATCATAATACTCATTAAAAGGAGATTCAATTTTTTTTTCCTCCCTAGCTTAGCTTGTTTCCATATTATTGGTTATTATTGTAGAATAATATTTCTGATCTTATAGAAGTGGGATTTTGGATAATATGGATTTAGTAAGGAGAGATATTTCCAATGGTGTTGACCTTGTGACGAAAGTAATGAAGAAAAAGGATTTCAGAGTGGGTTGGGCTTGGTGAGTGCATTAGGAACGATTAATGGTGACCCATTGAGTTAATTTAATCTCATCCGTCCTTAATGTCCCTTCAATCATGCTTTGAAGAACAAATATATTATTAAAGAGTATCCCCAAAATTAGAAGTTTTTTGGATTATGAGAAACTAGCAGAAACAATATCCCCAAAATTAGAAGTTTTTTGGATTATGAGAAACTAGCAGAAACAATGCAATCGAGGAAAGAGATCGGAATTGTATTGGATAATGTTTCAATTAATTTATGTTGTTGATCATGTGTGCATGGAGTGTAACAATGTATTATATATTGCAATGCCTGGCCTTTTGACTCTTTTCAGCACAATGAGCACATAATGTA
The DNA here is from genome assembly GCF_014773155.1 of Arachis stenosperma. Classification (NCBI taxonomy): domain Eukaryota; kingdom Viridiplantae; phylum Streptophyta; class Magnoliopsida; order Fabales; family Fabaceae; genus Arachis; species Arachis stenosperma. The sequence goes on along the minus strand of NC_080382.1, from coordinate 4,171,529 downwards.
TTTAGAAAACCTCTTCCCATATTAATGATATGTTATATTATATTATTGATGGGGCATTTAATTATATAATTAAGTACTTGGACATTTGAAACAGTTAGTTCGAAGGTATTTGAATCCAAGTTAGCTAAGTATAATGGATGGGACAAATTAAAATAACATATTAGGGTGCATATGCAATAGCCTTCGGCTAACTAGCTAATCATCACGTATAAACTCTCACATGCATTGTCTGTGTCTTTATTAATTAAATTATAAGACATTTTCTATTTTTTAAACAGTATACTAATGTCTTATTGCCCAATTTGTTTTGCTTTGTAGAAGTATGGAAACAGTTCCTCACTCATTTAATTTCTCATCAACATCATCTCTTACCTTACCCCCTGTTAAAGTTGGTCTTGCTATGGCATAAAGAATTAGTAATTGAATGAAATCATTTTTCATACATTCACATATTAAAATAAAATATTTAAACCCAAGACTGTTGTGCATCTCAATTAACCTACAGGGCAGCATTAATATCATTGAGACATTTGCCAATGTTTGAGATGTATATATATATATATTATTAATTAAGTAGGAAAATTAAAGTAGCTATCAATACAGAGACATAGAAAACAATGAGTAAAAAAGAAACTGTGGCCTGCAAACTGTCGTTGATATTGGTTTGGCATGCATTGAAGTGGTGGTATCTGTCGATATTATCTAAGTTGCACTAAATCAACTAAGAATAAACATAATTCTACTTCAATTCCATGTCGTGCGTTAGAATGTAACTGATGATATTATTTACATTCGCGGTCCTTAATTAACTCTAGATTGTTTAAAAATCTTATGACAAAATAATCACGATTGGAGAGGAATGCGCAAGGCCATCATTAACTTAAACTTTAAAATTAGTTAAGCAAAATAATCAAACATCACTCACTTTTAGAATGATTTGATATAGCTGACTTTTTCATGTATGTGTTGCGATTATTTAGCCGGCCTATCCAGTCCTATATATGAAGAAAGAATGATTAGAATGAAAGTAATTAATAAGGTTGATTATAAGTGACATTAATTAGTAACTAATTGCATAGAAAGAAGCTAAGGGAGGTGATCGATAATGGGAGACGAGACGAGTCCTGAGTGGATGAACAAGGGAGACAATGCATGGCAGCTGATGGCGGCAACAATGGTGGGGATGCAAACAATTCCAGGGCTAGTAATCTTGTACGGAAGCATGGTGAGCAGGTCATGGGCCATCAACTCGGCCTTCATGGCCTTATACGCTTTCTCCGCCGTGTTCGTTTGTTGGGCCAGCTGGGCTTACCGCATGTCGTTCGGCGAAGAATGGGTGTTTTTCTTGGGCAAGCCGGCGGTGGCGTTGGACGAGAAATTCCTTCTAGGGAAGTCGTTTCTGGGAGCGTTCCCTACTGCAACGATGGTGTTCTTTCAAGGAGTATTTGCGGCCATTACTCTGGTTCTTATTGGCGGTTCATTGCTTGGAAGAATGAACTTCCGTGCATGGATGCTGTTTGTTCCTCTCTGGCTTACATTTTCATGCACCATCACTGCTTTCAGTATTTGGAGCCCGAATGGGTGGTTATTTAAGCTTGGAGTTATTGACTTTGCTGGTGGCCTTGTTATTCATGTTTCTGCTGGTGTTGCTGGCATTACCGCAGCTTTTTGGGTATGCCATTACATCTTTTTTTTTTTTTTTTCCATTAATAACCCAGCTTGTACAAACTAGTAAGGCCTCCACTCCTACAAACACAGTAAAAACAATTTTTTCTAAACTTGTTCATTTCACAACGGTTAAAAAATATTAATAATAAAAATATAAACTATGAAAAAAATTAAATCAACAAATAAATTAAAAAAATAATTAAATTACATAAACTAATAGACCAAGAATTATTGATTTTAACTAATTTAATTCAAATGATGATACTGAATTTTTTTCAAATCAATACAATTTTTTTATTTTAATTTTATAATAAGTTTTATTTAAAAATTCAAAAATAAATATATATGAGTTGTTAAAATAAAAATCCTAAATTTATCATATATCAAAAAATTCTAGAAGCATTCAAATAAATATTTAAAAAAAAAAAGAGAATTCAAAATCTTACCAATAAGATCATTCAAAATATTTAGGTTAAGTACGATTTTGGTTCTTAAAGTATAGGTTAAAAATTTTTTTCATCTCTAATATTTTTTTGCATACAAAATTATCTCTAAAATTTAAAATCAAATTTTAAAATCATCCTTTTTATTTAAATATTAAAATTTTGGACCAAATTACCCATAACAAAAAAAATTATAAAATAAAAAAATAAGAGAAATGGACTGTTTCTGCTCCTATAAAGGAAAAGAGAAGAAGATGGGGAAAGGAAAGAAGAAGAAGTTTCCCACAATCTACTTCTGCTTCCTCTTCTGCCATTACTTTTGTACGATTTTAGTTCCTAAAGTAAAAACGATTTTAAAATCGAGTTAAATCTTAGAGACGATTTTGTATGTAAAAAAAGGTTCGGGACAAAAAATTTTTTTCACTTGTATCGTAGAAATCAAAATCGTGCTTAATCCAAATATTTACGATAAATTATCCAAAATATGAAAAGGTTGGGGAAGAGAGAGAGGAAGAGTTTTTTTGTATTAATATTTTTTTAAAATAGTTATTGTGAATGTTAATCTATTTTGGTCACAATTAAATTAGGTGGGTCCAAGACCAGAGAAGGAAAGAGAAGCATTTGCTTCAAATAATATGATTGTAGCATTGGGAGGTGCGGGCTTGGTTTGGATGGGGTGGTCAGGCTTCAACGGCGCTTGCTGTGAACACACTTGCATCTCTCGCAATTCTAAACACTCATGTCTGCGCTGCTACTAGCATCGTCACATGGCTCGTCCTCGACAGTTTATGTTTCGGTAAGCCAACCATGTTTGGCGCCATTCAAGGCTTGATCACCGGCCTTGTTTGCATTACACCCGCCGCAGGTATACTTTAACGCCCAAGATTCAATTCACCTGCAGTTATGTTTTTTATAAAGTTGATAACTGAAAACTGTTAGATAATAATTTTCAGGAGTAGTGCAAGGTTGGGCAGCAATTTTGATGGGTTTGTTCTCAGGAAGTGTACCATGGTACACATTGATGGTGCTTCACAAGAAGCTCGAATTCTTAAACAAAATAGATGATCCAATGGCCATTTTTCACACACATGCCATAACCGGAATTCTTGGTGGAATTCTAACAGGCTTATTTGCTGTTCCTAAATTGTGTCGCCTCTTCTATGGAGTGCCTGATTGGAAGAAATACACTGGACTCTTTTATGGCCTTAAAAATGGTTTAGCCCATGCTGGTTTGACTCAGTTGGGGATCCAACTTGAAGCCACTATTTTTGTAGTTGTATTTAATGTTATTAGTACAACCGTGATATGCTTGGTTGTGAGGAGCATAGTGCCATTAAGGGTTGATGATGAGGATGCATTGCAAGTAGGTGGTGACAAAAGCATGCATGGAGAAGAGGCATTTGCCTTGTGGTCAGTGGTGGAGCTTAGTTCAGACAAGGGGAGACCACGGCTCCCAAACTTTTTATAAAAAAATTAGTAATACTTTTTCAAAAGATAAAAAATAATTCAATTGGTTTAAATACTTTACTATGACTTAAAGTATCCAATAAATTTAATAAGCAATACTCTTTCTACCTTTAAATTTAAATATAAAAAATTAGATATTTTTATTTATTTAATTTAATATTATTTTATATTTTACTATTTATTTAATTTAATTTTTTATATGATAAAAAATAATCGAATATTCAATAAGTATTAATATTATTGTATTTGTATAAATTGATAAAAAAAATTCAATAAATATTATAAATTTTAATATTTGTTCTTCTAACTTCTTCTTTACATATTCTACAGGATATATATTCAAATTTTATTATAAAATAATAATAAAAAATTAAAGAATTGATGCATTTTTTAAGAGGAAGACTAATATTTAAAAAGGAGAACATATAATTTTTACAATATCAACATATGTAGATAGTTTTTCTACTTTAATGAATCGTGAAAAAAGTGAGATACAATTTTAAAAAGTTCAAAAATTATATCTGATAAGTTTGACCTTAATTTTTTGGAACGAGACCCTGAAAAAACGGCTTTAAATTTGGCAATATCACCAAAACCAGAGAAATGAGATTAGACGAGTTTATCTTAAATGGAGTCCATATCAAAAGCATTTTTACAATTATCTTCTATGTGGCCTCCCCAAAATTTTACTTCAAGTTCCGCCACTGCTTGTGGTGTTCTCATCAGGATAAGGATACCAAGTTTGAGAATGTAAAGCAAAACAAAGTTTATGACACAAAAGATTTTTCGTCCTCCATTGACGAATCATCAACCAAGAAGGCTTCTAGTGAAGTTCAAATGGTTTGAGTCTCACTTTGATTCTTCAATTTATTATATTCCCATACATGTAAATAAAGAACACTCCACATGGAGTTCTACTTGTAAGGGGAAAAAAAGAAAATCAAAGATAGAATAAAGGATATCATCATGTAGAGTTGGAATATAACGATGACCACGATGATTTATAAAGAAGATTAAATGAGTGTGTTGTGTGTATTGTACGGGTGATATCTTTGTAAATGTGAACAACATTGAAATAACTAAATAGGACACTAATTAAATATATAAAAATACAAAATACAAAAATAAGTTTTTTTTTTTTTTTAAATACAACAGGGCTATTCTCCAAATCTAGATATCAGGTATAAGATAAAGGAGTTCTTTTATAATTATCATAATGATAAGCTTTAATATGACACACGGTAAGAAGAGAAAGTTTAGGACCATCATTTTTATTAAAATTTAGTTTGTACTTAATCATCAAAAGAAAAATAAGTAATCCTATATTATTAGATGCCATCTCACACCTTTAGAAATATTAAATTCTACTGACATCTTCGGGTAAGAAAGTCTGGGTAAGACTTGAGACTTTCTATGATAAGTTAGTTCGCTCCTCTGTTCCCTTATGTAAAACAGTGTTGAAATTGCAGTTTTTATTCTCTATTTATCAGCTGAAAAATACTACGAATGACGGAATTTGAGTGATCCATTAGATCTTCCCTCCTTGTTAAGACCTTAGTTGGTATTTACTTGGTTAGTATCAGGGGCGGAGCTAGATAAAATATTAGAGGGGGGCCAAAAATATTTATCCAATAAACTAAGACTAAAATAAAATTTTAAGGGGGGACTAAACTAAAATTTACATATAATTTACATGTAAAAAATTAAAATTAGGGGGGCCATCGCCCCCCTTTCCCACCACCTAGCTTCGCCCCTGGTTAGTATCATTCAAAGTCAGTGACAGACACACACAAAAAGAAACACAACAAAAAGATCATTTGTATATTGTTGATAATGATGCACAAGACATAATATTTTAAGAGAGGAGGTGAGAAGGATAGAGAAGGGAGGCGTACTTGGATGAGAAAGTAGGAGGCAGAATAAGGAGGGACATAAAATGGAGGAAAAAAAAGGAGGTTCAAGAAGGATTATGGCTAGGACAAAGGTCAAAGTTAAAATTTTAAAAAATAATTTTGGACAAAGTGAAAAAAGTGTATCATAAATTGTGTGTTTTCGTTTTGTAACTTTAAAAAAATACAACGAATATATATATATATATTTACCGTTTCATCGTTTTACAACTCAGAAACCATCGACGGCAGTGCCATACTACCAGGTTCAGCTCGTGGCGTCATCCTCCACACCTGATAGACACTGCTCTTCGGTCCACCACGTGTGGGCAACATCCGACCTCCGTAGCTCGCTTCAGAATGCCGCAAAGCTTCCTTCCTATCAACGTGGTCACTGCCGCGTTACTTAGAGTCAACACCATCTACGCTGCAGCATCGCCGTGCCACCCAGTTGCGAGGAACAAGGAGGTTCTCTTTCTCATCAAGAGTGCATTGCTACTGCTGCATGTCGGTGATGGCGGCGTCCTTGAAGCCTCTTTGCCCTGTATTGTCGCGATAGGACGTCCCCTGCCCCAACCTCGAAACATCGCTAGACATAACTAATTGGAAAGTGTTTAGTAATTGGAGTTGATTGATATAGTGTCTGAGTACCATGGTTTACAAGTTGTTGGATGTTGCCATTGATGTGGTAATAAACATAGATTTGTTAGATGTTGATGTTGATTGCATTTGACGGTTTTGTTAAAGGATTTGGTTATGGTGTTTCATTTTACTAGATGATTCTTTTCTATTATAGTTGGAAAATAATTGAATACTAATTGTATACATTATTCGATTTTGTCCAATAGTTGATTTTTAAAACAGGGTGCCCCGGATCTGTTGCTGAAGCTTAGCATCATACATAAACATAGATTTCCTTTCATACTTCATATGCACTTCCAACTTGTTGCTGAAGCTTAGCATCATCTGTAACGGATCGGCTAACTTCATATGCACTTCATCTGTAACGGACCGCCACTCGGCACATGCACCGGTACAACCACACGAGTGCTGCCGACCCCCAGCTGTAGCCACCCATATCCTCAAACCTAGCCACGTAGGGTAGCCACCTAATGTGAATACGATTTCCGGACTTGTCGGCAAACAGCTGAGTGCCTAACAGTATCATGATATAGGCCCGAGTATAGTGCCTGACTGTCTCCTCGCCGACTCCCTTAGGGCACTCTCCAAACGTCTCCTGGAATTAGCTGCAGTTCACTGCAAACTTCTGGATTTGGTTCGCAGGAGGTAACACACCGAGCAACTCCTGAAACCACACCCAAGCTGGACGGCCACCCTGGATGTATGTCTGAAAATCCGTCAAGCAACCACTGACATAACGTCCGTCGACCGGCAACCCCAATTGGTACGCCACGTCCTGCAGTGTGATCGTGTACTCTCCAAACGGCATGCAAAATGTGTGCGTTTCCGGCCGCCACCGCTCGACGAAAGCATTGACAAGGGGCTCATCCAATCTGAACCATCTCTCGTTCAGTCTCGCAAGATGGTATAATCCCGCCATCTATAAGTACGGAACGTACCTCTCATCGAGTCACATGCCCTGCTGCCGTCGCATGCTCGAGATGCATCGCTGGGGCTGCACATATAATGGACCAGATTATTAAAACCACTTACAAAACCACTAATAGAAACCACTAACAAAAACCACTAACTTAAACCACTAACATAAACCACTTGCAAAACCACTAACAAAACCACTAACATAAACCACTAACAAAACTACTAACAAAACCACATACATTGTCACTAACAAAACATAAAAAATTGGTTACATACAAACTTTACCAACGTCACTTACCATCAAAGTCACTAACATGACGTATATAAACAAACGAATAAGTTACTTAATCCTACTTTTAAAAAAAATATTACATACTAACCTCGTCGTTGATGACCCCGGCTATATGAGCAACTCCATCCAAACGATATAGTCTGTCTGGATTATCCCCCATGGGCTGAATATCCTGCTCGAACCTTTGTTGGAGCGAATCTGGATCATTTTCTCTGGGATTTGGTGGGGTATGATAATGGAAAAGGGGTTCGAATGAGGTTGGTTCGAACTCCTTTTATAGCTGAAGCAAGTGTAATTTGAAACACCCCAATTCGAATTACTACTAGAGCCAAAAAATGAGTAATTCGAATCATCCATATTCGAATTACTTAGGAACGCGTGCTTGGGTGTAATTCGAATCACGCTGATTCAAACTACTGTGTGTGTAATTCGAATCACGCTGATTCAAATTACTGTGTGTGTAATTCGAATAAGGTTAATTCGAATTAGTGGGTGTATGTGTATGTGTGTAGTTCGAATCAGTATGATTCCAATTACATGTAAATAGAGTTCGAATTAAGTTGATTCGAACTTTATAAAAATGTCTCTTGGTTGATTCATGAACCAGTTTTTGATTTGGTTGATTTGTGTAATTTTTTGCTTCTCTTGACTTATTTTAGTGATTTGCCCTAATAAATATGTTTTTTTTTTTACTTTATAAATAAGTGCATCATAATATTTTGACATAAAATTTACAAGACCTGGACTTTATCTATTTTAGATTTGGTTTTAGTATAATTCAAAAGTAATGTGATTTTATGAAATTTAAAATTGGATAAAAAAATTTAAAATTATTATTTAAGATCGAATTTAAATCAAAACAAATCTAACTTCATTCGACTTATATGCACCCCTCCGTAAAGGTTTTCTCCCTTGGTTTTTGGATTTCAGCTAAGTTTGAAAATTGAATTAGGTTGTAACTTGTAAAATAGTAAACGCAATGCTTATTGCTTATGTTAGTCCGGTATTAATTTCGTAGTATGGCATTTAGTTAATGGTAATACACGTGATACTTGAACTACGTTATTGAATAACTTAGAGAATGAAAAACCCTACATTTTAAGCAAGCCTGCAGCAAAAATCACTTTGAATTCCAAAAATATATTGTACTAAATACTAATTTGACTATAATTATAACATATAAACAATAAAAACTTGAGAATCTACTCCTTTGTCCTGTCTTGACTAATACTCCATCAAAAAATTTTAACAATATTAAATTTAAAAATTAATTTATATTTGAGATAAATATTAAATCGATATTCGAAAGATTCTAACGTTGACAATACCTGATTTTTATTATTAATAAAATAGTCCTTGAATAATTTTAAAATTTGACAACCATACCTCTAAACTTACTAAAGCACATCTCCGATAAAAAAGATGTTGAAATGACCACCGTATTTAGATAATATGACAACCTTGTTAAATATATATACCAAAGTGAAAATTTTAATTAATTATCTCAATCTAACCTGAAAACTCCCACTCCCTGAATCCTAATCATTCCTCCTTTGCCAACACACTTTCTCACTCACAAAGCCAAAACACGGCGCCTCAACTTTCTCACTTTTATTGTCGCTGACACCGTACAGTCACCGCCCTGTCGATGGGTCCTCTGTGTTTGCCAACTCACGTCGTTTCTGCACCTTTACTACTATCGCTTTGCTTGACCCACTCTCTATCGTCCATGCACCTTTATTGTTGTCTATCACTTATTGGCCTCGTCGCGCCTCTCGCAGTTAGTTGTATCTCGTCTTTCCGGCAGTCACTGCTTATTATTTTTGCCAGTCGTCGCTCGTATCTACTCGTTGCTCGCCGCCAGTTATTGCAACTGCCTTTTCTGCCTCCGCCTCTTAATGTTATTTGAGGTTTTCATTTTAGATGGTTGTTTTCTGATTTTGTTATTTATATGCTGGATATCAAGTTTGAAACTTGAAGTTTCTATTGTGCAATTTGGTGTTGTTAGAATATAATTAGGATCAATAAGTATTATTTAGTATATCTGAATATTTATTATAGGAGATTACGTCCTTATTATAACGATTCTCTTAGTACCTATAAATACTCTTTTATATTGTATCATTCCAGACAATTTGAGTAGACAACTTGATTACATTCAATAATACACAATCCTTTCTCCAGTTTAGTTTCTTGTTTCTAACATGGTATCAGAGCCATGGTATCCTCCTTGAAGAGGATATGTTATTTTCCTTGCGATGAAATTGCCGTAGTTTTTGCATTTTTTTCGATGCCATTCTTCTTTCTCTTTTGTCACTCTTTTGATGCTTTTTCACTTCACCGACTAGCCTATTTTTCTGTCTTGTATTTTTTCGAGTTGAATCATCAAACACCATCGTCATCCGCTGCTTACCTATTCTCATGAAGAAATCATATAGTTTTCACTCTCTCTCGGCAGTTCTATCTGCGTTCTCTCGTGACAATTCCGTTTGTGTTTTCTCGTGGTAGTTTCGTCTGCGTTTTCTCGTGACAGTTCTGTCTGCGTTTTGTCTGTATTTCCTTGTGGCAGTTTCGTCTGCGTTTCTTTCTGGCAGTTCTGTCTGCACTTCCTTCAGATAGCGGCAGTTCTATCTGCACTTCCTTCAGACAAGTGGCAGTTCTGTCTGTGCTTCCTTCCGACAAGCGGCAGTTCCATCTGCGCTTCCTAGTTCCTTCAGATAGCGGCAGTTCCATCAGCGCTTCCTTTTGACCGTTTCGTCTGCATCCGTTCTATTAGTTTATGCATTTTTTTATTTCGTTGTATTAATTTTTAAATAAGTTTCAAACTCAAGTTGTCACTTGAGTTTGAGGGGGGATGTTAGAATATAATTAGGATCAATTAGTATTATTTAGTATATCTGAATATTTATTATAGGAGATTACGTTCTTATTATTACGATTCTCTTAGTACCTATAAATACCCTTTATATTGTATCATTCCAGACAATTTGAGTAGACAACTTGATTACACTCAATAATACACAATCCTTTCTCCAGTTTAGTTTCTTGTTTCTAACATTGTAGCATCATGGATCATGATTTACTGTGTTTTAGCATCTAGTTTTTTTTATTGTTCTTCAGCGTTTGTTTTTGGTTTTTCTTTTTGAACTATTTTGTTTTGTCTTGTTATGGTAGACAAACTACTTCTTATGGGGATTTTCAGACCAGTGGTGGTGGTGCCTAGAACAACAATAATAAAAGAAGGAGGGACTGTGAAAGGCGTGAGGCGAATCCTTTTGCAGAAATTGACTTGGAAGAGAGTAGCTTAGCAAAAATAATTAGGAGAAAAGAATTGGAATTTTTCTGTTTGTAATTTATAAAATTAATTATAAAAAACAACTTAGTAATTAGTTAAAAAAACATGCAATATCATCAAAATACGGTGATTACCTCAGCATTTTTCTTGTTGGAGATGTGCTTCAACTAGTTAAGGGGTACACGTGTTAAATTTTAAAATCATTCAATGATCATTTTTTCAATAAAAAAAGGGATAAGTATGGTTTTGGTCCCTAAAGTTTTCAGCCAGAATCGAAACCGTCCCTCATCTAATTTTCGATATAAAATCGTCTTTAACGTTTTTTTTTCCGTATTAAAATCGTCATTTTTAATAAAATTTTTTGTTTTATTCCTAAACTACCCCTATTCCTATTTTAATAATAAAAATTATAAAATTAAAAAAAAAAAGAAAACGCGTGTTGGGGGGAGGGGGAAGAAAATGCGTTGGGGTGGGGGAAGAAAAGGGTATACGAAGGGGGAGGGGAGGGGAAGGGAAGAGAGGGAGGGAGAAGGGAAGCCGCCGTCCCGCCGCCGCAGTCTCGCCATCCCGTCGCCGCCTTGCTGCCCTCCGGCACCGCACCGCACCACCGCACCACCACTACCACCTTCTTCTTCTTCTTCTTCTTCTTCTTCTTCTACTACTACTACTCTCCTCGCCGCCGCCACATGAGGAACCACCGTCCGCTGCTGTCTCTGCCTTTTACATCTGCTTTTTTGTGCTTTCAATTTCTGAGGAACCACCATCTACTTCTTTGTTGATTTGTTGCTTTCTGTTTCTGCTTGTGTTAAATTTGTGTTTGAATTTGTTGATTTTCTGTTTATGCTTCTCTGTGTGGACGTGGAGGTGGAGGTGGAGGTTGGGGTGGGGGGAAGGGGAGACGGGGAGGTGGAGGGGACGCGGGTGGGGGGAAGGGAAGACGCGCGGGGTGGGGGTGGGGGGTGGGGGGAAGGGGAGGCGGGGAGGGGAGGGGACGTCGGGGGGGTGGGAGTGGGGGAAAGGGGAGGCGGGAAGGGGGAGGGGGATGGCGACGGCGTTGGTGGTGGTGTTAGTGGTGGTGTTGGTGGTGCTGTTGATGGTGTTGGTGGTGGTGGTGGTGGAGGAGGTAATTATATTGGTAGTGGTGAGGGTATTTTTGTCTAAAAAAAATAAAAAGAACGATTTTAATACGAAAAAAAACGTTAAGGACGATTCTAAATAAAAAATTAGAAGAAGAACGAATTCGATTCTGGCTAAAAACTTTAGAGACCAAAATCATAGTTATCCCATATATTAGATATCATTTTTATCCGTACCTGAATCTTTCAAGTACCGATTTTATATTTTACTCTTTTTATATTTTAAATGCTTTTTTTGCTGATCTTGTTGTTGTAGTATTAACCAATAAAAGAATTACAATTTTATTACTTGACCATCACAATTCACAAGCTTAAAAAAGCAAAACCTTTGAATATTTAATAATATAATAAATTAAATTAAAACTCGTTGAAAAGTAGTAAGAAATTGGAAGAGTAGTTTCTTGGCGTGAATGAATTTGAGAGAGAGGGAGTGAGTCGCAAAAGACGCATTCTAATACCGTTTTTCATTCATCCGTTTCCAAAGTCGTAAAGTCTTCGCAGTCCAAAAATGTCAGACGGAGCATTGCAGGTACTCGACGGAACGCATCTTAGGGACGTCGATCTCACCCTTCCGCCGCCGCCGGAGCTCCATTCCGCTCTCTCCGGAGCTTACATACTCGACATTGCTCATTCCAGAGTCTCTGCTTCTCTCTTTGGTCTCTCATTGCCCCAACGTCTCACCGCCACCGCCCTCACGCGCCTCCCCGCCGCCTCCGACCACCACGCTTTCCGCTCAGCAGAGTTCGACCTGGAAAAGGCCTCGCAGATTCTGAGAGACTACGTAACCGCGATCGCCGATGAACTCAAAGGTTAGTTATGTCTTCTTTTTCGTTTTCTTTTTCTGCTGCTTCTGCCGATGATGATGATGCATTCGTTACAGGTAACGTTGTTCGTGTGTTCATCGTTATCAAACTCAATATTAGCAAATTAAACTAAAAGAATCAACTAATTGATTAAAATGTTTTCTTATTTCGAGTATTAAGGTATGGATTCTCGATCCACAACTTTGTTCAACTGAACTGAATAATAGGAATTGCAGAACAGATCCATGCCTTTGGTAAATAATAACACTAGAAAGCAGAAAGCCACTGAGCTTTCTATATGATCAAATTTGACGGAAACATGATCAGGAATTCAGGATAGTTGAAACTGGTGGACTTGGATTTAACCTTCTTAGGAATAGAAAAGCCACTGGAAATTTTGTTCTGTTTTTAAATTTCATATTTCAATGCAATATTTACAACTTGGTTGTAGTATTTAAGATTTAAGAACAATACATATTATTTATTTAAGCTTCCGTGTATAGATAATCCTCTTGTTGTATCGGTCTTGGATGGAAGCACTCTCAATTTGTTATTAGAGGACGAGGATGATTTTGCTATGTTAGCCGAAAATCTGTTCACGGATTTAGATGTTGAAGATAAGGGAAAGATCAGCAAGAGTCAAATTCAGAATGCGCTGTCCCAGATGGGCGTTGATATGGGCGTTCCTCCTTTCTCAGGTTCACTTTCTATTCATTGTTCTTGTTTCCAGGTTTATTATAGATTACCCAATCAGTATTTGACATGAGGGCCTGCAACTTTGTCAGTTAATCAAATTGTTATTGATGATGTGTTTTGATTTGTCTAATATCTCATCCCTTTTTTGTTTCTTTTTGGTTCCATGAATTATTGTCTAAGCTATGTTAGATTTATAGGAACAGGTAATATAATGCTATCATCTGTAAGACTGTAACAGACAATTGCATTCTTGTCTTAAGTTTTATATGGTATCAAAATGGTTTCCCAATGCATTTTAATAGAAATTTGCTGACTGCAGATTTTTACAAAATATTCTATCTTGAGAAAAAAACAAAGATTTTAGCTTGCCCTGACTAGTGATTAGTCCCGAGGCTTATGTGACTCTGTTCGTTGTTCAATTTTGGAATGCACAGGAGTTTGCATCACATTACCACAATTATTAGAAGACTTCAATAATAATATTAAATAAATAAAAACTGATCCCTTGGATTGTCATGGCCTCACGGGGGTATTTACAATTGAGAAATCTATATGCATTCTATCTTTCACCCCTCAAAATTATTGAGGGTATGCAAGATCGTAAGCTATATGTTATGCAACATAGCTTTGAGTCTGTGACTTTGTTTATTGACGATCATGACTCATCACATTGTGAACTAATTTTTTTGCCCGTTGTGCACTCAGTTTGATTAACTGAGTACTCCGATAAAAACTAATATTTTTAGCGCAAATGAGCAGAATTTCCTCAGCTAAATGACTTGTTGAGAAAACATGGAGCGGATGGAGAGGAAGAATTGGGTCAGGCACAATTTGCACAGCTTCTCCAGTCTGTACTGCAAGATCTGGAAGAAGAACTTTCTAAAAAGAATGTTGTTTATATCCACAATATTCAAATCATAAATGGCTCTAAGCTAAGACAGGTATTTTGTTCCCCTCCTTTGTGGCTACATCATGTATCTTCATGTTGTAAAGTTTGACTTCTGGCCTTCCCTCTAGTTTACAGAAGAGTAATGCATCATCATCATGATTAAAATAAAAAATAAAAAAAAGTAAAAAAACACAAACTTGACTCATCAGTGTATGTTATGGACGATGCTGCAGGTATTGGGCAATGAAGAGGAGCTAAACAGCATCGTCGAGAAGGTATTGAAGGAAAAAGCAGAGGCAAAGGATGGGTTAGGAAGCATAGAAATAATAAGGAGCTTCCTGGAGAAAAACGCTAAGGAGTTAGGTTTACCACGATCTGAAGCTAACGAGGCAGTTGTTCTTCTGTACGATGATGTTTTTACTAATGTTGCGAAAGCAAAAGGCAGTGCAGAGTTAGAGAAAGAGGAGCTGGTAAAACTTGTGAAGGATATACTAGAAAGATTGGCAGAGCAGCTCCAGTCAAATCCTATTTTCGAGGAAGCTTGAGGTAAGTAAAGAGCCACATGTATTGTAAGTTATACCTAGTGAGTGATGTATGTTTAAAATGCCGAACCATGATTTGGGATCTCACACAGGAGGATTATGTTGTGTAATGAATTTTACGGATGTGAAGCTTGCTTCAGTAGCATGCCCGTGGCATTATTAGTATCTCTATTACTATCATTATTGTTATTATTAAATATTAATATATTATAATTACTACATGAAACTGGACACAGTTGTGTAAAGTGTAAACCATATATAGAGAGGGTTGGAATCATTTGCTAAGATCATATAGAAAGTTGGTGGTGAATACCGTTGGCAAAGTAGCAAACACAACCAGCAATGAGTGCAGATATCCGAAAGCCTGGGAAAGTGATTCAGAATAAACCAGCAACCCATTTGGGGAACCATCGATTTGATTGGCATCATGGCAAAAGTAGCAGTGTGAACTTTACAAGAAACAACATCAACACACAACACACATTGGCCAAGTTCCACTCCGACAAGAGAAGAAAGACTAGAAAAATGTGCGGTCAGCGTTTTACGTACGAGTAGGATTAGTCATTACTTCAATTAGTTGGACCTCCACGTTGGTTGAAGAATGTGTAAGCAAAGGTTGGCTCACAGGAATCAAATATAAGCCGCGCCCGACAACGACATAAACAAAAAGGTGGTGTGCCCATCCTAATCCCATTACCAAGTCCGTAGCTTAGCCCAGAAGAAAAGTGAGACAACTTACAAAACCTACCGACAGAATCTAACCCCACTTGCTCTTTTTCCGTGGCTCTCATCAAAGTCACACTTTTCTTATGGTCTCTACGGCTCTACAAACAAACAAATAACTTGAGACCAAATAATATCAACAAAATATATTAAAGGATAACAAAACCTCGATTGATAAGAAACTCAGATCTCGTCCAAAAAACGAAACTGAAAGATTAACAAGTAACAGGCTACATAATGATAACTGACTTAATTAAGACATAACTTGTGTGTAACATCTGCTTTATTAGATCTACTACACTCGGTTTATTGTAATACTCAAAATTTTTAATTTACTTGTTATTTTCGCCACGTCATGGACATCACTTGCATTGAAATTCATAGAGGCGAAAATTACAAATTTCGAAAATTTATTAAAATTCCACCATTTATTTAGACTTAAAGCACATGCTATTTTAAAATTTATAATGCCTTAATAGCACCTTATGCACCACAATTTTGCCTTAACAGACTACACTGAACAATAGGAACCTCCAACCTGAAGTACACATGAAACAT
The DNA here is from genome assembly GCF_014773155.1 of Arachis stenosperma. Classification (NCBI taxonomy): domain Eukaryota; kingdom Viridiplantae; phylum Streptophyta; class Magnoliopsida; order Fabales; family Fabaceae; genus Arachis; species Arachis stenosperma. Next base: position 4,155,568 of record NC_080382.1, on the reverse strand, counting down.
TTAGATGATTATCACAACATCTCACTGCATTATATTAACTTTATTCTTTGCCATCTGCTGCACGAAGTGAACCCAGTTGAACCGGGGCTTGAGTCTGAACCACTTTGGATGAGCCATAGCTTGATAAGTCAATACCTTGAGCCTTCTCCTTCTCAAGCTGCTCTTTAATCCAAAAGTATGTAATTCTTAGACCATCCTACAATAACAGAATTGATATATTGATCCGTAAACCATACAATCCTTATCCAAGAGATACAAAGAAAAAGACAATACTGAGACAGAAGCAGCATCATGGAAGATAAGATCAACTATGCAGAGTCAAATTCGACGGATAAAATCAAATATTTGATGGATAAACTACAAAAGGAATATTCTGAGAATGTAAGATAGGATCGAAAGGAGGCGTGGCAGGAAGAATGTTTTGATTATTCCAGTACTCTTCTCTTGAAGATGATGATGGTTTGAAATTAGCAGGATTAATAATTAATAATCAGACAGAACTAACGGGAAGCTTTGTCACACATTAAACTGAAACCTGTGCAATGGGTATATGATTGTTAAGCAGATCTGAACTCAGAGCTAGAAATAAATTTTATAAAATGGAATCAAGAGGTAAGGTAACTTTCACTACATCAATAGAATCAATACCTTCAATTTCATAGTTGGAGCCCAACCAAGTTTTTCTTTGATTAGTGTGTTGTCTGAGTTACGACCACGAACACCCTCTGGGCCAGGAATGTGGTGTATGGGAATCTTCTTGTTCTCAAAGCTAAGAACAATCTCAGCCATCTCATTCATGCTGACCATCTCATCACTTCCAATATTTACTGGATCCCGAAAATCTGATTTTGTCAATCTACAAACAAAACCAGGCCATGTTAAAAATAACTGACCAATAAACAGGGAACATGCTTTCATATATATAGCAACAAACTTATGAGGTTTTCCGGCAGAAAAATCCCTCTTGCTTTCATATATTCAATGGTGGATACGGCTATTTAATAAGATAATTTTCCATTTTGAAAGCTCAACTTAATGTATGGAAATTTGCAAAGAAGCCTTCCTAAGAATTTTGGAACGCAAATATTATTAAACTAACTTTAACAACATCTTTGGAAATAGAAATCATTACTAACAGAGACTGATCCTAAACTTCTTTAAATTTCTGACAACCGTAAATGGAAATTACCAATGTCAAGTTCATCATTAACAGAACCACAAATCTAAGATTTCAATTTCAAAATGAGAAACGCTAGAAAGAATTAATATAGCTGCATGAAAGAACAACAAACCTAAGAACACCTTCAACACACTCGTCAATAAAGGTAAATGATCGTGTTTGTAATCCATCTCCCCACATCTCAAATCTATCTGCAGAAGTAATTGCCTTTCGACAAAATGCAGCAGGAGCCTTCTCCCTTCCACCTGCACAATATACAAAAACAAAGCAAAACAACTTGTCAAATTCAAAAGGTTATTTGTTGGTTAAGATAACGCAAAACTTTCAATTCAGTGAAAATGTATACCTTTCCATGTCCCAAAAGGACCATATATATTATGGAACCTCCCAATGCGACACTCAATTCCAAAATCCTTGTTATAGTGCTTGCATAACTCTTCTGTTGCAAGCTTCTCAAGCCCATATGCATCTTGTGGCTAGGAGGAGTTATAAAAACACATTTATATCGAGTCTAATTTGCAGCTGAATAACCAACATAACTGAATCAAACAATTAAAATTGATCAACAAACCTCAGCAGGCCAGGCATCAGACTCCTTCAAACTGACATTAGTTTCCAACTGTTTGAATTCAGGGTAGATACAAGCACTAGAGGCATAGAAAAACCTAAAACAAATGTTTGAGACACAGATAAAGCAATCATATAATCGAAACTATATATATGTCTGCTAAAAGATCAGTCCAAAAACTGTTTGTGACATGTAATTGAACAATGGACTTGCTAACCTCTTAACACCATTAATCCTGGCAGCCTCAATCATGTTAAAGCTAATCATTGTGTTGTTATACATAATGACAGAGTGGTTGGACTGGATGAAACCCATGCCACCCATATCAGCAGCAAGATTGAAAACATGGTCCACACCCTTGGTAACAGTGAGGCAGTTATCCATGACCCTGAGATCAACCAGATGGAATTCATGGCAGAACATGTCCTCAGTCATGTGCTCATTCTTCTTCCAGTCAGAGGCAATGATGTAATGCCCCTCGGTCTTGAGGCGCCGCGCGATGTGAGAGGCAATAAAACCACCGGCACCAGTGATGGAAATTCTCAGCTTCTCTGATGGCCAGTAAGGTTCTCTCTCAAGCTCCTGGTAGGTGTATGCACCATAGTCGGTTGTTCCAGAACTTCCCATTCTACAAACAGAATCATAATCACTCACATTCACAAAAAAGGCACATAATTGTTCCGGGAATTAAATGCAAAAACAATTGCGTATCATGAAATTAGAACACAACAACATAAGACACATGGTTGCACATGGAAGACAACGTCAATTATTACATAAGAACAATAAAAATAAGGGCAGCATATGCAAATGAATCACTCGCTCTATTTCCCTATGGAAAAAAACATACTTTTTTACAATTACGGAAATAAACAAGAAAATTCTAATATATTCAAAGCTAAATGACAGGAAAGTATTGAAATTGAAGCAAAGCAGAAAGAAAATAAGAAGTAAATAGAGGATTTGATAGAGAAATTGCGTAGAAAAAGGGAAAATAGGTACCTGAAGGTGAGATTGGAAGGCTAAGAGGAAGAGATAGTGAGTTGGGAAGGAGAAGAATGGTGCGATAGGTTTTATATATAAATATATACACTGTTTCTGAACTGTAAAGTCAGTGAGGACTGCGGACCACTCATTTCTCTCGTTTCACTTGTCACTAATATCACAACGATTTTCATATGCAACGAAATCATTCACTTTCCACCCTCACTATTCACTAATCTCTTCCTTTTTTTTTTTTTAACCAAAAGATAAAAACACTTGAATTCACGATTTTTTTATGAATATAAAAAATTTATGCTATTTAAATTATAATTTATTAAGTTATGATATTTTTTGTTTTATCCAAGGACGAAGCTACATATATTAAAAGGGATAATTATTCTTTTAAATTTTAATTTTTTACATATAAATTATATGTAAATTTTAGTTTAACCCCTCTTAAAATTTTATTTTAATCTTATTTTATTGTGTAAATATTTTTAATCCCCTTTAATATTTCTTCTAACTCCACCCCTGGTTTTACCTATATGAATCAATTCATTCAATTGTTTCTCATTCTTTAATTTCAAAATATAATCCTTTTAAATAATTTAAATGAAATTTATAAATACAAAATGTGTTTTTTTTTATCGAAAAACATCTCTTGATTTTTATGATAATTGAGTGAAGTTTTTCTTATTTTAGAGATGATAATTAGTTTTTTTATTTTATCTCTTATAAGATTTACTTTATTCAATAAATATTTATTGATGTGTATTTATTTGCGAGATGTACAAAAAATATTTATTTAGTTTATGTTTTTATTAGTATTTTTTAAGTTTGTTTTACCAATTTATAAAAATGATTAAGAGTCCTAATTTATCCTTTTAATTATTTTTCTAATTTATAAATAAATAAAATTTTATGATTTTTATCTTTTTAATGTTTCAAAAAAATAACATATATATTTAAATTCTTACTCTTTAAGTATTAGGAAGATGAATTAGGCCTCTAATTTTTACTCGTAATTTATTATTCTATATTATATTTTTGTATACATATTTTTCAATAATTACTAAAAAAATACAAATTTATATTACATATTCATATATGATCAATAATTAACATGTTTATAATGCAATAGTGTAATTACAAATAAAATGGCTAAAATAAAGGTATTGTAAATTAAATAAGATAAACACTTATATTATTATTATTATTATTATTATTATTATTATTATTATTATTATTATTATTATTATTATTATTCAAAATATCAATTCTCATAATTCATTTTTTATTGTATCTCTCGATTAGATTCTCATATATATATATATATATCAACTATTTTTTTAAAATGCGATCTAAATAGTAAGAATCCAATAATTTAAATACCCACATAAAATCATCCAAGTTATTAACTTTTTTTATCAATATTATCCAATAATATGTTGTAAATAATCTCCTCCAAAATTTTAAATCACATAAATAGAAATAGATAATTTAAATCATGAACAGAATTATATACATACTCATATTTATTTATTTACTTATTATCTCAATATATCGTATCTAACAATCTAAGAGTATTGTTCTAGAGATGACCTGAAATCGGACTAATTGGGTTTGAATGTATGGCCCAAACATTGGAAAGAGGTGATCTTCGATTGGTTTACGTCTGTAAGCCGCCTTCCGAGTTGTTTGTATAGTTGAATAGGTGGGGGTGGTATCTGCAAGACACTCAAATGCCTAAGTCAGCAAGGGATTAAGTAAGTTTAGAATATTGGAATCTAAAGGTACTTGAGTGTGTTAGGGTATTTATAGGAGATGAGCTAATAACCACCGTTGAAGTAGTTCCATTTCTGATGGTGGATAACCGTCCCTTTATCTTAAGGTTGTTGAGATCTATCTTTTAGAAGTGGGAGAGAGATTTACGGAGGCCGTTATTCACTTAGATAAGTGTTAAGTGCATGCTTACATGGAACCCGACCTCTTGAAGGAGGTCGGACAAGCGGTCGAGACCAATCTGCTGGATTGGGCCTTTTAACTCGATTTGGGCCTGGCTTTATTATTTGGGCCAGGGTATGAACAGTGTCCCTACTCGAATCCGATATCTTTACTGTGAGTTAGGTTTGAGTATTAGTCGAACTCGGGGATACTTAGGTCAAGGTTCTCCTTTCAAGTCGGAAAACCGACATGATTTTGATTTTAAAACCGACTTGATTTCAAATTATCAATCGTCGCATCTTTTGGCTCTTCGCATTTACACATTGAGAGCAGTTACATTGGTAATTGCGCCCCCTTCAATCAGTGGGCTACTTTTATAGTTATGCCCCCTGACTTCTTATAAGTACTCTTCAATATTCCTCTTTCTCCTCTTTCGTCTGCTCTCCAAATTTTCTCTTCGTGCTTTCTTCCATATTCGAAAGACCTTCGCGCTTTGGTGCTTGCCTTCTATGTTCCTGGGTTTTTCAGCACTTTCGGCGTCCCTTTCAATCTTGCTATCAGTTCTTTTCTCCAAGAAAGGTTTGTTTCTTATTACCTTCACTCTTTATTGGCTTTTACAGTATCTTCGTTGTTTTTATTAAGTGTACTGAATAATCGAGGAAGAGACTCTGAGTAGGCTTTATGGCACCTTCATTATTTGTAGTAGGAAACTTTAGATTTTCGTGCTTTTCTTTTTACAAAAATCGTTTCCTTTGATGTGGTTGATTGTTTTGTTTAAAAAGGAACTGTCTTGTTTCAAAATTTATTTTTGATGGTTTCTTTTTCTTTGTGCAATTTAGGTATATCTTCCTATATATTTTTCCATTTCTGAAAATATCCTCCCAAATTTCAGAAGCCTTATTGAGATGGGTAGATTCTTCTGTCCTTTTAAAACACCTAATAGTAGATGACATTTTTATAACCGAACTTAGGAAACACCATATGATCTGTAGTCTTGATGCTAACGAACCCAAATACGAGATAGTGGTCCCAGACCCTGAAGACCGAATTTGCTGTGGGAGGATTAATGACTCTGACCCCACTTTGGTTTTATGTACGATTGTCTGTTTATCCGCTTGGGGATTATCCTTTCATTCTCTGGTTTTGAAATGGAGGTGTTATCTCATTGTGGGGTAGCTCCTTCTCAACTTCATCTCAATTTTTAGGGTTTCCTCAAAATTTACCAGCTTGTCAGCCATGCACTTAATTTTTTTATCTGTTTAAAGACCTTTTTCTATCTTTTTCACTTAACAAGGCCTTTTAGTGCTAAAAATAAGCAACAGTGGATTTCCTTCTGAGCTATACAAGGCCGGAAAATTTTTTTCATTTTTGATGAGTCTTTCCATGACTTCAAAAATTTCTTTTTTAAAGTCCAAGCCACTGAAGGCCATCATCTTTCTAAATGAAAATAATGAGTCCTAATTTTCTCTATACTAGGTTGAAACTTCTCCTGTAGAGAAATATAGCCTGGTAGAGTTGGACGAGGTAGAGGAGGCTATGGTAGAGTTTTTTTCGAGAAGCTTGGGGACGGGTTCCAAACATGGACACCAAGAAATTTCTTCTTGGATCTTCGAGCTACGTCAGGACCAAGCTAGGTAGTTTTTATTTTTTATTTTGTAGACAACTTTTTCTACTTTCGACTTGTGTACTAATCGTTTTTACTTCCCTTTTCATAAAAAATGAAAAGCGGGTCGAAAGCTTACCAAAAGGTGCAGAAAGCCAAGAGGAATGCTCATGCCCGAGCTGCTGCACAAGAGGTCAGAACCTCTGCCACTCTTCCTTCTCAAAGCTCAGGTTTGGGGACTTCTTCTTCTCAGCCAATTTTGGTAAATCCAATTCTTACTCCTCCTCTTCCTCCTCCTGCCCCTATCCCCCCAATTCTTTCTTCCTCGGAACTTGAAAAGAAAAAAAGCAAGATCTTGGAAGCCGGTGCCTCTAACGTCGGGGACACTAGTTTTGACAGAGTGAAATTTTTTAGAAAGCACATCCTTTCACATAGTCAAATTGCTATGGATGATGCTACTATCCACAATCATCTTCAGATTTTAATCCGAGGAGGAATTTAGACTACCGTGGTCTGTACTTCTCTTCTTGATATGTTGGAAAAAATCCCTTTAAGTGTGACCCAGCATTCTTTAGAGAATCTCCAAGGACGACTGGCCATGTATCAAGAAGATGAGAAGAGGCTACAGGAGGAGAATGCTCAGCTGAAGGAAGAACTTTTTAAATCCCAGGAGAGGGAGAAGAAGCTGATGGCCTCTTGTGCGATGGCTGAGGGCTTGAAGGAGAAAGTCGAGCAAAATTATGTCAGGATCTTTTCGGACAATATTGACTTAAAAAAGGAGTTGGAACGGCTCTGGGAAGGTTATCAGGATTTGGAGGATTCCATTGTTGAAGGGACTGAGGAGGTGTTCAGGGTTCTGAAGGAATAGGTCGGAGTTATTGCTTCCGACATGGACCTGTCACCTCTTCACCCTAACAAGGTTGTCATTAATGGCGAAATAGTGTTTGCTCTCCATCATGTAATTGATTCCGAGCTGAAGATGGCGGGCCAATGCATAATTGAATCCCCTCCTCATGAAGTTAATGTATTCGAGGAGTTACTGCCGAGTTCTTCTGCCCTACCTGATACTGCTCCGACTTCTGTGGCCAACCCGACTTCCCCTCTAGATGATAATCCTCCCATTGGTCCTATTTGAATCTGCCCTTTAAGGCCCGGTTTGTGGGTCTGTTTTTTAAACACTTCATGTATTTTTGTTTATTTTTGCTTTGTTGATAGTTCCTGACTCTTGATCCCTTAAAAAATATCTTTAACAACAACTGTTGCTTGCTTTTTGGACGTTTTTTGTCCTTTTTTATCTAAGTAGTTGTTTACGCAAAGTTTTTATTTTATTTATGTTAGATAATTTTTGCTGCTGTTTAGCAAAGTCTTTGAGAAAAACTCTTTTACTAAATAATCTCTATCTTAGTAAGGTTTTTATGAGGACACCTTTACCTTCGATTTCCAAAGGGACTTTTCCATTTCTTGCTTTTCATTACTTTGTTCGTATACGCTCGAGCTTTGCTTTGTTTATTAACCCCCCGGCAACGGCGCCAATGTTCCGGGGGTTTCCTGAAACCGGATTGATTGGACTTGAATGTGTGGCCCAAACATTAAAAAGAGGTGGTCTTCGACTGGTTTGCGTCTGTGAGTCGCCTTCCGAGTTGTTTGTATACTTGAATAGGTAGGGGTGGTACCTGCAAGAGGGGTTAAGCAGGTCTAGAATATTGGAACCTAAAGGTACTTGAGTGTGTCAGAGTATTTATGGAGACAAGCTAATAACCACCATTGAAGTAGTTCCACTTCTGATGGTGGATAACCGTCACTTTATCTTAAGGTTATTGAGATCTCTCTTCTAGAAGTGGGAGAGATATTTATGGAGGCCGTTATTCATTTAGATAAGTGTTAAGTGCCTACTTACGTCGAACCCGACCTCTTAAAGGAGGTCGGATAAGCGGTAGAGGCCAATCTGCTAGATTGGACCTTTTAACTCGATTTGGGTCTGGCTTTGTTATTTGGGCCAAGGTATGAACAAGTGTGTTGATGCATGCAGAATGTGAGATTCAAATTCCTTATACTTATTTAAGCAAACGAGTGAGTTGACCACTCAACCAACCCAATTTAATTTTATATACATAAAATTATATGATAATATATTAGTACCATGATTTTTTTTTTTGGTAGTTAGCACCATGATTTATTTGTTGGCTACACTACATTTGTTGTTGAATATGTTAATACCATAAGATTTAAGGTGCATTGTATCAATTTGTCTTATGTATTTATTTGTTTATTTATTTTGAGCAGAGGGTCCAACGACCCAAGAACAAGCTTTAACATGGAGTTGGAGTAGAACCATAATCAATTATTTATGTTACGGAATTGGATTTGGATTCCGGAGGCTCTACAAGGCACCTTCCTAATTTAATTTATTCACATGGTTCACCTTCCACACTTAAAAAATATTGGACTGTGGTGGGATTCAAATTCTTTACACTTGCTTAAGTAAGTGAGTTAATCACTCAATCAATTCAATTTAATTTTATAAGTAAAATTAAGTGAGTGAACTGACTATTAAACCAATTTAATTTAATTTTATATACGTAAAATTATATGATAATATATTAGCACCATGGTTTTTTTTTTTTTTTGGTAATTAGCACCATGATTTATTTGTTGGCTACACTACATTTGTAGTTGGATATGTTAATACCATAAGATTTAAGGTGCACTGTATCAATTTGTCTTATATATTTATTTATTTATTTTGGGCAGAGGGCCCAACGACCCAAGAACAAATAACATGTATTTGGAGTAGAACCATAATCAATTATTTATATTACGGAATTGGATTTGGATTCCGGGGGCTCTACAAGGCACCTTCCTAATTTAATTTATTCACATGTTCCACCTTCCACACTCAACAACTCAATCTCGAAAATGTTGGACTGTGGCCCAAACCGTAGCTTAGTCCAAATATTTTGAGAATAGGGCCCAAATAATGGTCCACTTAGTTTTTTTGCCGAACTTTCGCTTTTTGGAAAGATGCAGCTAAGGGTTAGTTGGTAGTTGATACATCACCCATAACTATGGGTGTGTATGGGCCAGATAAAATCGGTTCGACCCGAAATATATACCGGGTCTATTTGTTAGACTCAAACTCTGTCCTAGACCCGATAAAATCTATAGACTTTCGGGTCACAATTATACCAGATAAAAACCGGATAAAAACTGAGTCATTAACATTATATTACCTTGATACTTTCTTGTAAGTTAGCATGTAAAAATCTCCAAATTTCTAAGACTTTAACCATTATTTGACATGGTAAAATTTATTTCGAAAAATATAACAAGATCCAACTATTCTCTAAGATTAAAGCATAACCATAATTAATATTAATATTGTCTAATAACACCAAATATTTAAATCAATACAAATAATACAAGATTATACATTAGTCTAAAGTCTTATGCATTTTAAACATAAAACATTAATTTATACTCTTATATATAATGACTAATAACACAAAATATTAAGGTTTACAATACTTAAATTCCACATAATAATAGCCATCATCCATCACTAATAACATAAAATATTAATTGTGTATGATGATCGGACTACCGGACCGATTTCAGGTGACCCGAGTTATGACCCGAACTCGATCCGAAATAATGACCGGGTCTATTTTTGAGACTCTTACCCGACTCTAGATCCGATAAAATCACACCGAATTAACTTCTAAAGTATTCGAAACCGGACCAAATCTTTGGGCCGGATCAGGCCATGCACGCCCCTACCCATAACTAATAGTGTTAGTTAAATATGAAGCTATGTTAACTTGCATAGTTTAATTTAAACATAGTTAATTGAATTAGTTTGTTATAAGTAGCTTGTCAAAAGCTCCTTTATTAACTTGTATTTCTATTCATTAAAATATGATTCATGTTTTGGGATACTTTTTATTTTCTAATGCAAAACTTCGGTCTTTACAAATCAACAAGGTCGTTGTAAAATATAAATACACATGTAAATGAAAATAAACGATATCAAATTTGTTTAAAAAATTATAGACTAGATTTGATCGAATGTTCATGAGATCTAGTCAAGATTAAAAAAGGTGAAGACTTTTTGAAAAGTAGATTAATATATGGTAAATACTACCGTGCTTATCATATTGTACTTAAATTATTAAAAATAATAAATAAATAATATTTAATAAATTTTATATAATTTATTTTTATTTTAAATATTTTATTTTTTATTTTACGTTAAACAATTTAAAAATCATAACAAAAACACTATAAAATTTACTTTAATATATTGTGAGTTGAATACTTTAATAATTGATTATTTAAAAGCGAGGTGAGAAAGGTGGGGGCCACGGAGACACTTGTGTTTATCCATTTGAGTCAGTGACAACGCAACCATGACTTGGACACACGCCTCGCCGCATCCCTCGTTAACCCAAATGGTCAAATCCCAAACTAATTCGTTCCTTCCTTCTTTGTCACCAAAACTGGCTAATTTTTTAACAAATGAAAAAAAAATAGCGTGTAATTTAGTATCATGATTAATTAGTATATTTTTTTATTTTAAATAATTATTTGAAAAGTTAAATTTTATAATGTAAAAATCGAAATATTTAATTAGTATATTTAAAAAATTGTTTAATATTAAAACATAAATGTAGAGATCAAATTTATATATTTAAAAAATTCTAAAATAAAAAATTAAATTTTATCTTCAAATTTATATATTTAAAAAAAATTAAAAACTAAAAATCTAAAAGATATTTTATTTACACAAAAAAATATATATCAAATTTTTATATTATTAAAAAATACCACTGAAATTATAATACTAAAATTAAAAAGCACCACATAATACTAAAATAAAAAAACACAAAAACTCTTGTGCTATTCCAATTCTAATTCCAATTTCAATTTCAATTTCACTACTACACATTCCATTCCTATTCCTATTTAAGGTGGCAACATACACCCCCAATCATGGATAGCTGATTCGATTCTATTTGGTATGATAGAATTGTTAACCCGATTCATAGAAGATAAAGTAGAGTGTAGATAGAGTTCTTGTGATGGTCGGATAGAGTGCGGGTTGAATTTTAATCCTACTCGTATTTTATATATGTATATGTTATATACTTATATAAAAATATATTTCAAGTAGATGTTGAACAAAAGATCTCTCACTAAATACAAATGATTCTTAACTACTAAAAAAATATTATTAATTGATAATTTAATATTTTTTTATGTAAAAGTCAGTTCTATTTTAAATTATAATCAAGTTATATGGGAGTCACTCACATAAAGACGTTTAAAACGTCTTTTTTTAAAGATGTTTTTTAGTAATTAAAATTTAACATCTATAATCAATTAAATCGTGTTATTTTTGTCAAAATTAAGCCAAACAAATTAATTTGACTAAAATATGGTGAATCAAATCTTGAACTGAACTAAATTAATATTATTTTTTATAAAAAATAATTATAATATTCTTATTATAAAAAATGACTAAAATACTCTTATTATATAATATTAATTTTGAAAATCCTAAATTTTAGTCCTTTACTTCTCCGCCGTTATAGGGTTAGAATTTAAAGTTATATATATATATATATATATATATATATATATATATATATATATATTAGTCATTTTTTATAATAAGGATATTATAATTATTTTTATAAAAAATAATATTAATTTAGTTCGGTTCAAGATTTAATTTACCATTTTTTTGTCAAATTAATTTGTTTGACCTAATTTTAACAAAAATAACACGGTTTAATTAATTATATGTATTAAATTTTAATTATTAAAAAATATCTTTAAAAATAAGACTTTTTAGACATCTTTATTTAAGTAACTCCCTACATAATAATATTGTATCTTTTTATAACTCGCGAATAGAATCGAATATCCACAAATTAAGAATGAATATGATTAGAATTGAAATATTTTCAACGGCATATAAAATTAAGATTGACATAAAACCTTATCCTAACCTACCCTACTCATTACCACTCCTGTTCCAATTTTTCAGTTTCATTTCAATGTTGATACATTTATTGAATCTTCTTATGATCTTATCTAATGTTTATTTAAGAAATGTTAGGTCTAAGCATGCACACTTGACGTGCACTCTGTTGGTAATGTTGGTATATATAACGAACAGATGAGAGACCAGAAAAAAAAAAATCAGAGGGAAAAGGAAACATTCAAAAAGGGAAAGGGGTTTATGATATTGAAAATTAAAGGCTGAAATTTTGGATAGGGCAGTATTGATATTGAAACATGATCCATAGAGTGTAGGAGGATTTCTTAGATTTGTTCCAAAAATACAAACTGCTACTAACAAGTTGGTTGGAGAAAGCGATGGATGGAGCCACTCTTGAATTCCATAAAAGGCAGAGACTAGAGATGTGGATTAGGATGCACAAACACAACACCAACCAAAACGGATGAACCTTTCATGCCATATCACCGCCCATTCATCCCCACAATATTAAATTCTCCTAAATACTATAAAAATTAAATTTATTTAATAGTGATAGTGGTGCCCCCAAATATCTTAAATTAAACGTGACATTATTTTTGTGGTGATCATTTGATTTACTACACTACTAGTACTACGCTTTTACACATCCATACAACTTATCAATATCAAATAATGGTATATTAAAATTCAAATACTATTTATATCCAAAATTAATTACTAAGATCAGTAATTATGTATTTATATATATATATATAATATAATTTAATTTATTTTTAAAATATATTTTATATTTTAATATATATTTTATTTTAAAAATTTATTTTGATCATTAATTTTAATATATCACTAATATAATTAATTAAAATTAATGTGTTATTTTTATTAAAAATGATGTTTTTACTTTTTATATTAAAATCAATTATTAAAATCATATTTGTATATAAATATTAAATATATATTTGTTTAACTCATTTTTAATATGTATCATATAATATATATATATATATATATATATATATATATATATATATATATATATTATGTTAGTAGTTAATTTTAGTATATATCTAATATAATTGATATTTATAATATATATATATTTTAAAATATAAAATATTTATTATTTAAATAAGTTAAATATATAATAATTAATTTAATATATATATATATATATATATATCATTTTTTTATTAACATCCATTGTTAGCATGCTGCCTAGCTAGGGCACCCTAATAAAAATCTCAAAATATTTTTTATTTAATTATTTTTTAAAATTTAATTTTGATGTATATTATATACAATAATCTAATTACATATATTTTATTAAATGATCATTTACATAATATATATAAAATGCATTTTTTTTGCTAACGTATTATAATTAGATTAGATACAAATATAAAATTAATTTACATTAATAGAGTAATAAAATTAAATTCTCCCTTTTATCCTTATCCATTAATTCTGCCTTTTATTAGTTATCTCATGATAAATTTGAATATTAAGCATATAAATATTAGAGAGAGAGAGAGAGAGAGAGAGAGAGAGAGAGTTAAGAATAAGATGGAAAGGGTCTTCTCAGTTGATGAAATATCGGAGCCATTTATTCTGCCGGCGGCGAAGAAGATGGATCAGTTGACGGCGAAGTCAACGATGAACCGGAGCGCTTCAGAGTGGGCGTTCCAACGGTTTCTGCAAGAAGCTTCTTCGGCAGTATCAGCAACAGTGGCGTCGCCGTGTTCTTCGTCGTCTTCTGTGGTTGAGATCAAACAGGACCTCTCCCAAAACATGGAAACCAAGCCTCTTCAAAACGGCACCACCGTTGCCGTTTTGCCCAATGCCACTGCTTCTTCTTCTTCTTCTTCTGTCGCCGTTGATTCAGAGGATTACCAAGCTATCCTTAAGACCAAGCTCAAGCTCGCTTGCGCCGCCGTTGCTTTGACCAGGGTAACATTCTCCTTTAATTTCTCTTCTCTCTCGTATCTTTCTGTTGATAAAAATTCCAACTTTTCAGGAACACAATTTGAATTTTTTTTTGTTAAATTTACTGGTTGTGTTTTTTACTGCATAAATGGATAATCAAATTCAAGAGTTCATCTATACGAGTGTAGGTAAAATTTCATGAGAATTTGTTAGGAGTTTACATTTTGACTTGAGAGTTTGATAACAATGGTTTTTCTTTCGGCATAAATCATAAAGGATCCACTTTTTTTTTTTTTTTTAATGGAAGGAATTTTAGTAGAAAAAGCAAAAGGTGATTCTTATGTAGACAATAAACTATTTATGAAGCCAAAAAGTTTTACTTAAAATGGGCAAACAAGTTGGCTCTTCATGGAAGAAAGAGGCATCTTTAGATGCACTGATGCAGCTGGTAGTAGCACTTGCATCTCCAAAAGTTAAAAGAAGAAAAGGTTTTAGATCAAGTTAGCCTTTTAATTTTCATTTGGACAAAATGAGATAATGTTCTTTTGACTATTAGGTATACAGAAAGCATAGTAATTAGATGATGATATTTTAAAAATTAAGGTTATGCATAAATGCATGGATGGATGAGTCTGTTCCTACATGAGATTCTATTTTAGATTTATGTATGTCAATCCTAGTCTTTAGAGTTGCAGCCATTCCTCATTTGCATTTCATTTTTTCCCTTTGTGATGAATACAACCAGTATCTAATGTTTTCTGCTGCTCATGGTAATAGGGATCTTTGGTAAAATCTCAAGTTCCTGCCTCATTTTCTGAATGTACATCACAGGCAACTAATCTTTCTCAAGTTGCATCTCATGCTACTTTAAAAGGTTTGAATTAGCACATTCATTTGGATTTGTTTATGATAGTTTATGCATGAATTAGAGCATAAACCTAAGGTAGTAGATTACATTTGTAAAGGAAACTATGAGTATGGTGAATGAACAGATCAAGTTTTACAGTTTTGTTTTTGCTAGAATGCTTAGAGGTTGAGTGTTGTCTCTCTGTATACATGTAACATCTGCATCTACTGAAATAAAAAGTTATATATCTCCTTGTATTTTCTTTGTAGGATCTGGCCCTTCCGGAAATGATTCATCTAAAGTACAAAATAAAGATGCCAAAGTACCAGTGGGGATTCCTTCCTTATCTGGTGTGCAAAATAAGCCTGCTGTTGCAATCAGATCAACCACAAGTGGATCATCTAAAGACCAGTCAGATGATGATGAAGCTGAGGAAGAGATTAATATGACTGAAAACATGGACCCTACTGATGCAAAACGAGTAAGGAGGTAAACATAGCCATAGAATTCATATATTCTTTATTTAGTTTCCTTTATTGTAACACATTAATTTTGTGAAATTCAAGGACACTGCTTGTTATTCAACAACTAATAATGTTGTCTTTCAGGATGCTTTCTAACAGAGAGTCTGCAAGACGCTCAAGACGAAGAAAGCAGGCTCATCTAACCGAGCTTGAGACACAGGTATGTAGGTTTCTTGTAGATCTGGCTTATGCTCTCTGTATTAGCCATTGCAAATTAGTATTCATATTTTCTGACCTAATATTCTCTCTTAGGTTTCTCAATTAAGAGGTGAAAATTCATCATTGTTAAAGCGTCTGACAGATATTAGCCACAAATACAATGATGCTGCTGTTGACAACAGAGTATTGAAAGCCGATGTTGAAACCTTAAGAGCAAAGGTAATGCCTTCCATGAGCATCAATTGAAATTATGAAGTCTAATGCTCATTCAAATTTGTTCACTTGGCCTGGTTTTTCTGACAAGCTGAGGATTGAGCCCAATCAGGGCCTTGTCCTTTTTGCCATCTACAATGGCGTTTATCATCTCTGCTTACATGCTCTCTTTTTCAGGTAAAGATGGCTGAAGAAACTGTCAAAAGAATTACTGGGTTGAATCCAATGTTTCCAGCCATGGCTGATTTATCATCAATCAGAATGCCATCATTTGATGGAAGCCCTTCTGAGACATCAACTGATGCAGCAGTTCCTGTTCAAGAAGACACGAATCGTCACTTCTTTCAACGCACTTCAAACAATCCTATGTCGAGCCATGATCATGGAGTCAACAATTGGTTGGCAGACGTATCTTCAGACGAAAATGTGCAGCATAACGCTACCGCATCGACTGGTGGGAACAAGATGGACCGAACATCTTCCTTGCCAAGGGTGGCTAGCTTGGAACATCTTCAGAAGCGAATCCGTGGCAATCCGGATTCATCTGCTCCTGTTTCTAATGGAAAGCACCAATAAAAATAGCGATGTTAAACAATCCCTTAACCGCAAAATCATTATTAAATATTATTTTCACTATCTGTAAGCAAAGTTCGATTCTTGACACCATTTTACTTTGTAAATGAATTTGACGTTTCTTAGGATGATTGGGCATGTGATGCTTTCAGTTTGGAGTACAAATGTTTGTAGAGTTAGCTTCTTCACTTCAGAAATGCAGAATTGTATATCCGTTACTTCATATGTCTTTAGTTATTGTTAGTTTCTGTGACCATCAATGCAACCATGCATAATATTCCCTCTACTTGAGGCAGAAGTAACACTGATACAAAGAAGTACCTGAGGATTAGAAGAATGAGCTATGATGTGAAGCTCAACAAATTAAGATAACAAGATCAGAATATTTAGCAAGGAAGAACAATGACTCGAAGTGGCTACAGTTTGTTTTACTCTTAGATTGGGTGCAAATAGAGATAACTACTAGATTGGATAATGACTTACAATAAAATTAAGAGGAATGTTGACTCCTAGTATTTTTCTAAAATTAATTACTAAAAATGCAAAAGTAACAATCAAGGTTTTTTTATTTTTTCTGTTCATGGACATTAAGTTTTTACTCGTCATGACTCTTGACAGTATTAATAGATCCCAAAACGCAAGCCCGTGACCTAAAAAATATGCCCCTTTCGTATGATCTGAAAAAGTCTTTTTTTTTTTTAAATGCATTTCCACTAAATAAAATTGGAAGCTCCAAAAGTGGTCTTTGATGCACTAAAATAGTATCTAAAATTTCAATTACACTAATAATTTTGTAAATTTGTATTGCTGCAATTAAGATATTGAAAACTATTACTTCGATAACCACATAATCTGGTTTAACTAAAAAACTAGACAAGATAATGTTAGGAGTTTTGACATTGTTATTAGAAACAGATCGGACCGGATTGGCAAGTATGCAATCCTTCTCCTTTGCCACGGTACCATCTTACTTCTTAATAATATATGTGACAAAAATTAAATATATAATAAATGAGGAATGAATTTTTATTTTTTTTAATTTTTTTAAGTATAGATTAACATGAATACTAAACAAGTAACAACATATAATATACAAATGTATTGATATATTGGTATTGATAAATTAAAATATTTTGTATTAGTGACTAATTTATTATCTGTTTTTGCATCATAAATTATATCTAAAAATTAATATTTAATTATCATTAATATATTTTTTGAAAAGTCATTTAATTTTTTATTTTATTTTATTTTTATTTTTATAATTTTATATTTTTATTTAATTATGACCGGATCAACTGGGTAGATCAATGACCCATCAGTTAAACTAGTAATTCAGTAATTTGGTCGTATGAATGGGTCAATAACTATAAATTTTGCGAATGTAAATTATGTTTGTAAAATTTAAAGCTAAATAAAAATAATTGAAATTTAAAAAATTAAATTAAAATTTGCAAGTAAATACTAAATAGAATGACCAAATTGAATATTAGGTCAAGATGGTTAAAGTTAGGTAGATATACTATAATACACGTGAGGAACAAATGATTTTCTTATTGTTAGTTGTGTTATACATTTATACTGTTATCTAGGAAAGGACCCGCTGGTCAAATGATGCTGTCTTCATTTTAATTTTGAGAGACAGAGTCGTGTTAGGTTACTCCTACGCCCATTCCCATTTCTCATAAAAATAATAATAAAAGAAAAAAGAAAATATCTTAGCAGAAAGCAGAGACAGAGCCACCAACCAAAACAAGAAGAAGAAGATGGAGATGACGAGTATGAGTATGAGGGCCGCAATCCCCTTAAGGTCCACACCCTCCATTAATGTTGCTCCTCCTTTCTCCGCTTCCACTTCGTCCTTCTGTTCCGCCAACGTTGCACTCTTCAGGAGAGCTTCTTTATCTCTCACTGCTCCAACCGCCATCAGAAAGAAGAAGGGTCTCACCTGCAACGCCCTCTTTGGCCTCGGCGTCCCCGAGCTCGTTGTTATTGCCGGTGTCGCCGCCCTGGTCTTCGGCCCCAAGAAGCTCCCCGAGGTTGGTCGCAGCATCGGCAAAACTGTTAAGAGCTTCCAACAGGTTCATCCTCTTTCCTCTCTGTCTCTCTCTTGTTCATCGATTCAATAGAGTTTAATTCAATTGTACCTTTTTGGAAGTTGGGTTCTGATAAAGTTCGTATCTTTGGTCGTTTCTCACGGGATCTGTGTTCCTTTCTGATGTGAGCTTATTAATATGCCTTGAAGTTAGGGTTTTGGGTTTTTATATTGATGTGTCCTGAAATGTGATGATTTACTCAATTGAATGATTTGACTTGTTCTGCAATATGTTGATACAACTCATTGAGAGCATACAGAACACTTAACCCTAAATCTATCAAACATTATACAAGGGCCTTCAAAGAACTGATCCCATAGTAGTTGACATCTTCATATGGCTATGGATAAACTCATACTGATTATGCATTGTTTGAGATTGCCCCATGTTATCATTTGTTAACTGTGAAACATTTTTCTTCATTGCATACAAGATTGTTTATTTGTTGTGTTTTTTGTTAATCTTTGTAGGCAGCAAAGGAGTTTGAGTCAGAGATTAAGAAGGATCCTGAGTCCCCAGGAGAGGGTCCATCAGAGGAAAAGCCTGTTGCTCTGAGTGAACAGGAGGAGAAGAAGCAAGGCATGGAGGTGTCTAGTTCTAAGGATAGTGTGTGAACCGTGTAGTGTGTATCAACATATTATGATTAAGTAATGCACCAAATTTTCACCATGGCATCAATTGTGCGTTTTGGGAACACCATTCTTATCTTATTGAGACCAAGTCTTAGTTCTTCATTTTTCACCTCGCATGATGGAAAAGAACTTTAAAAAGGATAATATTAGCAAGTAGATGTAGAGTTTGGTGGGTTGATTTATTTAAGAAACCAATAATCTTGCCCCCCGTTTGCTTCTAATTTTTCACTCACCATGGTAAAAAATGGGATGCAAAGAAGCCCACCTATTTTCTTCGCACAAAATTATCATTCAAATTCTAAAAGACCAAAAGCGTCACATGAGGTGATGAAAAAAAAAGTAAGAAAACTAAGTTTGGTTTACTAATCTATTCATTTGATATTGTCATCTGTACAAGAAAGAAAATCCACCACCCAAAAGCTTATACCATGACTACACTATCACCAAAAGATATTGTACAACCTAATTCCAATCTTAAATGTTCTGAAGAAAACTTCAAATACTGCTATTATGAACCTCTGTTAGTAATCTAGTATTGGCGCCCGGAAAACGTCATTCTTCCATAAAAAATCGGCTATTATTATCACCTGTGCCCTTTTTCTCCATTACAGCAAAACCTCATTTCCAAAGGAAACTGCACAACCTATAACTTAACCCATGCAGTATTGACAACACTACCCCGAAACTATATGTATAAACACTGCTGCTAGCAGCAAAACAATCATGTTGCTCCAAAGTTGGCTGGAACCCCACTACCATCTTTTAGCCCTTGAAGGCACATGTGCAGATTCCTTTGCACACTGTCTGCAACCAATTTTAGCCTACCTTGACTTGCATCGGCTGGTGAGCTCCCACTAACCTCCACAGTTCGTGCCACCCTCTGTTTACACTTATCCCAATCGTCGACACGCAACCAACAGGCCCTACCTCCATGGCTACCTTCCATACCAAGAAAGGATACACTGGGACTTTCGCCGAAAGAATATCTCAACCTTACTGAAACACAGTACGGTAACCAAGCAGCACCACCGGCAGCATTGACATGAGGGATGTGAGCAGAATCAAGAACAACAGTCAGTGCAAAATCAACAGAATTATGATTCCGGTCATAATGGATGTTGCTTCTGAAAGCAGATGAGCTCTCAGAGTTGTCATCTGTGGTCAACCCTGCGTGATTTTCAAGACATAATTCAATTCGTGGTTTTTGAGCTGAAACCATGTCCCCAATTTGTGCCTGGGATAATCCCTTTTTCCAAGCTATTAATTTCAAGAATTCTCTAAGAACTGAGACAGGTAAGGTGAGCATAGTTATGAATGATGCAACACGAGAAGCATCATAGGGCTCTGATGCAACCCGACGACTGAAGTAGTCACATATTTCACTTATTTCTGTTTGACTTAACTCTTCTTGTGCAGGATTTGAGTTTTGCTGCTGTTGCTGCTGTTGGTGATGAAAGCGTTTCACACTTAACACCTGAAGAAGCAGCTGAACTCTGTGGACACTGACAGCAAACACATAGCCCCTGCATATGAATGAACACAGATGCCATTTAGTGCACCCAATATGAATAGCAAGAATGAAACCAAAATATATAAATTTTTCTTTTTGGAATTTAAGCACAATTTGTCATATATTCACCAAACTTGATTTTGGTTCCTCTAGTTCCAATTGCAAATTATCCCAGTCGTTGAACATAAGAAATTAATAGGTGTGCTGTATGAATATATGTTAGTAGGACTATGACCACAAACCCCATTTAGACACAGTAAACATGATTCTTGTAATAAAGTTTTGAGCGATACACATGTGAGTAAAACTACAGCAGAAAATGTAGCACATAAATGAGTGAGATAGTATGGTAAGGCAAAAATTACTTACCCCACAAAAAAACGCAATGCAGGCTGCTCAGGGTCCAAGTTCAGAAGTGCACCTTCATTTTCCTTCAAAATGGATCCTAGAATCTCTTTCAAAAGATCTGGCAACTGGGCAAATAACCATAGTACTCCAAGATACTTAAGAATACCTCTGAGAACCTTCTTAAGTGCAACAAGAGGAACCCAGCCACCCCCATATCCTCCATCATCACCAAGGCCAATAATGGCTGTGTTCAGCTCGCCTCTAACGTGGGCAGGGACAATTGCTCCAGGTGGCCTACGTAGAGAGACAGCAGAGTTCATCAAAGCTAAATTTGAAGGCCCTGCCAATGCATTTCCCACACGATTTAAACCAGCTGCTGGATTTCCTGTCCTAGACATTGCAGCAGAAGCTGGCAAGTTTATTCTACTTCCATTTGCACCCATTAACTGGGAACTTGAACTAGGATTTGGATTATTTGAATTTGCCAGTCCGCCTGCCTGTTGCGCAGTGAAATTAGGATCTAATCCATTCAGCTCCTGGGCAACATGTTCCATGATGAAAGGGCGAAACTGGGGGCATGGTAATGACCCTCCAGAAAGACGACCCTCTTTAGGCGGTGTTGCAGGCTGCAACCACACCTGATCACCGGCAAAGCAACGCATGTCAACAGCAAACTGTTTCCTGTACATGATTCGTATCCAATACGGACCGCGGAGCACAACAGAGACGTCGATAGGTAAAAGTGAACTTGGAACAATGCCCGGGCCACCTCGCCCAGCTGCAGCTAACATGGATAGGGTTTGATTGGTAAGACCACCAGGAGCAGACATGGCAGTGTTTCCCCCAGGACCAGAGGTAGGCTGGCCAACGTTTGAAGTTGAGCTACCAAGAAGTCCTTGTGGTTGTATATAACCAGTCTGTTTAGGAATGGAAGATAGAGCAGCTGCAACCCCTGGAACAGGACCAGCTCGAGCTGGCCTGGTTGCAGCAGCCAGAGCATGCAAGGGACCCGCGGTCAGCCGAATGCAATCCAAAAGCGATGAAACTTCAGCTCCATTTATGAAATCTTCTAGAAACTGTACAAAGTAAAAGCATAAAAAAAAACATTCTGATCAAATGATATTGTTGTATCTACCAAAAAAAATTCATTTTCAAATGTTTCTGAAACCAGTTACTTCATGTAAGTAACTGGTTTTTTATCATCACTGAAATAGAAGAAAACAGATGCCATTTAAGCATTGCAAGTTAAAGGAAAGGAAACTGATAAATAAACTAATTTCAAGTATTTTCTAGTTCATACTGCAAAAATCAGCCAACAAAGCACAAGAAAGATGCCCCACAATAATGTCACTCAATAAGTAGCATAAATAATCAGAGTATGTAAGAAATCGACCAGCTGTAGTCAAAGGAAAGAAACAAACAAAAATCAGTTCACGAAAAAACAAACCTACCTTAGTATGGGGCCAAAGTTGGTCTGGAGATACATGCATTGTGCAGCCCTCTTTACCAGATTCCCACTCAACAACAAAACGAGCAAGGACAGCAGAACCAAAACTAAACCACAAGCTCATCAGTCCAACTGCCTCAATCTTGAATGCTTTTCTCATATGTTCTGTAACTTTCTCCGCAGTGTCTGAAGCAAACTTTGTACCCGATACTTTGGCATCAGAACTTGTCTCTTCTGACTTCTCATCAGCTCTTACCCCAAGCAATTGCCGCATGCCAAGGGCAAAAGTTCTTGCATTAGCAAGCCTTTGTATATCAGCCACTAGTTTCTTTATACTATCTACCTCAACTGACTGATAGCTCAAAACAACAC
Source organism: Arachis stenosperma (assembly GCF_014773155.1). Taxonomy (NCBI): domain Eukaryota; kingdom Viridiplantae; phylum Streptophyta; class Magnoliopsida; order Fabales; family Fabaceae; genus Arachis; species Arachis stenosperma. Next base: position 4,132,641 of record NC_080382.1, on the reverse strand, counting down.
CATCTGAATCATAATGTATGTGTGAATCAATGTCAGCCGTATTGGCTATTCGAACACCTGAGCCCCATGGTGTAGCACTGCTCCCTTTCTGAAGCTCCCATAAATCCCTGAAGTGCTGATCATTTATTTTAACATCCCAATGCATGCAACCAGGTCTGCCAAGTCGCAAGCATATATGTTGCCATGAATCACCTCTGGCAAATGGAAGTCGGAACCAAATGTTAGAGGATGCACTTCTTAAACCCACTTCTTCAACGTATGAGATATCTAATGAATCCATTTGGCTCGTCAGCCTAGCATGCTTAATGCAAAGTGAACAGTGCCGGACCACATGAAGCAGGGCTGCTATATAAATGCTAGATGGGGCATTCCCTTTATTTGCTTCTGCAATCAAACTTCCATAGCTGTATCCTTCAGACCTAGATATCATTTCAGTAGGTACAACCCCTTGTGGCAAAGGCAATTGAGAGCCAGATGAATCCAAAATCTTTCTCCTCTTGCAAATTGCTGAGTTGTTTTCAAGACCCTGAAGAGATGGAATCAAATTCAACATATCTGAAGCTGTTCTTTTCCGAGATCTTTTATCGTGTTTGGGTATAACATCTTCATTGCCTGTGGATTCCATTACCTGGGCTGCAAATAGTCATTTCGGCAGTGATGTGTGTTTTTAGGTAATATATATAACAGCATGCAAATACATTATATGATAAAGTTGAAGAGAAGAAAGAAAGTATCTTACATACGGGAGTTGAAGCACATGAATTGGCTCCAGCAGCCTTGAGTGATTCAGCTTGAGGTCCATTAGGTTTGGAATTAGGTACAGATATGCGAGAACTAGTTGGAAGAGGAGGAGATAATAGTCGAGATGACCGACTTCCACCTAAACCATCATTAGAGGAATCACTCAGTACTCTAAGTTGATCTTCATCCATAGCAGTTGAGGACACAATGTCAACTGAATGCGGAGATTTAAGAGAAGCCAGATCCTGTTCAGACTTTGAAACAAATAACCTTTTCCCAGCTGTGCTCCTTCCTTGTCCTGTGGAAATTGATCCAACAGAATTGGATTGAACTGGGCCCTTCACACTGCCTGATGAGAACATGGAATCACTATAGTGGTTTGTAACACCTGAAGGTTTTGTTACATTGTTAACCTGAGATATTTGCATGCCTCCTTCCCACTTTGGAGATGGGGTCCCAGCTTTTAGACTATGGAGATTCATTGGGACAGAACCATAATGTGAAGGTAGGGATCCATGATTTTGAACAGAGAATGGAGATGCAGAAGAACCTTTCTCGAGTCCAAACACTTCATCAACAAGTGACGAAAAACCTGAAGGATGACCTTTTGCATTCTGTATGGAACTCTCAAGTCGAATATCAGAAAGAAACTCACGTACAGATTCTTGATTTGGACAAGCAGCATTGGGCAAAAGAGAGTGTAATTTTCCCCAGTCAACCAGGCTTAAATTCATTTCAACTTTAAGTGCCTGCAGCTGTCCTATATCAATTCTTTTGACCCGCAGCACCTGATTAAGGACACCAAATAAAGTATCTTTTCCAGAAGAATCTGGCTGAGTCTCTAACAGCTTAAACAAAGGTTTAAAATCCTTATCAAGTTCCATCATCAGGAAATAAGAGCTCCCACAGTCTGGAAACGCCATAATTAGCATTGCTGAACCATTCAAAATGTTTTTGGGTACTTTAACTGTACTAAATCCATGCTCGAATACCTAGAAGAATGTCCAATAAGCCAGTGGTCTTAGGTAAGTCATTTCTAAATAACAACTTAAATTCAGTCCAAAATAGTTTGGGAATTTGTCTTTTTCTTTTAACAATAAAAGGAATGAAAACAGGGAAATATACCTCTAGCCCTAAGACTCTTCCGATAGATGCAAACAAGTGCAATAAACTTTTGCTTCTCAAGCTTACAAATACATCAGCTGCAGTCATAGATCCCTGATTCAAAGCTTCTTCACATTCTAACAATGCTGAAGAAGCAACTATGTTTTGCGATGATTGAAGAAGGAAACGGCCATTTCTGAATAATATAACAGGGACATAAATTTGAGAAACTAAACTCAAATGCCTAAGATATTAGGAAAAAGCATCTTAGAAAAGTAAGGTACCTGATATTAACTCCAAGAGTAAAAAAACATGAGGCATAGGCACGCACACGCAACACCTCATACCCTTCAGATTCCTTGCTGAAGCCTTTATCATCCTTCTACAGACAAAAGCAGCTTCATCTTTTAAAATTTAATGAATGGTTGAATGGGAAAGTGGTAGGATATAATATTACAAGAATTGTAAAAGGATATCACAAATTCAGCCACAAATTGTATCATAGCTTGCAAAATTTAAAGGTCAACTGTGTTTACTGGCAGATCAACTACATGCCAAAAGTGTTCAGCAGCAAAGTATTTACCAAGCAGCGGAAATTCCACACACACACACATACATACACATACATACATAACAGACAGAAGATATCAGAATCTAGCTACAGATAGTCCATGCAAGAATGATGAGAAGTACCTATGGTGGCAAAATACGAAAATAGTCAAATATCCGTAATTCACGATATCGATATAGTTCTCAAAAGTTACAAGAATGTTAACAAAGGAAAACCCCAAATTGGGGTGATACCAAACAAGAAGCATCAAACCACATATGCCAAAACCCAAAAGAAACAAAAAAAAAATTTGCCTGATGTAGCATATCAAATTGATACTCCAAATGTTCCCTAACAAATGTACACTAACCTGTTTATATTCAACATCAGGTCCACCCAAGTGAGACTGGAGTACAACATCATCCGCTGCTCGACAGACGTGGTTATTTTTTCCCAGTTCTCTTTTAATTTCCAGTAGACGAGTATACCGGTTGCAGCTAATAGCTCTTAACAGCAACCTCTCAACATCAATACAACTCTGGTCCAAGAAAAACTCTGCCTCCTTGCCTGTTAGTGGATCTATGACAAAATTGCTGTGTATGCACTTTATCTGAAGATCTGGCCCAGGTTCAATTTTTATGAATGGGCATGCACCTGAGTCAGACATGCCAGCATTTTTATCGAACTCCAGCCAGTATATGATCTTTAAACCAGGAGTTCGAGGACCGGATGAATCAGATTCCCCGTCAGGGTTCTGCATGGAACTGGAACCTGCCGCATGACCCATTCCACCATCGGATATGAGCTCAAATCGAATTGCATCTTTCCATCTTCCTTGTCGAAGAGCTTGCACTTGCCTGATGACAGTATCCATAACAAGTGAAACACATAGATCGTGAAGAACCGAGTACAATATTGAAAATGGATTTTCTGCTGCCGCCATTCGTCTCTCTAGATCATCCCCGAGAACATGGCGCCGCATTAATTCCAGTTTGATAGGTTTATTCTTCTCACCAACAAGCAGCTCCAAATGTAATATCCTCCACATGGACAAGTGTCCCCTGTAACCAAGAGTCACTAAAACCTTAAACTCTCCATCCACCTTAATCAATGCTGTACCATCCGAAACTTTTATCTCGGAAATTTCCTTCGGAAGAGAAACTTCTAGCAATTTCGACCGCACAAGCGCGTCCAGCTTCTTCAAAGCAGGCTTTTGCTGTTCTTCATTCAAGGTATACTGAGTACCAACATCCTCTATACATTTAGGCAACCGCTGGTAACTCCCCGTCAAGAGAATGTCAATGGCAGAGGGCACATCATAAACCGGAGCACGGGCTTGCTGAAGCCCCTCGTGCATAAAAAACAAAGAATCCGCAGCTTGAGTAAAACACATATCGTGATTTGAAACAGTCGAAGCCAGCTGCTGGCAGTGCTTTATCAAAGGAACCTACAAAGCAAAAAAACCTATAAGCACATCCCATCCAACAAAGAAAGAAAGAAAGAAAAAACTTCCTTTCCCTGATTTATGACAGCTTTTAGTTTTCAGCTCAACCAGTGCCCCAAACCACCCCGTAATTCTATTCATTATCAATTATGCATCTCCCAAATACACAAAGTTTTGTAATTCGTAGAGACCAATGGATTGAATGAAGAGTAGTGCTATGCAAGAAAAAAGAGCAAGATTTGATTTTTGGCGGGGTAACCTGTTGGCACCACTTGGAGAGCACATTGAGGCGGATCATGCGCTGCTGGGTCTTGCTGAGGAACTTGAGGATACTGATCTTCTTGTCTGTATCGGACAATTCAGTGGACCTGCATTTCTCAACCAGTTCTTTCAGGTTGCTGTATGAATCTTGGGCAGCTCGGGAAACCAGGGTGGACAGCTCCACCGTCTGTTGCCCTAACTCCGCAGCCATGTCTGTCTCTCAATCCTCAGAAATTAGGGTTCTCTTTTCCGATCTGTGTTCCGTTCTATACCGTTCGTTGCAGCGGCATTAAATAGCTTCGGAAGCTAGGGTTTTATGTTAGGTACGCCGCAAATTTCCCCAATTTTGTTCCAATTAGAGCGAGCAATGAAGCAAGAAGCAGGTATGAGTAGGAAGCAGAATACGGCTTTCCCTCTCTCTCTCTCTATCTTGGTATATGGTTTCGTTGGAATCCCGTAATAACAAGGAACAAATGCGAGAGCAGCCAGCCCCTTTCACTTACACACTCTTCATCCCTTTTAAGTCATTGCCTTTGAGGGTGTGCTATGCCTATGTTTTTGTTTTGTTTTGTTTTGTTTTGTTTTTTTGGTTTTTTTAATGCTTATTTATATATGTGCCTTTTACCTTCAGCCCTTGACTCAATGCCAAATTTTCAGACTCTCCTTCTTCGTTTACTCAGCGCTTTCTTCTTTTTTAGGTTTTAGAGCTTTCATTATTATGACCTACAAATTTACAATTACCTTTCTGCGAAGGATGTATTACGACTTTTTGAAAATAGTTACATTTCGGTCCTAAAATAATTTTATGTAAAAATCATTGGAGAGTGCAATAGATTTTACATTTACACGTAATCATAAAATTCTATCACGGTTTACTTAAAAATTAGAATGCATTATAGACCACTTGCAATTTGTGGTTCATTTTTTTAGTTATTGTAAAAAACCTGGTGTAATGCCTCAATATTGGAAGTGAGGATGTTTTGCAAAATTATTGGCGGTGGGACAATTCGCACTCTGCGAATTGTCAGGAGCAGATTCTGCCTGCCACAGCCATGAGGACAATACGCAAAGGGCGGATTGTAATTTTATAATATTTAAGGGACAATACACAGTCTGCGTATTGTGTGTTTTAATATTAAAGGGACAATACACAGTCTGCGTATTGTCAATACACAGACTGCGTATTGTCAATCCACAGACTGCGAATTGCAAAAACACAAATTGCGTATTGTTAATCCGCAAATTGCGTATTGTATTTTCGTAAATAAAAAATTATAATTGAAGTACTATAAAAGGAGGAACGGTATTAGGTTGATTGAGTGTGAGAGTGTTTTATTTTTTTTGAGAATGTAAGAGTATAAAATGGAGAGAGGTATTAGTTTGAAAATGTATTATAATGGTCAAATCTTTCCCCAAACATCTGAAGGTGTGAGTTTTGTTTGTGAGAATCCACGTGATATTGTTATTCCTTTTGCAATAACATACGAGGAATTTAAGAGTATACTTTGTCAATGTGGTGATAATCAAGTATTAAAGAGAGTCGTTAATATTTTTTATAGACAGCCTGTTTTAGTGTTCGGTGGTTTCGTTCAGTTTCAAATGATGAGTGTGGTTGACGAAGGAAGTATGCAAGGAATGTTTTCGATCTACCAACAAACACGAGCACAAGTGTCTATTCTCGAATTGTATGTTGAGTTTGAAGAATTAGTTGAGGTTGATTTACCGGAGGCTAACATCGACTGGACTGTTTATAACAGTGAAAGCGAAGAGGAATTTGAGGGCACCTACCATATTGTTGGTCCAACTGAAGAAGTGGGTGAAGATGATATAATAGTTGAGTCTAACGTAGCAGATGTGGCAAATGCACTGGCGAGCCAATATCCATCTAGAGAGCCTTCTTTCATGCACGCCTTGGATGTAGACGCTATGAATGCACCAGAATTTCCTGAATATATCAATTCAAGTAAGCAGTTATTATTATTATTATTATTATTATTATTATTATTATTATTATTATTATTATTATTATTATTATTATTATTATTATTATTATTGAATTGTAAAGCAATAGTTAGAATTATTTGTTGTTGTTATTGCTGTAGATCCTGTTGTTGTTTCGGACGGTGAATTTGTTGTTGGCATGGAATTTAGTTCTAGAGAGACTGTTATTGCAGCAATTAAAGATTATACCATTCGCAGGGGAGTGGATTACCGGGTGTGTGAATCTGAGCCAACGACTTTTTATGCTAAGTGTGTACAATACGGAAGAAGTTGCGATTGGCTTATTAGAGCTAGTCTTATTAAGAGAAAGTTTTGTTGGGTTGTAAGGCGATACAATGGTAGTCACACATGCACTAGAACTAGAATTTCTCAAGATCATGCCAAGCTAAATTCAGACATGATTGCAGAGGTGATAAAGCCATTGGTTGAAGCTGATCCATCTTTGAAAGTGAAATCAATAATTGCTGAAGTGCAGTCAAAATTCAATTATACGACAAGTTACCGCAAAGCATGGCTCGCGAAGCAAAAGGCAATTGCAAACCTTTTTGGTGGTTGGGAAGCTTCTTATGAAGCTTTGCCGTCGTGGTTTGAAGCAATGGTACAAAAAGATCCATCAGCAGCAGTCGAGATTGAAACTGCACCAGCATACCAAGGGGATGAGGTAGTCCATGATGTAAGGATACTGACGCGGGTATTTTGGAGCTTTTATCCTTGCATCAGAGCATTTAGGAGCTGCAAGCCAATCGTACAGGTGGATGGGACACATCTGTACGGAAAATATAAAGGAGCTCTACTAGTTGCAGTTTCTCAGGATGGCAATGGCAATATTGTGCCTCTTGCATTTGCCGTTGTTGAGGGTGAGACTTCTGATGCATGGCACTTCTTTCTTACTCATTTACGCACACATGTGGTGACTCGAGATGGTGTTGGGCTTATCTCTGATCGTCACGACTCTATTACCTCAGCAATAGCTCGTAGTAATGGATCATGGGAATCTCCAAGAGCTATCCGAATGTTTTGTGTTAGGCACATAGCATCCAACTTTTTGAGGAATTTCAAGGCACCGTATTTACAGAAGCTGATAGTCAATATGGGTACGTAGATTATTGTGAAACTAAGGCGTATTTGTTTTTACCAGGCATATAGCATCCATTTTATTGATTTTGTTTTGTTGGTTATTTACAGGCTATTGTAGGACTGTGCATGAATTTAATGTGCAGTATGCAAGATTACGTGAACGTGGTGAGGCTTACACGCGATGGCTTGATCGAATTCCACGACAGCAATTTGCTTTGGCATTTGATAATGGATACCGTTGGGGTCATATGACCACAAACCTAGTGGAGTGCATCAACGGAGTACTGAAGGGAGCTCGAAATCTTCCTATCACGTCACTTGTGAAGGCAACTTTTTATAGGCTAAATGAGTTGTTCACTAGGAAGAGGGCTGAGGCTGAGGTTCGAAGGAATGCAGGACATGTATTTTCTGAATATGCTAGCAACAAACTGCAATCAAATCAGCAAGCAGCAGGAAACATACAGGTTAACCTATTTGACAGGCAAAATGAGATCTTTGAGGTACGTGAGATGCCCATTGGTATCGAGTATGCTGTGAATCTCCGTCAACGGTATTGTGATTGTGGTGAGTTTCAGACAGATCGAATCCCATGTCGCCATGTCTTTGCGTGTTGTGCGAACCAACGACTTGATTGGCAACAATACGTTCATGAGGTCTATAGGATGGATGAGATAAGAAAGGTGTATAGAGCACGGTTTAAGCCATTAGGAAATCCAGCAACATGGCCGGTGTATCAAGGACCAAGACACATACCTAATCCGCACTTAAAGCGGGTTTCCAAAGGGCGTCCCAAAATAACCCGCTTCTTGAATGAAATGGATATGCGTGATATGCGTGGTCCTAGGCGTTGTAGGCTTTGTGGAGGCGAAGGCCACAGTCGAAGTAGATGCCCCCATCGTGCAGGGCCTAGTGCTGGTGGATCTGCACCTATGTCTTAGTGCATTTGGTTTTTCCTTCATTAGGAATTGGATTTAAATACTACATCAATTGTATTAAATACTACTTTATGAAATCCCTGTGTGTTCGAATTTGATGTGAATTTATAAAATTCATAACAATTACAATTGTGGTCTTAAATTAAAAGATAAATAACAATTATTTGCTAAATGTCTTTTTCACAAATTTAGTACATTTTTTAACTGCCTTCTTGATTGTGGAAGGGGTATATCTACTTGCACTTCTACGTGTTGGCTCAATCCTCAGATTATACCCTTTACCATGAATATCTGGAGTATCCGCCATATCCGCACCTACCGCACCACCTATATGACATAAAAATCACAATAATAAATATATCACAATAATAAATATATCACAAGAAAACACTAATATCCCAATAACGAATACAAAAATATATCACAATCATACACTAATAAACCATAGTAATGAATACAATAGTATATTATTACCTGCATCGTCATCACCATCGCTGTCACTATCACTATCATCCTCGCCAACATTATCATCTTCAGCCATGGGTGCCTGCACCTGAGGAAAATCAACAGCATTACTAAACCCAATCCCTCTGGCGACACTCTGGATCGAATCACTCTGAATCGAGTCAATAGACCTTCTAGCTCCAGAGCGTGGAGAGGGGCTACGACGTCGTACTTGCGAATCAACAGATGACCGACCACAAACAATTTGAGGTGATTGTCTACTACACTGCGGAGCCTGCTCGTTAATTTCAGGAGGTTGCGGCTGAAATTGTTGCACTTGCAGTTGAGGGTCCAACAACTCATTTACCCATTGCGACGTGTCTGTTTCAGGTGCCCACCGATACAACTGACGATTTGAAGATTGCTCAGCTGTGTCCCTCTGCTGTGACATGGCAGGTCGATAATATGCTTGATATGGTGGCATCTGTAATGAATGTGAGTCATCAAATAACTGACTAAAGAATGAGACTCCAGGCTCAGTGTACGGTTGTGTGTACGGGTACTGGTATGGGTGCATCATAGGCTGTGGTTGTGGCTCTGGCTGTGGCTGAGGCTGTGGCTGAGGCTGTGGCTGAGGCTGTGGCTGTGGCTGTGGCTGTGGCTGTGGCTGTGGAACATAACCATTTAAATGCAGGTGAGCTCCATATTCGTCATTATACCATTGCATATACGCTTCAGATGCTTCATAGTGCACTACGGGATCACCAACCAGAACAGAGGTCAAACGGTTTGTCCACATCATAATGTATGCATAATGCTCATCTCTCCAATCTTTGTTCTTTGGTCCAGTCAGGACCATGTTGTGAGCTTCTGCAAGCACCATCGGTTGACTAGGAACTTCCTGCTGTAAACCAAATTGTCTTTTGACCCTATCTGATGCATGCCATTCAATGCACTCAAATGATATCAGTGGCACAGTTGCACTCCACATTAAGCGATGTTGCAAGATTTCATTAGGAACTACAATGTTTTCCATACGTTCATGGCTGTACGGGTTCCACACAAACTGCAATCGCATAACAAAACAAACGTATAAACATAACTACAAAACAATGCACAATAATAATAAAACTAACAAATGTAATAAAAAAACTTACCCCATCTGCAGGAATATCATCTATTAACTGCCTAATATGCGAGATGGTCCACTTTTTATAGCCATGAAATTGCGAGCTCCAAGCAATCCAGCTAAAATAAAATGAAACTATATTATACTAAACCTATACATGTAAATCATATATTTGAACAATGCATACTAAATAATTCATAGTAACATGTTATATTAACATTAGTAACCTTACCTGCACGCAAGCGGAAAGCTTGGTTGCGATCGCACAGGTGCTAGGAACGGTAACCGTTCCCAAGCCCATACACAAAGCAGCGCCAATGGACCATCCACATCTTTACAATTATAACGTGATGCCCGACATAGTGTCCTATACAAATGTGCCAGGCAAGCTGAACCCCAACTAAAGTCCCTAATCTCAGCAAAATTACGGAGCAAAGGCAAGAACTTCCAGTGGATTGTCATTCCGGACTTGTCACAAAATAAATTTGTGCCGAACAACAATAATATATGAATCTTTACGTACATTTGCCTGCCCAAGGCGGTATCCAACTGCATGCGCCGCTTTAGGGTGCGGAGCCATGCAAGTTTGACACCGCTTCCTTTGTGATCAGCTGCAGTAGGTACTGTCGCAAATTGTATCATGAATTCATTTTCGAGGCTACTACTACTGCTATCTGTCAATCCTGACACCGGTAAACCATCCGTGGGGAGTCCAAAAATCATTGCAACATCTTCCAAGGTAATCGTGCATTCACCGTATGGAAGGTGGAATGTGTGAGTTTCCGGGCGCCATCTTTCAATCAAGGCATTGATAAGTGCATTGTGCAAAGTAAGTTTTCCTAGTATCTGAGATATGTGATAAAATCCACTATCCCGTAACTCGATTTCAACTCGGGGATCATACACATCTTGGTGGAGATATCTTGATCCCAAATCTCTTGAATTCTGAAACAAAATAAGAAATATAATGAGTATCAAAAACAAAAACAACAACAACAATAAGAACAATAATAATAATAAATGAACAAAGATAAAAAATAATTACATATGGTGGACGATCCAGATATTCAACAATATGATCTTCAGGACGCGTAACGTCACGAACCATATTCTGCGTTTATTTTTTCCTGAAAAAAATATATTATATAAACTTTATTAGTCTGAATTTAAATATTCATATTTAAATTAAATTTGAATTTAAAAAATTAACTCTTATTTAAATTTATTATATTTAGATATTTATAAAAAATATCAAATATCTGTAACATATTTAAAATATATTTAAATTAAAAAATATTTTATATCAAACTTAAATATATATTTAAATACATATTAAATTAACAATTAAAATATTTTCAATTTAAATATATATTATGACTATAAATATATTCAAATTCAAAGTTAGATATATAGTTAAATTCGAAACATGTTAAATTTATATCTAAATTTAAATTATTAAAATATATATTTACTCAATTTTAAATAAATACCGAAAACCAACCAAAATGTAATTAACGACATTTTTTGGACTGTATTTTATTTCAAAAAATATATAATTTTAAATTATAAATATGTATTTTCATACTTTCAAATTTTATTTAAATTTAAATTTAAATATTTAATTAAAGCCAAAATATATTTACAGTCAGATTTTAAGGTAGATTTAAATATAAATTTAAATTTTAAATATATTCAAATTCAAATTTAAATTTATAATCAGAACCAACGTAAACTTAAAGTCAAATTTAAATACATATTTAAATTTAAAATATATTTAAATTTAAATTATAAATATATTTACATATGTTTAAATTTAAATTTAATTTTATAAACAAAGCTAAAATATAGTAACGTCAAATTTATTTATATACATAAATTCAAAATATATTTAAATTCAAATATTAATATAAAATTAAAACTGAAACATATTTAAATATTTATTTAAATTTAAACTTTCTAACATATAAATTAAATTCACAATTATATTTTATTTTCTGATTTAAGTAGCCTAACTAAAATATTAAATTTAAATTTAAAATATATTTAATTAGTAATAATTACTAATTAATATCATCATCATTCATCTAAATATATAATAAAGGTATATTTTTTATTTATATATTTTTTTAACTACTAATAAATAAATACTATTTAATTTAAATAATAACTATATATATTATTATCACATTATCTCTATTTCAAATAAAAAAAACACACGGTTAATCTACTAATTATATTAATAATATTTAAATAACTTACTTGTTAAAACTTGAAGAAACAATAAATTTGGCAAATGAAGATGAAGTCTCTGCAGGAGGAAGCATGGAAGGATAGAACTGAAGAAGTATTAAAGAGTAGAAGGAAATGAACGTTTGAAATTGTGGTTGTCTCTGAAAATGTTTGTAAATTGGGAAAGCTCGTGTACATTGACGAGAGAGAGACAGTCAAACATCACCTTATTCACGGGCTTGCAGTTCTTTGACGCGTGTCGACCATGCACGCAATACGGGTTTTGCGTATTGTAGGGGAATACGCACTTTGCGTATTGTGCTTCCCAAAGAACGCGCCCCCAGACCCCTGTTAAACACCATTTTCTCTAATATTCTCGTAAATCTCACTCTCTTCATCAATAATGAAATAAAAAATCCGCAATTTGTAATAGACTAATAATTTATAAAAAAAATTATCCCAAACGATAAAAATACCCCACCTTGCTACGAATTTATGAAAAAAAAGTATAATCCGTGACTAGATGCAGCAATTTATAAACGTGATTGTGATGTATATTATCATGATTGACATAATTATGATTTAGAGTGGTCAAATATAATGTCGGGTGTCATTAAATCAATAAAAGAAATTATAAAAAAAATATTTTTTAGTGTATTTGATAAATTTTTAATAATAAAAATAAATAATACATAAAAAATAAATTAAAAATTTATGCACCAAATCCAAAAAATATATATATTAGAATTTTAGAAAAATTAATATTAAATATATATTATGTATATAATATTAAATATGAATACAATGATAAAAGATTTTGTGTTATATAAAATTAATTAAAAAAAACATATATACTCACGTAAAAAGTAAACAATTTATAAAAATTTTATTTTATGTGAAATAAAATTATAATATTAAATATGAACACAATAAACAAGATTCTATATTATATAAATTTAATTTTAAAAAATATATATACTCACGTAAATAGCAAATAAATATATAATAATTTTATTTTGTGTGAAATTAAATTATAATATTAAATATAAATACAATAATAAAAAAATTTGTATTATATAAATTTAATAAAAATATATATATATAGGTAAAAAGCAAGCAAACATAATATAATAATAATAATAATAATAATCTCATTAATTATTTATCTAAAGCTAAATGTAGCTTCTCAAATATTAATGAAATTATTAGACTGAATTTAAATAATAGATTAATATTGAGAGAAAGATTAAAAGATAAAAATTAAAAAATGAAGAGACTACATAAATTTTTTTATTGTATTTAGTATAAAGTGTATAAGATTAAATTATGTCTCAACATTTTTTTTTATTTCGGATACATATAAAGACTGAAACAAATAAAAATAGTTAAATATATTTTTTAAATGAATATTTTAATATTTAAAAATTATAAAATAAAATTTTAAACATAATTAAACAACCTTAATTTTAAAGGAGCATTTTATTATTTCCAAGATTAATTTTAAAAGGCTATTTTAATATCCTAAAAATTAAACATAAGAGTATTTTAATATTTTTAATATTAATTTAAATTTTTAATTCCTAATACAATTAAATAATATGAATTGGTTCTTTTAAAATTACTTTAATATTGTGTTTTTATAAAAATTAATTCCAAGGGTATTTTAGTTTTTATTTAAAGTTTAAATTTATAATTTCTAATATAATCAAAAAATATTTATTCTCAAAGAGTATTTTAATCTTTCTTTTAAAAGGATATTTTAATTTTTTTTAAGATAAACTTTATTTTAATATTAAATTAATATTTTTAATTTTTAATGCAATCAAAGATTTTCAAATAATTCTATAAGTATAATTTAGTATTTTAAAATTAATATGTAAAATATATTTTAGTATTTTAAAGAGTAAATAGTCAAATTAATTTCTGGAAGATCACTCGTTCTCTAATTTGGTTTTTGAATGATTTTTTAATTAAATTCGTCCTTTAAAGATTTTAAATTAATCATGTTAGTCATTTCGTCACTTCCATTGTTAACGATGTCAGAGTTTATTGATGTAGTACGTTAAATAACATAACAACACACACATAGTAGTTCTAATTGACTATTAACATTATTAGTTTATGAAATTAGATCAAATGAATCCCAAATTGAAGAATTCCAATACCTCAAGTTCTCCCCTCAATTAAATTTTGATTGGACCAAATTTTATAAATTTATAATGTTAATAGTCAATTAAGACTTTTAGATTGCGTTTGATTTTAAAAATAGGACAAGACAAGACACTGCGAACTAGACAGAAATGACAGAAGCACAAATTAATGTTTTTATATTTTGTTTGGTGATAAACTAGAACAACCTATGAAAGTCTAATTTATTCTCAATTTTTTATTCAAAAAATTTAGGAAAAAATATAATAATAAGATTTATAATTATTAAAAATTAACAAGAATAATGAAAGAAAAAAATAAAAATAATAAGTTGTGTCTCTTATTAGTGTCTCTGTATCTTTCTTGATTAGATGAACACAAAATATACTAATTTGGTGTCTCTTGACACAATGTCTCTGTTCATGTCTCATATGTCAAATAAAATTTTGTGTCTCTGTGTTTCTGTCTCAGTGTCTCATGGTTGTAGGTTCCGTTTGGTTGATGTATATGATAAGACATAGACACAAAGACATAGACATTAAAAACATGGACATAAAATATTTGTGTCTATGTATTGTGTTTGGTAAAAATAAAGAATAAGACACACATATTTTAAAAAGACTGAATTACCATTCATTCTACCACAAGTTTTATTATTATTACTGTACATCCATTATTCCAAACACTATATGTCATCACCATTGAATTTTTATTTCTTTTAATATTCTTTATTTCTTCTAATATCATCTTAAATTATCATTCAAATATTAAATATATATATTTAAAAAAAATAAAAAACTAAAGCTCAGAATTTATCAAAGATTAATCAAAATTTAAATAAATAAAAATTAAATGTACAATTTTTTTTTTGAAAAAAATAGAAAGATAAATTTAGTTATAGAATCTAAAAGAGGAAGAGAAAAAAGAAAGGTTTGGGGAGATAAGAGGACAAATTTTAAAATTTCAATAAGGGTAAAAGAGTAAAAAATTAGTGTCTCACAAGTTGTGTCTTAGTGTCTCACCAAATTGGAGGTACACAAATTTAATGTCTCCGTGTCCATCCGTGTCCTCGCGTGTCCTTCGAAAATCTGTGTCTCACCAAATCAAACAGCAGACATGTGTCACTGTGTCTATGTCTCTCAAACCAAACGCTGACAAACGCACTCTTAGATGTATGCTGTGGTGTCACTTAACGTGACATATTAGCATATTTTTTACCCATCAACAAAGAAAGTGACAAAAGGACTACCATGAATAATTTAAAATCTTTAAAGAACGAGTTTCATTAATAAAAGATTTTCGAGAACTAATTTAAAAAACGAGTGATCTTTTAGGAACTAATTTGACCATTTATTCATACTTTAAATATAAACTACAAGCGCATTTTTTGTTTTTAAACTAATGCTATAAGAATCTTTTAGTCTCTTAAAACAGAATATATGAAAAAAACTTTAAATTTTTCTTAAAGTTTAACTTTGTTTGAGTTATAAAAAAAGTATTTTGGATTTTTTAAATGAATTAAAAGTGTAATAAAGGTTTTTTTTTCTTAAATCAAATTTTAATTTTTAATTTTTAATACAATCAAACAAGATGAATTAATTTTATAATGACATTATTTTAGATTTATTTTTTAAAACATTAACGGTAAAAGTTATTCCGAGTTGTAATATGAAATCATGGTGGGTTTTGAATATGGACATGAGATCCAAACACTTAAAGTTAAGGGTTTTAATTTGTTTGTCGAGACGGTAGTCATTTTTAACACGTGTGGGCAACGCCATGTAGATTGAAGCTGTCGTTATTGAGTCGACTTAGATACAGTTTATTTTGTGATTTATCCATTTTTTATTCAATATGTAGACTGGACCCATGTTTAATGGGTGTATATATGAATAATTGCTTTGTTCTTTTTAAAATTATTGTGAGAGAATTTTAGTTTTTTAGAGTTCACATTTATTATGTCAAACACAATTAAATAAATTTTATTTTAAAAGCGTATTTCAGTGTTTTTAAAATTAATGATAAAAAATAATTATTTTTTAAATGGATTTAGTAGGTATTTTAGTCTTCCTGCAATTAAATTCAAATTTTAATTTGTAATATAGTGAAAAAACTTAAACCTAAAGGAGCATTTTAGTCCATTTAATATTAATCCTAGAATACTAACTTTTAATAATATTAAAAAAAAGTTTTTATCTTTTTGAAAAATTAAAGTATAATTGTACCTAAAGATTCAAATAATATGTTATTTTCACAGGTTACATATGTGTCTTGTTGTTTTTATTCACGTTAGATTATTTTCTTCACGATTTTAAAATTGTTGGTGATATTTTTATTATTTTTGTCATTTAAAATTATTTTTTTTGACACTTATATTCTTGAAAATATTTTTAGTAATTTATTTTTATTTTTCTATTTTTTGGTGACATAGCTAGATTTTATTAGATAGACTAATTTGTTTATAATTTTTACAAGATAATATATACTATATTTTGATTATCCAATTTTTTTTAATTGATGAAGGAACAAATTTATATATTTTCAATTTTAAAAAATGAATTTATGTTTTAAAGTAAATTTTTCATGCCTTTTAATAAACTATGTTTTATCCATGTAAATGTTTTTTGCTTAAGAAAAAAAATATTCAACTCAATTTTATCTCAAACAAGACCAATAATGTCCATTTTCATCGCATAAAGGTATAACAAAAACTATTCCTAAAAATTTGCACAGTTCACTCTAAGTTAGTCAATTAGTCATAACTACTCCTGCAACGCTATTCTCTAGTTAAAAACAAAAGTTGAAAACTACTGTACTTACAATACATCTGTCATTATAGCAAAGTTCTAAAAATGAACTGGTCATCGAACCGTTCTAAATACTAATTTATGGTTCAATCAGTTCGACTGTAGTTCAGCCGAAAACCCATTTTTAATAAAATCATACATAAAATATAGATACACACAATAAAACATAATTATAATCTAATATAAACTTTAAAATATTATCCAAAATAAAAATATTACATAAACCACATTATTATGATCTCTTTCAAATACAAACTCAAAAGTCAAATTAAAAAAAACAACCATAAAATGTCATATGATAAACTATTCAAAATTCTTCACAATCCTACACCACACAGTAATAAAAAATCACAGTTCACAGATTAACTAACAACAATGACGATTAAAAAAAATACCTAGAAGAGAGCAGACTGAGCAGTGAGCACACAAGGGACAGGGCACGATCGGAGGGGTTGACGCGACTAAAGGGGAGGAGCGTGGTGGAACAGAGCTAGCGCTGACCGGATAGTACTGCGCGAGGAAGGCAGGAGACGAGATCAGTTGCAGCAGCGACGATGGCAGTGCAATGGATGCAACTTCCAGAAGTTGCAACGGCAACCGTAGAAGGGCGGTGACTGGACGGAAGGGAGGGATGAGGGAGGAGATTGATGAGAGGAAGGAGATGAAGAATCAGACGGTGAGATAGACGAGGCATGAAGGTGCTGTTGAGCGTTTTAGACTTTGGTAGTTTAGTTAGATTTTCTCTTTCTAAACCAAACGGTGGGGTTTTGGACTTTTAAGAGAAAATCGACTGGATCTCAGTTTGGTTTGACCGACCGAATGCGGTTTTTAAAACTTTCGTTTAAAGTATCTTACCGATTCGTTGTTTCCACCTGGTCACGGTTCGATCTGTAACACCCTAACACACATAGTCTTATGCTTAAGTCATAAAGCTGAGGTGGCAAGATATTATGACCTCTAAAAGTATAATAATAATAATAATAATAATAGATAGATAGATAGATAGATAAAAGGAATTCATATCGAGGAGCCTATGAAGAAAAGTTTAAAACAAAAATCGTAATGTTCACATGAAACGGAAAACTTGTGTACGAAGAAAACTAAGGTTCGTAAACCTAAATATATAGAAAGTAAGGGTAGAGAGTGAAGGGTACAAAATAACAAGCTCCTAACTCAGCCTGTGAAACTAAGGCTAGTCGGACAGTATTTACATACATATATACATACCCCAAAATCCCAAAATACAAAGATAAACCCTATTTCTCTATAAACCTCTAAAAGGTACAAAATAAAGTAGCTGTTCAAAGAGTCAAGTACATATATAAACATAAATTGTACATCAAAATAACACCCAGAAAATCGCTCCGCTACAGGAGTCCAAACGCCTACTGGGAAGTCCCTTGACCTGCATTTGAAAAACAACAATACAGTATAGGGTGAGAACCAGAGGTTCTCAACATGGTAAAGGTATCACGCATATAAGATATAAGGTCCTGGGAATGCCAGAAGCAATCCTAAAACATCGACACTCAGATATAAAGTTTAAGGAACTAAAAACAAAAGCCATAAATAGGTGGTCGTCTAAAGGTTCTTAACCTAACCAAACTTAACCTGCACACTAATCTTTTTCACCTCTCCTCCGTCTCCTATGATGAGTTACACAGACAAATAAACAAAACAAGGCAAACACAAGAAGTTCACAGATAATACATATAGCAATTATAACAAATATCATATTATAATCACGTAGGCAATCCCATATAATTCAAAAGCAAGCAAATCATACAATATGCACATGATGTTTGCCTGTCATATGGCTGTTGATATCAACTGTCGGTTACGTAGCTAACCCGACATGTCCTGGTAGATGACCATATGAAATTAATCATGGAAAGAATTCCAAGCTGACATGGGAGAGTTAACACCCCAAGCTCAATGATAACCATGTGCAGGATCCTAAGCTGACATGGGGAGACAACACCCTAAACTCAATATCATCCATGGGACGAACCCCAAGCTGACATGGGGAGAACAACACCCCAAGCTCAATATTAACTAATCATTTCTCATAAATATCATTTTTCACTCTCAATAATAATTCATAGCTCATCACATCTTTCTCAACCACTCATTACCTCTTAAAAATCTTCCTTCATCTCCAAGTTACCACAATACCCTAACTTCCTCCTATTATTAGGCTTATTAACAGGTTATAGGGCCAAAGGAATGAAAATAGAGGTTTAGAAGGTCAAATTTGCTTTGAAAACACAAAATAATGATTCGCTGAAAATAGGGGTATGCGTACGCATACACATGTATGCATACGCATAGGCCTCTTTTTGGGCAAGAAGCGTACGTACGCATGCATCTGTCCGCGTATGCATGTACACTAGACAGAATTGAACGCATGCGTATGGCTCCTGTATGCATTCGCATAGGTACCAAACAGAATGTAATCAATGCGTATAAGGGTGTATGCGTACGCATGCAAGGCTTTCCTAGCAAAAAAATTGGCTAAGTTTGGAATCTGCAGATTTATTATTTAAAATCTCAAACTTTCGACGCGCATAATTTTTTTGTTTTAAAACATTTTTCATCCGTTCTTCGAACGGTGTAAACTTTACAAACCTAATTTTTATATAAAATAAGTTTAAAACAATTTGAAAATCTGGAAGTCAAGTTATGCCTCGCTGAAGTTTGGCCAAAAACTAATTTTTCACAAAACCTCAAAATCTCAATTTTCATTAAATCTCAACCTCAATTCAATTTACCATATCTATATCCATCAACATAACAACATATGATACCAAACTAATGCTAAAATCTCCACACATCAATCATACTTTAATCTTACGCACATTCACACTTAAATGTCTCAACTTAACCAACAATGTTATTAACATTCATATATACATGATCAATATCACCAACTTGTCAACCACTCATCAATACACCATATAGCATTATATTTCCACTATAACTATGATCACCAACATATATTCAACTCATATCAACAATCATCATCACAAGCACTAATTATTCAACATGCTTAATCATTCCAACCTAACCTAAGGTCTTCTAGCCTAAGTTTTTTACAGAACATTATATATAAATACGCGAAACCTAAACCATATCTTGGCCGATTTCCAAGTATTACCCAAGGCAACCCACAAGGCAAAAAGCAAGTCTTCTCACCACAATTCCAACTCTAGCACCAACCCAAGCTTCCACCAATCACCAATGTCCACAATTCAAACTCTTATATATATACACCTAAATTCAATACAAAATATACAAACTCAAAGAATTAACTAGAATTGATGATCTTCACCTTATCCAAGCGTCACACAAGCAAAAGTGAATATTTTTCACAAGTTAATTTTAGCCTAAACATCAAGACATTGAATTTCAATAACGAGAGATCTAAATTTTTGAAAATTCAAGAGAATGAGAGGCTGATACGAGAGATGAGACTTACCTATGAAATTGTTCTGATGGAATCGTAAAGCTCGACGCGGTGAACGTGTGGCCGCAAACGGTGCGGCGATCAGAGCTCCAGATCGAAAATTATTGGGATTTGATTATATGAGTGAAGGCTAGGGTTGTTACTTGTTCTTCCCCCTTCTTTGAATGTTTCCAGCGTGAATGAGGTTAGAGAGGAGAAAGGGGAGCTGTGTTGGTAAAATATGGTTGGGTTTAATTGGGCCTTGGACTATTTTGGGTCCGGTTCAACAAGTTCGGTCTGTTCGACTTAATTTTGGATCAAATTCTTTAAAATTAGTGTCAAATTTATCGTTTTAATTAGTTGTATCCTAATTTAATATAAGATTTACATTTTTAATTTTTCTTATTAAAATTTAATGTATTAATTAATTAATTACTAATTTAGCGGATTTTATACGATCAACCAGTTTAAACTGATTTTTAGGATCTTGTATTATAGTAATAGTTAAAAGAGAATATCTGTGTATTTATACAAATTAACTTATACCTCTTTATCTTATAATTCATCATATATATATATATATATATATATAAATAATGTTTAATATTGTTGACAATAATAATAATAATAAAAATAATAATTTATTAATTCAGTTATGAAGTATACTTGAAACTTAACATATGTTTAATTATTCATGTACTTAATTTAACAATATTTTTCTATTGATACTTTAAATATTTCTAATAGTATGTTTGATAATTTAGTTTTCATGTTAATACATATACTAAAATGGCTCAAAAAATAAAAAAAATTGAACTTTCGAAACACGGATAAACAAAATAAACACTAGTTTGACACTAATGTTTTGCCAATGAATCAATATGCTTTTTCTTTAGTTTGTTAAAAGAGAAATAATTTAAACATACAATTAATTAATAATAATTATATTTTTATACAGATTTTAGAAGTATTTTGTATATAAATAGTGTTTTCATATGGATGAATTTTGTATATAAATTTTTAAATGTGTTTTTAATTAAAAAAAATTGAAAAAATAAATAAAAATTTAATAACATTTATAAATAAGTAATCCTCAAATAATATTAGTCAATTTTTATATTGATTTTGTTCACATAATAACAATTTATTTTTTTAATCTTAATTTTTTAATTTAAATTTATTTATTTTATATATTTTACGTGTTAAATAACTTAAAATATTTTTTTATAATTTATTTTTAATTATTAATATTAAATTTATAATTTTAAAACTATATACTATTTAAAAGAACGTTTAAAATTTATTATTTTGTATTAGTAATATTATTAAAAATATATTACTAATTTTTCTTAAAATAATATTTTTTTTCTTCGGTTCATCAGATAATATGGCAACAAAAATATTTTACATAACTGGGTCTACTAAATAAATAGGGCAAAAAACCCTAATAAGCCAAGGCAAGTTGCAAATTACCTAAATAAGCCAAAGTGAAATTCGTTTCAGCAATGAGCCAAGCCCTATCTTTATATAATTCGAACCAGCATGGTTCGAAATAGACTTCTTAATAAATCGAACCAGCTTAGTTCGAATTAGGCTGAGGAAACTTTGCATGTAATTCGAATCTACCTAGTTCGAATTTCAATCCAAGGTAGTTCGAACAAGCTTCGTTCGAACTATAGCCAAGTTTGCAACGTATGTAATTCGAACCAACCTGGTTCGAATTACCCTTAGCGTGGCTCCTTCATAATTCGAACCTACTTGGTTCGAATTACTAGTGATTCGGCTATATAAGGAGTTCGAATCAGCCTCATTCGAACCATTCTTTCTTTCTCCTACCCCACCAAATCTCAGAGAAAACGACACAGATTCTCTCTGACGAAGACCTGAACAGAATACTCTGCTGATGGGGGACGATCCGGCACGGTTATATCGCCTAGACGGAGTTGCTCATATAGCCGGGGTCATCAACGACGAGGTTAGTACGAAAATATTTTTGATGCTAGCGGTATATGTGACTTAGTGGTTTTGTTTTGTGTTGGTTGTTTTATGTTAGTGGTTTAGTTAGAGGTTTATGTTAGTTGGTTTATGTTAGTTGTATGGTATAGTTGTTTTATGTTAGCTATTTTATGTTAGTGGTTTGTGTTAGTGGTTTGTGTTAGTTGTTTTATGCTAGTGGTTTCTGTTAGTTGTTTTATGTTAGTGGTTTGTGTTAGTTGTTTTATGTTAGTGATTTCTGTTAGTTGTTTTATGTTAGTGGTTTGTGTTAGTTGTTTTGTGTTAGTGGTTTGTGTTATTTGTTTTATGTTAGTGGTTTAGCTGTATGGTCCATGTTAGTTGTTTCGCATGTGCTTCTCCTTCATGGAATTTTGTGCGGTTTTATTTAGTATGATGTTTAGTTGGTGCTTTATTATTTTGGTTATCTTTGTTGTTGTTTATGAAGCTGGTTCTAACAATGCGGTGCATGTCACGTGCAGCCCCAGCGATGCATCAGGAGCATGTGGCGGCAGCAGGGCATGCGACTCGATGACAGATACGTTCTGTACTTGCAGATGGCCGGACTATACCATCTTGCAAGGCTGAACGATAGATGGTTCCGGTTAGACGAGGCCCTTGTCAGTGCATTCGTCGAGCGATGGCGTCCGGAGACGCACACATTTTACATGCCGTTCGGAGAGTGCACGATTACACTTCAAGACGTGACATACCAGTTGGGTTTGCCAGTGGACGGGCGTTACATGAGCGGCTGCCTATCAGAGTTTCATTTATACATCCAGGATGCCCGTCCAGCCTGGGTGTGGTTCCAGGAGTTGCTTGGAGTGGTTCCACCTCCCAGCCAGGTTCAGAAGTACGCAGTGAACTGCAGCTGGTTTCAGGAGACTTTTGGTGAGTGCCCCGATGGAGCCGATGACGAGACTGTGCGGCGATATGTCCGTGCATACATCATGATGTTGTTGGGTACGCAGCTGTTTGGGGACAAGTCTGGCAACCGCATTCACATCAGATGGCTTCCCTACGTAGCTAGGCTGGAGGAGATGGGTACCTATAGCTGGGGTTCTGCAGCACTGGCATGGTTGTATCGGTGCATGTGCCGAGTGACGAACAGACATGTGGTCAAGTTAGCGGGCCCACTTCAGCTACTTCAGTCTTGGATCTTCTGGCAATTTCTTCGGTTTAGGCCTTTTGGATATGAGACGTTCAGCTGGCCATTGGCGTCGAGGTACTCTTCTCAGCCTTTTCTATTTCATTTTAATATAAATAAATCCATGTTCATTAATAATGTATTAGAAACCCTAAACACACATTTAAGTTGCCATAAGACACATGTATGATGCAGGTGGTCAGGATACAACCCTTCTGGTAGTGAGAAGGGTCCTAGAGTGGAGATGTGGAGGCTGAGGATAGACCGATTACAGGACAGGGAGGTGAGTACGCTACTTAATAAGTTTCTTTATTTAACCACACTTTATGAGTTGGCCTGACAATGGAGAGTTCTCCGTGCAGTTTATCTGGATGCCGTACACCACTCCCGACGTACTTCAGGTTGTGCATCCAGAGATTTTGGAGCCTCGGCATATGGCGTTGTGGCGGTCAGTGACGTCGCTGATCTACTTTGCCGTCATAGAGTGGCATCAGATAGATAGGGTTCTTCCGCAGTTCGGAGGGGTGCAGCCCCCTCCGAATCCCGCACTGAACATTGACTTTCTAATGTCGAAGGATGGCAGAGGCGGCGATCGATGGTTTCCGTACGATCTTCAGAAGTGGCATCTGTATTGGGAGTCCCGTGCGGACACGGTGCTGAGGTTTGATGTTGTTGCCGACCCTGGACCATCACATTTGTTTCTCGAGTGGTGGAGTCAGCATGGAAAGAGGTTCTTGTCTCCGGATATGCAGTTGGGGAATCCGAGAGCCATTCCTATTCTAGTTGAGGCCTCACAGCGGGGTGCCGGGAAAGTTCCTGACATGGATCGTCCTGAGGACGTGCCTGACAGGCGCAGGGTTGAGAGGAGAGCTCGTGTGGGCACACGACAGAGCCAGCGTGAGTGGAGGTGGCTTGATGCGGCTATAGACGATGATGACCATGCTGGTCCGGCTAGAGGCGGACGACGAGGCCAGGGAGGGAGACGGAGAGGGCGTGGTGCCGACGACGATGACGACGATCAGCATGGTCCGGTGGGCGGGGATGGTGCAGGGGCTGTTGCAGTTGGTGGTGTTAGTACCCACGATGGCGGACATGGAGGAGAGTGGTATGGGTCAGGTATAGGTGATGGGGCTGAGCCTGGTGACACTGGACTTGGGCCTGTGTCTCTTGGGAATTACTTCGTTGGTGTACCCGCCCATGACCAGCCTCAGCAGGAGGGTACCCCTTGGGTTATTCCGGGATCACAGTGGTCAGATTTCCTTGGCTCAGATATGCTTGATGTGGACATTACTGCCATCATGCAGGAGGACGTGCTGGCCCGGAGGCGTGGTGAGACCTCCGGCACTCAGGCACCCTTAGACGTTGATCTGAACGAGCCTCCTACGGCATCTGTTGGTGATCATTTTGGTTTGGGAGGCACCCCACCATCCGCCTACGCTGCGGCATCAGAGTCTGTTGTTGGGCCGTCTGCGGCACCCATCCATTTTATGCCACCTGCACAGCCTGCCCCAGACGAGGACGCCGATGAGATCGAGGATGAGGAGCCATTTATCCGCAGAGGTCAGAGGGCACGGGTACCCCGTCGTTGTTTTACGGGCTCGCATCTGTTTAGATGATTCACTTTTCATGTAGTTTCTTCCTTAGAGTTCATTCATGTGTAGTTTTGTTGTTATTTTAGAGCTGTGTTCCTTTGTTGTTATTTTAGAGATGTTTTCCTTTGTTGTTCGTTCCTCGATTTGTACTTTGAAAAAGGATGTTTACCTTTTTTACTCAGTGACATTTTTTTTATCATCGCATCATTAAACAGTCTATTATGTACATTTATTTATTAAATTTTGCATTTAGGGGACTTGTAACAAGACTCAAAGTGAAACATAACATATTCATTACTTAACGCAGCATACACAATACATGAAAGTAAAAAAATCAACATTAAAACTTAACTAAAATAAGTACTAACGCTAAGAACATGGCTACTAAGGGCCCCCAGTGTGAGACGTTCCACCCAGCTGTGGGCAACTCCGACGTGTGTGTCCGGGTTGGCGACATAGGCCACATCTCTTTGGACGGTTCTGATCTGCCTCGTCCATATTCGTCCGTATCCTAGTGGATCTAGGACGACCCTCTCTCGCCCGCCTCTTGTCAGGGTCCGGAATCACCGTGGGCCCGTCGTAAGGTGGCCAGAAGCCCTCCGGGATCGAAGGTGTGAATCCCATCTGATACACACTGAATACCGAACTAATATAATAGATGTTGTGAACGTAAGAGGTCCAGGTAACCCGTGAGTAGGCACAGCATGCAAGTGCATGCTGACACGGAAAATGAAGTGCCTAGAAGTACCCGCAGTCACATGTCCGAGAGGCAAGCGATACCCTGTAAGTACCCAACGAGAACGAACCAGTCGGAGTGGTCTCTGCTACGGTGAATTCGGAGTTATCCCGGTCATACAAAGTCACCGTGAAGCACCCGGCCGTCTTCAAGTTGGCCTCAATAGACTTCACCAAGTGCTGACTGAATTGTTGCCCGGTTTCCATCTGGGTCTTAGCCTCTCTCCCCTTGCGAACAAAGAGTTCCGCAAGCCTACCATATGTTGCCTTCACCAGGGAGGCTACAGGGAGATTTCTGACACCCTTGAGAATTGAGTTCACACACTCGGAGATGTTCGTCGTCATGTGACCGAATCTCCGCCCCTCATCACGATACTGAGTCCACAAGGAATAATCAATCCGGTTCGCCCACTCACACATCGCCGGGTCTTCAGACCGCAGAATATCAAACCAGTAATCAAATTCAACATCGGTCTTCGCATACGCCGCATTCACTAGAAGCCTTCGTGCGTCTTTGCCCTTGAAGGTAAGGGCAAAATTAGCCGCTACGTGTCGAATGTAGAATGCACGGTATGTAGATGGAGGTAACCAACCTCCGTCAGGAGCCTCAAGCGTAGCCTTGATGCCGTTATGCCTGTCCGATATAACCAGCAGACCCGGCTGTGGTGTCACGTGCTGTCGAAGGTGCGAGAGAAAGAAAGTCCAGGACTCTGCATTCTCACCCTCTACTAGTGCGAATGCAACAGGTAGAATGTTGGAGTTCCCGTCCTGTGCAATCGCGATGAGCAACATTCCCCCATACTTCCCATACAGATGTGTGCCGTCAATGCTGAGTAGCAGCTTGCAATGACGGAATGCCTCGATACACGGAGGAAAAGTCCAGAAAAGTCTGTGAAAATACACTTGAGACTCGTCCACCTGTCCTCCAACTCGAGCGGGGCTCGTCCTTAGGATTGCAACAGTTCCAGGCATCGTCAGCTGGACTCCCAACACCCACCGAGGAAGCTCGTTGTATGACTCATCCCAATCACCGTAGATGAGGGCAACAGCCTTCTGCTTTGCCATCCAAACCCTCCTGTAAGTCGGCCTAAACCCAAAGTGTGCTGCCGTGGCATTCAGGAGCACCTTGATGCTGACGGATGCATCAGCCCTAACCATTGGCATAATGAACGCCGATATCACATGATAATCCAAACTCCTGTGGTCACTCGAGATGGAGGTGGCAAGACAAGTGTGAGGTCCATTGTACCGTTTGACCTCCCAAATGCCCTTGCGCTGCCGGAGACTCAGTCGAATCAACCATGTGCACCCATTCCCAAACTCTGAACACTTGCCCACATACCGGCGATAATCAGACTCCACTACCTTGTACTGTACCCCTCGCCGGATGCTGTAAGTCTTCACACTTAACAGGGCCTCATCTTTATCCTGAAATTGCTGACCAACCTGGAACTCTGTCAGACCAGCAGTCCCTTCCGCATCTCTAGCTCCAAATCCAACAGAGTGCCCAGCAACCCCCTCCTGCCTCATGGCATCCAAGTCCAAGGCGGAAAAATGTGGTGGATACCGCTGTGTGCCAGAGCTAGACTCACCTACCGCCAATGCAGGGTCACTCGCTCCAATATCATCCCCGCTGTCATCATCAATCATATCCGGCTCGACGTCATCCTCCTCTGCATCACCCAACAATCCGTCTCCAACGCCAAGCGGTGCAACGCCCTGTAGAGCGTTCGGCAGAATATCAAATGCTCCTACCTCGTCCCCTCCCCTGCCATTGAGATTAACAGCAAAAGAGGGGGAGGCGACAGGTTAGACCGGTGGCTCGTACTCAGGAACAGAGGTAGAAGCAACGGTAGGCCTGGAACTAGAACCGACTGCCGTGGCTAAAGTTGTGGTATTCCGGTTCGAACCCCCTGAGCTGGATACCACATCAAGCAGCTTTGCCAACAATTCTGGTGTCCTTACCTCGGGAAACTGCCGCCGACAAAGAAACATGACTTGTAAGTCCTCGTCACTACTGATCGTGAAACAATCATACTTCACGGTATCCTGGAGGACCGTGACTGGAATGCGATAGTAAAACTTCTTAACCCGCTTCGCACCTTCCTGACCAAGTTTCATCAGCACAGATCTAACAAGGTCATCATAGCTCGTCGTAGGACTCACGACAATACAAAGAGGATCCTTATCTGTGAACTTCACACCGGAACGAGTTTTCCTCTTAATGGATCCTCTGTGGTGAACCAAAACAACAAAACTCTCCTCACTAGCCATCTTACACCCTCTAATGAGAGCAACTCACGTTTACAACCATATATATACTGCTCTGTCTCCCACTAATTTGAACCAGCCTTCATCACATTAGGGATTTTGTAATTCGAACCAGCCTGGTTCGAGTTACTTGATGCAGCTTCTCTCTCTCTAATTCGAACCAGTTTGGTTCAAATTACGTGCGTTGCTAGTTCAAACCTACCAGGTTCGATTTATTTGGTTCGCTTTCCTTGTAATTCGAACTACACTGGTTCGAATTATTCATAGACGCAGTTCGAACCAGGCTGGTTCGATTTATATTAATATATGGTTTGGCTCATTACTGAAACGAGTTTGGTTTTGGCTTATATTCGTATATCCGGCCTGCCATTGGTGGATTCTTGTTTTTTGTCCAAATTATTATATTTATTTATTTCCATATTGCATGCAAAATAAATAACTAATGTTTAAGAAAGTTAATTACATAATTTTATCTTAATAAATTATAATAAGGGAATAAAATGCAATGTAACATATATATTTCTTTTTCATAAAAAAAATACTTTTAAATATATATTAAATAGAATAATTATTTACTTTAGACGGTGTTGCAGCCGCAACCAAGGGCAAAGCTACACGTATGGGAAGGGGGCAATGGCCCCTGCCCAAATTTTTAATTTTTGTTAAAAAAAAAAGAATAATAGACATAATCTCAATTTTTTTTATTTTCCAGTCCCCTCTTTTTTTTTTTGGGTATACTTTTTCAATCCTCCTTTCATTTATAACAAAAAAATCAGATCCATTTTTATATAACATTAACAAAGTATAATAGTTATAGACTTAGTTTAATAGTTTACTTTATTTAAAAAATCAGATCCATTTTTATATAACAAAAAAGAATAATAGACATAATCCCAATTTTTTTTATTTTCCAGTCCCCTCTTTTTTTTTTTGGGTATACTTTTTCAATCCTCCTTTCATTTATAACAAAAAAATCAGATCCATTTTTATATAACATTAACAAAGTATAATAGTTATAGACTTAGTCTAATAGTTTACTTTATTTAAAAAATAAAATATAAATTTTTTGTTCTCAATATCTTCATCCACTCAAATTTCTCAGTTTTACTTTGCAGCAAGTAATAATTTTAGTAAATTATTAAACACCGTCCCTCTAAATAGTTAATCTAGCTTCGCCCCTGGCTGCAACCACACCTGATCCCCGGCAAAGCAACTCATGTCAACAGCAAAGCAACCCAATCACATATAGAATGGTTTGTACATGATCAAGTCCTTTTGGCAGTTAAGTTTAATTAAGCTATTTTAATAGTTTATTGGCACAATACTTTAGGCGGTGTTGATCACCGGCAAAGCAACCCATGTCAACAGCAAACTGTTTCCTGTTGACCGCGGACCACATCAAAGACGTCGATAGGTAAAAGTGAACTTGGAACAATGCCCGGCCCACCTCGCCCAGCTGCAGCTAACATGGATAGGGTTTGATTGGTAAGACCACCAGGAGCAGACATGGCAGTGTTTCCCGCAGGACCAGAGGTAGACATGCCAGTCTGTTTAGGTATGGAAGATAGAGCAGCTGCAACTCCTGGAACAGGACCAGCTCGAGCTGGCCTGGTTGCAGCAGCCAGAGCATGCAAGGGAGCCGCAGTCAGCCGAATGCAATCCAAAAGCGATGAAACTTCAGCTCCATTTATGAAATCTTCTAGAAACTGTATAAAGTAAAAGCATAAAAAACATTCTGATCAAATGATATTGTTGTATCTACACAAAAATACAATTTCACATGTTTCTGAAACCAGTTACTTCATGTAAGTAACTGGTTTTTTTTATCACCACTGAAATAGCAGAAAACAGATGCAATTTAAGCATTGCAAGTTAAAAGAAAGAAAGCTGATAAATAAACTAATTTCAAGTATTTTCTAGTTCATACTTCATACTGCAAAAATCAGCCAACAAAGCACAAGAAAGAAGCTCCACAATAATGTCACTCAATAAGTAGCATAAGTAACCAGAGTATGTAAGAAATCGACCAGCTGTAGTCAAAGGAAAGAAACAAACAGCAATCAGTTCACGAAAAACAAACCTACCTTAGTATGGGGCCAAATTTGGTCTGGAGATACATGCATTGTGCAACCCTCTTTACCAGATTCCCACTCAACAACAAAACGAGCAAGGACAGCTGAACCAAAACTAAACCACATGCTCATCAGTCCAACTGCCTCAATCTTGAATGCTTTTCTCATATGTTCTGTAACTTTCTCCGCAGTGTCTGAAGCAAACTTTGTACCCGATACTTTGGCATCAGAACTTGTCTCTTCTGACTTCTCATCAGCTCTTACCCCAAGCAATTGCCGCATGCCAAGGGCAAAAGTTCTTGCATTAGCAAGCCTTTGTATATCAGCCACTAGTTTCTTTATACTATCTACCTCAACTGACTGATAGCTCAAAACAACACCATCTGGATCATAATGTATGTGTGAATCAATGTCAGCCGTATTGGCGATTCGAACACCTGAGCCCCATGGTGTAGCACTGCTCCCTTTCTGAAGCTCCCATAAATCCCTGAAGTGCTGATCATTTATTTTAACATCCCAATGCATGCAACCAGGTCTGCCAAGTCGCAAGCATATATGTTGCCATGAATCACCTCTGGCAAATGGAAGTCGGAACCAAATATTAGAGGATGCACTTCTTAAACCCACTTCTTCGACATATGAGATATCTAATGAATCCATTTGGCTCGTCAGCCTAGCATGCTTAATGCAAAGTGAACAGTGCCGGACCACACGAAGCAGGGCTGCTATATAAATGCTAGATGGGGCATTCCCTTTATTTGCTTCTGCAATCAAACTTCCATAGCTGTATCCTTCAGCCCTAGATATCATTTCACTAGGTACAACCCCTTGTAGCAAAGACAGTTGAGAGCCAGATGAATCCAAATTCTTTCTCCTCTTGCAAATTGCTGAGTTGTTTTCAAGACCCTGAAGAGATGGAATCAAATTCAACATATCTGAAGCTGTTCTCTTCCGAGATCTTTTATCGTGTTTGGGTATAACATCTTCATTGCCTGTGGATTCCATTGCCTGGGCTGCAAATAGTCATTTCGGCAGTGACGTGTGTTGTTAGGTAATATATATAACAGCATGCAAATACATTATATGATAAAGTTGAAGAGAAGAAAGAAAGTATCTTACATATGGGAGTTGAAGCACATGAATTGGCTCCAGCAGCCTTGAGTGATGCAGCTTGAGGTCCATTAGGTTTGGAATTAGGTACAGAGATGCGACAACTAGTTGGTAGAGGAGGAGATAATAGTCGAGATGACAGACTTCCACCTAAACCATCATTAGAGGAATCACTCAGTACTCTAAGTTGATCTTCATCCATAGCAGTTGAGGACATAATGTCAACTGAATGCGGAGATTTAAGAGAAGCCAGATCCTGTTCAGACTTTGAAACAAATAACCTTTTCCCAGCTGCGCTCCTTCCTTGTCCTGTGGAAATTGATCCAACAGAATTGGATTGAACTGGGCCCTTCACACTGCCTGATGAGAACATGGAATCACTATAGTGGTTTGTAACACCTGAAGGTTTTGTTACATTGTTAACCTGAGATGTTTGCATGCCTCCTTCCCACTTTGGAGATGGGGTCCCAGCTTTTAGACTATGGAGACTCATTGGGACAGAACCATAATGTGAAGGTAGGGATCCATGATTTTGAACAGAGAATGGAGATGCAGAAGAACCTTTCTCAAGTCCAAACACTTCATCAACAAGTGATGAAAAACCTGAAGGATGACCTTTTGCATTCTGTATGGAACTCTCAAGTCGAATATCAGAAAGAAACTCACGTACAGATTCTTGATTTGGACAAGCAGCATTGGGCAAAAGAGAGTGTAATTTTCCCCAGTCAACCAGGCTTAAATTCATTTCATCTTCAAGTGCCTGCAGTTGTCCTATATCAATTCTTTTGACCCGCAGCACCTGATTAAGGACACCAAATAAAGTATCTTTTCCAGAAGAATCTGGCTGAGTCTCTAACAGCTTAAACAAAGGTTTAAAATCCTTATCAAGTTCCATCATCAGGAAATAAGAGCTCCCACAGTCTGGAAACGCCATAATTAGCATTGCTGAACCATTCAAATTATTTTTGGGTACTTTAACTGTACTGAATCCATGCTCGAATACCTACAAGAATGCCCAATAAGCCAGTGGTCTTAAATTCAGTCCAAAATAGTTTGGGAATTTGTCTTTTTCTTTTAACAATAAAAGGAATGAAAACAGGGAAATATACCTCTAGCCCTAAGACTCTTCCGATAGATGCAAACAAGTGCAATAAACTTTTGCTTCTCAAGCTTACAAATACATCAGCTGCAGTCATAGATCCCTGATTCAAAGCTTCTTCACATTCTAACAATGCTGAAGAAGCAACTATGTTTTGCGATGATTGAAGAAGGAAACGGCCATTTCTGAATAACATAACAGGGACATAAATTTGAGAAACTAAACTCAAATGCCTAAGATCTTAGGAAAAAGCATCTTAGAAAAGTAAGGTACCTGATATTAACTCCAAGAGTAAAAAAACATGAGGCATAGGCACGCACACGCAACACCTCATACCCTTCAGATTCCTTGCTGAAGCATTTATCATCCTTCTACACACAAAGCCAGCTTCATCTTTTAAAATTTAAGGAATAGTTGAAAGGGAAAGAGGTAGGATATAATATTACAAGATTTGTAAAAGGGTATCACAAATTCAGCCACAAATTGCATCATAGCTTGCAAAATTTAAAGGCCAACTGTGTTTACTGGAAAATTAACTACAAGTCAAAAGTGTTCAGCAGCAAAGTATTTACCAAGCAGCGGAAATTCCACACACACACACATACATACATACATACATACATAACAGACAGAAGATATGAGAATCTAGCTACAGATAGTCCATGCAAGAATGATGAGAAGTACTTATGGTGGCAAAATACGAAAATAGTCAAATATCCATTATTCACAATATAGTTCTCGAAAGTTACAAGCATGTTAACAAAGGAAAACCCCAAATTGGGGTGATACCAAAGAAGAAGCATCAAACCACATATGCCAAAACCCAATAGAAACAAAAAAAATTGCCTGATGTAGCATATCAAATTGACACTCCAAATGTTCCCTAACAAATGTACACTAACATGTTTATATTCAACATCAGGTCCACCCAAGTGAGACTGGAGTACAACATCATCCGCTGCTCGACAGACGTGGTTATTTTTTCCCAGTTCTCTTTTAATTTCCAGTAGACGAGTATACCGGTTGCAGCTAATAGCTCTTAACAGCAACCTCTCAACATCAATACAACTCTGGTCCAAGAAAAACTCTGCCTCCTTGCCTGTTAGTGGATCTATGACAAAATTGCTGTGTATGCACTTTATCTGAAGATCTGGCCCAGGTTCAATTTTTATGAATGGGCATGCACCTGAGTCAGACATGCCAGCATTTTTATTGAACTCCAGCCAGTATATGATTTTTAAACCAGGAGTTCGAGGACCGGATGAATCAGATTCCCTGTCAGGGTTCTGCATGGAACTGGAACCTGCCGCATGACCCATTCCACCGTCGGATATGAGCTCATATCGAATTGCATCTTTCCATTTTCCCT
This sequence comes from Arachis stenosperma, assembly GCF_014773155.1. NCBI lineage: Eukaryota > Viridiplantae > Streptophyta > Magnoliopsida > Fabales > Fabaceae > Arachis > Arachis stenosperma. The sequence goes on along the minus strand of NC_080382.1, from coordinate 4,098,939 downwards.
GTCGAAGAGCATGCACTTGCCTGATGACAGTATCCATGACAAGTGAAACACATAGATCGTGAAGAACTGAGTACAATATTGAAAATGGATTTTCTGCCACCGCCATTCGTCTCTCTAGATCATCTCCGAGAACATGGCGCCGCATTAATTCCAGTTTGATAGGTTTTTTCTTCTCACCAACAAGCAGCTCCAAATGTAATATCCTCCACATGGACAAGTGTCCCCTGTAACCAAGAGTCACTAAAACCTTAAACTCTCCATCCACCTTAATCAATGCCGTACCATCGGAAACTTTTATCTCGGAAATTTCCTTCGGAAGAGAAACTTCTAGCAATTTCGACCGCACAAGCGCGTCCAGCTTCTTCAAAGCAGGCTTTTGCTGTTCTTCATTCAAGGTATACTGAGTACCAACATCCTCTATACATTTAGGCAACCGCTGGTAACTCCCCGTCAAGAGAATGTCAATGGCAGAGGGCACATCATAAACCGGAGCACGGGCTTGCTGAAGCCCCTCGTGTATAAAAAACAAAGAATCCGCAGCTTGAGTAAAACACATATCGTGATTTGAAACAGTCGAAGCCAGCTGGTGGCAGTGCTTTATCAAAGGAACCTACAAAGCAAAAAAACCTATAAGCACATCCCATCCAACAAAGAAAGAAAGAAAGAAAAAACTTCCTTTCCCTGATTTATGACAGCTTTTAGTTTTCAGCTCAACCAGTGCCCCCAAACCACCCCGTAATTCTATTCATTATCAATTATGTATCTCTCAAATACACAAAGTTTTGGAATTTGTAGAGACCAATGGATTGAATGAAGAGTAGTGCTATGCAAGAAAAAATAGCAAGATTTGATTTTTGGCGGGGTAACCTGTTGGCACCACTTGGAGAGCACATTGAGGCGGATCATGCGCTGCTGGGTCTTGTTGAGGAACTTGAGGAGACTGATCTTCCTCTCTGTATCGGACAATTCGGTGGACCTGCATTTATCAACCAGTTCTTTCAAGTTGTCGTATGAATCTTGGGCAGCTCGGGAAACCAGGGTGGACAGCTCCACCGTCTGTTGCCCTAACTCCGCAGCCATGTCTGTCTCTCAATCCTCAGAAACTAGGGTTCTCTTTTCCAATCTGTGTATATTGTTCCAATTCGAGCGAGCAAGGAAGCAAGAAGCAAGAAACAGGTATGAGCAGGAAGCAGAATAGGGCTTTCCCTCTCTCTCTTTCTCTCTTACAGAGATTCCCGTAGACCAGCTTTCCTTACGACACGTGTGTTTTGTGGAGCAGCTTGGCACGCAACGCTGGCGCAAGAAATTGATGGCTTGACTAGTTGACTAGGCATAAGCAACGAAAAATCATTATTCTTGAACCCTTTTTGGTTTTCTTTCTTAACGCAGGGAAGGAGTACAAGGAAGGGATTCGAACCTGCAAACAGTGGAACAGGATTTTTCTTTTCTTTTTTTAGTGTAACCTAAAATTTAAAGAAAAATATTTGTTGATTATTTCAATTCTCAGAAAAAACTAGAAGGTAGAAATAATACTAACATTTGAATTAAATAAGTATGTTAAATAAGGCTTGGTCTTGCCTATGATATCTTGTGTGATCATATATAATTTTAAATATTTTTTTCTGTTAAGATTTTTTTTAAATTATTATACTTTTATTTAAAAAATAAAAAACCGTCACTTTATTTTTATTTTAAGCAAGTAACATGTTTTGAGAAAAGTCAAATTCACTGAGGTTTTAATAAAGAGAAAATGATGCTTTTCTCTTGTAAGATATTTAAATGATTAAAAATATTATTTATATACTAAAATCAGTTATTAAAATTAATTATTATATATTTATATATAAATATATATATTTTTTAATTCATTGTCAATATATTTTATATTTTTATATATATTTTTTATTGATAATTGATTTTAATGTACATCTAACATAATTATTAAATAATATATTCTTTTCTTATAAAAAATAAATAACATTTATTTTAATCTATTTGATTAAAATTCACTTTTATAGCTAACATTTATATGATTAATAAAATATTTCAAATAAAAAGATTAACTATCTAAATTTATTTAACTTTTTTTTAAATTTCTTTGAATTTTTTAATAATTATAAAAAATATAATTTAGAATACACTATATTAGCTATAATTTTCAACTATAAATATTTACCATCTTTAATAATGATTAATACTAAAATAACAATTCAACTATTTAAAAATAAAATCCTAATTGATCATGCTAAAACAAAGTCAAATACTCAAATTATCCCAACAAATTTTATTATCTTCATAATAAATATTTAACTACTAATCCAATGCCAAATAAATGGAATTATGTATTTAAATACCACTTAAAATATTAATTTTTATGTTTTTATTGTAGATATATATATATTATAATTTTAATTAACTTTATTTTTTTACTATTATTATTTGCAAAAATCTTCTTTTATTGTAAATTTTATTTTAGGTGTAATAAAAAAAATTGCGTCATGCGTATTTAACTAAAAAACATTAAAATGATTTTTTTTATTTTAAGAATAAAAATTAATTTTTTTGGACTAATCTTCCAAGCAAAATTACTTTCTTTAAAAAAAAAAATCTTCAAATTAACTACATAATATACAATGTTAACGACTTAACGTACCTTGAATCTAGTACGAGAAGTTCAATTCCATATTTTTTATGAATTCACAGCAGTATTTTTTACTCTTGGTTATATTCAAATTTCACTCTTATTATCCCAACAAAATCAGTGAATTTACAAATTTTGTTGAAGTTCAAGTGAACTTCATTAAAACTTAATGAGATCGTTTATGGGTGTGACAAATTTATTTTTATTTTCGTATAATTTAAATCGTATTGATATAGTTTTATTTTTTTTCATTTAATTTATATCATTTAAAATTGTAAATGATAAAATTTTTAATTTAAATTTTAAGTATATATATTTTAAATTATTCATTTAATTTAATTTAACAAAAATAAACGTAATTGTATTGATATAATAATATGACTACAATAATATAACTACATTTATTTTATTCATATTAGCCATAGCTATTCCCAACTGATTTACCCTTTTTTGAATTTTAGGAATCATGAAGTTACTTCTTTTATATAATCTTTATAACAAATCAAACATGGAGCCTTTTTATTTATGTATATATGATAATACTAAGGTTCATGAATGCTTTGTGGCTAATAATAACGAGCATTTAATAACTAAATCGGGTTGGTTTAATAATTAATTCATTAGTCTAATTAAATAAATATTGAGAGTTTAAATTTTATCTTGTATATCAAGAAACTCTTAAATGAAATGTTAATTTTTAATTGTAGTAAAACTTGTGTATCAATAAATGATAATAAAAAAAGAAAAACATTCTCTAATATATGATAGTGTAGTGATTAACTCAAGCTACTCATGGGAATTAGACTTCACTTAGAAGTTAGTGATGGTTAGTCTTCAGTTACATACCCTTGAGGCTTCTAGAATGTATTAAAAATAAACATTAATAAATTTGAAAAAAGAATGAAAAGATAACTTAATTTTGTAAATATGATATCTAAAATAAATTTATTTATGAGAATTATTCATAATCATAAAAAAATTGGTTTATAATTTTTTATATTTACTTCAAATTAAATACTATTTAAAAAATAAACAATACTAATAATATTTATCCATAACTAATTTATAAATTTTTATCTTCCTTTTATTACACATAACAATAATGTATTCATATTTTTTTTAGGTATAACAATGTATTAATTTTTAATTATACTTAATTTAAGGATTTCATATGTGTAGTTGAACTCATTTTAAAAGTATATTTTATATTTTAATATATATTCTACTTTTATAATTAATTTTAATATATATCTAATATAATTTTTTTATTTTTTTTTATGTATCTCTTCCTTTTTCTATGTGCCTATAAATTAACTAATTTAATTGTCGAAACAACTTTATCATGTAATATTACTAAGATAAAATATCGATTTAAGAGAAACAATTGAATAATAAAGTAGAATAACAACATATAATAACATATAATTTTTTTAAAATTAAATTTATTATATATAATAACAACATAATAATTTTTTTAATATCTTATATCATTTTACAATTATAAATTTTATACGTTCTAAAAATTAAATAACTTATAAAATTTTTATATTTATTTTTAAATGTTTTTTATTTTTTATTTTTAAATTATTTTATTAAATTTAAAATTTAAAATATATATATAATTAATCTTTTAAAAATAACAAAAAATTTACTGATGTCTGTTGAGCGGTTAGTAAATAATTTAATTATTTTTTATTATTTTATATAAAGTAAATTTTGTTTATTATAGTCTAAAAAATAATATTAAAATTAATAGTATAAAAATATATTTAAAATTTAATATTATAAAAAAAATAAAAAAATTATATAAGAACTAATTTGATCAAGTTTTAAAATTTTAAAGATGAAAATGATTTATGTATGTACTTACTTTCAAAGACTATTTTTATTATAAATAAATTTATTACATGTGAAATAACGCATGGTATGCCACATGTCACTAATCTGATACGTCAACCAATCATGCTGTGACACGTGACATTTACCTTTCATGTCATCATGCTATGTGACACTAACGTAACACATCATCTAACTGATGGAAGTACCAAGTTGACTTACGTTTTACCTTTGAGAGACTAATATAACTAAAAAAAATTATTTGAGAACCAATTTAAAGAATGAGTAATCTTTAGACGAATTTGACTATTAACCGTTAAAATTCAATAAAAATACTTTTTTAAAAAAATAAACAAGAAAACTAATTCAAATAAACACCAAATATATTAGAATGACTAGATACATCTACAATCTACACAATTCTCTTTATAATAGATATATTTTTAGGTTTTGAAATAATTTATTAATTAAAACTCACACAAATATTTCTTCATATAAATTAAATTTAAATTTCTAATAATTAATTATCTAGAAAAAGGTATATTAATCTTAAATAATAAAAAATAATTTATAATTATTCTCTTTTTATTTTCAGCATAACTAAATATTTTAATTCTCTACGTATTTTTAAATAAGTTTTAATTATTTATTATTCATTTGCAAAATTTTATTCATTATCAAAGCAACTTATTTCAACATGAATTTGATAAGCCTGGGGTTATATTTTCTTTACAAAAGTCATATTTTTCTCAAAAATAAGATGCTTCTGATACATGCAACAACATAACCCATTCACAATTCATTTTCTTACTCTTGTCTCTTTTTTTTGTTTTGGACGTGTAAATCTTGTCACTTTCACTTTGTGCATCAAAGCCATGTACCACTGCGAAGCCCAAAACTATTCTCCACAATTTAATAACGGACCCACCTACCACAATTCCGTTTTAAAAACAGGGCTTCACCATTTCAAAAGAAAAAAAAAAAACATGGCTTCAGCTACACATTTCAGACACACGCACAGCCAGCTGAGACGCTCTGCGCTCATTCTTATACTACTACGTGTCAGTCATTTACGAACGCATTAGGAATATCTGTAAACATCATCTGTACCTTATAATTCATCTTAAGTTTTAGAGCTTTTATTATTATGACCTACAAATTTACGATTACCTCTGTGAAGGATGATTACGACTTTTTGAAAAATAATTTTATGTAAATTATTAGAGAGTGCAATAGATTTTACTTAAAAATTAAAATGTATTATAGACCACTTGTAATTAGTAATAGATTAATAGTTTATGAAAAAATTATTCCAAAACGCCACCTTACTACAAATTTATGAAGAAAGTCTAATTCGTGAGTAAGTGCAGCAATTTATAAATGTGATTGTGATGTATATTATCCTGATTGATATGATTATGATATAGAGTAGTCAAATATAACATCTTTTTTTTAAAAGATATTTAAAAAAAAAAAGGATAATAGCGCTAAAATAAGTCCAATGTCTAGTAAAAAAAATTTAATTTTTGAACAACATAAAGAGAAGATTAAGAAAAACAAGAGAGTGTATAAAGTTCAGTGACAAAAATTTTGTGTGTTTTTATTTGTCCCACAAGTATTTTAGTTGATGTTCAAATTAATATATTGCAATTTAGGTATATAGATCCAAGTGGTTGAAAAAAATTATTCTACAAGATTATGATCGTCGTGATGCTAATTTTTTTGAAGTATAATTTATTTGTGATAAGATGTAATAAAGATTTGCAAATTTTATTTTATTATCGTAGAATTTTTTTATAAGTGAGAATCTATGAGTTATATGCAAAGTTTGAAGATGTTATCGCTAATTCTGGGGGATATGTTCTAAATTCACAATCTATTGATTTGGGAGAACTTCGAGCTCGACGTCTTTAGTTGGATCAGTACTAACATTAGTTACATCTTCGTTCTTTGCAATTGATTTAAATTGCGATGGAATGCTTGTGTTTTGAGAGATGATTGTTCATTTGGCGAGCTTGCAGTTATAATGACAGACTCTCCTCATATGATTTCTGTTGATATGAAAGACAGAAGACTAGATCCAATTAAAAATGCAATGCGAGAGAATGATTCAAACGAGGAGTCAGCCATAATAGGTGGAGACAATAATGATGATACAAAGAGTAATTCAGTCACACAATAGGGTTCATTAAGTTATGATGCACAGCAATACTCGTCGCACTTTTTCACCCTAAATTTGGAGGTGATGATGCAACAACTAGATTTTGAGTATGCTTTTGAAGATTAGGGTTGCATGATACAAATGCTCTAATAGAGTTTTAAATTAGATAATTCTTTCAAAATAAAGAGAAAGATGTGCTTAGCATGAAGAGACATAAACACTAGCATTTCTAACCAACAATAACACTGCCAACAATGTTATTACTATTATTCTAAATCTACTTCTAATCAATAATAACACTATATTTTTGAACTTAACAGAGTATAAATTTCTGCAATAAGCTCTTCATTAATGTTTCCAGCCGTGGACAACACTATTTAGTCCGTAGACATGATCTGCTTCTTCAATGGGCCAACTTATGTATGATATTTATGTTGTTTTCTCTAGAAATTCTCGAATATGAAGTTTAAAAATAATTGAAATGAGAAATCCATGGTTGAGTCTCACAAATTTAAATAGCCCAAATCACGTAAATCGTAGTTGTCTCCAGCAGTTTCTATTTGTTCATAAACTGCGAGAGCTTCACGTAGATTCATAATTCAAAAAATAATATAAACTGTTACAGAATATATTGATTTATTCTAACTAAAAAAAAAAAAACTACACAAATCGCAGCAAGCTAAAGCAATTTACTTAACTTACGAAAATAATGTAAACGGTTACAATTTGTAGTAGTTTGTGTACAAAAGATGAAATCGCTGCGGTCTCTTATGGTTTATATAAAGGTTTAATTATTTTATTAGTCTTTATAGTTTCACCAAATTTTTAATTAGATTCTTATACTTTTTTTTTTTTCAATTGGGTTCCTACATTACTTTAATTTTATAATTAAGTCCTTCTTAGTGTAAAAAATATTAAAGTTAATTGAATATTTCTTCGCAAATTGAAGGTATTTATAATTAAAAATTTAATTAAATCTTTGATCGTATGTATTTTGGTAAAAATATTATGTTAATTTTAACATTTTTAATATGAAAAGGACGTAATTACAAAATTAAAAATAGTGTAAAGACCCAATTAAAAGGAAAAAAGATATAAGGACCTAATTAAAAATTTGATAAAATTATAAAAACCAACAAAATAATTAAACTTCATATTCATTTACGGAAATGTTTGGTAACCAAAGAAAATCAGCCAAAAATAGTCATAACTTGCCTTATTTAGTATTTATTAATTGTTGCGATAATTAATAAATGTTAAATAAGACAAGTTTCTAGTTGGTTTTTTTGTCTCGCTAGCTGCCTAGCATTTCAAGATTAAAATGTAAGTTGTTTCCAAAAATTGTAATTGAGTAAAATTGATCCAGCTTTAATCTATTTATATAAAATGATCATATATATTATTAGTACCCAAAACTTATAAATATATATTGTTTAATTTATTTTTTATATATATTTTATATTAGTAATTAATTTGAGTGATTAATTATAATGTATAGCTAACTTCAATATACACAAAACACAAGTACCTTAAATGATGTTAGATATATTAAAGGCGATAACAATATTTTTTTTTAAATGTCTAAGTTATTTTGTGAATATCTAAAATAAGTGTATAAATACATACAAAATCTCTATCTTTGCATAATAGACCTCTTTAATTATGTATGATTACGATAACAAGATATTATTAGTCGAAAATTAATGAATCTTTTAATGTACTTGTTATGATTAAAAAATATTCGATAATTTATGTTTTAGAGAAAAAAATGTATACGTTTTGGTATATCGATTCAATTAATTCATTTTTCTCGTTTAAAAATAATATACCTGTCAATAAAAAAGTGGTTCAGTTGTATAGATGTTTAAAAATAGCCATCATTGCTCTTTAACAAGTTCGGATGATGGCACTCATATAAATGACTTGATTAAACAAGCTCCAAAGGCAAAGCTATGCAAACCTTGTGCACTCTTTGTCTATTTCAAAATCAATAGTCTTTTTTTTTTTGTCAGATAAATTAGACGATTTCTAATTTTAAACATTATTCATATATTATACACTCACACAATATTTCCACACACACTATATAAGTTCATTTAAGTGTTTATTTTTTTTTTTTAATAGAATTTGAACTCATATGCAACTACTTGCGAGGCAGCAGATCCTGCCACTAATACCAAGCCTCGGCTGCAAATCAATAGTCTTTTTCCCTTGGAAGGAAAGGGGAAGAGAGTGTCAATCCATTATGGGCTTCTTACCCAGATCATTTGGGCTACTAATTTCTCCAATTGAATTTTTGGTAAAAATGAGCAGAAGAGCGAAAACTGAAAAACATAAAAATATAAAATGAAAGAAAGAAAGAAAATATGAGCAAGGGAAGACAAATTATCAACAGAGGTAATTATAATTCGGATTCGACAACTAGAATTGCAACATTTATTTGTAGGCCAATACTATCGTGTAGGTGGGCAAAAATTTCTATATGTATAGATTTGAGATGTTAAAATGAGATTGAAGTTTGTCTGCAGCTGAGGCTTAGCTCAACTGGTAACACCATGCGCCTCTTAATATGCTGCACCCGGATTCAAATCTTAGTGAGTGTACCAAGTATTAATTATGAACCCTTAAAATGTGTGTGGGTGAGTGTGGATGAGTTTTGATACCTAAGATTGGAGGTTGTCCAATCCATTTGACCAAAAAAAAAAAAGTTTGTCTATAATAATAAAATTCACATAAATAAATAAATTATTATTGATGGGCTCATTATTTGAATTATTGCAGCAAGAAACAAGATGTATGTAGAATATGACCATTTTACTGTTTTTGCCTCTTTTAAATTAGACAAATAGATTTAATTAATATTAATATATTTTTTTTTGTGTTGGACCATAACTAACATTAGTTGAATTCTGGACTTGAGCTTGAGATCATACTTTTTATGTCAATATAAATTTTTTCTTTATTTAAAATTTATTATTTGTATTGATTTTGTTAAATAAATTTTATTATATAATATTTTTTTTATTCTTATTTTATATGGTAATTATTAATATTTACAAAAAACAATTATCTTTAAAAAAGTTTCTGAACAAAAATTCCTAATTATATATATAATAAAATTAGATTGATTTATTAAAGACATTTTTTTATAATTTCAAATAATATAAATTTAATTTATCCTAAGTGACAAAAAATAAAATGAGAAGCATTTTATATTTTTTTTAAATAATGGTACAAATATAGTATGACTTTAAAATATATTTTGTTACGTAAATTTAATGTGATAGTAAAAAAAAAAATAAAAGATGATAGAAATAGTCATGAAATAATGTTTATCGCCTCTTTTACATGACTTATTATCGTTTTTTTCAATTAAGTGCTAATATATATGGCTATATCAAAAGAATATATTACTATTGTTTTTTAATATTTTTTTCCACTATTACATTAAATTTATGCACGAAAAAAAAAACAATTTTATTGAAAAAATTTACCAAACAAGATTTAGAAGTTATAGTATTTTTTTGTTACACAGAATAAATTAAATTTATATTATTCACATTGATAAAATGAAATTTTTAACAAATTGATATAATTTTATTAATTAATAATAATTTTTAAACATAAAATTTTTTATCACGATAACAAAAAATTGAACTAACATAAAAGTTTAGCCTCCAACTCCAATCCAAAAACTTCAATAATTGGCCTAACACAAAAAATTTCATTAAATATTAAGTAAAACTATTAAGATAATTTAAACGAGACACAAATTTTAAAATTTTTTACCAAGATTTTAAAAATCGGATTAAACCGATTAATTTGATCGAATTAACCGAAAATCGGTCATTCAACCGGTCCAATTAATGTTAAGAAGTTTTTACTTGTGTCCGTATTTTTTTTTATAATAATTCAGATAGTAGGTTTGTCAATAATAATTTATTTATCAATATAGATTCTACTTTTATAGATAAAATTCAATTTCATTTTAACACCTTAAATTTATATACATTTTTGACCATCTATACAATAACATTGACCTTATTTGTATTTAATTTGCAATTTGCATATATAATTTGATCCACAAAATCATCCGTAATCAATTAAGATTGAATCACAAATTTAATATTTGTATCTGCAGATCTACAAATGCACAAAATAAACAATTAAAACCTTAATTCCTCTCCTCCTTTGGCTATGCTGGCAGTGCTCTCAACCCCTCACTCACTTTTGACTATCCTCTCCTCATCATTCCTTCTATCCAGTCATTCATCGTCACCGCCATGTTGAAGGTGATTCACCTATCTCGCTCATCCTCTGTGCCACCAATTCACTACCACCATTCAGTCTTCTCTTCATCAGTTCATAAAATAAATTTTATTAAAATTTTTATTTTTATTTTAAAAAATTTCAATCTCATATATTTCAATTTTTTAAAAAAATACTAAAATAATTAAAATTTTGTGTTTTGAAATTGAAATTTTAGTTCTAATTTCTAAATATCAAATGAATTTCAATCTCTACTTCTAAATGCTACGTAAAAATTTTTTTGTTAAAAATTTCCAAACATTAAATTTTATTTTTAAATCGTTTTATTTTTATTTTTTGGACAAAAATACTCTCTTTTCCAAATTTTTCATACACCCTCTCTTTTTTTATATGGCTGATACAACCCTACTGCTCACTCTCGCTCTCTCCCTCTTTCTCTAATACGGAAATAAAGAATAAACAAAAAGATAAGTAAAATTGAATAAAAAGATATATTAAAATTAAAATAAAAAATAAGAAAAATAGGTTGAAATTGAATAAAAAAAAATCATTTTATTTTTTATCTAATCTCTTGAAGCAACAACAAAAAAAAAAACTCCTCAATTTAACTTATGTATATCATAGTTTGAAAATTAAATTAAAGAGATTTACTCAATTTTTTATCCAATTTTTCGATACAACAAGAGAATAACTCACTCAACCTTTTACCCAATTTCTCCGATGCAATAAGAGAATGGCTTATTCAACTTCACTTGTCCATACCATGGTTTTATCACAAAACCAAAATGGGGGTTTTACAGCTCTAATCATTCTATATGACGATTACAATAGTTTAAGAGGTATTTATAACCTCTTATCAGGTTAAAACAAAGAAAACCCTAATCCCACAAACATAAAATTCAATTTAATAACTAAATAAATAAAAAAAACACATCAAATTAAATTGAACATTCTAAAGATATAAATTAATAACTTCTAAATAATACTTGAATTCTTCATATCACGAACATTTGAAGCACGTATCATTCTTCTCTTCTTCAAAAAATTTATTCTTCGAATCTTGTAGTTAAAAAAATAGTGTATGAAAAGAACAAATACAAGAAAGATAATTTCTATTTTTTTTTCTTTTTGCATTGTATGCTTTTTTTTTTAAATAATAAAATCAACAAGAATGACAAAACAATAATGAAACACAGACAGCAAAGATAAAGATAACAAGAATATAAAGAATGATGCGAGAGACACTATAACTTTTTTTTTTTTTTACACAAGAAGAATAAATATAGATTAATAAGGATTAATCTAATATCTGAAAAGAAAAGAAAAGAAACATCTTTTTTGTATTTTATCTTTTTATACACTATTTTTTTAACTACAAGATTCGAGAACGAATCTTTTTTGAAGAGGATGAGAATGATTCATGTTTCAAATGTTCGTGATATGAATAGTTCAAGCATTATTTAGAAGTTATTATATTAGTTTATATTTTTAGAATGTTCAATTTAATTTGACGTATTTTGATTTTGTTTATTTAGTCACTAAATTTAGCTTTATGTTTGTCGGCTTAGAATTTTGTTTGTTTTAACCTAATAAGAGGTTATAAATACTTTCTAAACTATTGTAGTCATCATATAGAATGATTAGAAGAGTGTTAAAGTATTTTTTGGTTTCGTGATGAAACCATGGTGTAGACAAGTGAAGTTGAGTGAGTCATTCTCATATTACATCAAAAAATTTAGTAGAAGACTGAGTGAGTCCCTTCAATTCAATTTTCAAACTATAGTGTGGACAAATTAAGTTTAAAGTCCATTTCTTATTGCATTAAGAAATTAGGTAGAAAGTAGAGTAATTCTCTGTATGTTCAATTTCAACCTATCATTTTGTTTTCTATTTTCTATTTTCAATTTCAATTAATCTTTTTCTATTTCAATTCTTATCTTCTTATTTATCATTAGGTATGTTCATACCCCAATTCAAAAATTAAGCCGGGCCCAAATTAAGATAAGTGGCCCAATCCAAAAGGATGGCCTTCGCTTATTGTCTGACCTCCACTAAGAACTCGGAGTCAATACCAACTAAGTAGTCAACACTTATCCAAGTGAGTAACTGCCTCCTTGAATCTCTCACCCACTTATAGAAAAGAGATCCCAACAATCCTAAGATAAAGGGACGGTTATCCACCATCAGAAGTGAAACTTCTTCAACGGTGGTTATTGGATCCTCTCTATAAATACACTATCTCACTAAGATAAACAAGGTCCAATACATTTCTAAACCTGCTTACCCCCTTACTAACTTAGGCATCGGAGTGTCTTTGCAGGTACCACCCCCCATTCTTTCACATACACTACTCAGACGGCGGTTCCCAAACGTAAAGCAAGTCGGAGACCACCTTCCTCTAGCGTTTGGGCTTCTCATTCAAGCCCAACCATCCGATTCTATGTAAACCCCGAAACAGGTATCATTTGATATTAGATTTCATGTATTAGTTTAATTTTTATTGATTTATATTTGTTCTTCTTTTGTCCAAAAGAAAAGAGTTTTAGTATCTCTCGCTTCCTTCTTTATGTTCTTTTCATCTTTGTCTTCTTTGTTTATGTTTCATTATTATTTTGTCGTTCTTGTTGATTTTATTATTTAAAAAAATAACAAATATACAGTACAAAAAAATAATAAAAAAAGAAATTATCTTTCTTGTATTTTATCTTTTCATACACTATTTTTCTAATTACAAGATTCGATGATGAATCTCTTTTTTAAAGAGGAAGAGAACAGTGATACATGTTTCAAATGTTCGTGATATAAATAGTTCAAGTATTATTTAGAAGTTATTAGTTTATATCTTTAGAATGCTCAATTTATTTTGATACATTTTGATCTTGTTTATTTAGTTACTAAATTAAGCTTTATGTTTGTAGGTTTAGAATTTTCTTTGTTTTAAGCAAATAAAGAGGTTATAAATATCTAATAAACTATTATAGTCATCATATAAAGTAATTAGAGGAGTGCCAAAATATTTTTTGATTTCGTGATAAAACCATAGTGTGAACAAGTGAGATTATGTGAGTCTCTCTCTTGTTACATTAGAAAATTGTGCAGAAAGTTGAATGAATCCTCTTAATTCAATTCTCAAATTATGGTGTGGATAAGTTAAGTTGAGAAATCCCTTTTATGTTGTATCAAGAAATTGAATATAAAGTAAAGTGCTTCTTTTTATATTAAATTTTAACCTATCATTTTATTTTCTATTTTCAATTTCAACTCATTTTCTCTATTTTAATTCTTATATTCTTGTTGATCATTAGTTGTCGTTTTATATATATACATCCCTCCCTTTCTCTTTCTCTCTTTCTTCACATTACTAATATAACCCGACCCAAAAAGATATATTCCTAAATTAGGCACAGGACAAAAAAAAGATGAATCTTATCTAGCTAAATTAAAATCTGCAATTTTGTCCCAAAATTTATCTACATAATGTTTTGCCGCCAAAATCAAATGAAGAAGAGCCCGATTAGAGAGAGGCAACATTTAGCGAGAGCCTGGTAGTAGCAGTGACGAGCCGACAACAACAAAATAATAGCGGTAGAGACAGCAACGATGACGATGTGAAAAACAAATAGTAGCGACATCATCATTACCGATGCCTACTTCCTCTTCACTACGAGTTCACTTTCTTTCTGCTCAATCTCTAACTCCTCTCTCCTCTGTGTTGTCTCTCTTTGGTTCACATTTGGTAAAGGTGGCAATGACATCTTTCGTCGCCCCATCGTCTTCTTCTTTATTATTTTTTCATTTCTTCGTTTAACATTCTCTTTTTCTAATTCGATCTTTTTCTCACTCTTTTATTTCACAATTCATTTTTTTCTCTTTCTTAGTTTTCTGCCCTTCATCCTCTCCTTTTCTTTCTCTTTTTTTTTTTTTCTTCTTTTTTCCTTTTTCTTTTATTTTCTGTTTTCTTTTGCGTCTTTGTAAGTGTGGTTGTGATCGATGTGTGGATGTGTATAATGAATAGAAATAATGAAAAAATGTATGTATATGTAAAAGAAAAATTGAAAAAATTAGTGTTACTTCGAGTGATGATGGCTCTAAAAATAAGAGTCAATTTGATAAATTAAAAAAAAAATTGTTTGGAGATTAAATTTTTTTTTAAATAAAATTTAATATTAAGAACAATTTTAAATTAAAAAATTTAAGAATAATTTTAATTTAAAAAAATCATAAAAATTAAAATCGTGCTTTAATTCTAAAAAATTAGAAAAATAAATGGTCTTAAAATCCAATTCTTTGCAATGAGATGATAAATTTCAAAGAAGTTAAACTTCTTGGTTCTTACGGTAGCCTTCATCGGCTACCTATAATATTTCTTTTACCCTTCTTTTCATTAAGTTACACAATAAAACCATAGAATTCTCAAATGAAATGAAGGCAAAATACTTTTAAGTAAATTATATTACGATCAAGCAACGAAAGTATGACATGTGGTATAATTTTATTGTTTGTCAACTTTATTTTTTTATTGAACTGAAAATTATAAGACCAACTGAACTAACCAATTTTTTAAAAAAGGTAATATATATATATATATATATATATATATATATATATATATATTGTCCAAAAATATTTTTACTCCATTTTGTTATAACATCTACCTTAGCTTATATCATGTACAAATATTCTATCACGGCAAATGATTTGTGGACTATTTACACACACACACACATATATATATATATATATATATATATATATATATATATTACCCGTTAATAATAGATTGTTACTTTTAGCATTCTTCTAATTATAATAAATTTACTCTTTTTTTCATAATTATATCCATCAACTTACTTAGTAAAACTCGTTTTATTATACATCATAATAGCATAGAAATTAATCTTAAAAGGGTTATTACAATGTCACGTAAATACGTAAGCGAAAAAAGGTAAAAAAGTTTAGAGCTAGCAACTTTATTAAATTCTGGATGTAACCAGTAACAAAAGATAAATAATCACATATTATTATATAAAATCTCACACTATTAAAAACATTATTAATAGTTAGTTGATGGCTACAAATCATAAAAATTGTTGACCCTAACACTTCTCGAAAAAGGCAACATTCTTGAACATTATTTTCTCCTATTCAAAACATGTTAACATAAATAGAACAAACAAAAAGGGCAGTTACCATCATGCTTTCCAAAATGTACAAGTAGTTCTCTGAATTTTGACTACTTCACACCCATCAGCCATCAGAACATTAATTATAATGAAAACCGCCATGCATTATTGCTTTTCTAGATTAACCTCATTGAATTTTTACTTGTTTCATTCTCAAAGACGTACTCTGGAATTTTTTCTTTGATAAGATATGGAATCAGCAGAAGCCATGTGTGCAGCGTGCTGTCTACGAAGCTAGTAGACAACATCCTTAAACCCTTAGCTTCACGTAACTAAGGAAAAATACTCATTCGTCGTATAAAAATAATAGTTGAGAATCATTAACTAGTTTAACATATTTGATTCAACTATTTAATATATGATACATTCAGATCTAAATTATCATGAAGACATTTTCAAGAATGACTGCAGGTACGACTGACGACTTTGAAATTTTTTTCCTTGTAATGATAAGATGTGAAGCTAGTAAAAGTCATGACATTCACGCATCATATACTTTTCAACAAGGGTAGGCATTTCCATAATTTCACGGTTAATTGAAGACTAATTAAGCAATAAGCATTATAAATAGAAGCAGGCAAGTGTGTGGTAGAAGTTGTGAAGAGAGATTGAAATGAAAATGGCGAAGCTTATTGTGTTGGTAGTGTGTGCAATTTGTGCTTTAGTGGGAGTAGTTTCAGGGCAGAGTGCTACGAATGTGAGAGCGACTTATAACCTATACTACCCGGAGCAGCATAACTGGGACTTGAATGCGGTTAGTGCGTACTGCGCCACCTGGGACGCCGGTAAGCCCCTCGCATGGCGCCAGAAATATGGCTGGACTGCTTTCTGTGGGCCTGTTGGGCCTACGGGCCAAGCAGCCTGTGGCAAGTGCTTGAAGGTCACTAACACAAGAACGAATGCTCAACAAACGGTTAGGATCGTTGATCAGTGCAGCAATGGAGGGCTGGATTTGGATATCGGTGTTTTCCAGAAGCTGGATACGGATGGTAATGGGAATGCTCAGGGCCATCTCACGGTCAACTATAACTTTGTTGACTGTGGTGACTAAGCTTGCTTCTTTTTATCTTTTATATGCCCTTCTTATTAGTAACTAAATAAATGTACTCATCTTGGTTATACCCTTTACCATTGTGCTGGTATGGTGTTTCGTTTACGAATTATGACTAAATAAAATAACAATGTGGTATATTCATCACCATATGATTTGTAGACTTGTCTATAATTAGCCATAAACATTAAACACAATGGTAGAATTATTAATGCAACTTTTTAATTATACGGTTTACAAATTTTAAATTTATGTATTTTAAATAATAAATTAAAAAAATTAACTTACAATTTTATATTTATGATTAAAAAATTCTATTAAAATATCCAAATGTTAGTTGATTCACGTAACTCGTCATGTAGGATTTTTTTTCTTTTTAAAAGGAAATCAACTTATGGTGACTCAAATCTTCATCAACTTGTTATGGCGTTAGTAAGCGCATTACTCTATGATGATTATATCTCTAATACTCTATAAATTTCTATTGTTTAAATTATATAAATAATTTATTGGCTTCTCATACTTTTTTAATACAAATACATTGAAGTCCCGGAAGGATTCAATCAAATCCTGTCTGCCAAGTGACCCTATCACTTTCTTGATATCTTGAAATTAAACAAAGGCTTGTGTTGTGGGTTTAGCCCATGCTGACGTGCTCCCAAAGGCACTGACTGTGGGCCTGTTGGTCCTCAAGAATATTTAATTTAGTGAAACAAATGCTTAAACTCATAACATATGCTCGACCAGTCCAAAAACAAAAAAAACTCTACATTTCAAGGATGTGGTTTGCGGCTAGCTTAGCTTTGTGTCCCACCGTAATAAGTATCTTATAAACAGTATCGTTCCGCTCATTTGTCCGCTTAAACAAGTGTTTTTAGATTTGTAATAAATTAACTCTTAACCTCTCCGCCGCCGACCAAAAACGAATATCTTGTAAATTGAGATTGATAAGTTGGATTTAGATTTAAGTTAACAATAGGCGCATTTGAGTTGAGTTGGTGCAAAGTGAAGTCAAACGGTAAAACAGTAAAAGAAAGCGATCCAGAAACGAAGTGGTGTTGGAAAGCAGATCCGCATTGAGATGGTTATGGCGAAGGTGAAGAGGCAGAAGCTGCAAGCATGCATCACGTGCCCACTCTGCCACAAACTCCTCCGAGACGCCACCACCATCTCCCTCTGCCTTCACACTTGTCGGTCTTTCTTCTTTCCTTGTATTAACACCACCATTTACTTGTTCATATATTCTGAGAACTGAAATCAGTTCTGAACCAGTTTGCAGGAAGTGCATATATAAGAAGCTTTCAGATGACGAGATGGATTGTTGTCCAGTATGTTATGTTGATCTCGGATGCCTTCCACTCCAAAAACTCAGGTTCATTTAAATTCGTGTTTATCTGCAATTTCTAGTTAAATTCCTTCTGTTCATAAGTAATCATGCAGGCCAGACCACAATTTGCAAGATATTAGGGCCAAAATATTCCCTTTTAGGCGAAGAAAAATCGATGCTCTTCAAGTTGTTTTGCCTGCAAAGAGGAAGGAAAGATCACTTTCATCATTGGTGGTTAATGCTCCCAAGGTTTCAAATCAGACTGGCTTCACAGCCAAGAGAACAAAATCTGGCACAAGAAAGGCAGCTGAAGAAACATATGGTGAAGATAATCTGGTAATTGATTGTTGAAAATGAAAGTCATACATGTGACATGGACACTGGGACTCAATTCTTGATAGTTGTTACTGTTTTCCTGTGATACTGGCAATGCATGATCAGTACATTGTTTTAGGGTTCTTTTGTAGCTGATCCTTCTAAGAAGAGGCCCAATGAAGATACAGAAAACAGTATGGAACTTGCAGAAGGGAAGGGTGATCTCTGGACTCCCTTGAACTGTCTCGTTGAAGCTGCCAATCGAACAAAGTCCTCCAAATCAAACTCACAAGGGACTCCTCATGCCAAGTTAGAGTCTCCATCAACTGCTTATGGTGGACTAGACATGGCTGCAACCACAACCAAACCAGACCTACCTACTTCATTGAAGAGTGCAGTTCACATGGCTAAAACTAAAATCAAGGATAATAGACATAAAAGGTTCGGAGCTGACAAGGAGGGACATACCCTGCATTCAGGACCTGCAGTGAAGCAAAAAAGGCAGCTGCGTCCTGTTCAAGCATCTGAGACATCTGCCTCAGATACAACAGGGAGCAGGTGTGATGGGAAAAACAGTCCTATTTGGTTTTCCTTAGTTGCTTCGGAAGACCAGTAAGTTAATTTGATATATGCATAAACCATGAAGTTTTTATTTTCTGTGGATCCTAATGAGTTGGATTGATGTTATGATTCAGGAAGGGAGATGTTCCTTTACCACAGATTTCAGCATGTTATTTAAGAATAAAGTAATATTCTCAACTCATTACTTTTTTTGCTTGTCCAATTCCCCTACCCTTAAAGTTTTTGCTTGACTTTGCAATTTAGAAACTGTTACTTTGGAGTTTGGAGCATGAGTTAACATATTTTTCCTTTTTCTATGTGCCAAAATTCCTCTATATTTCAACAAAAATATACAAATATGTGGTTTTGTTTGTTCATTCATAATTTTGTAAACGGATTTTCAAAGCTGTTGGTGTAGTTGAAATTGCGCTTCAATTTTGCTAGGCCAAAAAAAAAAAAAATTTCAAACTTGCAGATTAAAAGCAACCTAAGAGGAAAACAAAAAACTGCAACTGTATGAAAGATATGTATGTCTCTAATACATAACTCTATTCATCATGAATTACAGTTTGCGCATTCAACTTGTACATCTAAGTTGACATATTATGTTTATATTTTTACAGAACTTGGATAGTTATACACAAGCCTGCCTCATTGATCATATTTTGTATGTTCACCCACAATTTATGTTGTAGCAAGCAAACTGTCTTTTCTATATCTATGTTTGGACAGCATAACAGGTTTTTTTCCCCTTCACATTGGTCGTAAGCATATGATTCATTCCTTTTAATATTATTGCAGGGATGGTACTGTGCCTGTCTCATTTATACAAAAGTATCTTGTGAAGAAACTTAATCTAACAAATGAAGCAGAGGTGAGCTTATGATTTCTAATTTTGCTACTTGGTTATCTCTGAAAAATTGCTACAGGAGTGGCCAAATAATAAACTCGAATTACATGGATGTTACCAAAATTTGCTGGATGTTAAAGATATAACTGTTCACGTTGTCTTCTCGTATTAGTTTAAGCTTTTGGAAGAAGTAGTACCATAATGTGGTATCAGAACTCTATGTGCGAAAAGTCTAGAGTTCGATTCTTGGTGAATCCTAACAAAGAAAAAAATAGCATAAAACAAATAAAAAGAGAAAATAAGTCCTATACAAAAAAATAAGCAAAGCCAAAAGAGGTTCTTGTTTGAGGGAGCATGTTAGAGATATAAACATTTATATTGTCTTCTTCTATCAGCTTAAATTTCTGAGAGAAATGACATCATGACATGAGTATCAGTAACATGGTATGTTTCTTGTGCAGGTGGAAATAATGTGCCGGGGTCAGCCTGTGTTGCCAAATTTGCAGCTGCATAACTTAGTAGACTTGTGGTTCTGCTCAGGGTCAACCACAAAGAAGATGCCGGCATCTGTTGGCTCCTCGGCTAAGGACTTTGTCATGGTTTTATCATATTGTCGAAAGGTCGTACCTCATTGAGATTATCATCCGCCCTACTACAATGTTGCCTTCCTTCCTTCTTTACATAGACATTCAACTACTTGATAAAAATATCTGATATATCCAAGCAAAGGAATATGTTCTTTGATTTCTGTTCAGCTCTTAATCCCTTTAGTTTGTTTCCCTCACAATTTTGCACCTTATACTCTATTATGCTGTTACTTGAAGAGTTTACTCTATCCTATCCTCTTTTCTTTTTTTTATTTCTTTCCTTTTTTCCATATGACATGGTGTTATAGTGATACCGCAAAAATTAAAATTGCGGCAAAACTGATTGGTTGGGTTAGTTTGTTTGTTTGTTTTCCTAAAACCCATAAACCCTTTGGGAACTTTTGCAAATATTTCGTTTAAGTAAACAAAAAAATGATGTCAAACAGAGCACCAAACAATCTCAAGAAATAAGTGAAATTAATGGCTAACTAACCGTACGAGAGTACACTCATTACAAGTGGAAAACACCACCTCTCTTTTTTCCCCTTAAATATTTGTTTATAGCAAATAGTATTACATGAATAATGCTGCTCTATATGCAATGTTGGTCTCTCTTCCCTCAACAAGGACATTGGTAAAGACCATATTATGAATTATTCTGAGCTGTTTTACCATGAAACTTCCTCCCAGCTTCGACAGCTTCCCTGTAAAAAATGACACATCGAGATACAATCATCCAAGATCAAAGTGAGTGAATAGTGATACGTATGAAGTATTTGTCTATAACTCTATGAAATAGTATGAAGACCTGAATGCATTTACTAGCTCCTTATTCTCAGGATCAAGCTTTACTCCCTCATAAAAAGCATTTGCAGCTTCATCAAACTTCTGCAACAAGTATAGCCAAGTTTAGTTTCTACAAATACATAGTAACTACGTTGACACATCCTGATGCTAATGTAAAAGGGAAAAAGGATTGATAGAAGGGCATGCCTGTAAAATTCTCAAAGCTGCTCCTTCCCTATAACAGGCTTTCGGCCAATCCGGTCTTAATATTCTGCACGCCTTTGCATCGGCTAAAGCATGCTCAGCTTGACCCAACTTAATCCAACAGAGACTTCTATTGGATAGCAAAGTACCCTCACTAGGGTCCAGATCAATTGCCTGTGAACCCATGGCAAAGAATAGAAGTTATTCAAAGGAACCCATCACTAGGTAAGTACACAACATTATGAAAGCACAGAAGAGGAAGAAATTCAAGAGTTAAATGAGAGAACAGGAGACTTTACTTGGGTATAAGAATCTATGGCCATGTTGTAGTCTTGCCTCTTAAAGGCCTCATCCCCTCTTGCTTTTGCTTCTGCTGCTCTCTTTTTGGCTTCAGGTGCCACCTGATAAGTTCACAACCGATTATGCAAGATGCAATGATAAATAAAAAGTCATTCATGTGCAGACTTAAAAACTTTCGCTAGAGAGATAGTTGACCATGTATTATAACAATGAATATTGCATTACCGATTATCTAAGAGAGTAAAATAGGGGGAAAGGGGGGGGGGGGGGGGGGGGAAGGGGTTCGATTGACTAAACATAATTGAATTGTACTTACTTTCATAATTGAATTGTACTTGTCTATTTTATTTTATTGTAATTTTTACACTAGGCAGCTATATTCATTAAATAGTACAGATAAAACAGATTATAGTAAAACTAATATGCAATTAAGAAAGGAAATGCACACCTCAGGGACATTTTTCTGATGAGACACAGTAGTATCCTTCGGCCGGCTAGTTGTTGATTCATCCTGCAAATCGTACTTATTATTTTATTAAATAGTTATAAAAAAAGGCCAGAAAAAAAATGCAAACAAACATCAAAGAGGGCTAGTAGTGAAATCTGTTTGTCGGCACAAAATTGTAAAATGATGGTAAAATTCAAGGTCTTCTTCTCTGTAAAATAATATAATAGGAATATATTTACTTCAGGACAACTGAAAAAGCTATAAGCAATAGTGGTGCAGTAAGGAAATACGTAGTTATTGCAGTCGCAGTTTCGTAATTATTTGATTTTCCTGCAGCAATGATATGGCGTAGCTCAAACCAATTGGAAAATGAGAACTCAAGACTTTCAGTACCTGTTGCTTCTTAATTTCAGACTGCATATACTCAATTATCCCATCAACAGTCCAATTAGGAACGGCATCAATCTTGGATGTCAAGGGAAACAATATCTCAACAGCTCCACGATTGCCCCTTGCAGCCGCAACTTGTATTGGCTTAACACCATCCTGAAATGCAAACAGATTTTCAAATTTTACTCCAAATATTAACAAAACCACAGTGCTTACAAGTTACAACAACCAGAAGCACTCCATTTGACAATGACAAAAAAAATGAATGATACTGAAAGTTTGGATAGATCATGGAGACACAAACTAAATGATTGCTAAGCTCCTAAAAAAAGATGGTGATGAGCGAAAAAGATAACACAATATCTGTCTCTCACCTCATCGGACACATTAGGATCAGCTCCAGCTTTCAATAAGCAATTTATAATTTCCAGACTGCCATTATCAGCTGCAATGTGTAAAGGAGTTGCTCCGCCAGCACTAATATTTACTTTCGCACCCGCCTGCATACAATAAAATTCAAATATTAGGATCCAGAAAGAAGCACAAGATAAAAATCATAGGGAAGAAAGTAACATGTTACCAACAAAGATATACCCACATACTAATACACCCATGAAAACAGTACATAAAAGTTAAGTTGCAATAACAAATAAATAAAACAGTTTGCACCTGCCATCTCTCACCTACTTCCTTTTAGGAGCTGAACTAGTTTGTATTTCCGTTTAGATTAACCATTTACATTCAATCAACCTAAAACTCAGAATTTAAGGATGGTCTGGTTACCTGAATCAACTCCTCTAAGCATGCCAGCGAGCTGGCTGCCACGGATGAAAGGAGTGGGGTAATACCATCATCGGTTTCAGCATTAGGCTGCAAAATAATACCAACAACATGAAACGTTAAAAAAACTACATAGCTTCTACAAAAATTGGGGAGCTCCAAAGATCAACTAGAGGAAAGCATTTGAAGAAGATTATGGGGGATGTGTGAAAAATCTCATTTTCTTTCCTGCTTTTAACAAAAATTCCAAACAAACAGAAGGTAATATACAGATACACTTACATTTGCACCATGTTCTAGTAGAACACTGACGGCAGCTTGTTGGCCATGACCGGCAGCCCAAACCAAAGGCGTTCCGGCATCACTTTCCAAATCAGGATTAATTCCTGTAGAAAGCAAATGCTTGAGCAGCTCAGTATCCCCTACAACAAAGAAAAAGTTACAAAAACAAAATCAGAAAATACAGAACAAAAAAGAATCCAGGTAACAAAATTTAATAATACTTTTGCAAGATCACACAGTGTCAGAACCAACCTATCCCTGCAGAATGGTGCAAGGCCGTAGCCCCTAAATTGCTAGCTATGGTGGGATTAGCACCACGGTCAATGAGATATTTAGCAGTGGCAGTGTGCCCCTGACGAGCAGCATGAATGAGAGCAGTTTCCCCTGAAAAGCAATCCCAATTCCAAAAAGTTACAATCTTGCTAATCAGGAAAAGCTTGTTCAAACTTCAAATACATCAATTGCAAAGCATGTGTATGAGAATTAGAAGCACACACCATCATCGTCTTTTGAATCGACATGGAGCTTCAATTCCTGAAGCAAGTACTTGCAAACCTCGGTCTGGCCTTCGCGGGCGGCGAAGTGCAGGGCTCCTCGCTTGTTTGCGTCCTTAATTGAGTCCACGGTCTTGGCCAAATCCTTGGACTCGTCCAACTGAGTCGCTAAATCTAGAAAAAGCATGAAAAGATTAGTGCAGTTTGGAGGGCGATGAGGAACAATGAATCGGAGTGAAGTGAGCTCTTACTCTTGAGGAGATCAAGATTGCCGGTGCGAGCAGCGTTCAGAAATTGCTGAACTTTCTGCCTCACTGCATCAAAAGTTACATTTTGAAGAACAAACAATACAACCTCATAAGATATGGAGAGAGAGAAAGAGAAAGAGAGATATGAAACCTGCGAGAGCGTCGGAAGCATCGGGAGCCATAGGTGTCGACTGAACACTGACTTGAAAGTGAGAGTGAGTGAGAGAGAGAGAGAGAAAGCTAAGGAGGTTTCTGGGGTTTATGAATGAACGGTGAGTGAGTCTCTCGGTGTCAATGAAAACCAAAAACCCAAAACCTTGAACACGTTGTCGTTGAGGTTTGACGTATTTTTGACTGCGTTTGTTTTTAGAGACAGGACAGAACATGACACTGAGACGGAGACAATAGGACGGAGACACTAAAAATTATTTTTTGTGTATTGTGTTTGAATACGATGGACAAGACACTAATTAAATGTTTAGTATTATATTTGAATACACATGGACAAGACTAAAATATTATATGAAATGACTAAAATAGCCCTGTGATTCCAAATTTTTTACATCAATACAAATTAATTTAATAAAAAATGAGAGTACGTAGAAGTACAGACAGAACTTGAAAAAATATTTAAATAGGCAAAAAATTTTAATAAAAAATATATTAGTATTTATATTAAAATAAAATTTATAAATATAATTATTTTATTTTAAAATTTATTATTAATATGTAAGAATACATATGGTTAAGATTAATAAAAAAAATAAATTTGAGTTTGATTAATAAAAAATTTTGTTTAAGTTAATAAGCCAAATTAATTTTAAATAAAAAATTAATTTAAAAAAAATCCATTTTTACATGAAAAAATAATTAGTTTTTACATATAAAAATCTATTTTTATTTAAAAAAAACTAATTTTTTATCTAAAAACTGATTTTTCTTTATAAAAAACTGATTTTTTCTTTAAATTATATAAAATCAATTACAATTTATAATTTTTTTTAACATTTTAAAAGATCAATTTTACTTTTGATAATGTTTATCTTTCAAAAGTTTTAAGATTAATTATTTTTGTTATTATTTTTATTACAAATCAAATAATATAATATAAGGTTAAAATGGTATTGAAGTAAAACGATAAAAAGAATTATCTACCCCCAATAAAAAATTCTACAGAAAGGAGAGAATACCTGGAAAAAAAGAAATAGAGAAAGAACAGGAAGAAAAAGGTATCTCTGAACAACGCAATAGAAAAAATAAGAAGGGATAATAGTGGAAAAAAGGAAAACAAAATTTATAAAATTATCCGTGTCCACTCTTCCAAATTCCGTGTCCATCATTGTCCTTCGTGAAAGAGTGGACACAAAAGTATCAAAAATTGTCTCGGAGACAATATGTCCACTGTCCATGTCTCTACTTCCAAACACTTTTTAAACAAGTGTTGTCCATGTCTCCGTGTCCTGCCCCCGAAAACAAACGCTACCTTTGTGACTTTGTTAGCCTCAAAATGTATCGTATTTATACACACCGTTTTTTTATCAATGAAGAACCGTTTCGGATTATGCTTCATTAGAGCCCAAACATAATTCATAACCCAACTTGATTAGTTTTTATTTTTTAACTTTTTATTCTCCCTCGGATACTTTTGATTTCTCACGCTATCTCTAATTTAACAGATTTAAGATTAATCTATTACAAATTTAAATTTTATTATTTTATTAAAATTAAATTAAAAAAATTAATTTAATATTAGTGTAAATTATTACGGTAGACTTAATTAAGTATTGTCAAATCAATAAAAATAATTAATTTTTGTATTTATTATGTGAATAATAAAAATTAAATCTTAAAATAGTTTTAAGATTGGGGTCGTACACTAAGATCATTTTTAAAAATCTAATTGCATTAATTATGTCTCTAAAATTGATAAAAGTGTATCATATTAATTCCTTACCTATTTTTCGTTAACGGTGTAATGACATGACTTGATAATATAGACAGTTAGTAACACGTGTCACTTCATAGTTTAGACACGTATAATGGTATGATAATGTGTTGACCAATGACATATGACATGCTGATGTGGACAATTGTGTCATGTGTCGCAACAGCATTTGTTCACGTATCATCTGTAAAAATCCAATTTTCAATAAATGAACTTTTCTGACCATTTTAAAATTTATTTTGCAAAATTTTGAATCATGGCCCAATAAAATATAGTAAGGCTGACACAATGGTAAAAAAACGAAAATTAAAGAAAAAATAAATAGAATAATGCTGTTAATAAGGTCAAAATTGACTTTACGAGGATAACTAATCCCCCTAAGTCAAGTTTGACTAGTAAATAATAAATATTAGCTTATCATTAGTTTATTTTCCTCATTCGATATTTTTTGAGAAGAAAATTCACTTTTAGCGACGGTTTTACATGTGTTGAGAAAAATTCTTTTAACCGAAAACTTCGAAACCAATACTAAAAATAATTTTTACCTTAGTAATTGTGTCCCAAGATTAATATTAGGTATTCGTTCATGATTTATTTTTTTAAGAATAAATTGTAGCTATTAATCATTTTACCACATGGTAAAATTTATTCCGAACCGAACTTCTGTCTAGTATTCTACAAACGACTTCTATAGACTCCAAATCTTCTTACTTGCCACCCAAGTAACTTGTCTCTCCTTCTCAGCCTCTAGGCCGAGACTATCTCAGCCTTTCACCCCTCTCTGCTGTATTTTTAACCTCGAGTAACTAACTCGGTTAATTGTGGATAAGCTCGACACGCAAGCACTGACTAAGTTTTCTCGTTTTCACGCCCCTTCTTCATTAAAGTCCAATCCATGACCACAAAAATTTCAACCTCTTTTATCATCATAAATTTAGCAAGACTTTTATTTTTTATTTAAGGAAGTATTAGTCACAAAATTCAGAAAACATTTTACACATTTTTACACTCTTTTGATTGAATTTTTGAGAGAAAAAGAGAAAAAAATCCTTGCACTTGTTCTCTGCACCCCAACCCCCCTATTTCAACTCTTCTTTCATTGTTCTTCATGTGTTCTTCAAGTGTTCAATCCGTACAAACACAAACTTTTGTCTGTTTTCGATAATTCTTGTCTTTATACCAAAATTTTGACAAGGTAAATTGTTGTTCCTTCTCCTTTCTTTTTCTATTTTTTTAACAGTAGTCATGATGAATTTTTACTCTCCTTCATGTATAGAAAATTAGTATTGAATCACCCATGTAACATGCCTAAGAAGCTAGAGAAATTCGAGCTCATATGGTTGGATTTTGACATTTTTATGACGCTTTTCGACCCAAAAAGAAACTGCACCACCACCAGCGTGCTTCTTCCTTTGTGTGCAGATTTCTTAGTGTGTGAAAGGTTTAAGAATCAAATTAAATAAGAGGTAAGGATTAGGAATAGTTAGAATATGTTTATGCTTGATTTGGTATTCATATAAGTCACTTTGTGGTGATTTTGTGCTTAATTTTATAATCTATAAATTCAGCAGTGCTTCTCTGTTTTGTCTTATTATTTGAGTGATATATGAATCTTATTTGCCTCTGAAAATTGTATGAAACCATTGTAATTATTTGGAATACTTGGAGTTTAAGTTTCAAGCCTTAAAGTTACTATTCGATGATTTTGAATATTGGTTGATTTTGGGTTAGGGTTTTTGCGATGGGGGTAGTTGCTGCTAGGGTTTTATAATGGTTCAAACATTGTGTATGTTGAAAAATGTGGATGCTCTCTGTTTGATATGTCCGAATGCAATGTGTGTGGATAGATTAAATGATTTGTTTTGTTTAGTTCATGTAAAGACAGGGTTTGATTCTTTGCGGTGTTCATTTTAGATGAAAGTAGTTCCTGAAATTTCATTGATGAAACATAAATAAATTGTACTAAAAAAATAAAAATAAAATAGAGTGCACTCTCATGATTCATTGTTGCTATTTTTAATTTGTAGATGGAAAATCATCCAATGACATTTGTTTTCCATCATGGTGGAAAGTTTAAGAATGATGAAGGTGGATCAAAAATTTATGAACCAGACAATACAAAGGTGTTAGCGAGAGTTGAAGGGGATACGCTAGATGTTTTCTTTGTAAAGGGATATTATAAGGAGTTAGGATATTCAGAGGTGGACGATTGTTGCTGGAAAGTACCCGAAATGTCGCTTGAAGTTGGGTTGAGGAAGTTAGAAGTAGATGCTGATTTGTTGGAAATGGTGAAGGATTGTAGAAGGAATCACAATTCGATCAACATTTATTTTGTGCATAGAGTCTCAGAGCCATACATGGTGGAGTGTATGAGTGAGGATGATGATGAGTTAGTTATATTAGAGAACCAGAGCACCTGTAAACCCAAGGCCACAAATACTTCCTAGTTGAATAAGAGATACTGTTTAAGGCCCAAATCACAGCCACTATCCCAACCCAAATCACAGCCCATGTCTATGCCCAACAATACACCACCACAGCCAAAATCCCAGCCCAAATCACAGTCTATGTGTCAGCCCAAATCCCAACCCAAATCACAGCCTGAAACACAATTTGTTCTTCACAACCAGCCCCTGAAATCCTCTTCTCAACCATCAAGGTCATGTACCCAACCCTTAAAAGTTCAGTCCCAACTATTGAAGACTCACAACCAACCCTCAAGATCTCAGCCTTTCAAGAAGCATGTTGTTGGAGAAAAAAAGAAAGAACCAGTAAAGAAAACCAATGTGACAAGGAGTGGTAGAGTTGTTACCCCAGCTCCACTTCAGGAGGATAGTGACTCTCATGATTCGTACGAGAGTACCGAAGATAGTCTGTATAAGCCTCTGAAGATCTTGGGAGATGGATATGAGAGTTCTGGTGATAGTGATAGTGATAGTGGGGTTGTTGCAGGCAAGAAATCAGGTTCAAAGAAATATTGAAACAAAGAAAAGTCTAGGCCTGCATCTCACAAGACCACTGAAAAGGCAATTGATACAGATGACTCTAGTTATGAGGATATTGAAGATGATGAGATATCGGATTCAGGTGACATGCAATTTACTTTGTTATATTATTTATAGTGTTGTGTTAGAAACTTTATTTATGAAAATGTATTTATAAAACTCTATACTGGTGTGTTGTGTTACTTTGTAAATACTGTTTGTTATCAATTTTTCAGGATCAGAAAGAGGTGTAGATTCTAACAGTGAATCTGATTGTGGATCCTGACACTCAGAGGATATGAATCAAGCATTGGATTCTGATGAGGAAGACTGTGCATTTTATCCACCATATAACGAGAAAGCCAGGTTTGGAGAGTTGAAGCCAGTGGAGTAGGAATATTATTTTCAAGAAGAATGATAATGTGCAGGTTAGGGCTATTTGTAGGGGAGAAAATTGTCCTTGGGTAGTGTATTGTGCTTTGAAAAAGTCCGATATGTCTTGGCAGATTAAGACTTTAGTGGATAAGCATACATGTCCTAAAAGCAGGAGTAATAGGGCTGCTACTCAGGAGTGGACTTTGAAGAAGCTTATTCCTAAACTAAGAAAACACCCGACAATGAAGCACAAAGAGGTGTATGAATGGTTTATGAGAAAATGTAGCATATGGCTGAACAGTACATGTATCACTAGGGCATTAAGGAAAGCTAGGAAGGTTGTTGAGGGAGATGAGATTGCACAATATGGTCTGATTTGGGATTATGCCCATCAACTGTATACCACTAACCCAGGTTCAACAATTCAGGTTGGAGTGATTCTGATGCCTGAGAGCCCCCCACAGTTTCAGAGATTCTATGTGTGCCTCGACGCTTGTAAGAAAGGGTTTAAGGCCGGATGTAGACCGTTGATCGGATTGGATGGGGCATTTTTGAAGAATCTACATGGGGGACAAATTTTGACTGCATGTGGGCAGGATGCCAATAATCACATTTACGTGATTGCTTATGCAATTGTGGGAGTTGAGAACAAAGACAATTGGAGTTGGTTCTTGGAACTTCTCCACAATGACCTCGGTGACACACAGCATGGCTGGGCATTTATCTCAGACATGCAAAAGGTGAGGACTATTTTGATTTACGAAAATATTTTTAAGGACTAAATTGATTTAATGATGATCATTTAAGGACTATTTTAACTCATTATCTTTTCGAGCTTTGATGTTTATACAGGGGCTAATTCCAGCTGTGAAAGAAGTCATGCCAAATGCCCACCACAGATTCTGTGTTTGGCATCTATGGAGGAATTTTTCAAAGCAATAGGGCAGCATTGAATTGAAGGATATGGTATGGGAATGCGCTAGATCAAGAACCGTGTCAGAATTTGAAAGAAACATGAGCAAGGTAAAAAAGATTAGTTAGCCAGCTTGGGCATACCTTGATAAATGGCCAAAAGAAGCATGGACAAAGGCACACTTCAGAGAGGAGCCGAAGATAGACACAATATGCAACAACGCGTGTGAGTCGTTCAACGCAAAAATAAAGCATTACAGGGCAAAGCCCATCTTGACCCTAGCTGAAGAAGTCAGGAGGATCATCATGAAGAGCATGATAGAGAATAGGCGAAAGTTATTACACTATCAGGGAATTCTAACTCCTGTTCAACAAAGCCGGTTAGAGGCAATGACAAAGCTGTCAAGAAATTGGTTTCCTCAATGGTCGGGTGATGACAAGGAGGTGTTGTATGAAGTGCAAGGCTGGCCATCGAATATGGTGGTGGATTTGGGAAGTCGCACCTGCACATGTAGATTCTGGCAGCTGACAGGTATAAAGAATGCTCACCATAGCTCCTGAATTTAATATCCTTAAATATTATGTATGAAAATGTGTTTCTTTACTGTTTAGCTGGGCAGTTAGTGAATTCTGTTAGATTTGTAATTTTGTGCATTTAGTGAATTTGGCTGAGCTGTTAGTGAATTCTGTTAGATTTGTAATTTTGTGCATTTAGTGAATTTGGCTGGGCTGTTAGTGAATTCTGTTAGATTTGTAAATTTGTGCATTTAGTGAATTTATGTTGTTGTGCTTATGTCGTATTATCAAAGGTATGCCCTGCATGCATGCCATCGCTGCAATTCAAGACAAGAATGACAAGAGGCCTGAGGAGTATTGCCACGATTGGTTAACGATGGATGCGTATAGAAGAACATATTGCTTCAATGTGAATCCAATAAAGGGGCAAGATCTATGGGAAAAAATAGGGTCGCCAGCACCGGTTCCGCCTCCAGTCAAGATCAAGCCGGGTAGGCCCACATTGAACAGGAGAAAGGACAAAGATGAGCAACCTGTTAGTTCAAAGACACGGATAAAAAGAAAGTATAACCTAATACGGTGCCTGTATTGTGGTGAAGTTGGGCACAACAGAAGAACGTGCAAAGTGAAGAAACAAGAGGAAGCTTCTGAACAAGCAAGGCTTATGCAACTTCAGCTTGCAGTAGTTGCCGCCCCTGCTAATGCTAATGCTAAACATGCACCCAATGGAACTCTGATTGATCCTGTTACCCAAGATCCTACCAATCCACCAGCAGCAACTTCAAATGCACCAACTGAGATGATCATTGACCAATCTGAAGGAGTTCCAGTTACACAAAAATCTCAACCTTTATCTGTTTTCAGCCAAGTATAATACTTTATGTTTAATCTATCTTTTATTATAAATTATAATGTTCCATAACGTGAAAATGATTAGTCAATTTGACTTTATCCTTCATGGTGATAAAATGCAGGATAAAGTTAGAGCAAGGCCTCCAAAGCTTCATGTTAAAAAAGGAAAAACAACAATCCCAGCCTCACCACAACTGGCTGCAGCTACAACAATTTCAATTTCAGCTGAAACAATCAAGGGCACCAGTTCTGCTACTGCGAAGAAACTTGCTAGTTTCATAACTTTTGTACCAACTCCCGGATTCAAATACCCGAGGAAGAAAGACAATGATGTTTGAGTTGTGTTGTTCATTAAGGGCTAAATTATGTATTTTGTAAAGGGCTGCTACTTTAGAATCTTTATGCATTATAGACATATTGAAGTACTTGTTCATATTTTGGTATAGCCCAAAATTAAGTAACTTATGTTTGATATTATGAAAACTTCATTAATAGGTTTGATATTATTGTGAAGACTATATTAGCATGCTTATATGGAAATGCAAATACTTTGATTTTAATACATCTGGTTAGACTTAATTTATCTTATGCAAAAATGTTTAGACTTATTTTTTATTCATCTGTTTTTAGAATTGTGTAAAAATTTGTTAAGCTAATGTCAAAATATGCAGGTTGCATGATTGTTAATGGATATTCAAAAATGTTCAAACTGATTTATTACATTTCACCAATAATCTTAACAAGATACAACAAACCAACATCACCAATGCTTTTACAACTTTTTCACTTTCCCACTGATTTGACACAAAATGCTCCAACCACTAACATAAGCATTATTACTAGGACAAACATGAAAAAAAATAACATCTTCACTACTCTGACTTCAGCTTCCAAACTACCCATTCTCCAACCTAGTTTCACTTTCCAATCTTCATAATCACTTTCAACTTCAAACTCTGCTTCTGTCCCACCATTTGCAACTTCAAAAGCATCATATTCATTATCATCTACCCAACTAAAGTAGTTACAATGGCTACCTTTCTGCACATGTGAAGTGATAAATTTGAATCTCATATTAATGGTGAAAGAGGGGTACAAGAAACTATGGTTCATACCAATTTAAACTCACCCCATATCTTGGACAAGTGTGAAACAACCTTCTTGAATTTTCTAGTGTTGAGGATTTCTTGATCACAGTTTTCAGCCCACAGAAACAAGTTCTGTCCATCTTCATCCTCCTTTTTTGCATGGACGAGCTAGAGCCGAAGCTACCAACCGATCGCGGTGATAACCCAGCACTTCGACCTCCACCGGCGCTCTGCATCCGAGCTTCTAAACCTGGGTGATG
The DNA here is from genome assembly GCF_014773155.1 of Arachis stenosperma. NCBI lineage: Eukaryota > Viridiplantae > Streptophyta > Magnoliopsida > Fabales > Fabaceae > Arachis > Arachis stenosperma. The sequence continues at coordinate 4,065,294 of NC_080382.1, read as the reverse complement.
TCTTTGCACCACTGCAACACCACTCCTTAATGTTTTCGTTCAATTTGGGGGTTAGGGTTTATAAAATGGGAGTAGGGATTAATTTGACATAATAAGTAGAACATATCTTGTCAGCTTCCAATTGGGTACACAGCTATTAACACACATGTCACTTAACGGTCCACTTGTACTGCCGTTAACAGAATCTTTGAGCCCACTAACAGAAGGATAAACATGATTAATGTCTAATCTTTCGAGGATTAATTTGATTAAAAATTTCTTTCTGGGACAAAATTGACGATCGTGCAATCTTTCGAGGACCAATTTGAACATTAACCCCCCAAACATAATTCATAACCCAACTTGATTAGTTTTTATTTTTTAACTTTTTATTCTCCCTCGGATACTTTTGATTTCTCACGATATTCTCTAATTTAACCTACTAAAGATTAATTTGTTATAGATTTAAATTTTATTATTTTATTAAATCTAAATTAAAAAAATTAATACAATATTAGTGTAAATCAATTGCGGTAGACTTAATTAAATATTGTCAAATCAATAAAAATAACTAATTTTTGTATTTATTGTGTGAATAATAAGAATTAAATCCTAATTGTATTAATTATGTCTCTGAGATTGATAAAAGTGCATCATTTTAGTCTCTGACCTATTTTTTGTTAACGGTGTAATGACATGACTTGATGACATGGACTGTAAGTGACACGTGTCACTCTATAGTTTGGACACGTATAATGGTATGATAATGTGTTGACCAATGACACATGACATGCTGACATGGACAGTTGTGCCATATGTTGCAACAGTATTCGTTCACGTATCATTTGTAAGAATCCAATTTTCAGTAAATAGACTTTTCTGGCCATTTTAAAATTTATTTTGCAAAATTTCAAATCATGACCCAATAAGAAATAGTGAGGCTGACACAATGGTAAAAAAATCGAAAATTAAAGAAAAATAAATAAATAAATAAATAATGTCGTTAATAAGGTCAAAATTGACTTTATGAGGATAACCAATCCTCCTAAGTCAAGTTTGACTAGTAAATAATAAATATTAGCTTACTATTGGTTTATTTTTCTCATTCGATACTTTTTGAGACTGAAATTCATTTTTAGCGACGGTTTTGCGTGCGTCGAGAAAAATTCTTTTAACCGAAAACTTCGAAATCAATAGTAAAAATAATTTCTACCTTAGTAATTGTGTCCCAAGATTAATATTAGAAATTCATTCATGATTTATTTTTTTAAGAATAACCATTAATTATTTTACCACGTGGTAAAATTTACTCCGAACCGAATTTCTATCTAATATTCTGCAAACGACTTCTAGATATCCCAAATCTTCTTACTTTTCACTCAAGTAACTTGTCTCTCCTTCTCAGCTTCTAGGCCGAGACTATCTCAGCCTTTCACCCCTCTCTGCTGTATTTTTAACCTCGAGTAACTAACTCGGTTAATTGTGGATAAGCTCGACATACAAGCGCTGACTAAACTTTTTCGTTTTCACGCCCCTTCTTCATTAAAGTCCAATTCATGACCACGAAAATTTCAACCTCTTTTATCATCATAAATTCAGCAAGACTTTTATTTTTTATTTAAGGAAGTATTGGTCACAAAATTCAGAAAATACTTTACACATTTTTACACTCTTTTGACTGAATTTTTGAGAGAGAAAGAGAAATAAAATTCTTGTATTTGTTCTCTGCGTCCCAACCCCGGCCCCTATTTCAACTCTTCTTTCATTGTTCTTCATGTGTTCTTCAAGTGTTTAATCCGTACAAACACAAATTTTTTTCCGTTTTCGATAATTCTTGTGTTTATACCAAAATTTTGACAAGATAAATTGTTATTCCTTCTCCTTTCTTTTTCTATTTTTTTTAACAGTAGTCATGATGAGTTCTTATTCTCCTTCATGTATAGAAAATTAGTATTGAATCACCCATGTAGCATGCCTAAGAAGCTAGAGAAATTCGAGCTCAATGTGGTTAGATTTCGACATTTTTATGACACTTTTCGACCAAAAAAGAAACTGCACCACCACTAGCATGCTTCTTCCTTTGTGTGCAGATTTCTTAGTGTGTGAAAGGTTTAAGAATTGAATTAAATAAGAGGTAAGGGTTAGGAATAGTTAGAATATGTTTATGCTTGATTTGGTATTTATATAAGTCACTTTGTGGTGATTTTGTGCTTAATTTTGTAATTTGTAAATTTATCGGTGCTTCTCTATTTTATCTTATTATTTGAGTGATATATGAATCTTATTTGCCTCTAAAAATTGTATGAAACCACTAAAATTATTTGGAGTACTTAGAGTTTAAATTTCAAGCCTTAAAGTCACTAAAAGTGAATAAAAATAAAAAACTGCACCCCTTGAAATTCAGCCACTAAATGATCATAAAAGTCACGTGTATAAGAGTTTAAAAGACGTTAAAAAACTGATTTTAATCCTATGGAATAAAGGTGTAAAATTAAAAAGGGTATTATAATCATTTTTAGGTAAAAAGAGGGTTAAAAATATAATTTAATTGAAAGATAAGTAAAATTTTGAACTTAGTGTCATGAAGAATAAATTAATAATTATATAAATTAATTGGATCAAAATTATAATTACAATAAAATCTCGAGTATAAATAAAAGTTTTAGTAAAAGTTAGAAGTAAAACATTAAAAAACAGTAATTAGAATAAGTAAATAAATTAATAAAGGATAAAATGATATTTTAGGTCCCTAAGGGTAGAATTGACAATAATTAAAAGTATTTTAGATAATTTCGTCATATAAAAAATGTTAGGATTAACCCGGTAATCTTTTGACATTAAATTAGGTTAAACGGTCACACTAGATTACTTAGGGGCATATTAGTAATCTTAGGTATAAAGACAATTAAAAATTATTAATTAACTTAATAAAGGATAAAAAGGTTTTTTTTTTTTAAATGAGGGTAAAATGGTGAAGTAATAACACTAGTGGTGAAAGCGTCACTAAAAGCCAAAAGAAAACTATAAAAATGAAGTTATGTACAAAAAGGGTAAAATTGAAAATGTACAAAAATACAAAGGATAAAATGGTAAAATATGTGACAAGGTTGAAATATTTTAAAAAAGGACTGGGTACAAATTTTCAAAAGAAAGGCAGAAAAGTTCTTTAGAGATAAATTTTATTGAGATGTGCTGCGAAAAAAAAATTGTAAACCCCAAGGTGCTTGAGGTTGTTTGGAGGCGGGTATTATTTACTGACTGCTAAAACTCTATTTCTCCTTTGTGCGTATATTATGGCATCAATTTTTGCGACGATTGCCTGTTGTCATGGACTGGTGGTATTCTTAACCATATCGATATGTATGCATGGACTGACGTAATTAGGAAACCATATCTAGAACTAGTTCCTAGATAACATCGGGTTGCGGGTAGTCAACCAACGCATGAGCTCATGGGCTGCATAGAACCAGATATAAATCATACTTGGTTGTTGCATTCTCTATGTTTGTGATTGCTTACTTGTAACTGTGATTGTGTTTTATCTCTGCTTCTTGTATTTCGTGCTTGATTATTATTCTGCTATATACTCGTACTTATACCTATTTGCGTGAGTTACCTACATAATTGTGCGAAGTCTTAGACTTAGGTTGCGGAACCCCTTAGAATTTTTGTGTAGCACCCTGCTAGAAATCTTAGGTTCTCACCCCTTACTTACCCGTTTCGTAGATGCAAATTGGCGAGATCTTATTTGAGTTTCCAGCCTTGGGACTAGCGAGCAACAATGGCATTACCAGAGGATCAAAAAAAATTATTTTATTTCCACATAGCACTTCTATATTTCTTCAGCTACCAGGGATCGATGACCAGCTGTAGTTATAATAGTAGCAGTAGTAGTAGTAGTCTTTGCCCTCGCTCTGCATAGACTTTTAGAGAGTTAGGTGCTTTTGTAAATACCTATATAAACAAATTAGAACAGGTTCCAGACTAGAGTGACTCTTGTGAGTCGAGACCTATTAGTAGAAATATGGAGTCTGTAAATATTTTCATGAATAAACAACGACGTAACCCGGTGTGAATTATGATGTACTAAATGAGTTTTCGGGCATATATGTATGATATTACTATGCTTTCTGTATTTTCTATGTTTTATGTATATATTTTCTATTTATCTATCACCTATTTCGTTATATCTATATATCTGACACGCAATCTCGACTAACGCTACAGACTCATATGTATAAATTTAATATAAGGTCTAGAGCCTCTAGGAAAAGCCGTGTAGTAGTGCTTGTCGGCTAGCATTGGTCATGACATGCTAGAAGTTGGATCGTTATATCATCCGCTATGACATCATTGTAGATGTACCAAATTAGTCCTTCATTTTGCATTAAGTGACTCATTTTAGTCTCCAAAATTGAATGTCGTGCACCAAACTAGTCCCATCACTAGATTTTTCTCTTTTTTTTTTTATAAATTCAAAACTCTTAATATCTTTGAATGCATTAATTTTAATTCTATTTTTTCACATATTGTTTAAATACAAGAGTTTTTATAAAATATTTTTCTCTTGCAAGTACCCCTAACCGTCGTCTTGGAGCTGACCACTACAAAAAAATGCTGAATACTGTCGGATTTAGCGTTGCACATTAGCGTTGACTTTACCGGCAAATTTATTGACGATTTAGGTGTCGAATTTGTCAAGTCAAATTATTACTGGTAATAATTGGAGGAAAAACAAAAAATAGGTGCAAAATGTGTAAAAACCTGATTAAACCATAATTAAATAAGTAATTAATTAAATATGGGAAAAATGGTTAAAAAATTTAGCGGTCGTAATTTGAAAATTTAATGATGATATTTGGATTCAGAGGATTTTTTTGAGTAGGAAAACATAGTTTTCTTCTTAAAAATGGATATTGGTGTTATAACTGGCAGTATCAGCTTAAATCTGTCTGGTACTGCAATAGAGAAAATTTATTATGAGTGGAGAGGGTTAAAAAATTAGAATTTATAATTTGAAAAAGTGAAAATAATTCGAATACAAATTAAAACATTAATCTTAAAGGTTTTGGTTCAAAATTAGGCCAACGGGCTAAAACGAGTGAATCGGGCCCAAGGCCCACTCACTTACATCCTTACTCAACCTATCCTTAGCACATACACTCTCCATTCATTTCAAACATAAACCATGCCCTAAAAGAGGAAAGGGGAAAAGTGAAACCATTATTACTATTCACCTCCTTCTTCAAACTACCATAGCTTTCTCTATGGAGTTTCGATCGCCACATCGTTTATAGCCACGCGAAGCCCATCTCGTGCTCTACATTTCTATCCGAATAGATTGGTAAAAATTTCGAATTTTCTTATCCCATTTTCGCTGTATATGACAAATTCGAGTTTGAGCTTCGGGTATTAAAAATTTTTGTGATTTGAAGGTTTAAGGGTACTCTAGTATAAGTTATAGCTGGATTTCATCACCAAATTCAGTGGGTAAAGATAAAAACCACTTTTTCCCATGTGTTTATGAAATTTTACAAAGTCCTAGTTATTAAATATTGTAAATATTATGTGAAATTAGTGTAGATTGAGTAGAAACTTTGAATTGATCATTGGTGGTGCTTGAACTTGGTGGAGGTGAAAGTTAGAGCCTAACCTTGGTGAAATTCAAAATTAAGGGTCGATCTTGACTTCCTAAAAGTATGATTTAAGTTTCATTTAAATACCTGTAATGTGGCATGAAATCCTAGGCTAGATGCCCTTAGGAATATGTTTGAATTGTGTATTGGATGGAATGAATATGTGTAATTGATGTATTGTTAAAAATCAAATTTGGTTGATGATTGTGTATTTATGAATTATGAGTTGAATTGATGAATGTTAGGCCAAAGGCCGTGAATTTTGGGTCGGAGGCTGTGAAAGGTAAGTCCGGTAAGTTATTAAAATATTAGGCTTGAAATTGAGATGTGAAGTTGATGATGTAGAGTTTGTAATGTGTGAATTGAGTAGGTTTGAACTTGGTTGATTGTAAATGATTGAATTAGATGGTTTAGGGGTCATTCGATTGAGTAGAAATTGAGGTGGCCTGTGAACCTTTGAAAAAATTGATAAATTATGTTTTTAGGCAAAAACTGATTTGTGACCAATTTCAACGGATCGTAATTCGATCATCGAAGTTGAGAATTTAACGAAAGTAGACTTTTATGAAAATTTATCTGACGATCTTTTCAATGGTTCAAGAATGATTGAAAAATAAATGTTGTACAAAAAGTTATAAAAGTTTGGGATGAAAAACTGAATTATGTAGCATATCAGCTTTTTGAAAACTTGGTATGCACGCGTACGCGAAAACATTCATGCGTACGCGAGCATTTGGCTCGACTAAGTGCTCTCGCGTACGCGAATGTTGCTTGCGTATGCAAATATGTCTTTTGACACTCATGCGTATGTGGCACATGTCATGCGTACACGAGTATTCGTTCTGCCGAACATCCCCGCGCACGCGAAAGTGGTCTGTATATGCGTGATTTGCAAGTTTACACTCATGCATACGCGAAAATATGTATACATACATGACCACCCCTGTTTTACTGAAAAGTAAATTTTTAAGTTCTCAACTATTTTTCGAACTTTCTAAACCTCTGTAAACTCTATCATGAGTCTAGAGTTGAGAATAGCAGCATGACGCGATATGGAGGAGGCTAATCACATAGAGAGAGAATAGAAACAACGTCATATCAGAATAGGAGAAGAATGACTCTACGCCGTTTCTTATGAAAAGAGGTTTTTTAAATGCAAATTTAAATTTTAAAAATTTTAAAATTAATTTTTTTTTAAAATTAAAAAAAAATTCAAGTTAATTGCACATGTAACTAATATTAAATAATGCAAACATAAAAAAATAACATTTTATTTATCATTTAAAAATATTAAGATAATTATGATATTTGAAAATTAACCTGAACTATTTATTGTTTTTAATTATTATCCTTAAAATATTAGTTAACTAAATTGAATTTAAAATACACCAAGAGTTGACAGACAAACATACATATATTAAAGGGACAAGTCCTTCTATATTTCTTTTCTCTTATGTTTACTAAAATCAAGAGGAAGCGAAAATATAAAATAATATATAAAAATGATACTTCAAAAAATTTTAAAAATAGAGTTAAAATATCTCTTAATTTAATTTTGCATGCAGTTCGTTTCGTATTTAAAATTTTATTCATGATTTAATACTCACTTCTTATATGTTTTAAGAATATTACATACACTGTTTTTGTATATATATATAAAACAAAAAAAAAAAGACATAATTTATCCAAGATTTTTTAGTTGTGTATGAAGAGTTTCTTGTCCGATTAAAAGGAAAAGAAAAAAGAAAAAAAAAACACAGTACTACTACTAATTAATGCATTTCATTTGATTATGAACTTGGGACGAAGAACTAAATACTGCGGCCTGCAGCATTTGCCAGTGTCGCAAAATACAATAATCCAATATATATTGCATGTAACATTTTCCCTCTTATTATTGTCATATGAAATTAAAAAAGACAATTACTCGTTAATGAAAGGAAATTGAATTAACCCCATGAGGTGATGCATGATTGCTTAGATCATATATAATTGATATCCAACCAGTCAACCACTACTACTCTCATTGAAGCCAAATCTTTGAATTTGTTTAGCTCCAACGGGAAAAACCCCAACGAATTAAAACAAACTTCCACATTTTTTTTCTTATGATATTTTGGCCTTTTCTTTTTAATATATATAATAAGATCAACAAATGCCCATAAACTATAACTAATAAACTTGAAGGGACTCCCTCTTCCTTCTGTTGGTACCACCTTTCCTTGGTTCTTCTTGCTCTCTCTATCTTTCTCTATTTCTTTCTGCATCTATATATAGAAACATATGTATATATATATGTGTATATTTAATTAATTAATTTTATCTTCCTCTGTACAAATTCAAAGCACGCATATCCCAGACTCTATTTAATGAGTTTGCATTATAACAGAACAAGCAACCGCTTGAGCCCAATGCCTTAACTTTGTCTTCACGTGTTTAGGGTCATCCCCTGCACCATTAATCATATCAATTATTAACAAATTAAACATAGTGAACAATCATATTATATGCTAAGAAAAAATTAACTATCGAATTAACGATTTATATCAAATATATAATAAAATATAAAATACATATTAAAAATAAAAATATAATATATATTAATATTTTATACATCAATTATATTAAATATATACAAAAAATAATTATTAAATTAATAATCCTACAAAATATATATTAAATTATAAAATAAAATATTAAAAATAAATTAATAAATTGTAATTAATTTTTTTTATATATATAAAATAATTTTTATTTATACACAAATATAACAACAAATTTAGTGATTACTTTTTTATTTACAGATAATATTTTTATTAGGTAAACACTATTTTTATATAAAATTAATATTTAAAAATTATTAAATAATTTAATAAATTTAACTAAATTATTTTTAAATATTAATTTCACGTGTAACCATTTTCATATAAATTCATACAAATTTTTACTCTCTTAAACTAAATTAATAAGGTGAAAACTCGACTTCACGTAAAGTTGATAGTTAAGAGCCGTTAGATAATTTAATTGATTTGACTAAATTTTTATTTTTAATTATTAACTTCACGTGAAATCTTCTGCACCTCAATTTTAAAAAAAAAAATTTAATTATTTAATTATTAATCTACAAACATATAAACACATTAAAAATTTATTTAATTACCTGGATTACAAATCTTCCAAGAATCGGAATCAACAGGGACGCCGGGGCTGCCAAAGGAAGAGCGACGACTATGGCAGCAGATGCTCCGAGGGGTTGACGCCGTGCTACCGGAAACTTGGCGGTTCACGGCGAAATAAAGATCTAGAGCCGGCAACGTGTTGCAAAGTGTCTGGCCATCTTCTTCGTTGAATCCAAACCCTAATTCGATGGAGCCTTTCAGCTCATTAAGGTCCTCGTCCGTCACCTCATCCACGTCGTGCATGCTGCCGCTACTGTTCCGCCTCTGCTCTTGCGTCTGAATCTGCCTTCGCCGCCTCTCCCACGCTATGTCCCGCGGCGTCTCCGATTCGCATTCCGTCTTAATCATCGACAGCTGCTTCGACATCGCCCGCTTCCTCTTCTTCCACGCGGCCGCCGCTGCTGCCGCCACCGGCAAATCTTGTAGCAATTGCAATTTATCCTCCTCCGATAATGACTCGCCCGACGAAGAAGATGGCGATATTAAGTAGGTAACGTTTCCTTGAAGCTCTTCTTCTTCCCTTCCAGTTGATACAAACAAAGGCCTATACATGGTTACCGCCATTAATTACGGTAATAATACTAATTAATTAATACAAAGTAAGAATTAGATGAGAGATTTTTAATAATTTGTGTGTGATAATGGCGGAGGCAAGGATTATTGAAATCGGCCTTGCCTCGCCGAAAGTCTGATTAGGGAGTTACTACTTTGTTAACTAATTAATTATGAACAAGAATATGAATCAAATGAATAAGGAATTATGGCTAAGTAGATATGAAGGGTGCTAATATATATCTGTATGAGCTATTAATGGGGCTTTCATCATGGTGTATGGTATATTTAACCGTTGGTTTATAACTGTCTTATGCCATATTCTCGCGTTTAATTTAACCAAGTGATTTGTGGGAGGTAGTTTAGGTAATATTTAATTAGCACTATTTGTGGGAGCGATGATATAGGGGATAATCTATTTTCCCTTTATTGGAGGTTAGGTTGCTAGCTACTTTGCATGCACCTATATTCCGGTAAAAATCTTTTATCACTTGAAAACTGCATGCCCAAAATTAAGGTAGATGATGATGATGATGATGATGATGATGCAGTTTCCCTTTATCTATGTGGTATTTCCTGTATCTATAGTTCATTAGTTCTAGCTTTTAACTTTTAAAACCTCTTTAGTTCTTCACTCTGCGTGAATTCCTTCATCCCCAATGTTCCACTTATTGACTGGCTACTTGGAGCTTGAGGGAACTGCCAGAACAAATAACTAAAAATCATGCTATAACAGTTCTATACCTAACATAAAAAACAATAGAAAGAAAATAGTTGGTTATTCTTTTTTTTTTTCGCAATGAAATAAAAACAAATTCACAAACCAATCATATTAGCTACTCACAGAAGTCAACAATTAAATTAATTATATGTATAAGGGATTTTTAGTGTACATATAAAAAAAAATTTGTTAATCAACCAGAAGGTTTTATTTCGTTGAATTGTGAGACTTTTACTTTTTTGTTGCATGTTAATTTCTTTTATGACATTATTCCATATCCCAAAAACATAAAAAAAAATGACTACACCAACATTTTTGAAAAATTGTGATACTCGTTTTATCACTTTCTTTATATTTTTATTATTTTATGTTTCATACTCTAATTTCTTAACTTATAGTTTCTATTTTTAGACTGAATTTGATGTTTATAAACACAAACCACTCTCTCAGTCTCTTTAGTCTGCACAAATATCACCGTTATAAAAGAGTTATATTTTTACCAAAAATATTAAAAAAATATACTTTATTCCAACAATTTGTCTAAAATTGTCAGCACCAATCGAATAAATAAATTTTGTTGCGAACACTCCGATATTATGTATAACTAATGTTGTTTTGTTTTTATTTTTTACTTTTTTAAAAAGTTTATACATTTTGCTGTCTACTAGTTTTTGAATCATCCGAGATTATACTATGCATGCATGAATGTAAATACACACCTGTTCCTCTTTGAGTCTAAGTGAATCATTACAGACTGTAAACAGAACAAATAGACCATAAATTGTAGGGGGGAAATCATAATAATCTATATCTTAATGCTAAACATAGCTTATTACCTGTTTCATAAAAAACAAAGCCAATTATTAACCATTCACGATTCTTACTCCCCACCTCCCATTTCTTAACTGTGGAAAACAAAAAGTAAATAAAACAAAAGATAAAAACAAAAATCAAAACAAATTCTTATACCATTATCATACAGAATACGAACAGAAAAACTTCATCTCTCTCCCTTCTTACCTGGTTTGGTTGTCTCCAACCCAGGTAAGTCTTCCTTGACTCTCCAGAATATGGCTTGAACCCAAGCCAAAAACCTTAAAACTAAACACCCCATAATTTCATAATCATCTCACATCACGAAAGCAAAAAAGCCAAGAATCCATCATAGTCTTTTCTGGCGTACAGGGAATTAAAACCCTTCTTGTTCCTGTATGCCTCATATCTTTGTCTACTCCAACCATGCAAGAAAGTGCAGGTCTCTTGCTTGTTCTTTCTCTTGTTCTGTCCAATGCCATTCTTCACGTATGGAGCCAGGACACAGGGGCATTACTCTTGACTTGTGGCGATGAAGCCGGTGCCAGAGATCTTGATGGAAGGCAATGGAGCCCTGATGAGAAGTACTTATCAAAAGGAAGCAATTCCATAGCATCCAGAGCCACCTATCAAGACCCTTCTCTAATCTCAGAAGTTCCATACATGACTGCAAGAGTTTTCGAATCCAAGTCAACATACAAATTCCCTATCAAACCTGACAAGCGCTATTGGCTGAGGCTGCATTTCTATCCTTCTTTCTATGGAAGCCATGACTGCGCGGATTCATATTTCTCTGTCACAGCAAATTCCATCACACTCCTCAGCAATTTCAGCGCCTCAATCACTTGCCTTGCTCTCTCACAGGCTTACATTGATAGGGAGTATTCCCTTGCAGCTCTGGGTTCTGACACCTTGACTCTCACTTTCAAGCCTGCTGACAAGAATGGTGCTTTTGCTTTTGTCAATGGCATTCAACTGATCCAAATGCCAGAGCTTTTTGATTCTGCTTCTATGGTTGGTTTCGACCAAACATTCGATGCTAAGAGCATGCACTTGCAAACAATGTTCAGATTAAACGTTGGTGGAAAATACCTCTCTCCTACGCAAGATTCTGGCCTTACAAGGATTTGGTACGATGACTCTCCTTACATCTATGGTGCATCCACTGGAATCACCACAAGTGCTCCCAGTGATGTGAAACTCAACTACCAAAGCATGCCAGAGTACACTGCTCCTTCTGATGTCTACCTCACATCAAGATCAATGGGTACTGACAAGAATGTCAATATGGGCTATAACCTCACATGGGTTTTCCAAATTGATCCCAACTCCATGTACCTTGTTAGGCTGCATTTTTGTGATTACTTTAACAAGGAAGTCAATGACCTTGCTTTCAATATCTTCCTTAACAGCCAAATGGCAGAAGCTGGAATTGATGTGATTGCAATGGCAGGAGGCAGAGGAATCCCATTATATAGAGACTTTGTGGTTTATGCTAGAGATGGGGCTGATAGTGACCAACTTTGGGTTGCTCTTCACCCAAATGGTATTACAAAGCCCTCTTACCTTGATGCCATACTCAATGGTCTCGAGATTTTCAAGCTCAGTGACACAGACTTGTCTGGCCCCAATCCTACGCCTTCAGACAGGTTCAATCGTGAAAGCGAAGAGAAGTTTGAAAGCCACAAACCATACAATAAGACCGTTGTTATAGGTGGCGCTGCAGGTGGTGCCGCTGGTTTTGCCTTGGTGGCTGCCATATGTCTTGCTGTCCATAAGAAGAAGAAATATGCCGGACAACACACGCACTCAAGCTGGCTCCCCATACATGGCAACTCATCAGGAGCCAGCAAATCCTCCATGTCTGCTAGTAGCATCGGTAGCTGCAACGTCACTGCCATGGCTCAAGGTCTTTGCCGCTATTTCACCTTGCAGGAGATGAAGCATGCAACGAAGAACTTCGATGAGGCCAATGTTATTGGTGTTGGAGGATTTGGAAAGGTCTACAAGGGTGTCATTGATAATGGAATGAAAGTGGCCATCAAGAGATCAAATCCAGAATCTGAGCAAGGAGTTAATGAGTTCCAGACTGAGATTGAGATGCTTTCCAAGCTGAGACATAAGCATTTGGTGTCACTGATTGGTTTTTGCGAGGACAATGATGAGATGTGCCTGGTTTATGACTACATGGCTCTGGGAACATTCAGGGACCATCTCTACAAGGGAAACAAACGTCTAGGTACTCTTTCATGGAAGCAAAGATTGGAGATCTGCATTGGAGCAGCAAGGGGGCTTCACTACCTTCACACTGGAGCTAAGTACACCATCATTCATAGAGATGTCAAGACAACTAACATTCTCTTGGATGAAAACTGGGCTGCAAAGGTTTCGGATTTCGGGTTGTCAAAAACAGGTCCAAACATGAACAACGGCCATGTGAGTACTGTGGTGAAGGGAAGTTTCGGCTACTTGGATCCTGAATACTTCAGAAGGCAGCAACTGACCGAGAAATCTGATGTGTACTCATTTGGGGTTGTTCTGTTTGAAGCTCTATGTGCTAGGCCTGTTTTGAATCCTAATCTTCCAAAGGAACAGGTTAGTCTTGCAGAATGGGCACTACTATGCAAAAGAAGGGGAACACTAGAGGAGATCATTGATCCTTCTTTAAAGGGAAAGATCAACCCAGAAAGCTTGAAGAAGTTTGTAGACACTGCTGAGAAGTGCTTGTCTGACATTGGAGTCGAACGTCCTACCATGAACGATCTGTTATGGAATCTTGAATTTGCTCTCACCCTGCAAGAGAGTGGTTCAACTCACTCTTCAGCGTCACACAGCGGAGAAAGTGAGCTTGAAGAAATAAGTTTAGACGACAAGGACACAGCAAGCCACAATAAGAGCCAGAGCCTTGGGGTTCAGAATGAGCTTAGCCAGCGGCAGCAGCAGGATTCTACCAGTGATAATACAGGTGCCATCTACTCACAAATTGTCAACCTCAATGGGAGATGAAGAACTGCTATGGTCTATGGATGATTCTTGATTGTTTAGTTTAATTAGGGGAGATACAAGGAAGCCATGGGATTCAAGCAAAATAAAAACACCAGCTTCTTTGCGTTGCTTCTTCAAAGGATGTAATGCTATGATTGCTCTTTTTCTATTCTCTCCTATTTGTCATGTTCAACTTGCCTCTTGTTCATAATATAGATATACATATATATATTATATATACGTATATTTTTTATTTATAGTTAGCAAGTTTCGGTTCTGCATAGACCGAATCTCATTCATGTATTATATACTCTATAGATCTCAGTAAAGGAAGCATTTGGATAACTTGCTTGCAAATTGCAAATTATCATGTAGGTACTGTTAATCTTATTAGAATTATAGAAACAGAAAGTCTGTCTTATTTTTCCTTTATGGCCTGCCTTCTAGTTGACTTATGCACCAAATATGCATGTACTAAAAGCAAAAAGTAACTTGACCTTTCTAGAGAAAGATCAATGAGCACCAGCGTTATGATAGTCATAGCTCAATACTTTTCATGTTATTTATCTTTAGTTGCAGTTTATCTTTTATACTATTACTAACTAAATAGAAGTCGTTAACAATTACAATTATCAATTAATGGTTGTCCTAGAATCCTAAAACATATTACCAACAGGTAGCTCAGATAATTTTTTAGTAAAGTGTACTAAAATTGTTTCCAGCCATTGCTTGGCAAAGTTAAGATCATCAATTCAACATATGATCACTAGTTGTATCATGTTTTAATAACTTCTCATCATTTTAAATTAATTCTGATATCAAATTTTCAGTCAACAAAATTATGGTAAATGATGAAAATTAGTATGTTAGATAGCCGGTGAAAGAGACAGACAACAAATAGAGCAAAGATGATGCTATTGATTCATTACAAAAAGAATAATGACATGCTCTCCAGAATCATTATCCTAATTTTTAAGTGAAGAAAATTTTACAAAATTTTAACTGCTTGAAAATATACAAGTTAATTACAATCATGTATCATATTTTCATGTCATGTGGCTGTTAAAGGGAGATAATAAGGCCCCTTTTCCCCTAAGTAGAGTTGCAATTTCTAGTTGAATCTCTAACGTTAATACTTTCCCCGCTGGGGAGCAGGGGCTTCCTTTGCATGGATATGATATCAAACCTGTCATGAATTTTATGCTTCCAGAGAAGAGACCTTCGTGATCATGAGCACCATGGCCTATTTTGCAAGTTCGTATAATTGTGCTTCATCTATCTTATCATCTGACCGCAAACCTGGGAATTGTCCAATATCATGGCCTTCCAGTGGTTGGAACTCTTTATTTAAACCGACTGCAAATTCTGCAGGATCAGCTCCACTGCTTTGAAAATAGTCTGCAATCTGCAACCCAACATAAAAAGAATATTTTCAATGCGCTTCACGGCAGAGTAAAATTGAATTCAGTATGCTGAAAATGCCCAACTAGGCACTGGCATTTTCTTTAGCATTGTCTTAAAAGTAACATACGTGGTTAGCCAGAGCGATTCCACTTAGTACTGCTGACTCTATATTAGAACCTAGCAGCCAATCACCGCATATCCCAGCCCTTCCAAAGGGATCAAAGATGCAAGGAATTCGAGGTGTATTTGTAGGGAGGGCTGCACCCCTGCAAATCTCAATCAGAAACATTTTGAGGATTGAGTTGTGACTGAGAACAATCACACAAGAAATGCAATGGAGAGAGCATGTGTGATATCAAAGGAAATGAACATGACTCTCACCATAATTGGAGCCTGGTATAAGACGGCTTTGGAAGTGACCCTTTTGATAGTCCAAGAGCAGCCTCAACACTCTCTAGCATTTCTGCCGTTACCCTTGATGATGTAGCAGCAGGGATGTTTTCCTGATAAACAATAAAAAGCTGGGTCAACTTCCAGAGACATGGGGAACGATTTAAAAAAGGGAATGCATGTGATATATGTCACTATATTGTCCTCGCCAATGCATGACGCTAGGTAATGAACGATGGATCATTATATCCTAAGTCTAGCCAATTTCACACTTATGAAAGAAAGTAAGAAACTAACTCATACTGTACTGAAAATTGAACCCCTTACCTGAGGAACCTTGTTCTGTTTTCCATAAGCAGCAGTGCTCAGGAAGGTCCAACAGTGAGGACCACCATTATGAGAATTCTGTAGTTTCTTTGTATTATTGGCCATCCATGACAATGAATCCACTCCTCGCACAAAAGCTCCTTCAAAAGGAACTTCTGTGGCATCCCAAAAAGGAAGAGGGTCCTCAAATGCCGCTAGAAGGGCCCATATTGAACTCAGTTCCAATCTCTAATACAAGCAAAACAAAAACAGTATGAGATGTATATAACTGTGCTTTATCAGTAAGCGAACCAGAAAAGAGTACAGGTTATAAATGAAGTCAACAGGGCATTTCCTGAATTTACCTTCATTTGTTTTGCAATTAAAGGTAACCCTGATGTCATGAGCAAGCGATTCGCACATTTTCCTGTCAGCAAAGAAGCAGTAGTTACTAGAAGAATCTAAAAATCAAGCAATGTTTGTGCAAAGGGTACTCCAGTCGCACATTTTCGTGGTAAAGTCCAAACTCGAGATGACATGTACGAAAAACAAAAACCTTTGATAACTTCTCCCCTTTCTAAAGATTAAAAATGAAAGCATAGTCATAATCATAGTCACAGATATGCAAAGGATAGACAAGGAAATTTACCATTGTGTGCAATAACAATAGCATCGAACTGGCCACAAGGTTTCCCATTTTCACTCAAGTGCCACATCCCATTGAAGGGCTCGAGCTTGCTGACCCAGCACGGTCTCACCACATTAACCATTCGAGCCTGCACTGAGAGAGTTAGATTCTTGTTAGGGGAACAACACCAAAAAATACAAAAATCTTGACAACAACAACAACAACAACAACCGCAAACAAGTGTAATTCAACTCCTAATTGTGGAATGCAACAAAATGCTAGTACTTTCTTGAATATGGAATAACCTGAGCAAGTAAAGAATCAGCAAGGGAACGCATTCCATGAGTGGCAATGTATCTTGGAGGAGATGATGGGAAAGGAACAAAGTTGCCACCGCTCTGAAGCTCTCCAATGGGACCCTTCCACTCTGAGACAAGACCCTTATCGATCCAATCATGAACCAGCTCAGCAAAACGAGAATCATTGACAGTGAAGAACTGAGCAGCGTGGTCAAATACCAACGAATTACGATCAACAACCCTCGTTCCCAATCTTCCACCAAGACCATGAACACCCTGCAATGTTAAATTAGTTTATTAACAAACAAGACGAATGCGAAAATGAGGGGAGTGAAGGAAGAGAACACTGACGGTGTCGAAAACGGTGGAGCGAACGCCGCGTTGTTCGAGGAAGGAGGCGCAGAGGAGGCCGGAGATGCCGCCGCCGATGATGGCGACGAGTGGGTCGGGGGAGAGCGGGGCGGTGAAGGTGACCTGTTCCTGAGTGAAGGTTTTCTTGAGAGCTGATCTTCTAGAAGCGCCGTACGACGATGGCTTTTTTCGGGTTTTGGAGTGAGGGTTTCGGGTTTGGGCATTCATGGTGGTGCTTTGAGTTGGGAATGGACAGAATCCAAAAAGGGGAAATAGTTTGGAGGTGTTAACCATGGTTGATGGTTCCTGAGATTCTGGAACACTTGCCAAAAAAAGAAGCGCCAAGATGAATATGGTTCCTCTACAATCTACATCTGCATTACTTTGGATAGAATGATAGAATCATCTATTTAATTTAATGCATTCTCTACTACTGTAAATGTGAAATTCCACAAACGGCCCAGTGGGGGCATTTCAGTAAATGTAGAATAGAAATAGTCCGTAGGAAGAAAGGCACTCCTCAAATTTTGGATTTAAATGACCAAAAATGTTTTTTCAACGGTACTTTTAAGGTGGAAAGTGGAAACTCACATGAGTCTGTTATACACCAAAAATTTCTCTTTGAACAGAACCAAAAGAATAATATGACGTAAACTAAAACTTAAAAATTTAAATTAAAAGAAAAGAAAATTACAGATTAATAAAACAAAATAAAGAAACTTCAGCAAAGTTAAAAAAACTCTTAAAACTAAAATCAATCATTCGAAAACTTTAAAGAAAGAGTAAAGTTAGGGAACCAAAAACATATCAGTCAAAATCCAGCCAAATACCTTTGGATGAATTCAAAATTTTTACGAGTTAATATATATGGATGTTTCTTCTACTAAGTATTAGAATGTTTCTTTTTCATATTAAATGGATGTTCTTTTATATATTTTTCGAATTTGTGATTGTTAGAAGTGGATAGATTAATGTGAGAAAAAAGATGAAGGTTTTTATAGGTTTTAATTAGGTTTACTTAATCAATTTAAAATTTTTTAAATTTTGAATTTAAAAAATTTAAAATTAATTAATTATTGATATAAATTAATATAGTTTTGTTTAGTTTTTGGCTGATAAACTTTTGGTTCCTTATACTTTTCCTTAAAGAAAAGACAATTAATTTACTGAAGGAAAATAGTTTACATAAAAGAAAGTTACAGGAAAATTTGAAAAGAAATGTAAAGACATGGAATAAATCCTAAAAAAAAAATTTGTGGTAGACTCAAAAAATTGTTAAAGATGTGAGTATGTAAGAGTATTTTTTGAAAATGAATTTCAACATCTTGCTTCCCTTAAATTTTATGTATTTATAGATTTCTTTGACCAATTAAATATTGCTAAATATCTCTTCTGAAAAATTCTTAAAAGTAATTGTTCCCGCCAAATGCAGACACTGTATAATCGTCTCCAATTGAAAGGAATCTCTAATCTTATTATTTGTAACAGATCTGCTTCTCTTTATCTCGACAACCTTCATCGAACCAATTACCTTTTTCCTTATCAACCTCCTTTATTCGACAAAAACTTATCACACTCAATGAGATTTATAACACACAATCTTCAACATCTCGATCACAACATTTTTTAACTTATGATTTATTTCGGCCAATAAATTGTCTCTTTAGAATTGTCGTTTCCATGCATGAAGGTAAAACATTTAATCCTAATTGAAAATTTTTTCTTAAAAATCAAACTAAAATAAAAAAAAATGGGAAGAGTTAATGTCACACGTCTCTTAACCAATCACATCTGCACAATCTCATTAATTGTGCCCACTTCAGATGTTTTTACTTAATTACTTTTTTCTCTCTTCTAAACTTTTAACTTTCCAAAAGGCTACAAGTTTTTTTTTAAAATAAAAACCCAAAATCTTTCGTCTTTAAAATTCAAAAAATTTTCTATTTCTACTTCGCAGTTTCTCCTTGACTGTTACAAGAAACTTCGTATTACAGGCTCTTCCATTCTTTCACACTTTCTCTCGAATGTTTCTATTTCATCCTATATGCTTTACTTCATACATTTCATCTTCCCTAATTTTTACCAAACATATTCTTTACAAAACCTAATTTCACCTTCTTTATTTCACAGACATGGATACATCAACCCTTCTCATAACCTCTTCAACAGAAGTTAAAGAAAAAACAACAAGAAGAACATGCCACCACTCAAGTTTTCGAACATTCAAGCTTGAAAATCCTAACTCAAACAACAGACACTATTATTGAAGACCTAATTGATACAACAAATAACAAAAAGATTCTCTTCCCTTTCTACGACGAAAATGAACTCCATTGCTTTCTAAGCCCTTTGAATTCTCCTTGGCAAGCTAAAAAGGTTTTCCATTACTTCCCTAGTATCGAAGGTCGGGATTTACTTATCAAACAAGACTTGTTTGTGGTTCCCTTTGTTGACAGCAAACATCTATTTTGCAATAATCCCAAGATTTCCTTCAAAAACTCAAGTTTTCTTGCTTGGTACAAGAGAATTGAGCCTCTGAAATTAGAAAAATGAAAGTTTCGGAGATTTTATGATCTCCTCAGACTCTCACATTTTCCACCAACAACATATCATTGAATGATTGGGGCTGCGCTATGTTTTTGGAACAAAAACACCAATAATTTCCATATTTCGTGTGGTATGATCAGACCTACACTCTTCGATATTGTAACTATCATAAGGCTTTCTTTAAGTGGACCTACGGCTATCTTCAATATGATGCTTGAACGGAGATACAACATCATCGAGAAAAATTCTTATGGGGAATTCATCAAATACAACATGGGAGATGATGGTAGTTTGGTCACAGATGATGAAGATGTTGCCTTTTTATATTACTGGCTTAACGCTATCGTTTTCTGCTCAAGAAATGTTTATATACAAAAATTGTTCATTCCGTTAGCTGCCCTAATCCATGAAAAGTGCAAATTTAGCCTAGCCAAGTTACTCCTAGGCAGTCTCTATGATGAATTAGGACAAATGGTTGACAGCCTTCGAAACAAGACTTCAATTAGCGCAGGAGGCCCTCTTTGGTTATTATAGCTTTGGTTGAACGCTATTTTTGAAAAACATATGAAACACAAGGAAATTGCCTCCACAGTCAAACAAAGCACTAAAGGACTTCGATTGATTACCTTGGAACCAAATTTTGTCAACTCTCACTCTACTAGTGAACTCTTCTAGGAAGCATTCTGAAACTTCATTCATGCAAAGACTTTCAAATGAAGACTTAAAGCTTGCTCCATTTGTCGACAAAAAATGTGGACCAACCTGGTTTCGACTCTCTTTGGTTCAAAAAGATGAGAATAAGGAACAACAACATTCAAATAACACCATGTGGTCCAATTTTCTTGCCATCTAAGTGTTTCCGACAGAAATTCCTCAATACAAAAAGGAACAAGTTCGAGTCCCACTACATGCTCCCTATTATGTTGCAAGACAAATGTGTTTTTCTCAAGCTATACCAACACTATGTCCAAGCAAGTCTCCTCCTCTTTGCCAAATAAATTTCAACAAAAAGAGAGAAATTCACAAATGTCTCGAGTGCAACGAGAAATATCAAAGCCACTACTTCCCACTCAACTTTGTTCGAAGCTTAATGTTACCAAGTCCTTTGTCGAATGGTGGGCGACTACTCTCGCTACAATCGATCACTTGATGATATCTCCAAAAACCTTATCAAGACTTTTCCAAATATCATCGACATACCCATTCAAAAATCTTCCAAAAGGAAACCTGAATCACCAAAACTTTGACAAGGAAAGAAAGCACGACCAATCTCGACAAAAGCTCCTCCGACTAATAAGGTAACTTTAGACAAACTTCAATTCTTTAATATGAATTTCAATATCACTAGCTTTCGATCCTAAACTCTTGAAAAATTTTCAAACATCAATGTAGGAAGGGTCATCTGATAAACCCACCATCTCATCTCCAAAAAAGACTCTCATTCATTCGAGTGAATCTTCTGCCACCTCAAGTACTTCAAATTCCAGCAGCACTTCGAAAAGCTTTGCTCACTCATCAAACTCTCAACCCCAAGAAGTAGAGGTATTCTATCAATTTTTGTTTCGCAAATAACTGTAATGATGAACCAAAACTAAAATTGAATTTTAAAACTGAACCATTTTAGATTGAGATTCCTCCTAAAAATTCATAACTATTTTTGACAACAAAATCTCCTATCGATGAAAAGAGAGGAAATTCTTCGAACTCCTTATCAAGTGGCCATGTCTTATTACATTACCTACAAACTAATCGAGAAAACCAACAGCTTGATGAACAAACTGAAGAACCTATCGAAGAAGTTGTCCATCCTGTCGAACAGATAAATTCTCCAAATAAACCAAATAAAGAGAATCCCTCAAAGGTTCAAGCAATAGAAGAAGAATTTTCTCCTCACCAAATTGATGTCGGTCCCACTCTTGTATCTTCTCCTTCTAAAAAAAATAATCCAATTGAAAAAGACAAAGAAATGAGCAAAACTACTTCTCACACCAATCCAGAAACCAATACTACATTCAATCCTGATAATCAAGCTGGACATACTCCTGAAAACCTCAAAAAAGTCATCAACCTTCATCAGTTACAATCTCTAGCCCACCAAAAGCATATTTAGATGAGTTTCTTTATGTTATATTTAGTATTTCTTACAAAATAGAAATTTCATCTCCAGTTCAGGCTACTGAAGAATCATGAGGGCATGGGATCCCTAAAGAACTAACTCCTCTTGCTATTGAAGGGATAAAAATTCTCCTTCAACTTTTGAAGCACATTATTGATGAATGGGTGAATCGAGATGACTTAAAGTCCATGTTCTCTGATATCTTGAGTGCTACTCTCGAATATCGAGTTCCTCCCAATTTTTTTGAATTGGTGAAAAAATTCTAGAAAATTGTCAACAACTTATTCATCTCCCACAACAAGCTCACTAACTTCAAGAAAAGCATGGCAAAAATTGAAACAGAATCTGTGCAACTAGAAGCTTCTTATGCATCAACACATAAGATTTACAAGAAGTATGAAATAAATGTTGCTCGTGCTGCCAATGCTCGAGAACAACTAGCTCGAGGCCAAGAGGAACTTGAAAGAGAACTTGCTAAAATTCATGAGGAAGAAGCTTTACTAGAAGGACCCTTTCTTAAAGTTGATAAACGGAAAAAAGACCTCAATCGAGACTCGAGAGCTATGTGGAAAGGAAAACAATATGTTGCCTTTTGGTTGCAGTTGCGCAAGATGGGAATCAAAACATTATACTGATTGCTTTTGCCATTATAGAGGGTGAGACTGTTGATGCGTGGCACTTTTTTTCCAGTAATTTACGAACACATGTTGTAAGAAAAGACGGCATGGGGATAATCTCCGATCGTCGTGAGTCAATCTGGGCCGCAGTAAATTATAGCAGAGGTGATTGGAAACCTCTGAGAGCATGGTGGATGTTTTGTCTTTGGCACATTGACAGTAACTTCTTGAGGGAATTCAAGGTTCTGTACTTGCAAAAGCTTGTGGTCAACATTGGGTATTCAAGGTCAGTGGAGGAGTACAACGCCAACTATAGGAGGTTGCAAGAACGAGGTGAGACATATGTTCGTTGGTGCGACAACATCGATCGTCTCCAGTGGGTGTTGGCGTTTGACGAGGGACATCGATGGGGTCACATGACGACGAATTTTGTCGAATATGGCAAACCCATGAAAGATTTATGTAATTCTTGGAGGACCACTTGGGGTTCGCTGCCGAATGTCGCAAGGCTCTGCGTGATCAAGAAGTCGTGACTACTATTGGTCCAACCAGTCACAACCTCTCCGTCGATTGGTAGGCCGAATATGTATAACACATCCTCCAGTGTCACTGACCTCATCCACTGGCATTACAAACGTATGTGTCTCCGGCCGCCACCTTTCCACAAGAGCAGCTAGCATTGCGGAATGTCCTCTGATCACTCCAACTCTTAAGAGCTGATAAAATCCGGTGGTCCGTAAGGCTTGCTCAACATCCGGATGCTACGTCTCTGGTTAGTCAAGTTTACGGGACAAAAGATTCCTATTAGCCTGATAAAGTTCAACCACAAAAGAAATTAATTTAATAAATAGCAATACGAATAAATTGATAACTTCTTATTACTCACATCTATATTCTTTGTTAGTTCACTATAACATATAACTATATATTATTGGTTAGCAAAATATATGTTTACAAAATATAAAATACCATATTCTAATAAATAATAAAAAATATATATTAATTTTGAAAAAATTAATATTAATTATAATATATATTAATATTTAACATTACACTTAGAATAATAATACCCAAATAAATAATAATCAACTACTAAATAAATGTTAACCAAGTAAATACTAATAAATTAAACAAAAACAACAAACTTACATAATTAAGATGTTTCAAATAATTGGCCACATAATCTTCAAGAAATGTATAATTACCTACCATTTTGAGTATTCTAATCTCACTCTCAACCTTAAAATTAACTCAAAATCCTAAGTCTTAATGAGTGAAAACCCCACCCTCATCTCCCTCAACAATGAAAGGAAACCCTAAATCTCCAACTTCACCACCTCTCAACAATACATGAGCAAGAGCCCTACCACCCTGTTAATATAGACGACAGCCCTACCAACCACCCCTCCCACCATTAACGATGCTTGTTCCCGGAGGGGGGCCTACCTCCTGCATGCGCTGACACAAGACAACACGCATCCCACGTGCTGCTGCATGCTAGACAAGTGGCGCAGCGACGTTAACACGCAACTTGCGTGTTGCTGCATGGTGGACAAGTGGCGCAGCGACATCAACAGCAGCCTGCGTGCTGCTGCATGGTGGCCACATGGCGGAGCGCCACCAACATGCAACCTATGTGTTGCCTTGGTGGCATGCACGTGTTCGTAGCGTCCTCAACTCGCATCCTACGTGATGCTTGGTTGGCCTGCATGATTCTTGGATGAAGAAATCTTCGCTTGAGTATGTATAGTTGCCTCTTGCATGGAACAAGGTTGAGCTAAGTATGTATGGTTGCCTCTTGTCGTTTGTCTCTTGTCCCTTGCAAGGATGACACGTAAGCACGAAGTTGCGTGGTGAGCAACATGAGATTTACGTGTTGGCCAGCATTTTTTACGGCTTTACAATTATGAAAATAATCTCCAACACCAATATTTAAAAAAAACACCATTGCTTTCTCTATATAAAAAATAATTTCTGTAATCTAATTGCATAAATTTCTTTCGATTATTACATCATTTAGAAACATTAGACGACTAACACTTTTAATATAAAAGTGAGATAATTAACTAATATTAATTCAAATATAATAAAATAAAAAAATGGCAAAAACTCAACCCATTCCATATTTTAAAACTTGCAGCAAAAACCAACTTGCTTAGGACTTCCAATGTTGCTGGTTTCATTTTTGGGACAAAACAAGTGTCCACAGAACCACATTAATGATTGAAAGAATAAATAAATACAAACCCATGTTACAAACAAAGATACATCTAGTATCACTTAATCTTAATGGAATAGACACAATGGACATCACATCCTACAAAATGGGAACATATTTCATATGGATTCAGATAACATGATTTATCCAAATTTTTTACTTACAAAACATCATATGCACTTCAAAAACGAAGAACGTCAGAGAATCTCTTCCCATCTGTGTATGAATTTGTGGAACCCATAATGTGTCGAGCTTAATTAATAGTTAATTTTGAAAGCAGCGTCATTGCTGTTGTGTCTGGTGATGGGTCTCTTACTACCAATGCTACGCGCTGCACGTGAACAAATTTCTGGATGTGCAGTTAAAGCATCACCGCAGCTCCGTCTCCTTGACACTTTCGTCAGGTTTGGTGACTTTGGCCGAGTCAGGGGTGACTGTCATGCATGAAACCAAAGGAATTACAGACATGGAAGGAAGAGATGTTTTGGCGACAAAAGTTCAAACTCTAACCGAATTTATTTTTTGGTGAGTTATACTGTATCTTTTATTATGGTGGCTAAATTGCTTAACTTTCTTTTAAAGATAAAAAATAAAATATTTAAAATATAAAATAAAATATTTAAAATTTATTAAATATTATCTATTTGTCTTTTTTAATAAGTTAGGCACTATAACATTCACCTTATTTTTTTTACTAATATCTTTAGTCATCATTTTTATATTTTTTTATTTAGCAGTCTAATAATATATTTTTAGTTTATATTTTATTGTTAATAAAAAATCATAAATAAAAAAATTTGAAAGATCAATACTTTTATTAAAATTTAGTCATTACTTAACCAATAAAAAAAATAATTTTACATTATTAAATATAATTTTATACCATTAAAAACAATAATATTTACTAATTAATAGTTAGAAATTACAAAATCTACTAATCTCTTAGTACTCTTAATAATAAATTATACCGATCCTTTAAATTTTTAGGCTTTAGCATTTTTTTTTCTGATTATTCAAGTTGTTTATTGCATATAAAGATAATAATTAATAATTATTAAATAATAATTTAATTAAATATGTTAAATTATTTAATGATTTTCATCCATCATTTTTCTAAGAAAACAACTTTATTTGAGTAGCAATCTTATTTTTTATTAAGTACATATCTTGTGACTTTTGAACGCTAATATTTTAAAGCAAAATAATAATGTCACTCGCATTTTTTATAATGTCACTCCACAAATGATTTTTTTGCATGGTATGTTTGTATGAAGTATGTTTGTAAGAATTTGTAAAAAGTAAAGTGGTATTATCAAAATAAAAGTGATAATATCTATTTTTTTTTAAAAATTATAATATTTGTATTCGATAAATTAAATTAAAAATAATTTTTAATAAACAAAAATAATACTATATTTAATAAAATATTTTAAAATTTAAAATAATTATAATAAATATAAAACAAAAAGGAATTTTAACATAAATATAATTTAACATTAATAATTAATTAAAAATAAAGTTAATTATTTTTTAATCCATAAAATTATATTGAATTTTTTATTTTAATAAATATAAATTAATTTTAAAAACATCTTCCAAAAACATTTGTAACTTTTAAAATATACAAAAAAACACCTAATCTTGCACCTTTAATTTCCAAAAACAAATTTTTACAAAGGCATGGTGAAACAGAGAGTACCTTCTTGAGTTCACGCTTAGGGGGAGGGTTCTCATAATAGAAGCTTGGTACTGGTTTCGCTCTGATCACCAACTTCTTTCTCAACTCCTTTAAAGCTGCCTCTTCCTCTTCCTATTATTATCATATTAATTAATTACATATTAGATTAGCATCAAAGTTAACTGTGGATTAATTAAGTGACCCAAATTAAATGAATAATAACTTGCCTTCTTCCTTGCCTCGTACTGCTTTCTTTCTTCTTCACGAGCTCGTTGTCTCTCCTCTAACTTCTGATAAAACTGGGCGCATAAATCAAACACATGATGATTAATTAAGAACACAGATCACGTAATTAGAGTGAGATTAATTGTTAAGCAAGACATTACCTCCCTCCGTTTCTCTGCACGCTCTGGGCATTTAAATGTAGGGGCTGTGCCTACGGTTACCTTTGATCTAAATGTTCGCATAGATCCGGTAGATTTCACACTGTTACTAATTATGCTTACTTAAAGAACAAATCATGATCTAATATACCTAAAATTCCTCTTATCATTTAAAAAATAACCACGAAAAGAAAATTGTTCATAATTTTAAGGATACGGTGATGTAGAAGATGAACTATCCTCATCATCACGGTGTTTCTTTCCATCACGTAGCAATGCCTTCTTTGATGAAAAAGGTGAGTTTGGCTGAAAACCAAAAGACACATCAAATGGGAAAATGTTTCCGGATATATTAGTCTAAGGTGAAAACTCAGGTGCAGTCGACTTCAGATGAAGTTGATATCTGAGAGAGAGCCGTTAGATGATTTGAGTGATTTGACTAAATTTTTATTTAACGACTCTCAAGTATCAACTTCACGTAAAGTCGACTTCACCTGA
Organism: Arachis stenosperma; assembly: GCF_014773155.1. Classification (NCBI taxonomy): domain Eukaryota; kingdom Viridiplantae; phylum Streptophyta; class Magnoliopsida; order Fabales; family Fabaceae; genus Arachis; species Arachis stenosperma. The sequence goes on along the minus strand of NC_080382.1, from coordinate 4,037,994 downwards.
GTTTTCACCTTAGTCTCATTATACTTATCATGTAAGGTGAAAATTTAAGTACAGTCGACTACACGTAAAGTTGATAGCCGAGAACCTTTAGATAAAAATTTAGTCAAATAAATCAAATCATCTAACAGCTCTTAGTTATTACTTTCACATGAAGACTACTACACCTGATTTTTCAATCAGTTTTCAAATCACATGAAATTCTTTATTGAAAGAAATGAAATAATACCTGTGAATTTTTTGATGAATTAGGTGAGTCTATAACAACAGTAATTTTTGGGGACAACAAGTTTAAATCGTTAGGTTTTGGCAACAAGTCCATAGTTTGTGTATGTGTGACATGCCTTTCAGTGGTTTGCTCAGATGGTTGTGGAACAGAAGAACTTATCTGTTTATGTATTTCGGATTTTTGGCTCCTGTCTCTGGGTGATTCAATCTTTAAGGTAGCAACTTTAACATTGGGAAAATCTTTCTGTTCATGAAATGCTGCAATGTTGTTATCATCACCGGTTTTTTGTACCTCAGGTTTCTCAACTTTATCTTTCGGAGATTCGGTCTTCAAGTTAGTGATTTGAGCATTGAACAAATCTTTCTTCTCAAGAACTGCAGCTGCATTATCATCATCAACTATCTTCTTTACTTCAGTTTTTTCGTTCTTTTCTTTAGGCGATTCCGTCTTTACGGTAGCGATTTTAGCATTGAAAAAATCTTTCTTCTCATGGAATGCTGTTGCGTTATCATCATCAACTATCTTCTTCACTTCAGATTTCTCGTTCTTTTCTTTGGGCGATTCCGTCTTTACGGTAGCGATTTTAGCATTGAAAAAATCTTTCTTCTCATGAAATGCTGTTGCATTATCATCATCGACTATCTTCTTCACTTCGGATTTCTCGTTCTTTTCTTTGGGCGATTCAGTCTTTATTTTAGCATTGAAAAAATCTTTCTTCTCATGAAATGCTGTTGCGTTATCATCATCGACTATCTTCTTCACTTCCGATTTCTCGTTCTTTTCTTTAGGCGATTCCGTCTTTAAAGTAGAGATTTTAGCATTGAAAAAATCTTTCTTCTCATGAAATGCTGGGTTGTTATCATCTTCCCCCGTTTTCTGCACTTCAAATTTTTCGTTCTTCTCTTTTGGCGATTCGGTCTTTGAGGTAGCAGTTTTAGCATTGAAAAATTCTTTCTTTTCATAAAATGCTGATTTATTATCATCTCCCATCTTTTGTACTTCGGATTTTTCATTCTTCACTTTGGGCGATTCAGTAGTAGCAATAATCTTGGCATTAAAAACATCTTTCTTCTCAGAAAACGCTGATTTGTTATCATCTCCACTCTTTGGCGCTTCAAATTTCTCGTCTTTTTCTTTAGGCGACAACGATTTTGAATTGGCGATTTTAGCATTGAAAAAATCCTTCTTTTCATGGAATGCTGCTTTATTATTGTCATCGAATTTCTCGTTCTTCTCCTTGAAGGATTCAGTCCTTGCCATAGTCGCTTTAGCTTTGAAAAATTCCTTCTTCTCATGAAATGCTGCTTTATTATTGTCGTCGAACTTCTCGTTCTTCTCCTTGAAAGATTCAGTTCTTAACATAGTGGCTTTAGCAGCGAAAAGCTTCTTCTTCTCACTGAATGAAAGAGATTCATAAGATTCATTTTTCTCACGATCCATTGCTGCAATATTGGGAGAAACCTTCACACTACTGTTATCACTTAAATTTCCATCTGAAGCTTCCAAACCATTCGGCTTCTTGCCTACCATATGTATGCCTGCAACTTCCCTCCCCATAACACTGCATGATACAATAATAATTAAGAAAATCCATCACCTCCAAGATGCAAATTTCATGAAAAACACAATAAAAAAATGTGGAAACTCAAGTTAACTTCATGTAGAAGTCGATATATCTGTGAGAGTCAATAAATAATTTGATAGGTTTTACTAAATTATCATGTAACGACTCTCAAATATTGAATTCACATAAAATTAACTGCACCTGAATTTCTACACAAAAAAAGATGTAATTAATAAATATTATGATGTCATTACCAGAAGAAGTGTTTATGTCATTTTGAGCATTGTTAGCAAGTAGCCTGAAATTTTTGAAACAAAAATGAAAAGAAGTATTCATCTTCAATTAGTGTTGATTCATTATATTAAGTGGGACAAATTGCAGAATCATTCATTAACATGCATACAGATTGATTTAGAAGGGGAATACATGCATTAGTTGAGGAAAGAGAACGTACCGTAACAGCGGAATGGGTTGCGATCAGACAAGACAGGATCTCAAAGGAGTTGAGCGCTGTTTGTTCCTTGTTTGTTGTTGCGAAATGGAAAATTTTCAAGTTTGAGATATTCCTTTACTTTAGGGGAGACTCTCTTTTTAGTCTTCTTTTCCTTTTAATTCTTTTCTAATTCCTGTTCCTATTCCTGCGTTGCTCTTTGTTTATATATAGATATAACTAACTATACGTGTGAATTCCTTGACGCCGTTAATTAACATGACAGCGAGGTTTCAACGCCTGAAATAATCCCCAAGTTTGTTGTAACAACATACCAATAAAACTTAACTTAATCATCTCTATCTTTAACAGGTGATGGGACACTAAACTTTCTTTTAAAAATTTAAGCAATGTTTTGTCTCATTCACCTTTTGGAGTTTTGGTTACTACACTAAGTTCAGTTTTTTGGCATTTTTTGTGTTTGGTTACATTGCAAGTATGCATGTTGCAACTGCACCGCAATAAGGAATTGGGTAATTGACCGTGAAAGAGATAAGCACCAAAGTCAACGTGAATATTCCACTTTATTTTATTTTAACGCCGATACCCCACGTCAACTTCTAACTATATATGTACAATTGACTCGTATGAAAAAGATGTTTATCGTGAGAAATAGGAATTTACAATCTTAGTCATTAAATTAAAAACACGGTTAAGATTGGATTTTTTATCTATAACAATATATAATGGGAAAACTCATTTTTGGTGTCCAATTTTTCTTTTCATTTTTATCCTTTTTAGTAACCTACCTCCAGTTACTATTCCATTTTTATCCACGTTCACCTCATTATAACTTCTCCACGTTAATTTCTCTCACATCACGTTACTGCATCAGTTACAAAATTCTACTACTTAATTCTCCACTACTGCATCAGTTAATTCCTCTCACATCAATTACTCCGTCAATTGTATTATTCCCAATTTTTTCTCTTAATCTCTCCCACTTCACTGGTTACTCCATATCTCTCCGTAATAGAAAAAATTTCTTTCATTTTTCCTCTGTCTTCTCCTGCATTCTTCTCACTTCGCCTAAATATAATGTAAAATCTTCTGTAATTTATTTTTTGTCATTAAATAAAAGTGTATAATTGTTTTTATATGTTTCTTTGATTAATTATAGTTGACAACATACCAATGGAAGATTCACATGGAAGTGGTCGACGAACTTGGCAAGACTATGCCAGACAATGAAGACAAAATATGAGTGAAGAACAGAGGCAGCAACACCTTGCCAGAAGGCGTGCCAGTTACCGAGAGAGTATTAGACGAGGAAAACAAATCGATACATCAAGTGGACTAACATGGCAACACCATTACAAGATATCACAAATATACCTCCTCAACAATACTCTATATCAGGTACTCTAAATTATACTTCTCAGTAACAAATTTATATTGTTAGTTTATTATTTAATATGAATTATTTTTTACGATATATCTATGTTACTGGACTCTTAGTACGTACCAATTATGTATAATCTATTTCTTGAGTGTACCCTTAAATTATCAAATTACATTATTTTCATCTTAATAATGAATTTTTTACATATACAGATACTCACAATAACACCGGAGCTGGTTCAAGTAATATACCAAACGATCCAAATATGGGTAGGAATCTTATATTTATATTTATTTAATTAATAATAATTTATTTTTCCTTAAATTTTGATTCAATAACTCTTTTATTATTGGCCTAAATAATATTATTATATTATCTTAAATGTAATTTACATCATTATAACTGTATTATTATAAGAAAAACATATATATATTCACTGTTTAATAATATATTTGTTATTAAATTTTCTTATTCTGTAAAAAAAATTTAATAGATAATTCTGGTATATTTTTTTAACTTTTTTTCTACGATTTAGTTTGTCATTTAATTTGAATTATTTCTACAGTATCTCTATGTTACCGTACTCTACCGAATGTACTTTTAAATTCTCAGCCTACATTATTTTCATCTTAAGAATAAATTTTTTAAATATTTAGATACTCATAATAAAAGCGAAACTGATTCAAGTAATAAATCGAATGGTAATAAATATGGATAGGACTCCTGTATATTTATTTAATTAATAGTAATTTATTTTTTCATAAATTTTGATTCAATAGATCTTCCATTATTGTCCTAAAATTTTCTCGCGCCGTATCATTATAAAAAAATTAAATTAGATATATGTTTAATATTATAATTGTAGCTTAAATTTTTTCACTGTATAACAAAAAAAATTAGTTGATAATTTCAATATTTTTTTAATACTTTTCCTTCTAAAAAATAAATATATCAGAAGTGATTATTTTTTCACTACATAAATTTAAATTGATAAATTTACTATTTCAATATTATAAGTTATAAATGCTACCAGTTTAATATAATTTTTATATTCACGAATTATTTATCTCTAAAGAAAAATTATACACTGTAAAATATAATCATTTAAAATATATTATTGTCGTTCCCAAACAGTCCAAATATGGGAAGAAATCCTATATATTTATACATATATCTATTTAATTAATAATTATTTATTTTTTCTTAAATTTTGATTCCATAAATCTTTTATTATTGGCCTAAATAATATTATTATAGATATTATTATATTGTCTTAATGTAATTTATATAATTATAATCTCAATTATTAAATAGTTTAATAATTTTTTAATATAATATTATACTGCCAAACAATTTTTATAATTGTATTATTATAAAAAAAATATATATGTTCAATGTTTAATAATATATTTATTATTAAAATTTAGTAGATAATTCTGGTATTTTTTAAATTTTAATTCTACAATTTAATTTGCCATTTAATTTGAATTATTTCTACAATATCTCTATGTTAATGTACTCTTAGTACTATTTATTTGTAATTTATCTATCGAATGTATTCTTAAATTGTCAACATACATTATTTTCATGTTAATAATAAATTTTTTAAATATTTAGATACTCATAATAAAAACAAAACTGATTCAAGTAATTAGACTAAATGGTAATAAATATGGATAGAATTCCTGTATATTTATTTAATTAATAGTAATTTCTTTTTTCATAAATTTTGATTCAATAGACCTTCCATTATTAACCTATATAATATTATTATAAGAATAAATAAAATGTTCTCGCATCGCATCATTATAAAAAAAATTATATTAGAAGATATATGTGTTTAATAATATAATTGTAACCTAAATTTTTTCACTATATAACAAAAATAATTAAATTTTCGATATTTTTTTTTATACTTTTCCTTATCAAAAATAGATATATCAGAAGTATTAATTTCTTCACTACATAAATTTAAATTGATAAATTTACTATTTTTAATATAATTATTATGCTACCAGTTTAATATAATTTTTATATTCACGAATTATTTATCTCTAAAGAAAAATTAAATACCGTAAAATATAATCATTTAAAATACATTATTATCGTTCCAATAATATGATTGCTATTATTCACATGCTCATAATAATAGTGGTCCAATTAATATCTAATAGAATTTTACGTTTCATATCTTTTTTAATATTCTACAATTCTTTTAAACGTTTTATTTAATACACAAAAAAGGTTAAAATATTTTTAATAAATATATATAACATTGAAAAAAATAAATGATAATTTCTTCACTTAATAAATCTATTATACGGTTACACTTGAATTTTTTTTCAAATGGTGACTTCTTACAGGAACTCTAACTGCCTATCATGTATTTGTATTTTACGGTCACTATCTATTTTTTTAGTTATTCAGCGTTTGAATAATTATGATATTAATGGGTATTTTACGTTTTCTATTACTTCCAATCAATTTAATTTGGTATGATTTGTTTCTTTAAAAGTAACCTCTCAATTACCACTGATAGTGTACAGACTTAATTTAATGAAAAATTTTATAACTTTGTTGATGTGTTCTTTTTGCATACTATCAGAAATTCATGGAAATAGATCTGATCAAAACAGTAGACGTGAAGAAAATGTAACTGGTTAGTATTGTACTTTTTTTTCTTTATATATTTACTATTGTGACATAATTTTAATAGGTAAATAAATTTATAAAAAAAATTTATTTTATCCTTATCTGTTAGCATATTAATGTATTCATAGTAAACATTAAGTGTGAGCATAATTAGTGTTAAAAAAATTATTTATTTAAGATCATTACAAGAACCAATTATAAAAAAAGAGTGCCAGTGCCTAACAAAAAAAAATTTTAAATCTATACACAAAAATTTTTTATAAAAATCAATAAAATACTTAAAATATTTATTTGCCAATTAAAATAAAAAATATGTAAACTTTAGCAAAAATAATAAAATAGGTAATTTAAAAAATTTTATATTTTGTTGAATCATTCTGTTATAATTCACACAAACATGACTTTATACAATAATTAAATAAAATGTAAAAAAATTTATTTATTTATAAGATCATTACAAGAACTAATTATAAAAAAAGAGTGTCCGTGCCTAACAAAAAAAATTAAAATCTATACACAAAAAATCTATAAAAACCAATATAATACTTAAAATATTTATTTGCCAATCAAAATGAAAAATATGAAAACTTAAGCGAAAACGAAAAAAATTAATTTAAAAAAATTTTTTTTTGTTGAATTATATGTTGCTCTGTCTCGAAGTATTTCTCAGTCAACTACAAAAATTTTAGTCAAAGAAGGAAAAATAGATGGAACAAGTGGAGAATTTACCAGAAATGTAGTTTTCAAAGAAATATTGTTACCTTCCCCACAGGTAATTTATGTTCTTAGTAAGTGTGTGTAGTTACTTCTTGGTACAATTCAGTCTACATATAATTTTAATCTTTAAATCTTTTTCATTGATATATATATCTATGTATACAAACTTTAATTTATTGAGGATTAACGACTAATAATTTTTTAATAGACAATTTGAGTTCAAAGGAGCTCATCAATATATGCCAGGAGATAAAGACAACCACCTTGAACATTTGTTTTATGCAACAGGTACGTACTAATTATCATTAACTAAGACATACTATATATATACTAGAAATATATTAACAAATATCAATTATAGGAAGAAGGATTCCAAAATCTCTGGAGTGTATGGAAAGATGAGCAAGCAATTGCATCAATCCAACCAATAGACAATAAAGTAATTTTTTAAATTAATTACTGTCAAAATTGTATTCAATATACATACTTCTATTTCTATGTTAGTAATCATAATCATATGTTATCTAATAGGTTCATTCCCTTCAAATTTATTCTATTGGCTGGGGAGGAACGGTTAAAACAGACAAGACCCAATTCTGGAAGATGATAAAAAAGGAAATACTGCTCCAACAACATACAAGGTAACACAATCATCGTAATCAGAATGTTATTGATATGCCTATTATCTATCCCCTTCTATGTTCTTCTTTTACTAATAAAATATGAAGGAAAAAAGTATATGCCTAAAATATTAAAAGATTACTCTGAGATTGTAACGGAGATTATGTTTCTCATGTTGAATAAAGTTACAAAAAATAATTTTAAACTACGGATAATAAATTAAACAATTTTCTTTTTCCAGCAACAAACTCATAGGAGCGGAATCAACTGATGTTAGTAAAGAACAACATTGCAGGTACCTATCATTAGATTAAGAAACCACCCAAAATAGAGGTAATATCGGATACTTATAGATTTGAATGCTCTACAGAGCGTTTAATGGCTTCTTTTGTTGTGCATGTGTAGGAAATCCAACCTCAAACAAGAAATTTCAATTTTGCAGGTTTTATATTTTTTATTGTTAACTTTTCGTTCAAATATAATGAAATTTGTATTGGCATATGGTATATTTTATTGATTTCTAAATTTTGTAGTTCTTCAAGGCTCAAGAATCTATTGATAAGGAGATGTATGAGGAATTGCTAAAGATTTTTTCTCGGTACAAATTCAGAAATTACTTTAGATTTATCTTAACGTTTTTACTTATAGTTTGATATATAATCACAAAAAAAAAGGCATAATTATTTTTCTTCTTTACACTTTTTGTAGGCACAAGAAAGATTCTTCAAATACAGATCCGTACTTTGGTTTACCATTTAAAAAAAAAGTCCCTAAACAAAGAAAAAAAGTGACTTTTAAATATGGCTCATTTTTTGTAAACAATCGTATTTTTCTATTTATTTTTATGACTTTGAGTTAGATAGAAAAAGATAAAATAATATTGTAATAATTATTTTATATGAATTATGTTATTTGTAGATTTGTAGATAGGTGATGTATGTGTTTATTATAATTAAATCATTTTCATATTGTTATTGTTTATAGATAGGTAATATATGATTATTTTAATTTGAACATTTTTATATTGTTATAGATTATTCTATATTATTATTTTTATGTTATTCGAATTTAACATTTTAAAATTCATTGAAATAATTAACTTTAAATCCCATAAAAAAAGCGGCTGTAGTGCCTGTTGAGCCGCTAGTTTACATAAATTAAATATATTATTTATTAAAATTCGTAATACACATAATATTTATTGATATATACAATTTTACACATTTTGAATATAGTGACCTAAAACACGTTAGACATTTATCTTAATACTTCTGATTTAACAAAAATTGAATACATCACAACTCGAATATAGCATAATTGCAAAATTGTGCATATAACGGGTACTCAATACTTGAGATATAGGTATAATATATTTAATATTAGTGTATATGAGATATGTATATTATTTAATAATTTAACTATAATATTACGCACTCGTATTATTCTACTCGTAAATTAATTAAATATTCAATTTAAAAATAAAATTTGTAAATGCAAAAAATTAATTTTTTAAAATAATAAAAAATTAATAATTTTATTTGAACCGATTTAAAAAAAATAAAAACTGATCTTTTTGTTACTATTATTAATACGTATGCAATTTTAAATCACTAGTTTTAAATTAGTCAAGGGACACAATTCACTTCCAATTTTAAATCCCGCTTGCGTGATAAGGTTTGGGTATTATCCCGCTTGCGTGTTGATTTGATAATTGTTTTAAATAAGGACGATGGTATCATCTCGCTTGCTAAGAGCGTAAACTACTATGCAAAGATGGTGATTTTGTCCGGCCTGCGGTGAGGTTGGTGGTGTTATTCCACTCACGAGAAAATGAAATTGATTACTTAATAGACAGTTGGGTCTAAATGACCGAAGTGGCAAGGTTTGAGTGTTATACCGCTTGAATACTGATGTGATATTTATTTCGGGTAAGGTCGGTGGTCTTATCCCACTTGTTCGTGGATGTTAACTGAATACTTGTTATGGCAAGGTCGTGAGTTTCATTCCGCTTGCGTATTGGTTTGGCACTGGCATCAGGCAAGGATGGCGGTGTTATCCCACTTTCATGATTGCAGTGTCGTTGTGGAAATTGTGGTTTTGTCTCGCCCACGGTGAGAACAGTGACATTGCCCTGCTCACGATTAGGCAAGTTGAGGATGAAGGATTTCCTCTCTTACTATGATAGACAAGTTGAAGTGAATGATTCCCTCTCTTATGATGTGATTATGATTAATGTTGTGAGGACGGTGATTTCATCCCATTTATGAATAGACAAGTTGAGGATGAATGATTTCTTCTCTTGTTGTGATGTAGATGTGAAAAAGGTGGAAATACAGACTCCTTCGTATTAATCCCCCTGAGTTAAGGGAGGGTGAAAAGACACTCTTCTTCTTATTGATTTTTCTACATCTCTCTCTAGTTGTAAGGTGGAAAGACACACTCCTTCGATGTGCAAAGGCACACTCCTTCGTAATTCCTCCAAGAGAAGTTGGAAAGGCACTTTCCTTTGTTTATGTTCTTCCTAGGGGATGTGCAATCGATAGACGATATCCGGGTTAGATACCGGGTGTGTCGGGTTCTGACAATTTAATCGACATGTAAGCTCATGGCCAATAGGATAGACATACATCATGTGCATTCGTTTGTAATTGTTTGGGTGTGCATAATTGTTTGGTTTGCCTACTTGTTCATCTATCTGCTACTTGCATTACTTGAACTAATTGTCTTTGTTATGATTGACTTGTATATTTTGTTTGTGGTTGATACTATTGAGACTTGTTGAGACTATCGAGACTTGTTGAGAAAATTAAGATTTACTGGGATTATTAAGACTTATAAGACTAAAAATATTGATAAGGATCAGGGGCGGAGCTAGAAGAAATATTAGAGGGGGGCCAAAAATATTTACACACTAAAAAAAGACTAAAATAAAATTTTAAGGGGGGGCTAAACTGAAATTTACATATAATTTACATGTAAAAAATTAAAATTAGGGGGGGCGATTGCCCCCCTTTGTATGTATGTAGCTTCGCCCCTGATAAGGATGACTGTTTAGTACTGCCAATGTAACACCCTTACTATTATAATGTTACGCTTCCGACTGCACCACTCTAATAGTGAGAAGTATTATGACGACTTCATATACTTAATAATAAAATAGAAACCTTTGACTTGAAACCGTATCACTGTCTTTTTTGAAAAAAAAAACGGAAAATACTTTTTCTTGAAAACGAACAAGCATATACATATGTACAAAACTTCTTACTCAATCAACTTACAACTATTATATACATACATGTCATTACAGTCATGACTCCTATCCTTCTTACGATAATATAATAATATAGGGGAGGAAAATCTATAACATATGTATGCATACAGATTTAAAAGCAAATTATAAGTGGAATCTTTTTTTTTAAGTGCACAGATTTAATTTAGGTTTAAAAATCAATTCTTTTCTAGATTCTCTCTATCCATCTTTCTCTTCTTTTTTTCGTACGCTCTTTTTCTCTCTAATTGAGTACATAAATGGAGTGGTGACTAACCAGGAGGAAGAAACAAGGAGCTCACTGCTGATAGAAGCAATAACGGTGACTGCTGATAATATAAAAATGAGAGAGAGAAAGAAAAAGAGGCAGAACGAAGCAGAGAAGAAGAAACAACAGAGTGACGAGAGAGAAAGGAAGAGGAGTGAGGTGGCGATGGCGATAGAGGCGACGCTAATAGATTCGTAGAACAGCGTCACAGTCGCTTCTTTACTGAGGCAACGACGGCAGGTGCTGCAAATGCATCGAAGCAGTTCGTTACAATGTCATTATACATCGGGGATCTGGACCCTGACGTTGATGAGAACCTCTACGATTTGTTCGACCAGGTCGGACAAGTAGTTTCAGTTTGTTTTGTCCCCACTATTTTCTCAAAATTATTTTTGTTTTGTTTCGTTTATTTGAGTTTATTTTTTCTTTTTATATGATTGTTTGTATGAACAAATGGAGTGTCATTTATTTAGGACTTTTGGTATCATTGTGAAATTATTTTCAAGTTTTACTCTTTGTTGTTCATTTTTGAAATTGTAGATACAGTTGATTTAGGAAGTTTTTTCGGATGTTGTTGTAATACGAAAACAGCCCATTGGATTTTTATGATGAAAGAAGAGAAGAGAAGAGAAAATGCTTAATCCACGGATAAAGGCATTTGATTTAGGCAGTGACTTGACTACTTGCTGATCGCCCGATTGAGGTTACATAATTTCCAGTAAGTATAGATGATTTGTGTGTGAACTACTTTGGTAAGAATAATTGATTGAGACAAAGACAAATTTTTGTGTTTTTATGTGTTTGAATTAAGAAAAAACAGGTTGAAAGTAATCTTTTCTAATTGGAATTGTCCATGATTCCTTTAAAAGAAGAAGTTAGTTTAGTAATTTTATCTAATATCAACAAACTAGAAGAATTGATTTTCGATCATTGGAATATGTAAAATAGATCATTTGTGGTTTCTAATTGTGGAACTTAGGTAAACTTAAATAGTAAAACTCAACTCAAAATCGATTCAGTGAGTAAACATGTAAATTGAGGAGTGTTAAGGGCCATCAAGTTTTGTAAGTTGTATCAATTAATTAGCCATTATTAATGTTTTTAATGGTATGAAATTACATCTAATAATATAGGATTGCTTACTTTTCTTTTGTTGGTTAAGTGCTGGCCAGATTTTAATAAAACTATTGGCCCTATAGACTTTCTCTAATTTTAGAATTTGATACCCTTTCAATATCCACTGCATCATTGTAGCTATAAGTTGTGGTTATTTGTATACGTTTCTTAATCAGAACTAATGAATGATCTAATTTGTATTACTATTTTCAATCCAATACTGATTACTTGGAAGAGGATCTGAAGTGTGTGATTGCCGAAAACAAAAAATTGGCTGAAATACTTTTTTTGTGCTTGTCGAAATAATTTTATCTCTAGGTTTATTATTGTCATTTAATTTTTCAAAACTTTTTCTTACAATTCTAGAATTAGAAGTAGATGACATCCAGGTTGTGTGATTGTGTCCGTTGAAGTAGATCTTAATTCACTTCTCTTTTGCTAGAAAACTTAGTTATTGCAAAGTCATCTTTAACATAAATGTTTATAGACTTAAATATTAGCCTCTCAACTATGTTTATATATTTTTTAAAAGTTTATATAATTTTACTTTAGCTTACTCTTAAATATTAGAAAGTTACATTTTTATTTAACATAACAATATAAGAAAACAGAAAAAAAAAATTAGACCCTTTTTTTTTTCCTATCTTTATTATGCATGTGTTCTACTATGTTGTCTTAATTGTGTGTTTTTATCTGAAATGAAAATTAGTATAATTGATTCTGAGACCAAAGCTTTAGAATTTTCGGCTTTGTATGAGAATGATGATAGCACCACAAATATATCATTTACTTCTCGTAATAATCATCATGTACAAACATTACCTTTAATTTTGTTAATTTTTTTGTCTTTTAATTTATGTTATTTTAAACCATAGATCAGTATTAATGTTATTATTACTTTGGAATTTTGAAAAATTAAGGATTTTTATTTGAAATGCATAATAATTTTTATATTATCTATAAATTTAAAGCAAGACATTTATTACTATTAACACAAAAAAAAAAATATAATAATAATTATGTGCTAAAAAATTAGGGTGGTAAGTTTGGTGTTAGTCGCAATTTTATAATTTTATAATGTTTGGTGTTTTTTTACTTTTTTTTTATTGTATTTAAGTTTTTAGTAAATTTTAAAATTCACCTATTCCAATAGTATTTAACTATTTATATATGTGATGGCAAAATATTAGTTTTAATATATATATATGGAGATAGGTTTTTTCATGTGTATTTATGAAAGTATTTTTTTTTAATTGAATTTGGATCCTCTAAATTTTTAATTTTATTTTAGAGGATAAAGTGTGATCTTCTACTCTTAAATAGTTTCTATTTCATATTTACTTTTGGTCCCACTTATAAAATAAATGGTGAAAAATTACACTTTACTTTCTAAAGTAAAATTCAAAATTTAGAGAATTCAAATTTTTTTTATTGGGGTTGTCCATGGTTCTTTTAAAAGAAGAGATTCACTTAGTAGTTGCATCTATAAATCAGGGACGGATTCATATTCATGGATGTGGGGGCAAGTTCCCATTAGAGTTTAACATTTTTTTAACTAATACATAATAACAAATTTTATTTGTCCTCACTATATAATTAAATTTGAATCCACTATGATTGAATTTCACTCATCAACTTCAATTATGTAAAAACAAATAGTAATTCAAGATTCAAATGAATTTGTTACAATAACCTTTAAAAAGAAGGAGCGAAATAATTATAGATTTGTTATTTTATAATTGTAACTAATAAATAAATTTAAAATTTAAAAAAATCTGTTTATATACTTAGTATATATATACATACATACATATATATATATATATATATATATATATATATATATATATTATTTGTTCAAAATAGAGGTATCTACTAATTTAGTATCCAAAAGATTTAGGCGCAGATAAAATAATTCTTAAATGATTTAAAAACTGCGATAAAAATAACTAATACATATTATATTTATTAAAAGTGACAAAAAACTTTTGTATTTAACAAATGACATATCTATTTAATCTAAATTGTTTTATCAATATTTGAATAAATATTTAGAAAATGCACAAAAATATTTAGAGCAAAATTTGATCTCTAAATATTTTTTTATTTTTTTAAAAAAATTAGTCATTCACAATAAAAAATAAAAAAAAATTCACTTGACATAAAATTATAAATTTTTGAAAATGAAAAGATCTTATTTTTTTAATATTTCTTGCAAAAAATTGTATCAAAATATGACATCTAAAGTCTTTTTTTTAGAATATATATATTTAATGTATATCTAATTTTTTGAGACTTATTTGTTGTTAACACTTTTTAGAATTATTTTTTGTTAGCGATGTAAATTTTTTTATACTATTTTGATTGTTTACTCGTTTAAAATAATAGGTTTCAAAATATTATTCTCTCTTCTATAAATTACCACTAGATTAGCATTTTAATTTTAAAATAATAAAAATATTTGGTTGTCAATAAAATTTACTCCAATATTGATTAGATTTGATTACAAATATATAAAATTATTCTGCTAAACTAATTTTAAATTAAATAAATTATCTTCTTAAACTAATTTAAACATTAAATTAAGAATGACTAATAAAAATATTAATCTTATATTGACTATTAAATAAAAAATGGTTAAATAAATAATATAATAATAAAAAACATTAAAATAATACTGTTTATTTATTGGTGTTTTTTTTAAAAGTTAACTTTAGTTTTTTCTATAACAATATCAGTTGATTTTTTTTTAAATATGAATATTATAAAGAATCGATTTCATAATCGTATGAGAGATGAACTTTTAAATGATTGTTTAACAATATATATAAAAAGATAGACATTTAATTATATTGACAATAAAAAATTTAATTTATATATTATTTTAATATTTTAATTTATTGATTAAATAATTTAAAGATTAATTACGTTTATAATAATAAAATATAATTATAAAAATTATTATCATATTATGTATATATTCTCTTCAATCACAAAATTTTCATTGTTGTCTATTAATAATAATTTGGAATAAGTATGATTTTGGTCCTCAACGTAGGGGTTGAAAATATTTTTCGTCCCTCGCCTTTTTTTCGCTCCAAAATGGTCTCCAAAATTTCAGTTTGTTTTAAAATCGTCTTTCGGACAAAAATACCCTTCTCCCTTCACCCCAAAATCAACCACCACCACCACCACTAGAACAGAAGCCCAACCAGAACCACCACCACCACCAGTATCATCATGGTCATCATCATCATCAGAACTTTTTCCAAAATCAAACAAAAGTTCAAACTGAACAAGAACCCACCACCACCACCATCATTATCATCATGGTCATCATCATCATCATCAACATCAGAAAAATCAAAATCAAGCAACATGAATAATCAACAAATTCAGCAACAATAATATTCCAAATTCAAATTTCAGCAACAACAATATTTCACAACAAATTTCACAAAAAATCCAGAAATTTCACAAAAAAATCAGTTCACAGAAATGGTGGTGGTGCGGTGGTGCAGGGCGGTAGAACGGAGGGGCAGCGAAGAAGAAGAAGAAGAAGAAGAAGAAGAAGAAGAAGAAGAAGAAGAATAAATGGTGGTGGTGCGGTGGTGCAGGCAGCAGAGCGACGGGGCGGCAAAGAAGAAGAAGAAGAAGAAGAAGAAGAAGAAGAAATGGTAGTGGTGCGGTGGTGCAGGACAACAGGGCGGCAGGGCGGTGGTGCGACGGCGGTCCCCCTTCTCTCCCCCCTCCCCTTTCCTGTGCCCTCCCTTTTCTTTCTCTCCCCACCCCCTTAGCCCCTTTCTGTATCCCTTTCTTTTTTTTTTCTTTTTTTTTTTATTTATTTTATATTTATTTTATTTTATAATTTTTTAATAAAGGATAATTTGGTAATAAAAAAATAAAATTGGTAAAAATGACGATTTTAAAACAAACTGAAATCTTGAAAATCATTTTGGAATGGAAAAAAATGAAGAACGAAATAAATTTTCAGCCCCTACATTGGGACTAAAATCATACTTATCTCTAATAATTTAGTGCAATATAATATAAAGTTATCAAAAGTGCATTAGCTATTTTCATTGTTTATAACTTTCAATTTCACCTCAAAAGTATTAATAAATTAGAGATGTAAGAAATACTAATTTCCTCTCTTCTTGATAATTATTAATCATCTTAACATAAGTGCTTTTGTTGTTGATTCAACTTGGTACATTTTATTATATCCTACAAATATGATATATCTCTATGTAAATGTGGATTTTGTCTCAAATTTTATTTTATTTATTTTTTTTGTTGAAGGGTAATCATATTAATGGAGTGTAAGATTTAAACATGATAGCCTTTTTAGAAGCAAAATCATAATCATTTATATATGAAAAATTTTAATTTGAATATCTTATATTCTTGATAATTGTTGTATTTGTTTCGAACTATAAAAGTACTTTATTTATTCATGGATAATGTATTGAATATTTGAACATAAATTCAAACTATTTATTTATTTTAAAATATTTTATATAAAAATTGGTGAGTTTGAAATCATTATTGTATTTTTTTTTAAGTTAAAATATTGGTTATAGAATGATTTATGTTTTGTTATATATTCATATATGAGCTTTCTGCGTATAGATTAAGAAAATAAAATAAAATAGATTTGTGAAAAAATATACTCGAGAATTAGAGAACATATTAGAAAAATATTATGAAAAATGTGTTTTAAAAGTTACCATTTAAAAAAAGTTAATAAAAATAACTAAATTAATCATTTAATTTGTATATTAAATAAATTAACTGTTTTAAAAAATATATATTAATTTTTTTGCAAAAAATTATACATAAATACAATAAAATAGATTAAATACATAATTTGTGTGTAGTGGGAGCTAAACACTAAAGATCTAATAATATAATTAAATATCACTTAATTAGTATTCATTATTTATATAGCTACAATAATATAAACTATTTTTATTAAAATTTTAAACACACAAATATAATAATTTTTTACATATAAATAAAATTCGTTAATATAGACTAGAAAAATGATAAGATTATTTCGTCTAAAAAATAAATAATAAAACAATTTTATACACAGTACAATAAACTTTTATGCACCAAAATTTGTTCAAATAAAAAATAACAACTATTAATATAAATGATCATGTACCAATAAATTTTTATAATAGATTAACATTTAGTCTGCACTTAGCGCGAATAAATTTAAATGTACTGCATAAAAAAATTAATATTTTATGAATAAGAGTCTTTATTAAGTTTAGTTAATATTTTTTAATTAATATCTTTTATTTTTTTTAAATCTTAAATTTGAATTTTAAATATTTAATCTTTCAAAAAAATAAATTAAAAAATAATTTTATACTTATTGGTCTTTATTAAAGTATTTTTACTTAAGTTTATATAATTAATCAATAATCAATATAATATAATATTGTTAGAAGAGTTCCCGAAGATATAATAGCATAATACCCAACAATAGCACCATCGCCGGTGCGCCACACTCTCTCTCCAAAACCCCAAACCCTAGATTCCCCAATTCCATCCCTCTTGTCGTAATTCTACCTCAGCTCGTAACCAAGGTAGTTTTAAACAACACCACTCACTTCTATTCTTTGGTTGATGACAATGAGCTAGCTGGCATTTCTTTTTCTCGCATCTGATTTTTCCCCAAATTTCTTTACGATATTGTTTGTGTTGTAGTAGTGGAATCAGTGAAACCCTATGGCTGATGCTGAAGTTGATCAGAACATAGAGGAACATGAGGAGGAGGAAGAAGAGGAAGAGGAAGAACAAGACCAAGACCAAGACCAAGTGATAGAGAACGTGGAGCATGAGGAAAACGAAGGGCAGGAGGTGGCGGAGGAGGAGCCCGTCGCGGAGGCTGCAGCAGCAGCAGCACCACCACCAGAAGTAGCAGCACCAGCAGGGGGAACTGGTGGTGATGGCGGCGGCGGCGAGAAGAAGTGGCCCGGGTGGCCAGGCGAGAGTGTGTTCCGTATGTTAGTTCCTGCGCAGAAGGTTGGAGGTATTATTGGACGTAAAGGAGAGTTCATTAAGAAGATTGTGGAGGAGACACGTGCTCGCATTAAGATTCTTGATGGTCCTCCTGGAACTTCTGAAAGGGCTGTAAGTAATCCTAATTTCCCTTCTATCAATTGGAAGTATAATAACTTGAATGCATGCTGGTGACTCGTTAAGCTCAAGCTTCTTTATTATTGCCCTGGAAGGATGGTTTTGTTGTTGCTTAAGCTAATTGCTATTGATGGAGAATTATTGATATGGGATCTCTTATTTGTTCTTTCTGATGTTTTCCTTGCTCCATTTGGTTGATGATATTGGTTATTAGAGCAGTTGATGGGTGATGATATTATCTAATTTTTTACCATGGATTTTACTAGTGATTGTGGTTATTGCTTGCATGTTGCAATTATAAATTCAGGTTTATCATTTTTTAATATTTTTACTTGATTTAATATATATAGCAGAAAAAAAGAAAGAAAGAAAAAAGAGTGTGAATTGACATGTAACTATGTAACTTTGTAAGACTCTAGATAAATTACGTAATCTGCCACCCAAACTGCTTCTAAGTACTTAGAATATAAATAATGGGCAAAA
The DNA here is from genome assembly GCF_014773155.1 of Arachis stenosperma. Taxonomy (NCBI): domain Eukaryota; kingdom Viridiplantae; phylum Streptophyta; class Magnoliopsida; order Fabales; family Fabaceae; genus Arachis; species Arachis stenosperma. The sequence goes on along the minus strand of NC_080382.1, from coordinate 4,019,094 downwards.
AACACAGTTCATTTACATACTACAAGCATAGTTCTTTTGGAAGAAATGGAACATTATCTAATGTGATTGAAAGTTTGCCAAAGATGTTAGAGAGGAGAACAGAGTGAGGCTCTGTCTCCTTGTCAATCTTTAATAAAAAATTTCAGTCTTATGTTTTAGTAGGTAGATGTTTACATGAAAGTATAAAAGCAACCAAGAAAATTCACATGGTCAAAGGGGTAACCTTGCTTAAATGTACTACAATAGTAAAGAAACCAATACAAAGCAAATGAAGCGAATTCCAAAAAGAACAATGCTGGCAAGAATCCCTAAAATATTAATTTAATTCTAACAGAAAATGAATCTGTGCAGGTTCAATGTCCCAATTTTAAAGGCAACGACTCAATCATCATTTAGATCCCAATCTTGAAGAACCAAAGATCCAGATGCAAGGATCAGCTTTGAGCGTTGCAAAGTGCTGAAAAGTTTATTTATTTGTAGACATTTTGTACCAAAGTACCACGAAGCTCTGCATTTCATCTGGTAAATTCAGAACCTCGATGATTGATGTCTTGCCTCAAGCAGATTGCAAGCAATGAAAAAACAGCTTATTGCCAGCTCTTATACAATATTAAAATCACCATGTATTAAAACTGAAGTATTTTTATTATCATACATATGATTAAAAGAAAAGGATTAAAAAACTACCTAAGTTCTAACTATATCAATCAATTTTCCTCTTAACACACAGAGCTTCGCTATGTATTAATGATTTTAGTTTTTCATAGTAGTTCTTCAATAGAAATCCTTGCCATACTGATCTATAACAAGCTAAAATGCATTATACTAAACCAAGACTTGGTCATTGAAGAATTAGAAGGCACTTCCACTTTGACATGTGTCTTACATCTTGTGTTATGTTACAAATTAGTGGTAAACTATAAAGATTATTTTCCACTATGAGACTTCAACCTTTTGCAAGCTTTGGATTTAGTAAAATGTAAAATATTAGCTGGTTTAGTTGATCAAACAAAAATAGTAACTTTTTTTCTTAATGGAACATTAGGGCCTTAGGGGTTATTCCATACATTGGTAGAGGGAAGGGATATCATAAATATGGTTGAGGAAGGTTGTTCCTTCTGGTATTTTGCTGACAAGTGAGGATAGTTAAGGATTAGTTGGGAAAGAAAATATACTAGAAGGTGGATCAGCCATTGTTCTAAATCCTCTAAACTATTGAAATTTTATCATTGAAAATCGTTTCTTGTATGCTTTTGTGTTGAGATTTTAGCTGGCATGCAACATGCTTGGGGTTGGTGTGTTTTATTGTTGGTTAAAGATATATATATTTTTTCTTTTTTTTGCAAGCATTGGACAGAATGTTTAGGATGATGATTTTTGTTCACGTTGATCAGGTAATGGTATCAGGAAAAGACGAGCCTGATTCATCTCTTCCTCCTGCTGTGGATGGGTTATTGAGAGTTCATAAGAGGCTTCTTGATGGTTTAGAGAATGATTTCTCCCATGCTTCTTCAGGTGTGGCCGGGAAGGTTTCTACAAAACTATTGGTGCCAGCATCACAAGCAGGAAGTTTAATTGGGAAGCAAGGAGGAACTGTAAAATCTATCCAAGAAGCATCAAATTGTATAGTTAGGGTTCTTGGAGCAGGTTCTCGTTATATTTCTTAAAATTTTTGTTAATTATTATTATTATTATGTGTTGTTGCGTAATTATGTTTCTTCTGCCCCCACCGCCCACCCAAAAAAAAAAGAAAAATTCAAAACAAAAGAATTCTTTCTATCCATGAACTTTTATGGTGGTTTCTCACATATTTTGCTGTGTTTTTTCCTTTAGTCCTTGGTTAGGCTGTGACATTTTCTAGTTGCTAAGCATATGGTTGTCTACTTGTCTTACTATTCTGCAGAAGATCTTCCTGTTTTTGCTCTTCAAGATGATAGGGTGGTTGAAGTACTAGGGGATCCCACTGGGGTTCACAAGGCAATTGAACTTATTGCATCCCATCTAAAGAAGTTTTTAGTTGATCGCTCTGTAATTCCAATTTTTGAAATGAATGTAAGTGTGTGATTTTATCCGAATAATTTATCGTTTTGACAAACTGAGGCATTTACATAAACTGTTATTTCTCCAGATGCAAATGGCAAATCCTCATCGAGTGGAGCACATGCCACCTCACCAATCATGGGGTCCACCTCAGGGTCTTCCTCCAAATGCCGGTGGAGGTCCTGGTTTTGTACCTACTCCTCAATACATGCCACCTCCGCGACCACTTGATAGTTACTATCCCCCAGCTGAAATCCCACCTCCAGTGGAGAAACAGCCCCATCACGGTATATCTGCCTATGGAAGAGATTCTTCAATAGGTGTTCATGCGTCTTCAAATACCCAATCTGCACCTTCCATAGTGACTCAGGTACCTACTAATTGCAAATTTGGTCTCTTGCACTCTCCAAAAGTGAATACATCTTTTTGTTGACCTCATTTTGCACTTGCTATTTTGTCAGATCACACAGCAAATGCAAATTCCCCTATCTTATGCCGATGCTGTTATTGGAACAGCTGGAGCAAATATAAGTTACATTAGACGGGCTAGTGGAGCTACGGTTACTATACAAGAAACAAGAGGTGTTCCGGGAGAGATGACAGTTGAAATTAGTGGAACCGCTTCTCAAGTCCAAACTGCCCAGCAATTGATACAGGTAATCCTCCTTATCCTGCATTTAACGGTTTAATTTATGCACCCAAACCACGTGGGAGCTTTGTACATTATAGGTCATCTTTTTGGTTTCAAGTAAAAGATATTCTAAGCTTTGGGATAATCTTAGCTTGATTTATAAGTATTTTAACCTAATTAGTTTGCATGGGAATCAAGCAACGTGATTATGAATTTGTGGTGCAGAATTTTATGGCGGAAGCTGGAGCGCCAACAGCGGCGGCAGCAGCAACAGGGCAGCAGCCACAAACAGGGGGACCTGGTGCAGATCAAGGATATAATTCTTATCAGGCTCATAGTTCTGTTTATGCATCTCCACCATCCAACCAAGGCCATACCGGAGGCTATGGCTCAGTTTATGGTGCAAACTATGGCTATTGAGCTGAGCAGTTCTACAAAATCTGCTCATTGTTGAAAGTGTAGAACTGATTTATGTAATAATTTGACGAACATTAGGACGCACTGCTAAATTATGCTTCTTTTTCTTCCTCCCTCCATTTTCCTGAATCTTTATGAATGTGATTTTTGTATGGCACTAGCTTTCTGTTTGTATTGGTAGTCATTTGGAAATGCTACACACACTATCCATGGCCTGATGTATTATTTACTTGTTTTGGAAAGTTGGTGCACCTATGACCATATGATGATACTCGCTCTGCGTCAATTAAGTGCAATTTCTTTCAGGGGGTCCATAATTACGTACTAGATAAATATAAAGTCATTGATACGTTTATTCACTTACACAACAATAAATGCCTAAATTTAAAGCCAGAAACTCTAAAGAAAGAGATACGTCATAAATCTAGAATGAGTATAATAATTCAGTAAATAAGAACATAAACCATAATTGTGATTCTTGAAAACGCCAAGTCAGCAAGTTCTTCGGTCGGTATTACTATGATTAGATTAGTCAGTCACAGCTCACATTGCTAAAGTTCACGCCGACCATCTACACATAGCCGACATATCTGATATCTAATCTCGGCTTTCAACTTACCATTACTTCCTTACAACGTTTATTCATTATTATAATTAATATAGTTATAACACATACGAATAATAACGGAACAATTATTTAATCTCTTGAAATTATTCAATTAAACGTGTTCTTAAGTGTTTTCTGCATTTTTTTAAAAATATTGGAAATATTGTAATATATTCAAGCTCACTCGCTCTCTTGCATGATTTGACCTTTTCCTTTCAACCTTTTACATAGTTGAAACTAATATGTACGTGTCATGGTATGTTCTGATCTCTTGCATTTTATTCCGTAAATATTGATATGATTGGAATGGAAGATGGAAAGAGATGGGCCACCTGTAACTGCTTTGTTACTTTCGGGAATGTTCTCTGTTCATAGATAGCTATAGCCTAAGGTTCCTTGTTTTCTAATCTTCCATGCGCCACAAATCAGACATTAAAATTAACAAAAATACTATTCGTATATTAAAATTAATTATTAATATATTTATATAAAAAATATATATAATTTAAATTTTTTAATATATATTTATATTTTAATATATATTTTATATCGATAATTAATTTTTAGTGATTGATTTGAATGTAAACGAAAACAAATAGGATGAGTGGAAGAATAAAATTGGTGTCCCAATCCTTTTTCTTTTCATTATAATATTGTTACTACTATTATTTATTTTCTGATACAATTACCAAAATGGGACATAAGAGATAACTTCTAGACTCCTAGTCAATGTTTTTCCGGGGTAGTTCCGGTATTTGAATATTTTTCTCTCTCTCTCTCTCTCTCTCTCAACACTCTTGAAGACCCTTTTTGTCTTTGTCGGCTTGTTTTACTTTATTTTTCAACTAGAAAGTAAATGTGTGTGTGCGTGGATTTACGTTGGAAAGCTTCAAACTTTGGGTTTGATTCTTTTTGGTTTACTTTGTTGATTATTTTGTACATCACTAAGCTCCAACCATCGCCACATACTAAGTGTTGATACCCTCTTGATGCCTCTGAATCTGATTGGACTCAACATTTACACATACATATATGACACATAATAATTACTAATCACTCCAATAAGGTATTTATCATACTTCTCTGATGTTATATAATTATATTCTTTCAGTTTCTGTAATAAATATAACTCCTTTGTTGATGTGATTCTCTATCTCCCATAATTATTCATTTATCTATTATCTTGTATGTAACGTTTATACTGTTTAAAGTTTCTGCAGCTGATCATAGTTGTATGATTTATAATAATAATAATGACTTCTTTTTCTTCAGGGTTTTCTGGATATTGATTCGTTTGTTTCTAATTTAGCATCTCAATGGGACTGTTTAGTGTTCATTGTATATCAAATTATCAATCAATATCGTGTAATTTTGATCTTATAGTATGCTGAATAAATCCTTCTATGTTCTAACTTTTTTTTTTTGTGCAATCAGTTTTGTCTTTTGCCTTGAAATTTGGTATCAAGTTTGATCTGTTTCAACTTTCAAGAAATTGGTTGCTCCCTTGATTCAATGGCGTCTTCTGGAGTGTCAACTGCCATGTTATCCAGAAATTTTAGCACATCATTGGCATCGGCATTGCTGGAATGGTTTCTGATCTTTTTCCTTTTTGTTGATGCTGTATTTTCTTATGTCATTACAAAGTTTGCTAGTTACTGCAAATTGCAAACCCCATGCCTCTTTTGTTCAAGGCTTGATCATGTGTTAGGAAAGCAGAAAACAGGATTCTATTGGGAATTGATTTGCAGTGCTCATAAATTGGAGATTTCTTCATTGGTTCTTTGTCGCGCGCATGATAAGCTTGTTAATGTTCAAGGAATTTGCCAAAACTGCCTCTTTTCTCTTGCTAACATCAATAAAACCAATGCTGAAAATTGCAACTTAGTAGGTAAATTTGGGGATGAATCTGCCTCCAGGTTTGATCAGGATCTATTACTTGGTGACCGGATTGAAACACGGTGTTCTTGTTGCAATGAGCAAAGGATTTTCAATTCTTATGATGAAAGATTGGCTTTCAGTAAGTCAATTGAGTCTGAAGTTGTGGATCTTGATGAGTTAGAAGCTGTTAGAGACAATTTACATGACAAGAAAAGGAGAGCAAAACCATCAGTATCATTCAGAGTTTCAAACCTTAGAAATAGCCAGCTTGACCCTTTGTCTCATGTAGGTTATACAGAAGTCAAGGTTACTTCTGATACTGAGTCTGAATCTGAACTTCCCTTATCCGAAGATGACGATACCAATATACCAGTTTCTGTAAAGGATGATACCAAGGAAGATGTAAAACTACCATGTGAAGACATAGAGCCTACCATCATTGATCTAAATAAGGCTTCAGGGAAGCCCAGGAGTTTAGCTCCTCCACTTGAGCCATTACTATCAGAGCCGGAAATTCAGTTAGAAAATACGGATACTCATGCTATAAAATCTGTATCAGAAGCAATGGGAAGTGAGAATAATGAAGAAGAACTTGATTGGCAACAGGCTGAAAAAAATGCTGATGCTACCACAGTATCAAAGGAAAGCTGTAAGTTATTCTCAGCTTTTAGTTTTCTGTACCATGGAACTCTTCTGTTTGAATAATTTAGGGGTGCATCACAATTTGTTAGCTGATGAAGGATTGAAGATGAATAGTTTATAGCCTACTTTAACCAAATCATTTTTCTGAATGAATAAAATAGTCAGTAACTCTATATTCATTTTTTATGTCTAAAAGTTTTAATGTCTAATTATATTAGGCCATAAGTTCATGATTTTTGGTACTTACAATGAACATTTTGTGCAATACTTTTATAGATGAATTGACAACAAATGAAGTTGGGCTAGCATCTGATAAAAGATCTGCCATGGATTGTGAGGAAATCATCAAGTTAGGCAATAAGCAAACAACATCCGAAGCAGGTTCTGAACCAAACCCGGTTTCTAGTGACAGTTTTCAGCAAAATCCCATTATATTGGATCTTGGTGATGCTTATAAGCTAGCTGTTGGTAACAAAGGAAGACAGTTATCCGGCATTCTTGCTGAACAATGGCTTGGTAAAGATTCTACAAGAGTTAGCGAAGATTTGAAGATGATGTTGTCACAATTCTCTGCCACTCGAGGAACTGATCTGTCTATGAATGATATCAGTCCCAGATTGTCTATAAACAGTGACGAAATGAAGAATTCTGATGTTTCTAACTCTACCGGAATGCAGATACTTCAAAAGATGATATCACTCGAGCGAAATGAGTCCGGCTTGTCTCTGGATGGAAGCATTGTGAGTGAAATCGAAGGTGAAAGCGCGGTTGACAGACTAAAAAGGCAAGTTGATCATGACAGGAAACTGATGAGTGCTTTGTATAAAGAGCTGGAGGAAGAAAGAAATGCTTCTGCAGTTGCTGCTAATCAAGCACTAGCCATGATCACAAGGCTGCAGGAAGAAAAGGCAGCATTACATATGGAAGCCTTGCAGTATTTAAGAGTGATGGATGAGCAATCAGAGTATGATACCGACGCTTTGCAAAAGGCGAACGATGCTATTTCTGAGAAGGACAGAGAGATTGAGGAATTGGAAGCAAAGCTTGATTTTTATAGGAAGAAATTCCCTGATGAATCAACGAATGAAAATGTTTTGGTGACAAACTTTGAGATGAAGGTGAAGGATATTGGATTGGATAACTCACAATGTTCTGCCATCGAAAGCGAAGAAAGTATTCTTGGAAAATCAGTTACTGAAAATCCTATTATATCTGACAAAGCTCAAGAGTTAGTCACATCTTTGGAGGGGGAAAATGTTCAACTTGTGAAAAATTCATCATTGAAGTTTCAAGAGGAAAGGCTGTATATTTCGGAACGGTTGAAGAAGCTGGAGAAGCAAGTTTACCTTTTCTTGAATATGCATCACTCAGAGGAGAAGTGCATCAATTCTGAAAGTTCTGGAAAGGAATCCCCAGTAAACTGCGAAAAGTTAGACCGCAGTCTCATGATGCCAGATTCTGTTTCCATATTAAAAATGAATTCAGATACCAAGGATTGTGATTACTTCTCATCCAAGGAACCTAAAGATTTCGACGAAAATGGTGATTCCCCTTTGCTCTGTGGAAATAATGATTTAGCTTCAACTGGAAATGTGATTCATAATTTCGTTGGAAGGCTTCAAATTCTTGAGGCAGACCTGAGTTTCCTTGAGCATAGTATGAACTTACTAAGCAATGGAGATGAAGGACTTAAATTGTTAAAGGAAATAGCTGATCATCTGCAACAGTTACGTCGAATCGGGATTAGAGAAATTGATCAACAAGATGTTTGATGTTGTATTTAAGGTTAGTAATTATTGTTAACTATTGCACAAGAAATCAAAGCATTTCCTTTTTATCCCTTAAAATTAGTTACATTGCTGCATGCTGCTTTTCTAAATTAACTTGTGCATGATAAATATGTGGTTTGACTTATATCAAAGTTTTAGGCATGATATAGAAAATATTTAACCTATGTTTTTTTTAAACATTTTACAGATTCATAGAGCAGTGCTCAGTGATCAGGAGGAAGGTAAATTGTACATTAGTAAACCAGGTTACCAGAGACTGGTTGCAACTGTACAGTAACAATAGCTTATTGCTTCCACTCACAAAATAAGGTAAAATAGAAACAGGATTTCAAATTATATATGGAGAGCTTTTTATTTATTTATTTTGTTTTTCATTTGTCCCCTGCATTTTTTTTTATTTGGGGTTAGCTTTCATGGAGCATTTTGCTCCACTGAGTTTGCATGGTTTTCATGTAGGATAAAATTTTTATACTTCAGTTTTGACATTTGTAAAAGATAACATGTACGTAAGAGTGATTGTTTTGTGTATCTCGCGTATTCTTGTATCAATGTGAGTATTTTAGAGAAGTGTGACCTAAAATTAGTATGCTATGTATTGTTGTTTTCACGTGGACAAATCATGTTAATACACGTGATACTATCGTTTGCTTTGACATGTCAGTGTTATTTACTGACACTTTGTTCTGACATGTGTCACTGATTATCTACGTCAACATAATTCTAGGACCAAATTTTAACTTGAGTGAAAATTGAAAGACTCGTTTTTGAAGTCTCGTTGCATGAAATGAAATACTAAAATTATTTTCCATCAATTGATTTGTCTAAATTTAATTTAATCAATCTAACATATACTAGTGACAATTTAAAGTGTGAATATAAAAATGTTTAAATTAATATGCTAAACTATAATTGATTCATTAAGATACATCATTACTTTCACCTCAAAGTACTCGATCTTTTATTTTTCTATTATGACCACTGTCTCTAACTGGTCAACTCATCATTACTCATCATCAAAACAGTTCAACAAGTCTCGTCAATTAAGCCCTATAAATATACTCCACAACCATGATAAATCTATCTGTCGCTTAATTTTCATCATCATCCCTACTTGCTTATAACATAAGAAAGGTGTATATTGTGTTGAGAAATGAGAACAACAAACACAACATTCCTTAAGTAAGGATTTTTTGTGTGTGTTTAATTTTTGTATAATTTTTTTAAAATTTTTTTATGTTATTTTTTTTATTTTTAAAATTTATAAACAATCGAACTCTAAATCTTTTGAATATAAAGTTTTGATATAATGAATATCACTTATTCTAGTAATACAGGAAACAAGAACTGAAGAAGAAGGAATTACATGTTCCTAATTTATTGTTGTTGGAGTCAAAGCCAAGGCCCAAGGGGACCCACAGGTCAAACCCAAATTAACTTTGCAGGCCCCTTTCTTTTCAAATTTGGCCCACCTTCGAATTAAATTCATCATCATCATACCATAACATACATATGCATATACATACCCCATTCATTATTCATTTCTCTGTATTTGATGACAGTTTCTGCTATATACACTTTGAAGCTCCGCATAGAGGATTATGAAATATACTTATTGGTATTTGTACTTTAGGTAGGTGTCAAATTCTTCTTGTATCATGCATGATGCATCATCCATGCTTATAATTGTAGTATGTAATTGACTTTCACTTTTAATTCATTCCTACTTTAATTTGTGAAGAAAAGTGAGCGTTGACTTTCTTATATTATAAGGATGTTTTCAAGTATTTTAAAAATATTAATGTTTTAGTAATTTTAACGATTAATTTTTGTTATAAAATATATAATTGAAATTAATGATTAAAATTATTAAAACATTAATATTTCTGAAAATATTTAAAACATTTTTTATATTATATATATTATAATATAAGAAATGATATTTATACTAATTTTTATGTAAACTTATATATATTATTTTATGGTATAAAAAATAATTTCTTTTCATTTATTATCAATTATTTTAATTTTAAAGATAAAGACTATGTAAAAAAAATATACATATAATATTTTTCGATATATATTTGAATACATTGGGGCAACTTCTCATGTAGTCAAACTTGTCAATATCTGGCTAGCTACTAATAATAAATGTTTATTACGAGTGGACCATTTCAGTTTTTTCACACAAAATGTTACTTGAGGTCAATAGAACATGTTACACACATGTATATATTTTGATACACATATTGCAGCCTAGTTTGATAGTAGTAAACTAAATTAGAGGGGGAACCTGCAAGCTATACATCAAATTTGTATTAATTAATTAATTAGGGTCAAGCTATATAGCTAAGTAGTTATTGTTGGGGTGATAAGAAAATGTACTTGTAAATTCATATCTTGATAGATGTCATTTGGCTCCCCTAGATATTCCTTTTATGACACATGCATGGGATGAGAGTTTTCCAACAACCTAACCACGTACACACTACTGCACTGTTTTTTTTCCGTTGTACTCTTTCCAACTAATTTCCTTCACTATGCAAACTTTTACTTACCCCTCCCATACTCGGGCTAATTTTTTGTGGATATTGAAGAAAATTTTGGTATAATACTCAATTATTAAATTTTACGGTGTTTTTTTAAATTTTGGAAGCGGAATAATATGCTCTTTGTATGTTGTATATTTTAAGTAGGAATGTATTGTTTTGCATCTAAAATTTTAAAAAATACAATAAAATTTAATAACTAATTGTTACACCAAAAATTTTATCAATATCTAAAAATATATATGCTATGCTCACTGCTCTCTTTTATTATTTATAAACTGTTGGCTACATTGTCAAAATATAGCTTATCGAATTTGTTACCAAAAAAAAAAATTCTGTTAGGTAGACAATGAAAAAGGGGGACTATATGAACAATAGACTGCACTTTAGATCCAGTAAAACAAAAAATATTCTATCCAAAATTTATCTACCACAATCCTAATCTCTTACCTCTTACCTCTTACTTTCCACTTTTTTCTACTTTTACAGCAGTCGCTTCACTCTCCTTTCCATGTCGTGCTGTCACCAATGCACTTCACCGCTGCGCGCCTTAGCTTCTTCTCTAATGCGTCGCACGGCAGCGCTCCACCTTCTTCTTCCCTGTGTATGTCGTGCCCCTTGCTCTCGACGCCGCCATTGCACCTTCTTCTCCTATGCGTTGCGCCGTCCCTGTTCTCCCTACAAGCGATGCTGTTGCTGCGCGTCTTCTTCTCCCCTTTGTGACGTTGCACTGTTGCCGAGTCAGAGGCCTTGTTCCGCCGTTGCTCCAACATTACTGCACCTCTGCCCTTGCTTTCACGTTGCTGCGTTGTGTCGTCGCTACTTCCATCGCGTGCCGCTTTGCTTTATTCACCCAAATGGTATACATAATAAAATGAACATCCGACTTAGTGGATAAGAAACAAATAACGAGGTAAGATAGCAGTTGTGGGGGCATTGGAGTCGCGATACAGCAACGGTAGTGACAGGATTGCGAGAAAGCGGTTGCGGCAAAAATAAAAAAATTAAAATTATGATTAAACCTAATTAATTCCAAATTTAATTTTTAAAATTCAAATTAACTTTTCTTTTTTAACCTATTATATACGTTGTTCAGACAAAATATTGTTCTGCTATACTCTTAAAAAAAAGTAGAATATACACTCAAATTTTTTTAAAATTACTTATGTCAAACAGTTTAATCTCTCTATCACTCAAAATAAAATATTTAACATATGTATTGGACAATAACTTTCAATGAAATCCTGTTATAAGATAATTAGATTCTTAACAAATGTCAATATAAAACAAATAAGATCTCTTTAGAAAAGAACTAATTCGTATAAAAAATGTCTTAAAATAATAAAAATTTATTGAAAATCAAAATGTCCAATTTAAATTCTTTTAGGAATTAATTTGGATGTTGACTTAAAAAACATAACAAGCTTTATAAATTAGTAAATTATAATTGTTGGATGAAGGATTTATTAATAATTTTATATTCAAAAATCATATATGAAGCCAAATTTAGCAATTTGAGTATGAAAAATAAGACACTAGAAAACTGGCCTATTTATAAATCACTGACCACACCTATTGTAATGTCTCAATATTTTTTTTTTAAGTACACATGTCTCAACACATTCGAAATAGTAGTATAAGTGTGTAACCTCATCTCGTCATTCAATGTTGAATGTGGAAAGGAGGCAGAAAGTGTCAAAACAATGTGGGGGCATCTAGCTCCAACAAGTCACATGCCAAAGCGCAGAGCAAGTGAGCCAAAACAATGTATATAATTGCAACCTCATTTAAGAACAAGCCTCAAATAAACGATATTGGCATAGTAGTAGTGTTAACAACACGAAAACGAAAATGCGTCAAATAAGAAATTCAAAAAACTATTAAAGCGTGCTATCAATACTCAACATTAGATAGCTGTCATCTTATTACAACATTCTTGTATTATAATCTACTCAACGTGTTCTTCTATTATACTCTTCACTTTTTATTTTCATTACGTGTTCCTTTGCTTTTTTAAAAATATACTACATACATAATTAATGCTTATACAACTTGTTCAGAAATACTTGGATTCGGCGAGGTTAATTTGTAAGAGAACGAAAGCTTCCAATCAAGTATAAGAGTAAAGTGACCCAAAAAAAAAAGTTATGCTATATATATACTAAAATTAATTATTAAAGTCAATTATTAGTATAAAATATATGTTGGAATATAAATATATATTGAAAATAAATTAAATTACACATGTATTTATATACAAGTATATTGATGACTAATTTTAGTAGTTGATTTTAATGTATAAATAATATTTTTGTAAAAAAAAATTAATAATAAAATTTTTTAAAACAAACGTAGATAAATTAGTTTAAATTAAATTTTTTTATTCTAATTATAGAAATTAATTTAAAGATAATGTATTCATATCTATTATTCTGACGAAATTTATTTTATCCATATTTTTTTTAAAATTAAATTCTCAAAAATTTATTTATTATTTTATTTTAAATATAATATATGAGTCGGCTGAAAGTGATACATGTCATCTTATATTTATAGTGTATAAGGACTTTATATATATTCTTGTCAAATTTAACGGGATGTCGGGATATAATGAATTGAATATATTACAATCCATTTCTAAAATGCATTTAGGCCTATATAGAAAATGTCTTAGACGTAGTTGAAAATATTTAACCTTAACATACAAACTATTTTTACTAAATAAGTGTATGTAATACGTTTAATGGTTACATTATGGTAAGTAATTAATATTTATACAGTATTTTGTACAGATATTTTTTATAGTATGGACGTACTTTACCTATGTGGTCCGTAATTTTCTGTCGGCACTCTTCTCAATGATATTGTACTACGTACAGTGCTCAACTGTTATTTAACAACGGACTTTGTAAGAATTCTTTCTTGGTACAAACAAGGCTTTCCTCTGTTCACTCAACTATTTTCTTTTTTTGGTAAACTTACCAGCTTTTTGCACCAAATGCACAGCTCAAGAAAAGTAGTAAGTTTTAAAACTGTGTCAAACCTATTTGTGTACGTTTTATTATTCGGTTTCTGTAAATAATAGTTATTTTAAAATAGAAAAATATTAAATGGTTAATATATTTTTATATGTATGAGACTCATGTTTTTTATTAACACTTTGGATGGAAGATGAAAAATAAGAGAAAAAAAAATAAAAAAAGAAAATAAAAAAAAGTTTATTTTTTTTATATTGTTTGGATAAAAAAAAATGAACGAAAAAAAAATAGGAGAAAATTTTTCTTTTGTTTAGATAGAAGAAAAAGTAAGAAGAGAGAAAATCATAACAAAATGAAATTACATTAATACCCTTCCCTATATTATATATAAATAATAATATACCAATGTATTTTTACCATTGTTTATACGAAGGATAAATTTATATTTTTACCATTGTTTATAGTTTTCTATCAGTTTTCATCTCATATCCGAAAAGAAAGGTTTTCGATGGCCTCCGTGCCACTTTTTTGTTTTTCTCCCAATTTTCTATTCTGATCCAAACAGAAAAAAAGTTAATTTTTCATCCATTTTTCATTCTTACATTTTCTTTCCACTCAATTTTCTTTAAACTAAACAATGCGTAAGTAAAAATTGTTGTATTTTTTGTTAATTAAGTAGAAAGTTAACTACCAAAAATATTGTTGAATTATTTTGGCACTGATATAACTAACCTTAAGATTTACTAACGAGAAACATATCTTTAATAATATTAAAAACGTGTCAAAAGTATCCAATTGTAAAGAGAAATATGTTTCATTAACAGAATTGGATGACGTGGCACAGGCCTCAATTATAAATCCTAATTCTAATTGAATCTCAATAAAAATCTTAATTCCTAAATTAGCCTTCAATCCTCCACCATCGCGACGCCATAGCCACGATTGTTGTTAGAGCTTCATCTTATTCTTTTCTCAACGCCTTTATCGTCTTCTTTTCCTTCTCCCAAATATGCGTCATTGTCCTCTCTTTCTCTTTGCACCACTATCCTACTCTTCTCCTCCCCAAGTCAAAGCCACCGTCACTTTCAACACTATCAAAAATCAGAAATTACAACACATCTCCGGCCCAACATAAAAACCAACAATCGCCACAACACACAACCATCAACAAAAAGCTAAAACCACAGCAAGCTAAGAGTTAAAGAAGAAAAGGACTACCAAAACTAGAATGTGAGCACGACAGATCTGGAATGCGATGGTCAATAGAATAAGAAAAATACGAGTACTAAGGGTCAATAGATTTTGTGATTTGTATCCATCAATTAGCCATCATTAATGTTTTTAATAGTATGAGATTACATTTAATGGTATGAGATTATTCACTTATTTTTACTGGTTAAATACTGGCCGAATTTTAATAAACGTACTGCTCCCATAAACTTTCTCTAAAAAAAACTATGACATCCATAACTAGAAGATGAGCATGACTACTGGTGGAGGTGAGCATGAAGTGAAGCAACAGCAACAAGAAGAGGAAGCCGACGGAAAGGCAACAACAACGACGGAGTTTTGATAAACTGAGTGAAATCATGATTTCAGGCTTATGGAGAGGAAGAATGATAGAACTGACAATTATTGGAAGAGAGAAAAAATCAAAGAAGACAAGAACATCGGCTGGTTGAGAGAAGATAAGAATGGTCAAGGTGGAACTAGTAGAGCAGAGGTTTGATTTTATTATGATTTGGGAAATTAATTAGAATTTTAAATTAGGAAAATTAGGGAAATTGAGAATTTTAGGGATTTTTTTAAGGACATTCATAAAAATGGATGCCATGCTTGCATCTTCATTTACAGATGGGTATTTTTGACACATTTTTAATATTATTAAAGATATTTTTGTCGTTAGTAAAAGTGAAAGTTATTTACGTCAATGTCAAAATAATTCGGAAACGTTTTTTATAGTTAATCCTTATAAATAAATTTTAACTTTTTATTTATTATATTTTATATCAATGACTCGGATTTAATTTAGAGATGACAAAAAACTCGCACATGTGAATATCCGTGGAGATTACCCGTGATAAGAGGAAGAGTATAGGACCTGCAAAACCCTCAGGAGAACGAGGATCTGTCTCGAGAATAAATGAGAACAGAAGCAGGGATTGAAGTACCTGTTTCGTGAAAACTAGTGAAATCCATACGAAGAAGAATTTACTTAAATGTTCTACATATATGTGTATATATATAGTTATGTATGTAATCCTAATTCATTTCTAATATTTATAAAAAAATTTCTATTTCATTTTATTTTAATTTGTATATTAGATATTTTGAGTGTTTGTTGATTATATTAAATTTATGTTGAAATTGTGTTTTAATTTAATATGTTTGGTGAATTGTATTAGATTTGTTTATGACTGTGTTAATTTTTTTAAAAATTTTCTAAGAACTTAATATCCATGCGTATTCGTGGGTATGTATCCGTCTTCTGCAGGAAAAAATAAATGGGACCCATAAAAGAAATGGGACGGGAACGAGATATTTAAATGGGGTGGGGTGAGGGAGGGGTCTCCGCCCATGGAGATCCATTGTTATCCCTATCCGGATTTAAAGTTTAGAGTAAAATATATTTTTGTCTTATAAGTTTGTCAAAAGTTTTAAAAATATTATTAAATTTTATTTTGTTTTAATTTTGTGCCTAAAATTTTTAATTTGTATCAAATATGCAAAATTTTTGAAAAAGTTTAGGATCAATCCAACAAAAATGATGACAATTATATTTGGCTTGCTTGTATTGAAGATTGTTTTTGTGTAATTGTTGTTGAATTGATCCTAAATCTTTTGAAAAATTAGTCATCGAGAATATCTTTAATGCAAATTAAAAATTTTTAGAATAAAATTAAAATAAAATAAAATTTAAATTTTTTTAAAAAATATTTAACAAATTTTAATGACAAAAATAAATATACTTTATCATAAAATTTAAAAATTAGAATTTAGAATTTAAACTTTAAAGTTTATGATTTAGAATTTAAAATTTAGAGTTTACCACTTAGGCTATAAAATTTAAGATTTTAAATTTAGGTTTTAAATTTGAACGACTGCTACACTTGTATTTTTTGAAGTGCATTAGAATTATTGTCTGTATTATATTCAAAATAATATTAATAAATTCTCCATTTTAATAAAATATTAGTCATATTTATTTTTTTATTTAATATATTAGTGAATTTGACTATTTTTTTTCTTACACAATAGACATACCTGTGAAAATACTATTAAAAGATAAATTAGAATACGATTTTTTTTTTCATATTCTAAAAATATCTATGATTTTTTTATATGGTCAACATTTATTAATGTGAAAAAATTAAAAAGTAGAAAAAAAAAAGTTTTTCAAGAATTATTGTGTGTAGTTAAAATTGGAATGAGAGGATAACGAGAAAGCTAGGACCTACATATATAGAGTGGGGAAAAGCAAAAAATAGATTGAGAAGACAGAATTGAAATTTAAGCAGAGAAAGCAATTGAGAGTTGAGACATCCTAACCACCCATCATGTTTGAAGAACCGAAACACCTTGCTTTAGTCATCATCATCGTTATTTGATTCTATTCATGGTCAATACTTACTCAATACAATACAGTGTGTAGTACTCAGAACAACCATTATATTACATATGGCATCTTGTAATAATAATAATGATAATTCAAAATGATATTATTTTTGTTTGGTTTCACAAGAATAATAAAATGGATGATTTTGGGAATGGAATGAGAGTGAGAGGGGCAAAGCATGCATCAAGCATGTATGAATTAATGTACATTAGTTGTTGGGGGGGTTGCAGTTATATGTGTGACCCACATATGATATGTTATATGTATGGGCTCTGAGTTCTGAGTTCTGAGGGCTAAAGACGCGAGTTTGAGTTGAGTTCAGTTTGACCTTTGTATATATTCATGATTCATATTAATAATACAGTTGGATATTGACTGGACAACACTCTCTTCTATCTATTACAAAATCTATCATGTGAACCCTTTTGGGTCCCATTTTCATCTCCAAATTAAATGAAATGAAATGTAATGTGATTTTCGCCTTGCTTATCCACTGTCCTTTCTGCCAAACCAACATTCACTACCCAATTATATTATTCTCTTCCCTCTCCACTCTCCTTAATCTTATTCTCTGCTAATCCATTACTGTTAATCCTGTTTTGCTATTGCTATCACTACTAGAAACTCAATTTGTTAAAAGTTCTTTTAATAAACATTTCGTTTCAAACACAATGTAAATAATCTAAATTAAAGATAAACAAAACAATAACTTCTTATCCAACCAAAATTGGATACATAAATTAAAGAATGAAAAATGCTATTTGTGTTAAGTAGTAAGTGTGAGAAATATAATGAATTAATTTAATAATTAAAAAATAAAAAAAGTGAAAATTTTATAAGATGAGAGATTTTGTTAAATTTTTGTGTCAACGTGTCTCATATATTTTAAATACGATCGATATTTATTGATACCCATCCGACACGCGTATTATGTGTAATGATATCTTAATAAAACATAAAAAAATTTACTTCGGACACATTTAGACGGAAATGGATCCTCTCCATTTTTTAACACTTAGAGAGAATAAAGTGTGATCTCTCACCTTTCATTCTATAAGTGGGACTAAAATTAAATAGGAAAGAGAAAATAATGAGGGATGAGATTCTACACCGGACATCATCCAGTTTTTTTTCCACTAGAGAGGATTCACTCCCCATTTAAACACACTTAAATACCATCGCATGTTAGTGTGTCCAATATTATTCATAACCTATATTTTTGAAATAAATTTATAAATAGTATATATTATTATTTATTAAAACAAAAAATATTTTAAATACTTTATATAATTAAAACAAGACTTTAAATAAAAAATTAATTTATATTTTAATATCAATAAAATATCAAAATATCATTACGATTTATTTAAAGATATTTTATATTTTATATATAAACGTGTCATGTGTCTTATAAGAAAATTTTAAAATTCATGTGTATCGACGTGTCTAGTATCATATCGTATCTGGTGTTCGTGCATCATAACGAAAGACTATTAATTTGATACTTTAAGATTTTGAATTATATGCGATATTTATTATTTAACTTATTTTTAATATAAAATAAATGATATTATTACATTAGATATTTTTTATACCGAATACTTTTCGTTTTTTTATTATTATTTCTTATTATTGATCTATATTTCATATAAATCTACTCTTGCGATCAGATTTTATCTTTTTTTCTTTGTATATCCAAATTATTTATGATAGTCAAATTATATATTTTCTAAAATATATATTAATATTAAATAATAAATATTTCTCATATAAAGCCTTTGTTTCAGAGTTGAAAGAAGATATACACCTCTTTTCATAATAAATTTATCTAAAGCAATTTTGTTTATATAATAAAAATCTTAAAAACTTTTCTTTTTCTTTTTTAATAAAAACCTCTCACAGTATAAACTTAGAAAGTTTCTTTTGATAACATACAGTACTACATAAAATTTCATTTTACCGTGTATATTGACAAATTAGGGGTCAACGTAGTTTGACTAATCCAACTCTGTACAGTAGTTATTATCAAGTCACATTCAAATTCGTTAAAATTAAATAGTCCTATAAAAAAAGTTGAACATCACTGTATAACAAATGGTTACGTTTCCTTGATTGGTAAATGAGAAATGCAGTTGTAAGCTTAGCTAAGCTCCATTATTAACAGTTTTAAAATTTATTGTAGATGGTATTGATAAGATAAGAATGTGTAGAGAGAGATAACGGAGGAGGAGAACAATGATTTGCACGAAGGTCAAGGAACGTGAGCGGAGATAACGAGAGTGTGACAGCGCGTCGGACGAAGCGCGCGTGACGTAATGAGTGAGAAGCCATAGGAATCTGCTTACGCAAGTCCTACGTCATGTACATTAATAGGTCAGATCAAACTGGACAAATCCACCACCCTCCGCCCATTGCCATCTTTAATTCACAACGCCCAACGTCCTTTTGCTTATTTATTTTAATATTATTATATTTTTAATTAAATAATTATTAGTTAAAAATTATAAATTAATTACTGAATTATTAAAAGAAATAAAAAATTGAAGTTAATTTAAGACGGAGAAATGTTTTAATAAAAAATAGAAATGTGGATTGAGACAAGATGTTTTTGAATTAATAAGAGAAAATGTTATTTGAAGGGTCCGTGTCTGAGATCACGTGAGGTACTTTGAGGGACACGGAGTTCAAGAGAGAGTGAAAAAGCAAACAAAAATCACAGCGCCAAACCCAATGCACCAAAACCTACCTTGTTCCGTGTGGTAGCATCAATTTTCAATAGCCGAGGTGCTGGGATAATAAAACCCATTTACATTACATTACCACTGCGTTTTTATTTCTTTCTTTCTTTCTCTTTGCTGCAGGTGGTGGGGTGTCCCTGTGCTTCTTCTGCTTCTCTGCTCTCTTCACCTTTCTTTTGGACCCAGAAAAACTAAATAAAAGAAAAGAAAGTCTTCCTGTGTATATATATATATAAACAAGTTAGCGGGTGTTATCAAAATAAAAATATGCAGCAGCACCTGATGCAGATGCAGCCCATGATGGCAGCTTACTATCCCAACAACGTCACCACTGATCACATTCAACAGGTTCTCTTCTCTTCTCTTCATTCTTCTACCTCCCCACCACTCAAACGCCACCTTTCTTTCTTCTCTTGTGGAAGGGGTGGCATCCCTTTCTTGCTTGTGGTCAGGTTCAGGTTCAGGCTCAGTCTCAGGAGGGTTTGTTTTGTCTCAGCTTTGGTGGGTCTTTTCTTTGTATGCCACTTTTGGTCTTGTGTTGTGTTCTGCTTTCTCTTTTAATAAATACTCTCTCTTTCTCTTCTTTATTCTGCTTCTGCTCACTTCTTTTTCATTGTCAGCTTCTGTTACCACTTACTACTTGTTGGTATTGGTTCTGCTTTCTGGGTCTTGTTCCTTCTTGCCCCCCTTTCTTTCTTTTCCACCACCACCCACCACCCTTCCTTCATGTGTTTACATATATATGACGTGTCCTTCTCTCACTCTTCAGTTTAGATCATATCTCAATCCAAACATAGACTATCATCATCATCATTAACCTTGTCTATATATCTTTGACATACCACTTTCATTATTATTATTATTAATTTGAAGTTATAATCTTTTTCACTAATGGAATGATTTGTTCTAATAATAGGACAGCTACTTCATAAATACAACAAGATGAAAAAGTGTAAAAAAAAAAGGGTTTGTTACATCACATATCTTAAAAGGCTTTTTATCCTTCCTTGTGGTTTACACTTTATTATATGTATCTTGAGATAAAATACTAGATAGACAACACACACATAGTAGAAACTAACAAGGACGTTTTGTTTTATTTGTTTCTCTCCTTTGCTTCTATTTTCGCTGCATTTATATCATATGATATTATTCTTTTGAATTCATGCAGTACCTGGATGAGAACAAGTCCTTGATTCTTAAGATTGTGGAAAGCCAAAGTTCTGGCAAGCTCAGCGAGTGTGCTGAGTAAGAATCACTAATACTCTTAAGACCTAGATTGTTTCTATTATGCTTGCTAAGTGCTATCACCAATCTATTATTGTAATGTTCAAGAAATAACCTTGCCAACAACTAAGACATTAGCATATGGTGGAAAAGTTTTAGGTATCAGTTCTTCATTAACTGTGATATGACCGATTCAATAATGGCAGCAATGATGTGTTTGAAATTATTAGCATCTTGGTCGCCACTTTCTATAGTATGTTGTATATGCTGCACACCTATGAGCTACCCTATGAATATAAATGAACCATCCATCAATTATAATTTATAATTACACTATTGGTTAATTAGTTCTGGATTCTGTTTAGGTTTTTGTTGAATGCTTTCTCTCACTTTCTAGTCTCTAGGTATTCTACATAATTAGTAATCTTTATCAATCCTGTGATTCTGGTTTATAATAATTCAGGAACCAAGCAAGGCTACAGAGAAATCTAATGTACCTAGCAGCAATAGCTGATTCTCAACCACAACCACCTACCATGGCTGGCCAGGTACATTCATATTGAACTATTAATATATGTGATCATAATTTAAAGATGAGTAATGCTAGATAATTATTTTGTTTATCTTAAAATTTAGATTCTGAATCTAAATCTTAAATAATAAATCCTAAACGGCAAAACTGGCTAACTGAAAATTGGTTGCATGTATTTTCTCTTTAATGATGTAGTACCCGGGAAGTGGGATGATGCAGCAGGGAGGACACTACGTGCAGGCTCAGCAGGCGGCGGCAGCGGCAGCGGCGCAGCAGATGACACAGCAGCAGCTAATGGCGGCACGGTCCTCCCTCTTGTATGCGCAGCAGCAGCCATACGCTGCGCTCCAACAGCAAGGCCTCCACGGCCAACTCGGCATGAGTAGTTCAGGTGGTGGTGGTGGTCTACACATGCTGCACGGCGAAGCCAGCAGCGGAAACATGGGAGGAGGAGGAGGAGGGTACCCTGACTTCGTGAGAGGCTCCGGTGCGGAGGGCAGGAGCATAATTGGAAGCAGCAGCAACAGCAAGCAAGAAATGGGTGAAGGTCGAGGTGGCGGTGGTGGTGGTGGAAGCTCTAGTGGACACACCGGGGAAGGTGGTGAAACAATTTACCTCAAATCTGCTGATGAATGATCATGGAGTCATGGCAATTCAACTACCTAGGCTTCTTTTTTTTAGTTTATTAATTAGTTAGGAGAAGAAGAAGGTACGCAATGAATGTAAGATTAAATTATCAGTAGTAGTAGTAGTAGTAGCCTCTAGCTAGGTTGGAAAAAGCCAAAAGACTTGTGTGTTTGAAGAAGAATGTTTGGCTTTTAATCTTTCTTGTGATTTATGGGAACTGGGAATGAAGGCTAAAAAGACAATCAACATAGAGAGAGTGTTTCAAAGACCACTTTTTAATTTGCCTTGACTTTTCTACCATACTTGCAACATAAATGAAATGAAATAAATGCATGCCTTCACTTGGTTTATGTATGCTGTGCTGTAACCACACTAATTAATAGTAAATTTAATGTGTTTACATGTCAGTTAAATTCTAAGATATTTTGTGGTCTTGAGTGCTGAGTTTGACTCAGCATTGAATGGGTTTGGTGTTTTCTTGCGGGAGAGATGAGAGGTGCACATTAAAAACCATTGGGTGCTTCTAAAACTTTTCTGTTTCTGTATTTTGATATTTGAACCAATTTTCCGTTGTGGTGGCAAGTTTATAGGAGTCGGTGGTGCACTGGTGTTAGCGGTGCCTCTAACATGATCAGAAATATGTCTGGGGTCTCGTCTTTTTATAAGTGTTGATTTCACTAAAATATGAAAAAGCTCGGCAGCTTCATTTTGAAACTGAACCTTTATTTCTATCCTTGTGTGATGATTTAAATATATGTTAAATTATAAATTTTACCTAAATTTTATATGGAGAAAATCTTGAAAGTTAATCCCTCTTAACTAACATTATAGCTAATATTTATACTTAAAATTGAACAATACAAAATATTTAAAATTAAAAACAATAATACATCCAAACTCAAAGAAAAAAATATTTGAAAGTCAAATAAAATAAAATCAAGATATAGAATTGAGGATTTATAAATTATGGTTTAGAATTTAGATTCATTTAGAATTTAGGGTGGCTAGAGGTGACGACGGTGACTAGTGGCGACAGTGGTGAGTGGTTTATAGTAGTGGATGAAATTATGATATGAAAAGAAAAAAAAAGAAAAAAAATGGTAAAAGTAGTTTATAAGCAAACAACTTTTAACTAATCAACTTTAAACAACTTCAATTAATAATTATTAAGATTAATCTCTACATACAACTGATTCCGCTCAAATGCGTCTCTAACAGATTTTTAATTTTTGAAAGGATTCCGTTTTTTTTTTTTTCGAATTTTTTGCCTTCTCTTTCTTCTTCTTCATTTACGTGCTTTTCTCTCTATTTTTTTTCTTCGTTATTCTCGATTTCCATTGTTTTTTACATCAAGCTCTGAAATCATTTTTGAAGTGTTTCATCTTCATCATCGTGTTTCTCCTTGTTCTTCTTTTGATTTTGTAACATTATGTATTTTTTTCTTCTTTGTTTGATTTTTTTTCTCCAAAAACAATTATGAGAATATGAAATAAGAAAATGAAGAAGAAGCAGCAGAAGATGATTCAACCAATTTTGGGTGTATTTTCGTAATGGTTTGGATGCATTTCTGTAATCGTTTGGGTGTATTTTTGAAATTATATTATCTTCAAAACGATTTCAAAACTTGATTTCAGGAACCATGAAAATAAAAAAAAAAACGAAGCAAGAATACCAGTGATAAACGTAGGTAAAACACCGAATGAAAAGGCGAAGAGAGAACACACGAAGGAGATCGAACAAATTTGACAAGAAATTCGTTTTCATGGAGGAAGAAGAAGAATAGTCGTTTATAATGCATGGTGAGTAGCGCGCTTTGGAAAAAGGAAGTGGTTGAATAACATGCGTATATTTACTCTTGAATGTGGGAATAATGCGCGTGTGTTTTGTTGAGCTTGTGCTAACTTGTAAGATTTGTAAGTCAAAAAAACTTGTATATATAGCATGCCTCTAATTATTAATCTTGTATTTTTTAAAAGTAAAATTTTAATAATTACTAATAATAACAATTAATTAATATAAAATACAATTTAAAAATACTTGTTGACGTATTGCTATTAATTACCTAGCGAGATTGTCAACAAATTTGTAATTATTTTTTTTTTTATGTTGGATGAACTTGGCCAATTAGTTGTTGATTTCTTAGCACTATTTTTCTACATATAAACTATTGATATAAAGTATAATAAATAAAAAAAATTTAGGTAACATATGTCTTAAAAGACATATATTAAATTTACTATTTTTTTTCAAATTTTTTAGTTTAATTTAACAAATACATAATAAAGATTTTAAAATTTTAAATTTTAAATTTTTTTTTTATAAAAGATTTTTCAATTAGTAGTTTTATTTATAACCTAAAAATACATATTAGTTAAATTTTAAATAAAAAATCAAAATTTGTTAATTGATAATATACAATATTCTTTACTTAGTAAATATTATTTAAGGATGAGCCAACTGACGAGTATAAATCACCTACTATTATATGTTTTATTTTTATACCTATCACAAGAAGAGTTCAATTATAAGAAGTTTATTATTCTTAGTTAGCTAACTTTTTGAAATTATTTTTATCCAAAATTTTAAATAATAAATTCTAAATCTTAAATTCTCACCATAAATTTTAAATCTATAAAAAATTAGAATTAACAAATAATTATATACAAAAATATTAATATTAACTAATAAAGAGTTTATTCCTTATTTTATAATTGACTTATATTTATGTCTACTGTAAAATATAGTAGTTACTCTCATAAAAAAATTTATATATAAAAATATTATTACTAATTATAGATCATTTAAATTAAATATTAAATTATTTAATAATTTATAATATTATTTACACACAAATATTTTTATAAAATTAGTCAATACTAAAATTTATATATGGTCGATGTAAAAGTATTAGTTACAATTCGTTTGTCAAAATCACTCAAAAAGCTCTTCTCTTATATTTATCACTCGCTTGATGCTGGAATAACTTATTCTCGTTAATTATTCATCTTTCAATACAGTATTATCGAAGTACCAGCAATTATCATGTGATGTTAATTTTGATGTATAATCTATCTCAAAGTGTTAAAGGTAAGTCTCGTAATTGGTAGGAAAAGCAAAAAGAGTAACATTCGTGATTTAGTTTGATACTTTAAGTAGATAAATTTTTAATTCAGTGAAAATTAATATTAAAAGTAATATAGAATAAAGAAAAACTCAAATACATAAATAAGAACAAAACAATTTAATTTGAATTTATAAAAATATTATGTAGGTAAGAATGATGTATGAATAATGAAATGTTTGTTAATGTATTATATCAAAAATAATATTTTTTACAAATTATTATTGAACTCTTCTATAAATTTAAACTCTGATATGATTTTAAACGTAAAAAATATTATTTTATCAATCAAGTTATTAGAATCAAACTTTAGAAGTAGTTATGTACTCAGAATTACAAGTACAAATTAAAACATGATTAGAAGTGATTACGTACTCAGTTACTTATTCATATTGAAATCATAATGGTACAAGTATATATACAAAAACAAGTCTTTCAAAAACTACTTTAGCATGATTAGATATAATTGTAATTTATAAAGATTTGGAAGTACTCTAGATATTCTAATATCATTTCAGATTCATTTACATCTTTTAATTTTTTCTTTAGTTTCTCTTTTTTTTTATTAATTTTTATTTATATATTATTTTTTTATTTTTATGTAATTTTTAATTGAAATTTATTATTAATTTATATTTTAATTCTTTTTTTCTTTTTTTTTATCTTAAAATTTTTTATTGATATTATTTTTAACTTGCAAACTCAATGTTTAATACGCGATTATTTATATTGACCGTCTTACAAAAGATCTGCATAACATAATAATAATTAAAAAAATTATATATTATTTAGCAATATTAAATTTAAATTACATTATATTAGTTCTAAAAATCACCATGAACACAGTAACATCCAAAAACGTACATACTAGGAACTAAAAAAAGATAAAAAGTATAAGGATGAATAGTATTTCAGTTCGTATTAATTATTATGAATATTAAATTATTTTTAATAATTTTTTATTAATTTATATATATTTAAATTTTGATAAATATTGATACACATTATATTAATTTATATTTATAAATTTTAATAAATATAAGTGTATATGATTTGTTTTATGTGTGTAAATTTTTATAAATGTGAGTATAAATTATTATTAGTCAAAACCAACGAATTATAGTTTAAATAACATAATTTTTTCATCATCACTTAGAGATTTTAGATTCGAAAATCACTCCTTACTTTAAAAAAGAAAAAAAATTTATTATTAATCAAATATTGACCCAAAATGATAATATTATTAGCTATGTAACATTGTTGAAACGACATTAATTCTATTAGAAACGACATATATATATATATATCCCGTGGCATGATATAGAAGCTAAGTAAGTAGTAATTACTAAGTAGAATCAATTTGGAACTCAAGACACATTCATAGAAGAAGGTGGTGAGTGGAAAAGTGATGATGGAGCAAAGAAGGAAGAATGTTGTTGTTGATGATGATGATCCAATAATATTGGCATGGCGTTCTGATCATCCAAGTCGGATTTAGATTCTTTACCAGTGAGTTGGTGAACAAGTGATCGAAACTGAGAAGCATGGCATGTCCTCACCAACACCGGCCTCGATATATATGTTACCTTCACAACTCCTCCTCTTTTGCCTTTTACTCTTTTCCATGGCTCCTCTATTATTCCATTAGCATTATTATTTTGTCTCACCTTTCCCATTTTTTCCTCTAGGTATATGTTAAGCGAGCAAGATACATAGCATGATTTGCCTTTATATATAGCCTTCCAAAGACGAGGCTTCCAAGAAAGAACGTGTGTAGAATCTCTCCAATCAGAAACAAGATGAAATAAGACAAATATGAAAAAACTCAATCGATTGGATTGACCTAAAAAAATAAAAGTTACATATACATTTACTCGTTTACTTGTATTATTATTTTTTAATTCTTAATATTTTTTATTTTTTAAATTTTATAAAAAAATAAAAATAATAAAATTTCATTTTTTTAATTTTTTTATAACATTTTAAAAACTAAAAATATTAATTAAAAATAAAAATAAAAAATAAAAATACAAATTAAACTCACCCTTTGTTGCGGTTGGACATATGCCTTAAGATCAAGCACACTAAAGTATGATACTTAGCTAGTTAGCTTTCACTATTAATTATTATTATAATGTTACATTATTATTGGAGGCTGCCTTATTTTATTTGTTCTAAAATGACTGCGGTCCAGTCATTTACGTTTGCTGCAGTTGCTGGTTGTTTAAACTTTAGACCTTCTTCCACATTGTTTATTTGATTATATTAGATTATTATCCTTTGTGAGAATGGTTCACGGCTAATTCTTTTTATATGAAAAAATTAATGTGTAATACATAGTTAGATTTATATATTAAAAATTTTAAAAAATTAAAATATATCAATTTAAAAGTCATATTTATATTTTAAATAACAAATTTATTAATTCCATTTGATTGTATTCTCTAAGTCTTGATGAAATACATCATATTTCAACAATATTACAATACATCATCACATTTCCAATATTAAAAATAAAAAGCATCAACAAGTCATCTAGTACTCCAGTCCCTTCCATTTATGTATGTGGTTGTGTTTTAATCCATTATTATTGGTATATATCATTTTATTATGATACAATCATACTATATGTGTACTATAAATAGAATGAGTACAAAAAATTAATTTTGAATTAATTATATGAATGGTTTTTATTATAAAATTATTTTTTAATTTATTTTTTTGAAAAATTTAATATTTAGTGTTATAACTTAGAGTATAAATTTAAATTTTAAAATAAAAAATAATTTTAAAAATATTAATTGATATATAAAAAATTACTCTAAAAAACTGTTAAAAAAGTTTATTTACTAAAAAATTTTAATACTAAAATTATTTAAAAAATTATTTTTTATAATATTTAAAAAGAATGACTAATTTTTTTAAATAAATATATCCTTCAATTATTTTTTATCTATCTTTTTGTCATAAACGTATTATCTTTCTAACTGCTTATCAAATTCAAATCCTTATTAATATATTCTTTCATCAATGACATAGGTATACATAGAAAAGATCTAATTCTTCTTAAGAGCTTTACAATTTAGAAAGAAAAAAAAAAAAAAAGACAGTAGAATCACTGGGTTATTAGCATAAGAGCTTCCTTTATTTGTCCATTCATTCTTTCATCCTTCTCTCTTAACTATACTAGTTAGTAATAATAAATTAATTAATCAACATAGATATATAAGATGGTAAACGACTGAACCTCGGTGACATGAGAGGTTATATTAATTAATTAATTTTGTGTTTGAATGTCTTCAAGGACTTTTCTCCTTTCTTTTTATTTATAGACTTTTTTGAAGTCGATAAAATTGAGAAAGAATAATAAAAAAAATGAATAAATTTTATTGATTATTAATAGATTGAATTGAATTAAAGTGTAAATTATGAATGTAAAATTAAATATATGTCTATGAAAGATAAAAATAAAGATAAGATAAAAAAATAACATAAAAATAAGATAAAATAAGATTAGATAATAAAAACTAAATTTATTAGGCTAAATTTATGAGTCACTCGAAGTAGAAAAATAGTTTAATAGAAGCTTCCAAGGCAAGGCCAAGGCCATTGCATTGTCATTGCCTGATACGGAGAATAAGGGTTCACTGTTAAAGAAAAACACCAGATTTGGAAGTATTGAAGGATCTCTTGCAGTACATAATGGTGCCTTGAATTTCGTTCTGTGTTGCTGGAAAAGTGAATCATCTCCCTACATACATATTATTTTGCGGCAATAATTTCTGTTATAGAAACGGCAGATTTGAGTATGATAGTCAGGTAGACCGTAGAGAAATAATATGTGTATAAGAAAAAAAAAATAGATAAAAGAGTTAATCTAAGGATGTATTTTGTTTACAACATACTAAAATTAACGAATTTGGTTTTTTTAAAGTTATTTAGCCACTTTACAAAAATAAGTTAATTTATACTATTAATCACTCTTAATTAGATTAAGATAGTGGACTCACAAATAAATAAATAATAAATATTATAAATTCAAAAATGATGACTATCATACTAGAGTATAAATTAAAATATAAAATATATATTAAAAATAAATTAAATTACATATATTTATACATACATAAATATATAATAATTAATTTTTGTGTGCAAAATAGCATTTTTTATTTGTCTATTTATAAAAAGAATTTGATTTTTCTCTTTAAATATTACAAAGATTAATCTTTTGTAATAATTTTAGTAGTAAAATTTTTTTTTAATAATTAAATCTTTTTATAGTTCTTTTTAATAATTTTTCTTTGATACTAACTAAAAAAAATTAATACCCTAGTTGAATTCTGATATACAATGTGATGAATATCATTCTTTTTCTACTGTCAAGTTAAATTTATCCTTAACTAATTACTAGTTAGCGTATAAGAAAAAACCAAGGTACTATATGTTATTTATTTTTTTTGATTATAGATTACACGCGCGAGAGTAAACATTTGAATTCAATGTTGATGTACAAAATCAACATATAGATCATGGTGACTTTAATTTATATTTAGTGATGACTGATGTGAGTAAAAGTAGTAGTGCTCGTGGTGCGACTCCAAGAAATTAAAATTAAGTATAAGTTGTGTTATTTGTATTATTATTTTGATATACTTATACTTTTGTCTATATATTTTATTTTTTATTTAAAGGTGGATATGATGAAAAAAAATATATAATAAATATGAATTTTTTTAAATAAATAAAATAAATATTTTATTTATCGAAATGCATCGTTTCTCTTATCTCGTTTATATACGAGATAAGGGCAAATAGAAATAAAGTGTATATATTGTTTATAATGTAAACGA
Organism: Arachis stenosperma; assembly: GCF_014773155.1. NCBI lineage: Eukaryota > Viridiplantae > Streptophyta > Magnoliopsida > Fabales > Fabaceae > Arachis > Arachis stenosperma. The sequence continues at coordinate 3,988,851 of NC_080382.1, read as the reverse complement.
GATACATGAAATCTTAATTCGTTTACATTGTAAATGAAATAAGAGAATAATTATGACGTTTACAGTGTAAAGAAAATATGTAAAGACCATTTTTCAGCAACTATAAAAGGATGTATAACCCTTTGTATTCTCCACAAACATTTCATTACTTCTTTTCTACATATTTCTTCCGAAAATAAGCCAAAATGTCTAGTAGCTAGTAGTGGATATTTGGTTGTAAGTGTGTATCGGAATTGTCGTATGAAAAATAGTGATAATTGAATGATATTTGAGTGTGAGAATCCCATTCTATTGCGTACTCAACCAGTAAGTTCTTTGTTCAAATTGAAGAGACTGATATTGGGTAGCATCGGTGGTAGCGGGAGAAAAGAGATTGAAAGGGTGGGGCATAGGTTGCTAGCACCAATGAAAAACGGAGTTTTTCGGTTTCGTCTATTTTGACTCCATGGCGACAAGCATGTGCGCCTGATGTTTGACATCTATGGGAGAATCATGGCGGAGTAAGAGATGAGTTTTCTGCGGAGGTTAGTGACGACAGTGGCGGTGGATTTGGCTTGTCAGACTTTGTCCAGGATGACTCATCTCTCGCACCACCACCGATTCATGTTACTAGTCTAGTGGAAGACATGGACGTCGACGGTGAGAATTCCAACGAGGAGTACGTTGCAGATAGCAACGACTGCGATTCTTCTGAGGATGATGATGAGGAGGAGTTTGTACCAGAGATCCTGTTTAAGGCATCACATAGGTATCTTCTACCTGCTCTGCACCCAATTTCAGCATTGTCATCTGTACCAAGTCACTACAGTATGTTGGATCTGGACGCGATGCAAGAGAAGAATCCATTTTCCAATACGGGTGAAGACGATTACAACTTGGACGATGGTGTGGAGTTTAGGATTGGCCACAGATTCAAAAGTAGAGATGCAGTAATGCAGGGTGTGAAGAATTACAGCATTCGCAGAAGTACTGAATACTGAGTAATAAAATCGGATCAATTAAAGTACCATGTGCGTTGCCGACAATATACAGCGGGCTGCTCTTGGAGTCTCCATCTTGTTCTTCCACAGAATCTCGGATACTGGTAAGTTAAAATTTCATTGTGTTCTATATTCTCAATTGTCGTTGTCATGCTTGTTGAACCTGTTTACCACTGTTGTTCTATTTCGCTAGGGAGGTGCGTAGGATAGGAGGAGCACACACGTGTTTAGCGTCCACTATATCGCAGGACCACCGATAGTTGGATAGCAGTCTTATTTGCCGTATCATCCTCCCATTGATACAATCCAACCCGTTTGTCAGCATCATTGTCCTAAAAGTTGCAATTAGGCAAAGCTATCACTTCAAACCCTCGTACAGAAAGGTCTGGATGGCGAAGCAAAAGACAATTGCGCAAATATATGGTGACTGGGATAAGTCGTATAATAAGGTGCCGAGGTTGCTACAAGCCCTGCAGAGTTGTTGATCGGATCCCGTAGCACTGGCTGCTCGCTTTGAAAGAAGTGTTGCTGACAGTTGCTATAAAAGTTTGACTAATCTATACAACTTAACCAAATAAAAGGGTAACTCGCTTACCTCATCCCATAGAGTAATTGATCTAACTTCCGACGTCATCGCATGACTCTCTACTCGTGTTTGTCACTTCTCTGTTATGTCATGCCCATCAACCCGTTGACATTTGCATGATCAACTACCATTCAATCAATCTGTCATAATATTGTTATGCGAAAAATGAAGAATAGTAAAACCAAACTAAACAGTTACCTCGCAGCCATAGGGTATATTTAACTTTGTTGTTCAGCTGGACATCACTTAGGAAACCTCTGGTATATCCAAGATACCAGCAAAGGAGTGCAGCTTGTGATGTCTGTGGTAGAGCGGTGGGCCGCAGAGCATAGGGAATGGTATGTCCATGCTAGCACTACAGATCTCCAAAACAGAGATCGACACCTCTGAAAGTCATCCAGTATTGGAAACCACCGGAGATGAACTTGATTATTGGACTTATCAGTTATCAAGTAAACCCGATCATTAATAGTATGTAGCACGTCGTATACTGTCGGAGGGTGGCTGGATCATCGGTATCGAGCGGCATTTGTTAGACACGCTTTCGAAACTATGTCAATTTCAGGGAGAAAGACTCCTTTCTTGGAGCTCCCTGCTGTTGGACTACAGTAGGCCTGGCACTGAGTAGCTTCTCAACCAACTTCCAGGCCCCGGTCCCGTACCATGTGTGAAAGTCACGAAAGCAACCATCCACGGGCTCTCTATTAGCACTCAGCCCGAAATGGTATGCGATGTCCTATAGGATGATCGTACACTCACTCCACGTCATGTGGAAGGTGTGGGTCTTTGGGCGCCAACGCTTAACAAATGCCATAATCAGGGAGTTGTCGAACATAAAATCTCGGTGTGGCGTCACCAAACCCAGCCTCCTTCAGATATGGGACAATAGCATTTGGTGGTGGGAGTGTGACTCACTTTCCTCGAACAAAGTAGGAGAGACTTCTGGTAAACAATAAAAAAATTGACTTAGGAATTAATTTGACTTACAAGTAAACTATTTAAGCAAATAACTACAAACATTTAAATTATAAATTTATTTACATAAAAAATTTTACTTAAATAATGAAAATATTTAGTAAAATAATGAACTTAAACGTTTGTATAATATAATGTAACTGAAAATGTTTCGTAAGATAACTAGTGATTACACTAAAAAACATCTATTTTATTTAATTTAAGTAAAATTATTTAGTTAAATTGTAAATAACAAAATTTATTTCACATCTCCTATATATGGTAGATTAAGTGAAAACATTTACTTAAATAATCAATAAATATACCATCAACTTGATAACTTTGTTTAAGTAGCAAGAAAATTTAAGAAAAAACATTTACTTAAATATTTATTAAATACAAACATAAGCATTTTGCTACTTAATTAAGTTTATTAGGAATTGTTAATAATCTTAATTAATAACTAAATTAATAAATATATGCTTAATAATAATTTAAATTGAAGAAAAATAAATCTAAACAAATATTTAACAAACATCCATTTTAAAGTATACCTAACATTTTACTTTAACATTTAAACCACTCCTAACTATATAATTATTTGGCTAACATATACTGCATACTACCTCTATAAAAGTACCCTAAGTATGGTAACACATTTATACTTTAACATAAGCATAAAATGAAAAACAACACCAATCTCAAAGTCAGCTACTTTGCAATGTGCCAAGTTGTGTTCAGTCTGTTAATGTCTTTCATCGTGATTATTAGTGCGCGCCATATTTTTTAAGTAATTCGGAAATATGATTAAAAATAGTAAAAAAGGCCAAAAAATGAAAGTCAAAAGCTCTTATTCAATTCAAGGTTATAGACGAGATGCATATATATATAGGTATCTTCCACTTTTATCTCGTTTACCGTGTAAACGAGATAAGAGCTTTACACAACACGTGTATAAACGTGCTACGGCGACGTCGTTTCGTACTTTATCTCGTTTACAGTAGTATAATCTTATTTCATTTAAACTGTAAATGAAATAAGAGAAACGACACATTTTGATAAAAATATTTTAAATTATTTATTTCGATAAATTTATTTTATTTAAAAAAATCCATAAATATGCGTATTTTCTATAAAAAAAAAATACTTCTATATTTAAAAAATAAAAGAAAATATTGCAAGTATCTTATCTATCCAGAAGCACGTGAGGTCATACAGAAGAAGCATCTGAATTCAATGTTCAACGTTTCCTCTTTGTCGTATGTAGTAGGAGACTTCCTTATCTTTATTGATATATAGTGTTCAAACATTTATTCATATTCAAGTGTAGTAGTTATCTGTAACGATACAAAAGGTTAAGCTGATTGATCAACTGTGTATAGTGTGTCCCATGAAGTATGAATGATATATTTGAGTAATTTCTAGAAGGTGTTAAATGATGGCTTTTTTTATTTAAATTAAATAAATTTAATATTTACTTATAAAACATTTATTAATTTAAATTAGTGTTACATATTTTGGGTATTGGGACACAAAAATTATAAAAAATACAATCTGGTGACTGGTGACTCAATATATTATTACATAGCTAAGGAAGAGGAACTAAAGTTGAGTAGGATTTTTAAAGAGTTGTGTAATGGAATTCGGAACATGCAAGTCCCACTAAAACTCAAACTGTTTTTGTAGAAAGCAATCCAGAATGTTATTTCAATTAGAGCTAATCTATACTAAAGAAAAATCGCTAATAAAGTTATGTGTCCTATTTGTTTACAGAAAGAGGAGACGGTGGAACACGCCATTTTGCTATGTGAATGGACAAAAGCGGCTTGGTTTGGCTTTCCAGACCAATGTATACCAACTCCATAACTAGTTAAATCTATGGGAGATTGGCTATTATAAAGACTAAAGAAAGCGGTTAATAAGGAGGGGTGGCAGAAAAGCTGAAACTGATCAAGGTAATTAATATGGGCCATTGGTGCAGAATTTGAAGTCCACAAACTAATTGATAAGTGTACAGAGTCGTACCAAGTAATACTTTAGGTGAGTGAAGATTGATCTCACGAGGATTGATGGATCAAACAACAATGGTTGAATGATTTACTTAGTCAGACAAGCAAAAAATGATGTTTGAGAGCTCAATAGCATTTAACAGTAAATTCAAAAAATTAAAAAGCAAACAATAAATGGGTTGTGAAGAATATATAGGAAACAGTTAAGATTTTGGAGTTATTTATCTTTCGAATTAACTTTTCTTACCAACTATTTTAATCATGCAAGATTTAATTCATGGCAAACTATATGTGACTAAACTCTAATTCCTTAGTAATTTAGTCTCCTCTAACCTAGTTAACCGCCAATTCCTTTGTCACTTAATTTCAATTAGAGGTTTAAGTTCAATTTTAGTTTATTAGCCACAAAAACCCTAATTATCCAAATATAAGAGAATTATATGTCACGTATCCCGTTAAGTCCAGATAATTAGTGATTTAAGAGAAATTATTTTCAAGCTGTTGTTCAAGTAAGTTACTTTTCCAATGTTTACAAGAACTCAAATATAATAAGGGTTATTCTTCCGATTTACCCAAATCCTTAAGATGAAGAACGAAAACAAATTCTTGAAATTGAAATCAAAATATTAATTAAAATAGAGGAGTAATAGTACGTATCAATCCATACAATAAACAGAGCTCCTAACCTTAATAATAAAGGTTTAGTTGCTCATAGAGAAAATAAATCCTAGCAGATAGAAATTGCGAAAGTACAGAATGAGGTGCGTAAGAGAAAAGAGAGCCTGAAGGGCTAGATCTTTTCCTTTTTATATCTTATCCTAATTAATGTAAAATATATTTTCTAAAACTAAATAATATTTTTTCCTATTGTAAAATAAAATAAAGTTTAATAAAAAATAATTAAGAGATCTTCGAGTTACTCCTTGAGGACATGGGGACCATCGAATTCTTTACAGCCCAAGTTTGGCGCCATTGTGACCATGCTGATTATTTGGAGAGTTTGCAATGATCCTAGCGCCAAACTTGGAGAATCTCAAGTTTGGCGCCACCAAGGCCGTGATTCTCGAAGAAAAAGTGTATACTATTATATATCGTTGAAAAGTTCTGAAAGTTAGCTTTCCAATGCCACTATAACCGCGTCAATTGGATCTTTATAGCTCAAGTTATGCTTGTTGGAGTGCGATGAGGTCAGGGTTGACAGTAACATCCACTTTCTTCCTTTTTTTCTACACGAATTCTGTCAAATCCATTCGAATGCTATCTGAAATAAACCAAATTACACACAAATCAAAGTAACATTCACATTGGCCAAAAAATACTTAAATTTGGATTAAACTTAACAAATTCAGAGATAAGTTCACTAGGAAAAGATAGAAAAGACTCACACATCAGCCATCTGAAAAATAAGGAACTCAGCTAGTTTCAATTACACACAACCAGATCCTAAAGGAGCTATAATGAATGCAACAATTCTATCATTAGAGCATAATAAATTGAAACAAGAGGCTAAGTCAATTCACAAATAGAAAATTTGAAATAAAAATACTTGTTGTGTGGAGACCTCCCCTAATGAATGGATGCAGATTAATATAGATGTTGTCTTTAATGAGAAAGTTGGAAAAAGAACGGTTGCAATGGTAATCAGAAATTCAGATGATAGAATTAGAGGTGGAGCTACTACAACAATTGAGGCAAATTCAACGCTAATGGCGGAAGCATGTGCTATGAAAGAAGCTCTGATCCTGCCAAAAAATCTGGACATAGGTAAATCTCTAGTGGAGTCTAACTTCCTTTCTTTGGTGGAATTGATCAAGAGTAGAGGGGAGTGTTGGGAAATCGATGTTGTGCTTCAAGACATGCGGTTTCACCTAGACACCGCGACAAGGAAATGAATTGGCCTATGTATTAGCAAAGCTGAAGCTCCAAGGAAGCTTGCCAAGAGATTGGAGCCTGAATCCTCTAAGAGAAATAGAGACGAGCATCAAGAAGGAAGCAGCAAATAAAACCTACTTTCCAATCACAACATCGAAAGCTGAACAATAGAGTATTCAGAGAAGGGTATTTCGGACATGAATTTGAATTCTCTAAATTTTAAAGTTTACTTTAGAGAGTAAAGTATGATCTATCACCATTTATTTCATAGGTGAGATCAAGAAAAAGTATGAGAGAGAAAACATTCAATAGTGAGAGATCTTAATTTATTCTCTAAAGTAAAAATCTAAAATTTAGAGGATTCAAATTCCTGGCCATCACATGCGTTGAAAGGAGGGTTGCAATGGTCTCTTTTATAGAGAAGAATTCCCATGCATCACATTCAATTCAAGAATTGGTGAGATATCTTTGAAAAGGAATTCAATGGTTGCAATAGTTTCCTTAACAAAGGGGATTCTTCAAATGAAGATGGAGTAGCTAATTAGGCAATGTATTGATAAGAACATTCAATAACTTCTCCCATATCCTTATTAGTGTTCAATTTGTGTTTGGTTGGGCCTAAGGCTGGAGGCTATTCAGTCTAAAAATTTGTTCAAAAAAAATAAAAATTAGAGTGAACATATTGACATACGACTGAAACAGATTTTTTCTTGTTATCATTCTTTTTTGGATTTTGACATGGGACTTTTCTTTTGTAGATGGGTGGCCCAAGTGGTAAGAGACGAGCAAAGATAGGAAAAAAATAATGAAGATGATAAAAGTGAATCAAGTGATCCTGATTATTATACAGATGCAAGTGATGATGAAGATGATGAGGATGATGATGATGCATAAAAAATGTAGTATTTATATATTATTAATTTTGTTTTTTTGTTTGAATAGTATATTGTTCAGCTTAGTATAATGTCACAATCTAAATAGATGATGCTTGAGACTTTGATACTTACTACTAGGTTTAAATATATGTTAGTTTGAGTTTGTTGACAAAATGATTCTGATATTGTTTTAGTCATTTATTTAGTTGAATGTTAATTGTTGATGCTTCTTTTATGTTTTAATAGTTGTATTTGTTGCGGATTATTTATATTTATTAACGGATTAATTATCTATGAAATTGCTTCAAATTAATTATTTGTAAAATTTGCTATAAAAGTTAATTGTAACTTTTGTTGTCTGTGAAATTTGCTGTAGATTAATTATCTGCAAAATTTGCTGCAACGATTACCTGCGAATTTTGCTGCAAATTTCATTCATGTAAAAAAAAATTGCATCTAAAATTGCAATAAAATTGGACAAAATTCTTTAATTTTTTTCACAAAATTACCTGCGAATTTTACAAAGTTTTTGCGGCCAAAGTCGCATATAAATTACTTGCAAATTTGCAATAATAGTTATCCCCGAGTTCATATGTTGTGGATTTAAATTCGCAGTCGCAAGAAATAAAATTACTCGTAAATTTTAGTCAAAATTCATAGAAAAATGCACAACTAATATACTATCTTTTAATAATGTGCCCCACCACTAAACTATTATAATTCAAGGATCTATTTTTTTACCACTCCATATATGTTTTTTTATCAGATATGACTATTATTAGATATAAAGGTCAGTGATTATTGGACCCCTCTTATTTTACTAACTGGAATCAAAGAATTAGTAGATCTGTTCCACCCAAAATGGGAATGGGCTAGGGTTATGAACTTAGAATCTAGAATCTGATGATCGAGTCGATTCCATGATTCTAAGTTCATTCCATACCGGACCAGACCGGAATAGGGTTATATACATTCTCATTATGAGAAAGGGGTCATTCGAGTGTATCTAAATAGATACTATGTTTACATATAATAGATTCCTGCGTCGTTCTGTTCCATTTAGGATTAGGAATAGGCGTAATCGAACCCGCTTTTTACACATCTATCATTATTTTGGACCCTATTCACCTCTTTGGACTTCTATTGAATCGAGAAATAGGTTTGATTGTCCATCTTTTTTATAAAATATATATAAGATATCCTACGGATAATTCAAATCGAACCAATTGAAAGATTATAATAATTTTTTTAACCATCAGAATATCAAAGGCCAAATCAATTATTATTAAGTAATAGGACAAAGAGTAATATTTCTCCTATTAATCATTCATTTTTATTCAATCTAGATACTCATAAAATTTTTTTTTTTGATATAATGACTAATGACTAATGACTTTACTCAAATAAAACATATGTATTAATTGAAGAGTAATTTATGAAAAATAAAAATTAAAGCATGTAGAAGATCCGAGTCAAACAATTAGTATTATCTAGTTGCCTTTCTTATTATATTATATGAATGAAGAAATTTCTAATACTTAGGTTGTAGCTAGGCATGCATAGGTTGATAGTTGTGGTTGTGGTTGCTGAGTCTTTAATTTACCAGTTATAGTTTTAGATATTTGCCTCACAGTACATGCTGATGATGAGTCGGTAAATTTTGTGCAAATTCATACATTATGTTACTTGATTATACTGGTTGCTAATTATTATTTAATAGGAAATTAGATCTGGTAAGCCTTTATTATATTCTTTCATTTAAAAATTCAGGTATACCTATCACTAATATTATCTTCATTGGTGCGAACTACAGCGCGTGGAGCAAGGCCATAGTCATTGCTCTCACTTTGAAAAACAAATTGGAATTTGTTAACGGCACCATATTGAGACCAAAGAAAACTGATCCAATTTTCAAGACATAGCAACAATGCAATACATATGTTGTAGCCTGGATAAATCTTTGCCTTAGCCCAGACATCTATCAGAGTGTTCAGAACAATGTAAGTTATGAGTTGTAGAATGATCTCAAGCACCGCTATTATCAGGGTAATCGTTTCAGAGTAGCTGAGTTAAATGAAGAGGTATATGCACTCAAGTAGGGTCAAATGAATGTTATTACTTACTTTACCAAATTGAAGAACCTTTGGAAAGAAATTGATAATATTAGATTTATTCCCGCCTGTGATTGTGTGAAATGTGATTGTGAACTAGGGATTGTTCGAATGCATAGAGAGGAGGACAGAGTCACGAAATTCTTTCCTAGCCTTGGTAAACAATACTCAACTGTCAAGTCACAAGTCATGTTGATGGATGAACTGCTTAATGTGAATAAGATCTTGTCCATGATCACTCAGCAGGAAAGGCAACTCTTCAGCTTGGACAATAATTTAGATGTCAAGATTTTGGTCAGTGCTGCTTCTTCTTTGAGCATTACAAGTTCCTCTCAAAGTGGAGGAAAAAGTCAAGGCAAAAGAGGGAAAACTCAGGTTGGAAAAAGGCAAGGTGGCTAGAATAAATTGCAATGCACCCATCGTGAAAAATCTGGACATACTGGGGACAATTTCTACAAAAAGCATGGTTATCCACCCAACTTCAAATCTCGTTTTGACAACAAGAGCTCTGTCTTCAATTGTATGGCAGCCATTGACAACACTGAGGGTGACAATGATGATCTCAGTGATCATCAGATGGTTAGAAGTGAAACCACCATCAATGAATTCACTCCAGAATAATGAGAGGCACTTCTAACATTGCTCAGCAGGCAAGATGCACACCATGCTCATAGCGTTAGTCAGGTTTCAACCAAAATCACTCCTCCTCATCAAGGTAGAATGATTCATATTTTGCATTTTAATTCTCATATCAAGGCTCTAAACATTTCCACCCAAAAACACAAGCCATGGATCATAGACACTGGAGCCACGGATCACATGTCTTATACCCTGACAGATTTTCAAAATCACTTTAAAATAGATCATATTATTGTTAGATTACCCAATGGTGTACTCACTACTAGCTGCATTATGGAAACCATTTTATTTTCTAACAATCTGTATATCTCACCAATGCTTTGTTCATCCCTACCTTTAATTTCAAACTCATATCTGTTTCCAAGTTAACCGCATCCTTGCATTGCAAAATGATCTTTACTAATAAAAATTGTAAGATACAGGATTTGTAAACTTTGAGATTGATTGGTGCAGCTAGCAATATTGATGGTTTGTATCTTTTGAACAAAGAAATTCAGGCTCTCCCCCACGTCGCAATGGTTTCTAGTAGTACTAATTCACAATATTTATGGCACAACAGATTAGGACATCCGCTCCATGATAGGCTAGTTGCATTACAAAAACATTTTGATTTCATTGATTGTAAAATAAGTCATGAGCCTTGTCACTCATGTCATCTTGGCAAGCAAAAAAGACTACCTTATAGTGATAGCTCTACTGTTGCTTTAACTGTCCTTGAGCTAATACATGTTGACATTTGGGGACCTATTTTCAATTTTCACATTCTTTTGTAAACATTACTTTTTAACCATTGTAGACGGTTATTTCAGATTTACTTCGATTCTTTTCATGAAAACTAAAGCAGAAGCTTCTCAATTAGTTAGGAACTTTGTTGCTTTTGCAAAAACTCAATTTCATGCACTAGTCAAAACAATAAGAACAGATAATGACCCTGAATTCTTGATGCCTTGTTTCTACAATTCAAATGGAATCATTCATTAGCAAACTTGCGTTGAAACACCACAGCATAATTGCATTATTGAGCGTAAGCATCAATACATTCTTGCTGTGGCTCGACAATGCCATTCTGCTATTTTAGAACTATGGCGTTGGACATGCAGTTTTTCTGATAAATCGTTTATCTACCCTTTTTTGAAAAACCAATCGCCGTATCAAGTCCCTATCAAAAATTACTTGACATTTCTAACATCAAAATTTTTGACTGTTTAGCATATGCTGCCAGCCTTACAAGGAACAGAACCAAATTGGATCCGAGAGCAAGAAAGTGCTTGCTTCTTGGATTCAGGGAGGAAACAAAGGGCTATTTACTTTTCGATTTACAAACTCGAGAGATTTTCTTATCTCGAGATGTTCAGTTTTATGAGGATTTCTTTCCCTAATGCAATGAAAATGAGTCAAATAACGGAGTTTTTTCAAAGTCTCATATTACATACAATGCATCTCATGATGATTTTGATTACAGCTTTTTGGAAGGTACCCAGATTCGGGTTTTGGAAAATAATGATGTTGCCATTTTACAAATAAATCCTCCTAATTCATAAGACATTAGTACTCTAAATCATGATGATGCATTATGTGATCCACATAATGAATTAATGATGATGAAATTTTGCCTTATTCTCAAATTCATGATTATTTAGAGTCTCCAACACACATAGTGGGTTCAAGTAGTGATGCAGCTGTCATTCCTCTATCTTCTATGTTTTCTGAAAGTGTTGTAATGAGGAGGTCTACGAGACAAACCAGGCCATCTACATATTTGCAGGACTATGAATGTCAGGTCATCAACGATACTTAGCCCAAAGCACAAATTTGCACTCAAAGGTACCCTATCTCTCATGTCTTATCATACACTAGGCTTTCTCCTATGCATCTTGCATTTTTTCTTATCATTCAAAATTGAAGGTTACAGAAGGCTCAGAGAAGCGGGGTTGAATCTATGGCATTCTTTTGTTTTAATGGATTAAGCCTTTAATATCAAACTTTCACTTAAAATCTATTTGAACTGTGCAGCGAAGTTTTTATGAGACAATTCCATTTTGTCTCATAAATATCATCAGAAAATAGAACTTAGAGAAAGAGAAGAAAGATGACACAAGCATGCATCCTGGTTCAGTTACCTTGTGCAATGCAACCTACATCCAGTCTCCACCACAACAGTGGTGTAATTTCCATTATAATTAAAGTATTACATATACCAATTTCTTAGGATTCACTCAATACTTTTCTCTCTCAAGTTCTTATCTAACTTGACTTGGTTATGCTAATACCTAACTCTTCACTCTAAGTGCTAACCCAACTTAGAAAGAGGCACCTCACAGGTAAAAGACACAAGACATATGAAACAACCTAAAGAAATTTGAAATCACTCTAGGCTTTTCTCTCAAGTGTTTCACTAAGCCTTTTGTCATTTATAGGCTTTTTCTTAAATTCTCTCTTTCAGCCTTTTACCTCTCTAAGAAATTATAGAAAGATATATATTGAAAATGAATACAAACTATAAAACATGAAGGAGATTGATACATTAACAGCCTCTATTGCTATCACTTGAACCGGATTCAGCTAACTTTGATTAAGTTCTTGATCTTGGTGGAATGCTTCTTTGACTTAGAAAACATTGTCCAAAATGGTGAACTCTTCTCAGGGAAGCTCTCTTCAAACACTCTCCGATTCTAGTTCTTTCTCCTTGTCTTCAAAAAAATAAAATTTTTCCTTTTGTACCTCTTTTCAAGTTTTTCTTTTTTATTTCTCCTGAGTCAACTCTTTGAGCTGTGTGCCTTCCCAGCTTGTCATTTCACTATCTTCAATTAACCCCCAAATTAGAGATTTTAAAGCTGGTCCTTTTTGCTTGACCGAAGACCTTAGAGTAATAAGGAAAAAGTTGTTCAGTGGTAAATCTAAATCCAAACCCTTGAGATAGTATTTTGTCCCCAAACAATTTGAGCCATTGATTCACATCTGTGATTATCAGAAAATACTTTCTCCATTTATCCCAAATTAGAGTTGCAGAGATTTGGAGAAGGAGTAAAGAAAATAAATTGCATGCAAATGGAAATAAATCACCTTTATCCTCTAACTTAGCTTAGCTTGCTTTGATTTGGGTGATTAGACATTAGCTTTTGTGATTTACCTTTCTCTCTATTTCTTCTCTGGTGAATAAATAAGAAGGATGAAGCTCTCTTCTTTCTTTCTGATTCTGACCGAAGCAAGCTTGTGAACGTTGGCCTTGGAATGCTTCTACTTGGTGGAATTTTCTTGGACTTGGGTTAGATTTATTTTCCATTCATCCCAACTGATTTCTCTGCTTTATTTCCTTGGGCTTTGTTAGATAGAGAACCCACCGAAAGTCTTGTTTATGTTTTTATCTGTTTGGACGGCTGCATATTTGATTTTGGTTTGCAACACTAATCAAATGCAATCAAAACTAATTGGATGTTTAATCCAATACATCAATGTTTGTCATCATCAATTAAGTTCGATATGTTCTTAATTCTACAAAAATTTAGAGCCAAAATGCTATGAGGATGCTGTCACACAACCCTGTTGGCAAGAAGATATTAAAGCTGAACTCCTTACTTTGGAAGAAAACAAAACATGGGGGCTAACCTATTTACTTGCTGGTAAAAGAGCTATCGGTTGCAATTGGGCGTTTCGTGTAAAGTATCACCTATATGGAACAATAGAGTGACACAAGGCACGCCTAGTTGCCAAGGGATTTACACAGGTAGTAGGGGTGGATTATAAGGACACATTCAGTCTGGTTGTTAAATTAGGTACTCTAAGGGTTGTTCTGGCTGTTGCTGTTGTTAAGGGTTGGCACCTAAAGCAAATTGACGTGAATATTACCTTCTTACATTGTGAGCTTGATGAGGAGGTGTATATGAAGGTGCCTCCGGGTTTAGAAGCCACACCTGGCCAAATTTGCAAGCTTGAAAAATCCTTATACGGGTTGAAGCAGGCGAGCAGACAATAGAATTGCAAGCTCAAATCTGTTCTTCTTAAGCTGAATTTTACTTAATACAAGTTCAATTACAGTCTGCTCATTAAATCTATAGCACTTGGTTTCACGGCTGTCTTGGTGTATATGGAGTTATGGACGACTTGGTGTTGGCAGGAAATGATTTATATGAGATTGAGTTAGTTAAAAGTGTGTTTCATGACAGATTTCAAATCAAGGACATAGGAGATTTAAAGTATTTTCTTGGATTGGAGGTAGCACAATCTAAGAGTGGCATTGTTCTGTATCAACGGAAGTATGTCCTTGACATGCTTAAGGAAATTGGATTCGAGAATTGCAAACCTGCTACCACACCTATCAACTATGGGGTTAAACTAAGCAAGGATGTTGGGGAATTACTCACAGACTCTATGATCGTAGGCAAACTTCTATATCTTTTCAATACCAGACCTGATATAAGCTATGCTATTGGGAAGCTGAGTTAATTCTTGGATTGTGCAACTACTGAACACCTAAAAGCTATGCATAGAGTGCTTCGCTATGTCAAAGGTTCTCCTGCTACTGGCTTGTTTTTTTTCTATCTGATGCAACTTATGGGATTCTCTGACTCAGACTGGGCAGGTTATCCTGATTCTCGTAGATCCATTTCTGCTTATTGCTTCTACCTTGGTCTTTCTCTGGTTACTTGGAAGAGCAAGAAGTAACTCACAGTTGCGGCTTCCTCTTCTGAAGCTGAGTATCGAGCACTAACATTAGCTACACAGGAAGCTCAGTGGCTAAGCTATGTTCTTAAGGATCGACCTTGGTGTGCCACTTCAAAAATCCATCAACTTGTATTGTGATAACAATTCTGTCATCTACATTGCTACAAACCAGTGTTTCACGAACGCACTGAGTACATTGAGGCAGACTGCCATATCGTGACAAATTACAGGAACACTTGATTCATCCTTTGCCCATCTTTGCTGACAACCAAACTGCTGACAATCTCACCAAACCACTTGCTCCTGGCCCTTTTGCTGCAGCTTACTTGAATCTCTTCTCTCCCAATACTCCATCCTTATGGGGGGTGTTACTTGATTATTATTTAATAGGAAGTTAGAAGTTGTTACTGCTGTTACTATAGTTTCTTTGCTTAGTTAGGCAATTTGTTAACTTGTTGAGGTCCGTTATCATTAGCTTTGCTAAGCTATACAAAGTTAGCTAGAATAATATAGCCATATATATAGTTGTCATTAGCATTATAACGAGTGTGATTCTTCATTAATGTAAGTTTATTACTCATTTTTACCTCAGTTTTTTTAGTTATGTGTTCTTCTCCACAAACACATCAAATTTTCACACATTCTTTTTGTTATTGACGAAAAATTTGTCAAAAAATTTATCTGTATCAGTGAGATTAAATTCGTTAAAAATATTTTTTTATAATATATAATATTGTTCCATCTAACTCCTAATAGAATAAGATGAAAACTATGATAATAATGATGAGAACGAAGATGATACTCAAAATTATAACTCACATTTTTTTTATGTTTTATTGGATATAATATCTCCAAATACTTGGTTTTATGTTTAGAATAGATTTATTTGTTTTTAGTATTTTTTTTAGATTGTTAAGATGGTTAATTTGTTTGTTTCTTGATTATTATAAATATTTTAATTTACGTTTGATTTTTGTTGAAAATTAGATAAAAAATTTTCATAATTAAATTTATATTTATTTTATATGAAAATATGTTAATTTTGTGATTAAAAGCCTAAAAAAATATATATTCTACCTTATGGATGAATTTACCGACAAATAATAAAATTATTAACGTTTTTTTAAAATAAATTATCGACAAAAAATTTGAAGAGACTTGCTATACATATAAGTCTTTTTGGCATATAAGTCTATACAAGTCAGCCCAACCCCAACAAAAACAACTCTTAATTTAAAGAGCGTGTAAACACATACTTTCTCAACTTTGAATAGCGTGAAATAAGAAAGGGTTTTTCTTCAACGTTTATATTCTACGTTCTTCCTCCTACTTCTTCTCCTTCTTTTTGTTCTCTTTCTTCTTTGCTTTCTTTCTCATTTTTCTTCGTATTGCTTCTTCTTCTTCGGGTTTTCATCTTCATTGTAGTTCTTTTTATTGTTGTTATTGTTGCTGTATTTTTTCCTCCTTCTCTTTCTATTGATTTTGCAATATTATGTATTTTTTTCTTCTTTGTTTGAGTTTTTCTCCCAAGAAGAATTATAAGAAAACGAAATAAGATGAGGAAGAAGAAACAGTAGAAGATGAGAAGGAGAAAGAGGAAGAGTTTTGAATTATGTCAAACTTTAGAATAAAAATACACCCAAATATCTTCATGTTACACCCAAATATCTTCGTGTTACACCCAAATTTGTTGTAATACAGAAAAATATTTTCTCTAATGCTGTATTTTTCTTCTTCTTTTTTTCCTTATTTCTTTCTTTCTTTTAGTTAAATGAATGTAAGTTCATTTTCTTCCAAGTAATTTTGCAACATTATGTGTTTCTTCTTCTTTGTTTGATTTTTTATTTTTATTCTTATTAAGAGAGTAAAATAAGAAAAAATTTGAGAAGGTAAAACAAAAACGAAAAAATAAATAAGAAAAAAAGAAAAAGGAAGATGATAATGATGATAAAAAAAAGAAGAAGTAGTAGAAGATGAGAAGGAGGAAGAGGAAGAGTTTTGAATTATGCAAAACTTATCAGAATAAAAATACACTTAAAATTCTTAAATACACCCAAATATCCTTGTGTTGTACCAAAATATATTCGTGTTACACTCAAATTTGCTGTAAATACAGAAAAATATTTCTTTTAATGTTGCATTTTTTTCTTTTGAATTGAACCATACCTTAGGCACTTGATTGAATTCAAAACAATAAAAAGAGAAGAAGAAATTCTAATGAAAAAATAAGGAGGAAGAGGAGGAGAAGAAAGAGGTGGTGTTAATGACAACAATAACGAAGAAGAAAAACGTGCCGAAACAGCACAAAACGCATAAATATAAATAACTTATAAAGACTTTTAATGAAAAAAATATTTGTATATTAAAAATAATTTAAATTTAAAACGTTTGACTTTATTAATTACCGCATAAAAAATTTACCGAAAAATTTGCTGCTCGTTATCGACTATCTATCAAAAAGTTTGATGTATTTAGACAAATGGGCGAGGCAATTATCGAAGTAAAATTTGTCAGTTACTAAAAAAAATCCGTGAATAAATTATTACCAACAAGGCTTTTATTAACAGACGAAATCCCTCACTGATTAAAAATCTGTCGGTATATCCATCTATAACATGTTGTTTTGTGGTTGTGTATACATCACAAATCAGGTATATATTTGTGTTATTTTGTTATTTTGATAAAATAAATCATATGTACTTACCATGCATATACCATAAATATCTCTTATAAAAACAAATTGGAGGCTATTTATTTGATCAGATTATACAATTGCATTTACATTAAAGGGTAGCTGTTATACTAACACATTATTCATCAATCAAATAGTTTATCACAAAGTATACATTATGTTTCAAACTAAATTATTATTATTATTATTATAAAAAAATTTTCAACAGACATTTAATTACCTCTTTATTATCTACTAGCTAGCTAGTATGTAAAGAAATATACATATATATAAATACAAATATATGAGTTAAATGTTAAAAAGATAAAAATATAACAGCAATATAAAACATAAAAGTCAAACAGAACGTATGTAATTTTATTTAAAACTTCATTCATATTTTAATAACATATTTTCATCATAATAAAAATTCTTGTAAAAATAAATTTAAGAAAAAAGCTAGGTCAAAAGTAAAATAGGAATATTTGAAAAAAAAAATTGTGTTATGTTGCTTGTATTATATATAAACACACAAGATTGTAGATAATTTACGCATGTAATAGATGAATATTTTAGTATGAAAATCTTATATAACAATAATGTTACCGTGTTAATTAAATATGATAGAGAGACGAATTATTCTGTTAGAGAGAAAGAGATGGATAAGAATTGTAGCCACAAGTTGGCGAAAGGGAAGGAAAGGGAAGAAGATCGAAGGTGGTGTTGGCGAAGTTACAGGGGCTCCCATCCTTTGAACAATGTGGCCACTCACTCACTCATTCACAATCCAAACTTACTACCACTTCATTCCACACTTGGTTACATCATCTTCAACACTTCACATAACATGATGATAACAATTAATTAATACTCCTTATTAGCCCTTCCCACTTTGCACCTCAATAATGGTACGTTATCGATCTATTTTCTTCTTTCTCTTTCTATGCATGCATGCATGCATGCATGATCTGATCTGTTTTGCATGATGCAGGGGACTCCAGTGAATATCATTGTGGGGTCTCACGTCTGGGTTGAAGATCCAGACGAAGCTTGGCTAGATGGACAGGTTTCTAAAATCACTGGCAAGGATGTTGAAGTCGCCACATCCAATGGAAAGAAGGTTCCTATCTTTCTTTCTTTCTTTCGTTTGCTTAATTATTATTCGTTTTTCTCTAACCATAACCATGCATGCATGGACCTCAGATTACTGCAAAGTTATCAAAGATATATCCCAAGGATATGGAAGCTCCTGCTGGCGGAGTGGATGATATGACCAAGCTCTCGTATTTGCACGAGCCTGGAGTCTTGCAGAACTTGAAAAGTAGATATGAATTGAATGAAATATATGTAAGTAATAATAATTAAGGATTTCAATTTCTATTCATCATCGATCAATAAGAATTAAGATCTATATCTATATTGTTGTTGCCATGGCAGACATACACTGGAAACATTCTGATTGCTATAAATCCATTCCAAAGGCTACCTCACATTTACGATGCACACATGATGCAACAATACAAGGGAGCACCGTTTGGTGAATTAAGCCCTCATGTATTTGCAGTTGCTGATGTTGCTTACAGGTATGTTACGTACCTAATTAATCATCACAATTCGATTTATATTTTGTTTAATTCGGTGGTGATTTCATGAATTTGTTATCAATCAGGGCTATGATTAACGAAGGAAAAAGCAATTCAATTCTTGTCAGTGGAGAAAGTGGAGCCGGTAAAACTGAAACTACGAAAATGCTTATGCGATACCTTGCTTATTTAGGAGGAAGGGCTGCCACCGAAGGAAGAACAGTTGAACAGCAAGTTCTTGAAGTACGATGCAAATAAACCACTCTTTTTTTCTTTTTTCTTTTTTTATGTTTGAATTTTGACTCATTTGGGGTTTTTGAATGAACTGGATCTAAGTGCAGTCAAATCCAGTGTTAGAAGCCTTTGGAAATGCTAAAACTGTGAGGAACAACAATTCGAGTCGATTTGGTAAATTCGTTGAGATCCAATTTGATAAGAATGGAAGAATCTCAGGAGCAGCCATTAGAACATACCTTCTAGAAAGATCTAGGGTTTGTCAAGTAAATGATCCTGAACGCAATTACCACTGCTTCTATCTTCTCTGTGCTGCACCGCAGGAGGTAACTTGCGCCGCACTTAATCTACTTATAGTTGCTATGATTCGCTTCATTACGTAAACTCGTTGCAATTTCTTCTGCTAACAGGAAGTTGAGAAATACAAATTAGGACATCCTAAAACATTTCATTACCTTAATCAGTCAAAATGTTATGAACTGGCCGATATAAGCGATGCTCGCGAGTATCTTGCCACTAGAAGAGCTATGGACATTGTTGGAATAAGCCAAAAGGATCAGGTATCTATAATGTATCTCTTTTTGGAAAGAATGAATTTGGCTTCTTGACAGAACAATTCGAATCATTATCATTGCGTCTTTGCCAGGAAGCAATTTTCAGAGTAGTTGCTGCTATTCTTCATCTTGGTAACATTGCGTTTACCAAAGGAAAGGAAGCTGATTCATCTGTTCCAAAAGATGATAAAGCCAAATTCCACCTGAAAACCACTGCTGAGCTTCTCATGTAAGATTGAGTTATTACTCCTATGTCAACTTGATTCTCAATTACTTTTAAGATGATTTTAGTTATACTGTATTTTTCACTTGATCAGGTGTGATCTTGCTGGTTTGGAAGATGCATTAGTGAAGCGTGTGATGATCACCCCAGAGGAAGTTATTAAACGGAGCCTCGATCCGGCAAGCGCAGCAATAAGCAGAGATGGCTTGGCGAAAACAATATATTCTAGACTCTTTGACTGGTAATTAAGAAAAAAATATAATCAAATTCTAGCTATTCAAAACCTGCTCCACTAATGTGTTTAATTTGTTACTAGGTTGGTGGACAAGATTAACAATTCGATCGGACAAGACGCGACTTCTAAATGTTTGATTGGAGTCCTTGATATCTATGGCTTTGAAAGCTTTAAAACCAACAGGTAATATGTAGTTTTAGAAGTACATCCACTAGACTTCATTAATGGAAGATATTGAAAGCACCCTATGCTTGTTTTCAATTCTTTGTAACTCATTTTCAGCCTATCATGCTCTGCAGCTTTGAGCAGTTTTGCATTAATTTCACAAATGAGAAGTTGCAGCAACATTTCAATCAGGCAAAGTCTCAGACCACCATGACCACTTCTAGAAAAAATGCTTACGACTATTATAACCCTTCTTAATTTGGTTTTGATTATGAATTTCAGCACGTATTTAAAATGGAACAAGAAGAATATACAAAGGAGGAGATCAATTGGAGCTACATTGAATTTGTTGACAACCAAGATGTTTTGGACCTTATTGAAAAGGTTGTTTTTGTTTTTCTCTTCTTACACTTCACTTATTGAGTTTATAAGCAGTCAATTTAAATAAAACCTTTTTTCATTTGCAGAAACCTGGTGGAATCATTGCTCTCCTTGATGAAGCTTGGTAAGACATTGTTTTTGATATAAGTTCATGGCTTGCTATGGTGATTCTGTATTCGTTTTTGGTGGCAAAAATGATTTGATCCATTGTTGTCTGTGCTTTGAATCTGAAGTTCCAAATTACATAACATGTCCAATTGATTTTTCGTTCTCACTTTTCCCCTGGTTTTTCAGCATGTTTCCAAAGTCAACACATGAAACGTTTTCAAACAAACTGTATCAGACATTTAAGAATCATAAGCGCTTCATTAAGCCAAAATTGTCTCGGACAGATTTCACTATTTCTCATTATGCAGGCGAGGTATGACTTATTCTCATATCAGAAGCTTCAGCAAAGTGAGACATTTTTTCTTCTTAATGCTAACTGTCCTTAATATGCAGGTGCAATACCAGTCTGATCAATTTCTAGACAAAAACAAGGATTATGTTGTCCCTGAGTATCAAGATTTGCTGGGTGCTTCCAAATGTTCTTTTGTAGCTGGCCTTTTTCCTCCACTTCCAGAAGAGACATCAAAATCTTCCAAATTTTCTTCAATTGGTTCTCGCTTTAAGGTATCACTCTTGTTCTAGTTTTCATTATCAAAATCTTGGACACTGTTACCTTTTATTGCATTGATATATGTATAAGATCATGTCAGTTCCATCAAAATAGAGCTGTAGATATGGAAGCTAATAAACCTTGTGTTGGTATCCTGAATGGTGCAGCTACAACTGCAGTCACTGATGGATACATTAAACTCTACAGAACCTCATTACATTAGATGTGTGAAACCAAACAACCTCCTGAAGCCTGCAATTTTTGAGAATCAAAACATTATGCAACAACTTCGTTGTGGTGTGAGTATGCTTTGATTGTTCTCTTTTTATCTCCTTCCTTGAATGATGATTTGTACAAATATAAATCCATAGTTTCTTCATGATTTTAGCCTTTCTTCAGAGTTGTCTCTAACTGTTTTCCCTGCAGGGTGTTTTAGAGGCAATCAGAATTAGTTGCGCGGGCTACCCTACTCGGCGTGCTTTCTTTGAATTTATGCATCGGTTTAGCCTCCTCGCCCCGGAGATCGCTGATTCACAGTAAGAACTCTTGTAGCATATCTTGTGTCAGAACCGAAGATTTGGAATTGATGTTTCCAGATACTTTTCTACCAAAGACAATATTGTTGATCTGCTATGTTTTTTCACCTGTGGCAGCCACGATGAGAAGGTTGTTTGCCAAAAGATTCTAGAAAAAATGGGGCTTGCTGGATATCAGGTACTTCCATATGTTTCATAATTCATAGTGCCTTTTTCACCTATAAGTTTATACATGAATATTATCAAGACTATTGTACAATCATAAAAAAAGGCATATGTTTAATTGACATTTATGGCCGGACTTCATTTTATTGTTGTCAACTGTTGTAGATTGGAAAAACAAAGGTATTCCTAAGGGCAGGTCAGATGGCTGAACTAGATGCTCGTAGGGCTCAAGTACTCAGCAATGCAGCAAAAACTATCCAACGGCGTGTACGAACCTATCAAGCTCGACAACATTATCTTTCATTGCGGACGAAGACCATATTCGTGCAGTCTGTGTGCAGAGGTGAGGTTTTTTACAAGTTAAACAGCTAAACCGTTTTTTTATGATAGGTGCAATATCCTATGGTTAAGCAACAATGTATATACGTTAATAAGCCTGACACATTGTGCAGCAAACCTTGCATGCAAACTTTATCAGAACATGAGGAGGAAAGCAGCTGCAATAAAAATTCAGAAGCATGCTCGCAGATATGAAGCTAGGAAATCATATAGGAAACTCCACGCATCAGTTCTTACCTTACAAACAGCTTTAAGGGCAGTGGCATCCCTTAAAGAGTTCAAGTTTAGAAAACAGACTAAAGCCTCAATCATTATTCAGGTATGATTTGAGTTGGACTATTGTAATGTCTATCAGGACCAGCCACAAGCACGATCAGTTTTTAAAATCTCTGTCCAAATATGGCAGGCTCGTTATAGGTGCCACAGAGCTTCTAAATATTACAAGAGACTTAAGGTAGGAGCAATAGTCGCACAATGCAGATGGAGGGGGAAGATGGCCAGGAGAGAACTCAGGAAACTGAAGATGGTAAGTTTCTCTAACTATGTTCTTATGTTGTACATGAAACATGTGAAACAGATGCAAAATAAAGCTTGTAGTGAACAACAGAAGGGAATATCAAATCCCTATGGGCATCATCTGAATGTCAAGCATCATTTCTGTGCTCCCAGATCTTTTAGTTCCTCTTATTGGTGGTTTTTTGAATGGCTAAAAATGAAATAGTTAAGCTTCTTATCTTTTTTTTTTCCTACTCTAAGTTGACATATCTTTTGATTTGCATGATTAGGCTGCAAGAGAAACTGGTGCACTTCAAGAAGCAAAGGACAAACTTGAAAAAAGGGTGGAGGAACTCACCTGGCGTCTCCAAC
Source organism: Arachis stenosperma (assembly GCF_014773155.1). Lineage (NCBI taxonomy): Eukaryota > Viridiplantae > Streptophyta > Magnoliopsida > Fabales > Fabaceae > Arachis > Arachis stenosperma. The sequence goes on along the minus strand of NC_080382.1, from coordinate 3,965,552 downwards.
TAGAAAAAAGTTTGCGGGTGAGAGTGTTTTTTGTTTTGCAATTAGATATAAGTTGGTGGACTTTGTTATTTTGATATCTTTACATAATCATGCATACTATAACTCCTGAAGAAAACTATGTTGAATTCTGCAGACCAACCTCGAAGAGTCTAAAGCACAAGAGATATCGAAACTGCAGAATTCATTACAGGAGATGCAGGGTAAACTTGATGAAACCAATGCTCTGCTTGTCAAGGAGCGAGAGAATGTAAAGAAGGTTACCATCGAAGCAACTCCGGTTATCCAAGAAAAGGAGGTTATTGTTGAAGACACTGCAAAGATTGACGCACTAACAGCGGAAGTTGAGAGGCTAAAGGTAACCATGTTCAACATTTCAAATCTTTTACTACTCTTATAGACTAATTTGATATCATCTTATGCTCATAGTGATATACTTAAGTTCATGTAGGTGCCTAATGATTATCACAACTAATTTGTGTTGCCTGTGCCTTTATCTTTGAACAGACTTCCCTTGAGACGGAGAAACAGAAAGCTGATGAATTTGAAAAGAAATATAATGAAATCCAAGCTTCGAGTGAAGAAAAGACTCACAAATTAGAAGACACAGAGAAGAAGGCTCGTCAGCTCCAAGAATCACTACACAGGTAATACAAATAATGAACAGTAGAATCAATGTTAATATCATGTGACTCATATTCATCCTTAATTTTTTGAGAAGACTAAATCCTCATAATTGTTTGATTAGGCTGGAAGAGAAGATTCATAATTTAGAATCAGAGAATCAAGTTCTACGTCAACAAGCTCTGTCCATGTCTCCTAACAAGTTCCTCTCAGGCCGCTCCAGATCAATTATGCAGGTGTCCTTTTAATGAACTTATGAACCACCATACAGGATTAACAATATGAATCTTTAAGTTGGTTTAAATAACTTTTTGTTAATATAGTTTTTTTTTTTTTAAATTTTGTTTTGATAGAGAGTTGAGAGTGGACATATTGCAGTGGAGTCTAAGCCATCTTTGGTAACTGAATTTATTCGAATCATTGTTGCTTTTCTTAGGTATATTATGCATATGTGGATTTTTAACTTGTTCTCTATCTTCTTATGAACCATCCAGGAGATGCATAGTCCATCAATGAACCACAGAGAATCCTCTGAAATGGAGGATAAGCCACAGAAGTCATTGAATGAGAAACAGCAAGAGAATCAAGAGTTGCTCATTAGATGCGTTGCACAACATTTAGGCTTTGCTGGAAATAGACCAATTGCAGCCTGTATCATATACAAATGCCTATTGCATTGGAGATCGTTTGAAGTTGAGCGTACCAGTGTTTTCGATCGCATAATCCAAACTATTGGGCATGCAATTGAGGTGTGAAATGCATCAATTTTCATGTGCTACATATATCTTTTAAACTTCCTCTTCTTTCTCAGCAGATTTCATTTCACTGACATTTTTATATGGCTTCAGACACAGGAGAACAATGATGTCTTGGCTTATTGGTTATCCAATGCTTCTACGCTTCTCTTGTTACTCCAGCGCACCCTTAAAGCGAGTGGTGCAGCTGGAATGACTCCTCAACGCCGTCGTTCTTCATCAGCAACTCTTTTTGGAAGGATGACACAAGTAAGTGTAACTTCTCAGTCTAACAGATTTAAACATTTTGCTTCTTCAGATCAGCATGGTGATTTAGTTTCCTATATTTTGTTTCAGAGTTTCCGTGGAGCACCGGGGGGAGTGAACCTTTCTCTCATCAATGGTGGCATGAATGGTGGAGTGGATGCATTAAGACAAGTTGAAGCCAAGTACCCAGCTTTGCTTTTCAAACAGCAGCTTACAGCTTATGTGGAAAAGATATATGGAATGATCAGAGATAATTTGAAGAAAGAAATTTCTCCTTTGCTTGGATTGTGCATTCAGGTATGATGATTTCTTCATTCACAAGTTTCTATGTACATGTCTATCATGCATGCATGCATTCACAAGCTCATAAAGCTTTTTCATTTGCAAAGTTTCCTCTCAAAGGGTAACTGTTTTTAAATGCAATATGAGACAGGCACCAAGAACATCCAGAGCAAGCTTGGTTAAGGGATCATCACGTTCAGTTGCAAACACCGAAGCTCAGAAAGCCTTGATTGCACATTGGCAAGGGATAGTTAAGAGCCTTGGAAACTTCTTAAATACTCTAAAAGCAAATCATGTTAGTACAACAACATTTTGCCCCCGTGTTATGTATGCTTTATTTATTTTATGTTACTTAAACTAGCTTGCTTTAAATTTTCCGATTTTGTTTTCATTTTGGCAGGTTCCTCCATTCTTGGTTCGTAAGGTGTTCACCCAAATTTTTTCATTCATCAACGTCCAACTTTTCAACAGGTTAGTTTGTTCTGTTTTCCATTGTTTTGTGGTAGTTTTCTGCTCTTCGAATCAGAATTCAGGTTTAATGCCTTGTGTATTCATTTGTTTTTCCTTTACAGTCTTCTCTTAAGACGAGAGTGCTGCTCATTTAGCAACGGAGAATATGTGAAAGCTGGTTTGGCTGAATTGGAGCATTGGTGTTATAAAGCAACAGATGAGGTGCATTAACTATTTCACATTGTTTTTTTGTTATACTACACAGTTCTTTCATATATACTTAAAACTTCTCCCTCCATATTTCTCTTGGGGGAAAAAAATGCAGTATGCAGGCTCAGCTTGGGATGAACTCAAACATATAAGACAGGCTATAGGATTTCTGGTATCTATATATATATTTCTACCCTATATTGGCTATGAACCATGTGAATAGAAGTTAAGAATTCAGTACTAATATTTTATGCCGTTACTAATTTAGGTCATACATCAAAAACCAAAGAAAACGCTGGATGAAATAAGTCATGACCTGTGTCCTGTAAGTGAATACTTTCTCTTTCTACTTATAAATTCACTTTTTCCAAATACCTGGCTATAATTGTGAATTTTCTATTTGTAGGTACTTAGTATACAACAGTTATATCGAATAAGTACTATGTACTGGGATGACAAGTATGGCACACACAGTGTGTCCCCTGATGTAAGTTCTTACAGCAAACTATTTCTTAAACTAAGTCCACAAGTCAAGTATAAAACTATGTTGAACTTTTCTGTTTCAATTTTTTTCTTTTCATCTAGGTCATATCCAATATGAGAGTGTTGATGACTGAAGATTCAAATAATGCCGTTAGTAATTCTTTCCTGTTGGATGATGATTCAAGGTATGCCATATTTTGTTCGGCAATGTCATAGATCTGATTATTTCTAGTCGCAAACATATGAGATAATTTTTTACAATACCTTTGCCATTAACCGTTTGGAAGTATCTACTTTGCAGCATTCCATTTTCTGTTGATGACATATCAAAGTCGATGGAACAGATGGATATATCTGATATAGAGCCCCCACCATTAATTCGTGAGAATTCTGGCTTTAGCTTCTTGTTGCCACGCGCAGACTGATGGAGGGATGCTGATTTATTTTTTGATTTAACATACGTAATTTATTTATTAGTTGTTTCTTATAAGGGAGACATAGTGCAGATCTTACGTTTTGGTTTTGCAGCAGCTAGATTTTGGGGGTGTGGTTAAAAGGCTTGTGACAATTTTTGCCTTCACCATCTCCTTTTTATTTGGACTTTTCACTTGTCAGCACATTTTCTTAGAATAAGATTTTGTAACTAGAAAATATAGGAATTTCACCAAAATGCAGTAATGACTAATGAATTCAAAAAGTTGCATATTATGGCATTGTGTCAGATCTAACTGATTCACATTCTCATTTCTTTTCAGTGCTTTCTTGTTAGGTATTTTTAGCTTATGACTATAAAGTTGCCAATAATGCAGTAGATTAAGCCCTTCTAAACATATATATTAAACTAGTCCTATTAATAGGTTTTTTTATATAAATGAATCTGAGAACTATCTATATTACAATCTTAAGCACAATTGACCAATGAAAAAGTTTGATGTTGTAAGGCTATCAGTTTTATATAGATAAAAATCACACAAGATAAGCTGCTGTCAGCAAACAAAACCAGATTCCATATTGCATTCAAGTAACCGAAAATGGGGGTGAAAAAGCATTCTCCTATATTCATCTTTAAAAGAGCATTAGTTTAAAGTTGTTAGTGAGTTGCGACTGTTTCATCTGCAATTTTTCTATGCTGAGAAAGAACAGAATGACGATCTTAGAAGTAACAACTTCTCACTTTCTTGTTTAACAGCAGCATGGAGCAAGATACACCTACCTACCAATAAATTAATGTCTTTAATTTTCCTAATCCACATAAAAACAAAAGGACAAACATAGTCGTTGCATCTATCTATTCACAAAGAGAGGTTTATCACTACAGAAGTGATTTCCACCTTATTCAGATAAAGAAGATACTGGCCAAGCTGGTAGAAAGCAAGGAACTACTTTGCTTGATTCCCATGAAATGGCAGCTCCACGACCTTGGTAGTTTACTGGTTCTACCATTTTGTTCCCCAAATCACATAGAAAAATGCTCGACCCGGATCTGATGAAGACAGTTTTAGAATTCCGAGGAAGAAATGATAGTATCTGAGCTTCTTTAGACTGTGTACTCAAAGGTGGATTCTTCTTCCATATCACTTTGAAATTTAGTTTCCACCTTTGAACCCACTTATACTTCAGCCGAGTGCAGTTGCAGTAAAGGGAAGGGTTGTCACTTTCCTTCTCCAGTACCCATATCTCCAGACCCAAGTTACTGCTCTGACCATATTGCAAAAGACCATCAGAAGACTCCCCAAGAACACATTCTTCGTATTCATGTGATAAAGTACCCGATGGTAGTTTAACCAATGCTATATACCTGTCGCCAAGACGTGGATCATAAACAGCAATTTTTCCCCACATTGCAAACCAGTGTACAACCCCACCAACCACCATACCAACTGTCCTTGGGCGCAGTGCAAATGATGTAGAGCATATCAAAGTGGATTGCTTCCATTTTCCTGTTTTTGACGAGTAAGTCTCGATGGAAACAGTGTTGCGTTCCCTAAGTTTGCATTCACATTTAGCACGGATCACCTTGTAACAGAGGTCATCATCAAAGGATTCCTCAACAATCAATGCCATGCACAGAGTTTTGTAGAACTGCTGGGGTTCCGGGAGTTGATATTTCTTCTTGGTCATGGTATTATACACAAAATATGTCTTTGGATGGCGACCGGAAAGAATAATGCCATTGGAACAATCAATGAAGTAGCCAAGTTGTTTGAGGATTCCAGAAAGCTTGAAATCATCACCCTCTTCACATGTGGATAAGAACGGCAGGGCGGGCTCCCAGTTAGGGCGACGGTAGCCATCTCGGGGTCTTCCAAGATACAAAAAGTTGCATACAAAGAAACCCAGAAGTCGAAAATCCTGTCCCCACTTCCTCAAGTAGCAACGGCGAAATGAAGAACTGCTTACCACACGCAGCCATCTTTTTGATACAAGAATGAGTTTGTGGACAGTTGACGGCGGCAAACGAATCAATATATCATGCAAGATGTCATCACAATTGAGCACAGCATAAACGCTATTGCAACTCTTCTTACCCATTTCTATTCCCATTCATGTCAAAGCAAGTTATCTCCGAGCATACCTATCTGCATCCTATTAAGAGCTTAAAATTAGTACACTATAGACACATCTCAAATACTTAAACAGATAATGGGGTGCTTAAACGCATTCAATGTCATTCAAACCCATTTTAATGAAACTACTAAACGCACTACTCATCATCAGATAAATTAACTTCATCAGCTTACAGTGTATGAATATTGAATTCTACAATGAAAAATGTGCCAGAAAATATCATCCTTTCATCACTATTTACGAGATCATTCATAATCACATGACAGAAAAAATAGGATCACACAGCAGTTAGCAGGTAAAGAACCTTGCCCTCCCATCTTTCTGAAACTACGAGGTTAAGAATACGACGAATACGAAGTAGTTAATAGCACAAAATTTTCAGTGAAGCCAAATCATAAAGATAAATTTTTGTAGCTTCGATTCTGAAACCCTCATCTTCCAGACCAACCCACCTAATTGGAAAACTAATGAATGCATTCAAAGCATTTGGTTAAACGATTTTTGATCATTGAATCAAATATCAGAATCGGAAAAAAAAAAACTTTGAAATCTAAAACAGATAACGAAATGGAAAGCAGAAAGATTAAATGAAAAAAGAGAAGAGAGGGTAAAGGGTAAACAGTATAAACACCTCAGTCATTTCATTTATGTCTTCGGAGTTCAGAGTTGGGAGTGTGAGTACTGAGAGCACTGAGCAGTGAACGGTGCTTCAGCTGCATGCACTGTTGTCGTTTCACCATCAAACCCAGCACGCTCGTTTCCAATTCCAAATCATATATACGAAGAAATCACGCTTTTCTTATTCGTTTTTTTTTTTCTCGTACACTAAATGGGCCATGTTTGGGCTTTAGTTCATCAATTTAGGTTTAGGCCTGGGTCTCATTCAAGGTCTTAATGGGCCGTACAATAGACTGGACCGCAAGACCTTTTCATGTCATACAATCGTAGAATTTTTATTTCTCCGAACCAAAAGCAAAACATATTATTTTCAAGGCATCGTGACAAATGATTAACAACCAAATTTGTAATAATTTTCTGTTGTATATATTTTATACATTTCATCGAGAAAATCATCTTCCATACTTGGTTAGAGTTCCTTCTCCGCCTTCTCGTTAATGAGCTCGGTGAATGAAGAGCTGAGAAACGCTATCACCCTTAACTTGTGCATTGTATATCAATTTTGAAGGCACTTTGAACGAAATTAAACTCACACATTTTCTATTTTAATTTCGTAATCGCTATGTCACCATAAATTAATGTAAAATATATATGTCTTTTCGGGATTGCAATTTTTGAAATCATGAAAAGAGTCTTCAAAGATAATAAACACTTTTCAATCTTGTTGAGCTTGGAAAGAAGTTCATTGTTGTCTTTTGGAAAAACTAAAAGGCTTAGTGAGATGAAAGAAATAGAAGAAAACTTTAAAAAAAAAATAGGAAGTTGAAAGGACATAGGATTTGGTAGTCATGCATAAAAGTTCAAGAGTTGGGATGAAATTGAGTTGGGACAACCTTACAAGCGAAAATGACATCCATTTCAAAGTCAAAATATGAGACCTTATTACTTAATCTAGTGATGAAACATTCATAGACATAAATAAAGTGGGGATCCGAGTTGTTGAGAAGAAGGTAGAACATTCTCTTCTCGAGTTAAGAGGCCAATAGATCATAATTTTTCTCTTTATTCTTATCACTGCAAAAGGTATGAATAAGTTAAAACTTTTTAAAAGTTTCTCTATCCATAATTGAGAGAACTCCTAAAATGTTATATCTACCCACATTACGTTCTCAGGCACATTAGGAGGCATTTTAAACGCTACAAACCGAGACACGGAGGTTGGGCACCTACAAAAAAAAAACACGAGTAACATAACTGGTAAAAGAGGTCAGTCTCATCAACAATCCAAGACAAAAGATGAAAATTATTCATCTTCACTTCATTCCACAATGGCAGCATGCAAAACACTCAATATAGTAAACACATATTGTAACACCCTACCACATAGGGCTTTACGCCTAGGACGTAAATCAGAAGTGGTGAGGCGCTACAATCTCTAAAACAAAAATACTTATATAATATAGTTGAAAGAAATTTTAACTAGGAGCCTTGAAAAGAAGTTAAACAAAAGCGTAACAGAAGTTGCGTCACACTCGTACAAATAAACTTAAAACAGATAAAAAGATCAAAGAGAAGGATAAGTTATATACATAAAGACCAGAGTTCCAAAATATACAAATATCAAGCTCCAGACTTGACCTATGAAACTAAGGGTGGCCAGAGTGTAAATATATATACAACCCAAAACATAACTCAAACTATAATATAATCTCATATTTTTCCATATCAACCTCTAAGAGGGACATAAAACATAAATACAGGGCGGAGAATCTATTTACATATATATATATATATATATATATATATATATATATATATATATACAAAATAGTTTTTCACTTCCAAGAATTTTCAGAATGCTCAACGGGGTGCCTTTCGACCTGTATCTGAAAAACAGCAGAAATATGTATAAATGAGAACTATGGGTTCTTAGCATGATAAAGGTGCCTGCATAGTTAATATAAAAGGTTTTGAAAAAGCCAGAAGTAATCCTAGAACTTCGACACTCAAGTTAAAACTTAAGATCCAACTAAACCAGAAATTAGGTAAAACTATCTAAGGTATTCAAGTTCTAATCTAATGTTAACCTGCATTTCACTTCCAGTCCCCTCCAACCATCCAAATCACCGGTGGAACTACCCCCAGCGTCACCTCTTCCAGCATGAGGGATCTCTCAATTGCAAAGACAAACAAGACAAGCAAAGAAAACACAGATAGAATGCAATTATAGCAAGTAGAACAAATAACAGATATCATGGTTAATCAATTAGGCAAACCAAAGTAATGCACACTCAAGTAAAACATATAAATGCATATGATGTATGCATGTCCTATGGTTGATGATATCATCTATTGGTTATATAGCCAATCCAACATGTTCTAGTAGCTAACCTTAGACTGAAACACCACCTTGCGGAGCAAGTAGGTCTGAGCCACAACTCCTCACATACTACCCGCTTGACCCAAAGTAAGTGGATTGAACCACTACTATTGCATACTATCCAGGCGGGTGTTTACAAACTCAACGCATAGCATGTGGAATAATCACTACTGCTACTATTGCCCAGGCGTCACAATCATTGACTTAGGACAAGTGAGACAAACCACTACTACTGCTATTGCCCAGGTACCTCAATCACTGACCCAGGACAAGTGGGACAAACTTCTACTACTGTCACTACCAGGTATCTCATTCACAAAAATTCATTCTCAATATCATTTCAATTCATTCATATTCATTCAAATTCATAATCAAACTCAGTTCTCGTCATTCTTCTTCTCCATCTCTTTCCCGGAGCAAGTGGACAACGCCATTGCATCTTACCCAGTATCTCAACATATATCTCAATCAAATTCAATTTCATGTTCAAGTTCATCCTCCACCTTACTCTACTTCCTTCATAGTCAATAACATCATTAATCATCTCTTAATTCAATAACATTTCATTATTATCATTATCTTTATCAATTACTTCTTACTCAATATTTTATTGTCACTCTGCAAATCCTTCTCAATATTTTCTTAACTCATTCAACCTATTCACCCTTGTTCTAAAGTTTAAAAACTCACTAACGGACCCTAAACAAGGGTTACAGGGGGTTTGGAAAGCTTGAGAAATGGTTTAAAACTTATAATCAACATTTTCAGACAATAGGGATTCCGCCTACATATACCATATCTGTGTACGCGAAAGTGCATGTACGCGTCACTTATTCGCATACGCGAGCCCTTGGGTAGGGAAACATCCCCACATCGCGTAGCATTGCTCGCGTACGCGAGCCTGTACTTTGGCCCATTCGGCGTAGGCACGCACATGTCCGTGTATGCGGGACGTCTGGGCATAGCTGGGGTCTACATCGGGTGCATGTCCACGTGCACCTATCAAAATTTGCAAAAAAACTGCTAAATTCCAAAAAATCAGTTTTACACTCCTAACTTTAAATGTAAATAACTTTTTCGTTAAAAATTATTTTTAGTCCCTTCTTTGAACGTTGTAAACTTCACAAACCCAGTTTTCATTCAAATTTATAAAATTTGGGAGTCCAGAAGTCAAGTTATGACCCAGAAAATTTGATAAAAAAATATGCTTTTACCAAAAGTTTCAAAACATTTAACTTTCCAAAATCCTCAAAACAAACTAAACCACTCACAATCTAAATCATTCTCAATATTCACATATGCCACCAAATATTAGTCTCTTACTCACCAAATCTCCCAACCACTTAGCTTGTAACCTCCATATTCAACTCATCTTCAACAAAATTCAATACACTTCACATATATACACATTAATTCTATCATATATGTCATGCACCACCTTTATATATACATTTCATCCACATTACTCATCATACACATAGATACATATAACCCATCAAATCCAGTAATTCAACACATTCAAGCTTATCCTATGGCATCTAACCTAAGTTTTCACGTGACATTAAACATTAACTACGAGAAATCAAAATTATACCTTAACCGATTCCTCCCTAAGCTCGAAATACCTCAAAACACTTCTCCTTCACAAGTTCCAAGTCACAAACTTCCAACTTTGCAAGCTCCAACATCGGAATCTCGTTCCAAACCACAAAATTGGACTCCAAAAGAACAAGAAGCACAATCTAACTCACACAATATCACAATAATCAATATATGACTCACTAAATCACCAATTTACAAGGGTTAGGATTTTCTTATCGTTATTCATAGGTCAAATGGACTAAACTCAATGATTTTCTGCTACTAGAGTTCACCTAAATCATCAAGAACACCAAATTCCTCAACATATAATACCCAAAATCATGAAATTGAAGAGAGTAAGAATTGGGCACAAAATATCAAATTCCTTACCACAATTTTTATATGATTTTGAAGAGAATTTCGATACAAATGCATGGCCGTTGATAGCTTATCAATCGGAGCTCTGGATTGAAAGATATGATGGATTGAAGTTAAAAGTGAGGGTTAGGGTTTAAACCTCTCCTTCAATCTCTCCTCTTGCAACGTGATTCCATTTTAACGAAGAGAAGGGAGCTGATTGTTGGCTTTATATGATGGGCCTTGGGTTCGGTTTAACCGGTTCGACCTGTTAGTCTAATTTTGGGCCAAAACTATTAAAATTAGTGTCGAAATTCATATTTTAATTATTTTTACCATTCTAACTTTTTAAATTTAATTTCCTAATTTCTTTGAATAATAATTAATTTATTAGTTAATTATTTACTAATTACCCAAAATTTACACATATGGCTATGACAATGATGGTGCTACCGCACCAAAGACAACACCATTATCTCTGACAGGGTAGGAATCTCACAACACAACTAGTCATAACCAGAAGAAAGGCAACTAAAAGAAAAAAATCATTATTTTTATTTGGAATTATTTTTTTAATATCCATTCATCTTCAAAGCATTAGCATCATAAGAACATCAATCAGACAAAAACAACAAGTAATAACAAAAATACAATGAGAAAGAAAATGGAGACTAACCTGAAAGATAAAAGATGAAGAACACTTAATGAAATCACAAGATACAATGACAATGAAGATGAAGGAGTAAAGAATGTTAAAAGTTTTTTAAAAAACTGAAAAAGATGAAGAATAAAAAGAAAAATGCTATAAATAAATGGCTAACAGGAACAAAAAGATCATCTCATTCTGATTTGAAAGATAGGCACAATTACCAAAGCAATGAAAAAGTACGCGAACAGCTGAAATGACACACATATCAATCACGTCGAGATTTCTGACGACTTGGAGTTACAAATCACGTTGAGAATATGACTTCAACTCTGAAGGCTCCAACTCCAACCAACCAATTTGTATGAATCAAAACAACTCGGGACGGATAGTCGAACAACTATTCAACTTAGTAAAATCGCGACTTGTTAGCTTAAACAACCAGATTCTTGCTCGAGATTTGACTTCTCCAAATTCGACCTCGAATAGGCACACTGTTCATACCATGGCTCAAATAGTTAGTCGTGGCCCAAAAGAACTGGTCCATCTTTAATGAACTCAGTGTAAGTTGTCCAGATCCAAGGGGATCAATTTAAAAACTATACGGGTTAACCTATCCAACTTACTTGGGGCATAGATACCACAGCCTATGTTCAACCTTACTTGTACAAAAAGAAAGACATCTTAACTGCACTAATGTGCATACCTATAAATTCCCTATTATTTGAAATGTAGGATAACAATAATTTTCTAAACATGAAAAAATAATAACTACTCATCATTATAGATAAAAAAATTCTAAAGTGATGGTCAAACTATCATCTCAATTATATAAATACTCTATCACACTCAAATATCTCTCAACTCTATTTTACTAAAAATCTGATTAAACACTTACTAATTTAATTATTAAAATTCTTTATAGGTATCCTTACTTGCCATAGAACTGACGTGAAATTATCTTAAATACCTTCACAATTTCTGATACGCCTTGAAATAATCAGATTACCTGCAAAATCGATATATAATATAAAAAATCACGTATATGCTTCTGCTGTATTTAAATAGAAAAAAAAAAACGTTTTTTGAATGTCCGTACAGATCCATGATACATATCTTGTTATTGGATATTAGCTTTCTGTAAAGTAAAACACTATATTGAATAAAATAACATTTTGTACATAATGGAAGCATGCTAAATTGCAATGCATTTGGATAAGAATGAATATTTAATGAAAAGGTCTACCCTACTAGCAGTTGCAAAGTATTAAAACATGCTTAATGGTGAGCCACTGGATAGTGAACAGTGGCCACTCAAATTTGGGTCTACCATAATCCCATTAATCTATTATTAGTATTATTAACTAACTTGAGATTAAAAGGTACTCCATAATTGTTTGTGTAGATATTAGCTAGCTAGCTAGGGAATAACCGAACTCTTATAACAGCAGCAACCAGGGTACGGCTCATACAGTTTCATAATACTTTTATTTCTCTATATAAAGATTCACTTTTTCATTTTTATGGGAGAGACAACCAATTCACTTGATCCATTTGTAAAAGAGAGCGATTCTCCAACTCATTCTCAATTTAAATTGTACTTTACAATCGTTTATTTTATTCGAGTCTTTTAATTAATTTTCCATTCTTGTTCAATGGAGTTGGTATTAATTTTAAAAATGTCAAAAAAATCTTGAATCAAATAGCCTCTATTCAGCATTAGGTTATATGCGTCGGTGTGAGTTCTTGTTTCATTGAAAAATACTAAATGGTTAATTAATTTCTTATGATCAATTTAATTATGCGACAAAAGTAGGTATACATAACAATGAAATGAAATTATTGGTGCGTATGTGCTCTTTGCTTTAGTCATCAACTGACAAGAGAAATGGCCAGGTAAGGTCCACCATGTTCATACATCAAAATATCCATGCCACTTGTCCAACATCAGTATGCTGCCAGCACATACCATTATTTATTTATTTTAATTTTTAATTTTTTATGATAAAAGATAAATTGTTTATATTTTATATTATTACTAATAGTCTTTTTTCTAACGAAAAATAAAGAAATTCGATCCTGTAACTTCTTAAATTAGTATAAAAAATTATGTCATTTGAATTATAATTTATTGACATATTATTACTAATAGTTAATATCATAAATAAAGAGGGTACATATATAATATAGACGAAAAGTAGTACATAAAATATTTTTTGAATATTAAATAATTAATTATTTTGATTTTGATTTTAAAGTAATAATTCTACCTTCAAGTACTGTTGCTGTTAAGAAACAATTCCACTAACTGTCTTTCTAGAATCTGAATCTTGGTTCTCTTCTTGAGAGTGGAATCCTACTACACTTTAACCTTCGTTGGTTCAATAAATATGTTGATATTATTAGAAAAACTAGTTTATATATAGTTAAGTACATTTAACCTACTACCTGCTGCATTATGCCCTCTTTCTTAATAATTTTTAGTAATGTTTGTTTTCGTTTAGTGGGGTCCGTTACCACAGATTCCAGTCCAATAATGAATTTAGCAGGTAGATTCTAATTGCTAATTGGAATATTCCTTTCCACATAGTTTGAAATGTCAAATGCATGATTTTAATTATATACTTCAAAATTTACGCATATATTTAATTATATAATTATACCAGCAAAAACAGAGAGAATTGTCTGCTGTAGAAGAAGATAATTTGTTTATGCAATAAGTTGAATTCGAATGTAAAACTAACAATTCAGCTTTTACTAATAAAAGAAGGGTCTTAGAAAGACATATGTCAGCTGAATATAAAAGAACTACGGATTCGAAATAAATTGGTTAATGGCTTAGCAATGAAAGTAGATAATGGTATGCAAACTCAGGTTTTGAAAAGATAACTGAGTTCAAAGTGGTTTTCTTAATCTGAATTTTCTAAGACTCTACTCTATTTCAAACCAGCAAAGAATTGTCATTGGGGATTGTGGTTTTCGAGATGGATTATAATGAATATGAAATTTTCAATGGAAGAGGGAGTTGTTTCAATGGGAGTTGGAACTTGTCCATCAGCTCTATGAGACGATTAAGGCCAGTGAAGTTGTCAGCTGGTCGGGAGGATAATATGGTGTGGAAGTTTGAAAATAAAGGTATCTTTTCAACTAGCTCTGTGATACAGGCCATACAATCAGAGACGTTGTCGGCTGAGATTACGAGCTATAGCTTCACGAGTTCCCTTTAGAAAGGTTTCATACCTCCGAGAATTGAGCTTTTTAGGTGGTTTGTGCTAGTTGGTAGAGTTAACACCAAGAAGAGGTTGACTAAATTAGGAGTTAACATTCTAAGTGATAGTATGTGTGTACTGTGTAGAATATGCAGAGCATTTATTTCTTCAGTGTGAGGTTACATGGCAGGTGTGGTGCAAGTGGTTGAGGTCACTTTGTAGAGAATGGGTAATTCCTGTAACCATTAAAGAACTGTTTGAGAGTTGGCATGGCATGCACAATAGACAACAAGGACAGAGAGTGTGGATGACAGTGTTTTTTGCAATAATTTGGAACATCTAGTTAGAACGCAATGCACGAATTTTTAAGAATGAAAAAACGGATATTGAGATAATTCACACACGGAGGGAGTTGAACTACACAGAATAGTGTGATTGTGATCCTGTAGGAGGCTGATGGCAATAATGGAGATACCAGGGATTTGAGTGATTTCTATTGATAGCTCTTTATGTTTTTATATTTCTTTATATGCTCCACTGTAATGTGTTGAACTTCTTTTGTTTAAAAAAAAAAAAAAACTGTTTTTTATATTAACAGTTTAAATCATCATTTAAAAAAATAAATATATTAACAAAGTAAATCAAACATCACCTCATAATTAAAAAAAAATTATGAAAACAACAACTATGTGATAACTAATAATGTAATCCGGCCACGTAGCTGAGATTGTTTGTATGTTGTTTAGCCCTATATATATGAGCATGGTTCATGGTATCATCCGTCTCTGCTCCTTGTACTTAGTATATCATCGTACTAAGAAATCTTTGCCTTGTTGGGATATCTCATATATGATTCCCAACAAATCCAATAATCTTCTTATCCATTCTTTATTTGCCATGAACATGAGGGTGTAATTGTTGCTGCAGCAGCAGAAAGAGAGAAAGAAGAAGATGAGAAGAGAAGCATTCAAGTGTTTACTGCTACAGATTCTGGGGTTGTTGGAGCCATGGCCAAATATATATAGACCACCAGAAAGATAAGAGAGTAGTGATGATCTGACATTTGACCTTTGACCTGGGGGTTCTGTTCTGCCCTCTGATCTAGGCAAGTCTGATGCTTGGCTTTTATTTAAATAATTGAATTGATTTCCATCTCACATCTCTCTTGGAGAGGATGATGATCTATCATGATGGTCATTAATTAATTTTCTCATTTTATTTTCTTATGTCTTTTCAGCAAGTTTATCATATATGTAAGATATGTTGTGTTACCAAAAGAAATGAACTCAAGTCTCTTATCTTCCTTGTTCAATTCAGTTCTTATTATTCTTGCCTAGACTATAGATTATACATAGTAATTGTATCAAATATTAACATAGATACAGCGCTGCCTCTAGTTAATATGGTTAAACGAATCAAGACGAAATACAAGCTAGATTCATACATTTACATACTGCATAAATTACTGTTAGTAAAAAAGATTTCAATTTTTAGAATTTAACAAATTAGATTTAGTATACTTTTGTAGAAACATTGTGTAGTAACTTTAATAGTACTGATGAGTTTTTGTCGGTTACTTTACTTGATTCAGTTTCTGAATTCTAAGATGTTTGAATAGTAGCCAGGAATTTCAGTGGCAGGAGGGCCTCAAGGCTCATGAGTTATGAGTACTGTTTGATTCTAAAGGATAATATTCATTAAATAAATCAAATCTGCCTAATGCCTATCATTCACAAAACTCAGGAATTTTAGGAACCAATTAAAAAGCTAGCTAAGCTAGTTGAGTCTATAATAGACACTTTAGATTGTGTTTTGTTTTTGGGATTGTAACCGAAAAATGAGGACTAAGTATGATATTTGATGAATAAAGGCTGAAACTAAAATTTTAATTTTGGAATATAAAATTTTAATTTTTTTAATATTTTTAAAAAGTAAGGATACATAAATTAATTTTTTAAAAAATAAAAATAAAAATTATAATAATATTTTTTTTAATTATTTTTATTAATTTTTTAAATTTTAAATTTATCTTTCAATTTTTATATTTATTTTAAACTAAATATAATATTAAAATATAATTTAATTTTATATATTTTATATTAAACACATTATAAAAATTGAATTTAATCCTTATTTTTTCGTCTTAATCTCCTTTTTTTGCTCTTAGAGGATGAAGACATATCCTGCGTTACAATAATAGTACCACATGTCCTCATCTTATTACAACACGTCACCTTAATTTAAACAAGATTAATGGTATGTTACTGTATAAGTGCTGTTTAATGATAAACATCTAATTAAAGTTAACACCAGTTGAACTAACTTGAGTTAGTTATATGATTAATTTATTCATCTACTTAAATAAATATTTAAAATTTGAATTTGTATCAATTTATTAGTTAACCATAAATTTTTAAATAAAATTTAGATCTGTGACGAATTAATTTTTAATTTATTAAATAAAAAATACTGTCAACAACAAAAAAAAATTAACACTAATTGTAGTTGATGTGTGATACTTTACTATTACCTTCAAGAATCAAGATAGATATAATATAATAATTATGGTGCAAACCTTGTTTTAATTAATTATATAATATTAAATAATCAATTATGTTACGTGTATATTAAAATTAACTATTAAAATTAATTATTAGTATAAAATATATTTAAAATATAAATATATATTAAAAATAAATTAAATTATATATATTATATAAAAATATATTAATAACTGATTTTAATAATTAATTTTATGGTACCAATAACATTTTTGTTAAATAATTAAAATGCTAAGCTGGTGTATGTGTCCCACCTGAGGAAAGAGATGCGCACCAACAAAACAACATAAAAAAAGTGATATAAAACCGGCCATCATATCTAATTTCTATTAGCTTTTGTGACTCATCAAATGCCATAAAACGACAAACCAAAACGTGATGACTCTTTTAATCTTATTATTGTTTGCTGATAACTTCGATGGCAGTTGGATTAATTAAACTGACCAAGACGCATAATTCATAATGCGATTTTAGTGTGAACCACTTGAGATATTCTCAACTTGTTTGTGTTTACTTCAACAATGAGGGCAATTGAAAAGATAATCTTTGTTTAATATAGAAATAAATAGAAGTGGCTGTTACACTAAAACTGAAAGATATATAAATGGAGTGAATTACTATTTGGGTATCCGAAAGATTTAGGTATTGACTAAAAAAATTTTCTAAAAGATATAATTGATAAAATAAACTTTGAATATTTTGAAAATAAAATAAAATAATCAATAAATATTTTTTATAAGTGATAAAAAAACTTTTTTATTTATCAAATAACTTATCTATTTGAACCAAATTTTTGTGGTAATAATATATTTAAATGAATATTTAGGAAATGCACAAAAAAATTCGAAACAAAATTTGATCTCTACATTTTTTTTATTTTTTAAAATAATATGATCATTCACAAAATATTTTTTACAAAAAATTTACTTGACATAAAATTATCAAAATTTTAGAATAAAAAAATCTTATTTTTTTAGTAATGCTTACAAAAAATTATAACAAAATCTGATTTCTGATATCTTGTTTTAGAATATATATTTAATTTAATATCTAGTTCATTTTGTCGCGTTTTTAAATCTTTCGAAAGCTTATTTATTGAGTTTACAGTTTACTCAATATAATGACGATGAATCTGTTTGGTTTCTTTGTGCTAGTTCCACTTATTCTCCATTGTAATTCCACTCTCATAGATAGATTGTGAATGTCAGATTGACGTGGGACATTGCCACAAAGATGGAGCAGAAAAAAGCATATAGCCAAAAGAAACAAATTGACCCTCTTTTTTAGAGAAAAAGGCATAGATAGATTGGTGAAAAGAACAAACAACGAACCTTAATATTTTTGCTTCAGACAAGCATTGATCTTGTAAATAATTGTAGATCTCTTCCATTCTTTTATTAACTTTTAGATTAGATATATGATATGATAAAGAAAAGGGATATGAGTTGTAGCCAACTAGCATTACTCATTACTTGCCTTGTTAAGGCTTAACCAGCTCCAATTATCTTATAATTAATTATTATTTATTATTCAAAACCATCATTATTGGATAACACCGTGGCAACTTTCTTGAACTGAGCTGATTTCCTTACACGCATATGAAAATTGAAAAGTGTTCATACATAAGATGCAAAAGAAAAAAATGGGAATGTGAATTATATCAACATATCTCGCCTTAACCAATCCTATTTCAAGATCATATGAACAGAACAATCTCGCATTAAATGAATGTTAACCAAGCATAGCAGTTCTCAAGTCTCAATGCCATGCAATTTTCAATATATCGACACCTACCAAAGAATAATACTTCCTCCGATTCAAAATATTTGTCGTTTTAACTTTTTTGATATATTAAAAAATCAATGTACTTAGATGCTAAATAAGTCAAAATACATTAATTTTTTAATGTATCAGAAAAATCAAAGCGAAAGTGATTTTGAAACGGACGGTAGAATATATAAAATATAAAATAATACAACTACAACAGGACCTGAGCCAATACAACTGCTAGGTGACAAAATTTTTCTACATTACATTTGCCACTAACACCACTATGATGATACAAATATTTGCTGAATAAATGAAGCAAATTAATATCTACCACAGTCTACACCAATTCCTATGGTCAAATCAGCATAAGAAACAGAAAGTCCTGTTTCTAGCAATATCCCACTCTTCAAGGCCTTTCAGAAATGAACGGATGGCAAGATGTTCAGAAGCATATGTCATGAAAGATGCCAATATTATGCCCCCAACAACCATCAATCCTAACCTGTTAAAAGTATATAAGCATTACTTTAGTTTCATTAAAAAAAAAAAAAAGAATTGAGGGCAATGCACATTTTCAACTTAAAAACTACTTAGAACTTAAAAGTAGCTGCTACTGCTATGCAATGAACCAACAAACTACAAATTTTCAACTACTAAGGGCTTGTTTGCTACTAACGGAGAAGGGATACTATGACATCTCTGAAAAGAGATAATATTGGTTGACAAACCACAACTCAAGCTGAATCTGATAAGAGTAAATTCAGAATCACCAAGACGAAATTGACATCGAAAAAAATTTTAAGTGTCTTAACTAGATCTATCATGATGGCTTACACTATGCATGCTTCTATTAGTTCCAAGTTACCTAACAAACAGGGCAGTTATTCCAAAGACGAAAGGCAAAGATGGAGCAGCAATTGCCAGAAAGGCCATCCCTAAACCATAGAACCACGTAGTAGCATCACAAGATGAGGCTTGTCGTTGATGACCTGTAAATACCCCAAAAAGATAAGAAGATGTCAAAAAATTTTTTATATGGAATACAAATATTGAGATCAAAACTCAAAGAAAGATAATACAATAAATAAGCTTTGGTCATGAGGTCGTACGTTTTCCTGAATCATAATCAGAAGACCCAGGTTGCGACAAGGACGACACTGCTTTTGATGCCACAATCTTCCCCCACTGATAAATCAAATGGAGATAACCTCCAAATAATATAAAGAAAATTGTGAATGTCCATTCATACATCAAAAGCAAACCAGTCCATGGCATCACTTGCCGAGGAATAATCGCAAGAGCTATTCCTAGAGACACCACTGCAGCCATAAAACAGACACAGATGGAAATGCCTCCCAAATAGACAGGAACCTTGAACTGAGAACCATTTAAGAGCTGTTCAACACCACAGAAAAGGAATTTTATTGAGTCAATTGTCAAATATACATAAATAATAAATCTAAGCATTTTGAATAACAAGATATAGACATTAAGACAGACACAAGGCACAAATCACAATGATTTGTGCAAATTTGGCATGTGAGAGCCTCGGATGAGAAAGATCCAAATTCCCATTTAGAAAACAGAGGACGTAAAAGGCTGACCTGATGGGACGAATTGATTGTTGATGTCGAAATACTAGTATATGTAAGTGGTCCAGTTGATCTAATCTTGTAATAATAGCGTCTGAAATGATCACATAGCGAGCTTCTACAAAATGAAGACCCTTGATTCTGCAGGAAATACAATATTCCGATACTTACTTTAAAGTCCATTTGCTCAATGCTTGAGATATAAAGAAAAATATTAGTCCATGATTGCTGACCTTTAGAAATGAATGGTAGAAGCAGATGACAAGAGCACAGAATGGTAGCAGAAAGAGAAACTTCACAAGAAAACTCTCTTTAGGATTTTGGCCCCCTCCCGTGCCAGGAAGGGATTCTGCAAGTTGTACTCTTATATCCTGCATAACCATAAAAGAAAAAGTCAGCATACTTTTATCACAAACTTCAAACTAAGCAGCATGGTACAGAGAAAAATGGGGAAGACAACAATTTTTCAAATATCATTAAAAGCGCAAAAGAGGATAGTAAGTTGCAGAAATACCTGCCAGACATCAACAGGTTTCAGAAGCCATGATGTCCACCAGTCCCAGGGCTTAAGAGGGCCAAGTGTGTAGTGAATCACACGGAGTTCATTCTCATCAACCATCCACTGAAAAAATATCATATTGATTAAATTATTGAACTAAAAATTCAAAAGCAGCACTAAATAACCTCTTGTCAATATGTCATTATTAATGTAGGTCACCTGAATGGTATATATTATTTGAATTATCACAAAACATCTGGGGACAACAGGCCACATATCGTTGATGAAATAAAAGTAATTAAACGTCAGGTGTATTGAAGTATAGGACTCTTCTAGACGAAATATAGATTACGGCATTAGGCAGATAAATGAAGCTGGTATGAATAAGGATATCAAATATCATTAAGTTAAGAGGGGGGAGAAGAAAAAGGGGCATATATTGCATGTGCCTTACTGACTCTATTACTTGAAAGGAATGTAACATCCTCTCATTACCTATATTCTAGTACCTTGTTAGCAAGCATGTAAAGACCAACATCAGCATTATACAGCGTTGAAAGTCGCTCCATTTGAGGAATGGGTCTGGACTTCAATGCCTCTGGGCTCAAATTTGGCTCAAAAACATGTGCATTTGGAAAATCAGAGTAATATGAATTGAGAAATCCTTGATCTCCTGTAAAGGGAGA
This sequence comes from Arachis stenosperma, assembly GCF_014773155.1. Lineage (NCBI taxonomy): Eukaryota > Viridiplantae > Streptophyta > Magnoliopsida > Fabales > Fabaceae > Arachis > Arachis stenosperma. The sequence continues at coordinate 3,944,038 of NC_080382.1, read as the reverse complement.
AAGACAGAAGAAGATAACCATTATCACGCTATCGAATTTGAACTGACTTCTCATATAGGTGTTTCCAACAGCGATACTCAAGGAACAAGTAATCATAGAATTTCAAATTGGTGTCTAAAAATTGTTTTACCTCCCGTGTAAGACGCAAGAGTCTTCACTTTGCTCATCATGTCATTAAAAAGGGTTTCAGATGGCTCCACCACCATGACTCCCGAATTCAACCTCTCAGAATGCTTCAGATTAGCACAGAATTTTTGACATTTGAATAGATCATCAATATTTTTTACCACAATAGTGTCCGCGTCAAGATAAACAACTGCACATTCAAATTCAATACAAAAACAACAAATAAGCCATGCTCCGTATCCCACAATAAGAGAGGAAGCACAAATCCTTTAACATAAATTGCCTGCTCCAATTTGACTTAACTCAAAAGAAGCTAACAACATATTATTAAAAAAGGAAATGTTTCAAGATAATTAAACTTAATAGTAAAATACTAAATGGAAATTAACCCTAAATAGAAACTTTACAAGTTTCCTCCTTATTGTTGTAACCAGATAACACTAAACAATAACACAAAGCCCCCAAGAAAATGTTACCTTTCTTGTAGTTAGTCATATTAAATATTTTGAGCTTTGTGTAGACGCCCCAAAATCTCTTTGGACGCACTCGATTAGGATTAGCCAGTAAACTAATCATCTCAACTATCCATCCATCAGCCTGCAGAGAAAAAATAATAATAATCAAAATAAAATTTTGGGATTGATGACCAAAAATTAAGCAATTACGATGTGAAATGATTCACTTACCCTAAGAAGGTTTTTGGCATAATCGGAGACTCCATCGGAGACAAGAACGACCATGTCCTTGGTGGATCCAGTGTTACGTATGGATTTACCGAGAACTCGAACGCCCAACAAGAACTCATCACCGTAGAGAAGAGTGACATATGCCTCATCGGTCCTCACTGAAGCTCCCAATTGAACGAAAACCATCAGAATCACTATCAAACACGACCATGATGATGCCCTATGTGCTTTCATCATACCTCAAATCCCCGATCCTACTAGTGCTTCGAAGTTGATGACAGTGAAATAAGTATAGGGGGAAAAGAAAAAAGGGAAAAAATGTTGAAACTTGAATTGAAAGGGGTTTGATTTGAGGAATATGTAGGTTATGTTCTTCTCATCTATGACCTTCTTTTTTTCTTCCTTCCTTCTGGGTGGTCTTCTCTGGCTGCGGCCTGCGGGCTTGCGATTTTTCTGATCCTCTGTGATCGGTTCCACGGGAATAAGCTGCACCGCCTTTCATTCTCTCTTGACTTTGTTGATTTTCTTTTAAATGATATATTGAACTCGGTCTAACGGTTAGCGGTTTGTTATTGATTGGTGGATGTATAAAATAAAATTTAAATTTTTAATATTTATATAAATAAATTAGTAAATTAATTATTAAATTAATCTAATTTATTTATTTTTTAAATTATATTTTTTATGTTTTTTTTAAAGTTAAATTCTATTCCATTAAGGGAATAGAGTACAAAAACGTGGTTCACTTAAAACATCAATATACACATATAGTAGTGGAATTTTTCAATAAGTGTAAGAAAATAATCTAAATAGAGAATTAAAATAAACAGAAATTATTTTTTTTATGGACTCTGTATTAATATTTTGACTGAATATTTAGGAAGGAGGGGTTTTGCTGGTTTGTGGATGTCACAGTTGACATATAGGGAGCGTGATACCGGTCCGTCAGAGGAGTGTTAATTCTCCAGCAACAAGTTGTGGGCGTGGTGAGGCGGACGCATGCAGTTCCATGGCAACACGCGGTGGGCGTGTTGCTTACAAATCAAACAGACTTTACAAAGGTTCCGCGCCTTCTCAATGTGCTACAGTAATACGGGGTAGGCGTGTTGGAGGCTATCTGTATGCAGGGGACAACTCCTCCACCCCGGTAAACAAATTAGTTTTGAATAAATTGTTATTTTTCTTAAAAACTCTTATTTTCGTTAAGCAAATTGATTTATCTAATACTTTTAATAAAATTTTTAATATGTATGTTTAAAAAATAAAATTTTATTATAAAATAATTTAATTCTTAAAAAATATCATTAAAGAACAAATTAGTATTTTTTGCATACAAATCCATCATAAAATGATTCCTTATTTTTCTTTTTTTCTCACCTATTGGGTCATTACTATTCTAATGATTCCTTTGACACCTACAATTGCTCACCTTTCTGGGCCTCAATTCATATCATATCTATTTTGCGTTACAAACATTAAAACCCAACAAGCCCGTAAAGAAAATGGTCCAATGACCCACCTACCTTAACAAACTTCATTAGCCATTATCCCTAATAAAGGTGAGTGAGATACAGAAACGGAATACGTTCGATCACTCTCCATGCATCGTGTTTTATAGATGACACATTTGGACAACATAGCATGCTGACAAAGGAGGTCAGCACCATAGAAATTTCATCAAGTTATTGTCTATGCTTCAAGTTCAACAGATGGTAACCTGAGAGTTCAATTGGGTCCCTAATAATATATAGTAAGTTCTGCATGACACTGGTGAAACAAGCTTAGATTAGCTTATCAGCCAAAAAATCTTATTTATATTATCTTACACAAAATTGGTAGGTTTTCTATGGTACAATAAAATCAGTACTTAATGTGTGATTAACATTTTCTCATTTGAGCAAGCCCAAGAAAGGGGCATAAATATTCTGATAATTTGCTCTCTTCCTAACAGATACAAACAAATGTGGATGTGCAACTTCACATCTAGAGATTTTTCCGTCCTAATTGCCAAGTTAACTGATCAGCAGCCGCCATAGCACGAGATGCCGGACCAATGGACCCTTCATACCTGTATATGTAGACATAAACTGTTAGAGAGTGCATCGGTAAAAATCCATGATAAAGGAGCTGAAATAATATGGCTTACAAAGCAACTAAGATATATGCTGCCGTTTGAATAACAATTGCACCTTCACCAGCAGGCTTTGATGTGTTTATGCACCTTCCACTAAACCAATTCTCGTGAATTGAGGTCACCAAGTCTGCCATCCAAATTTCAATGCACCATTGAAAAAGTCATGAGTCCAATGACATGCATGATTATACCATCAAATGCAAATTAACTTATAACATGCATCACCCTGCCCATCTACAATCCAGAACAAAAAATTTCAAACTTTGTGCTAAATAGCTGCAGCTGAAACCTTAATCTAGCTCAATTACTCATCAAGAATTCTGTGAAGCTACCAGTTGCTTGTAGAATTAGGGTTAGCTGATGAAGTTGGGAGTTTGAACTTGTACTAGACATATGTTCTTGTAGTTTGTAAGTTCAGTACAAATGTTTTCCGATAATCACAGGGATATGAACTAGCAGCTAATATCAGCTAGCCGTATTCGCTCGCACATACACACTAGCAGTGTCCTGTGATCATTCTAAATTAAATGTTAATTTCATGAGCTAAATCTCTTATTCACAGACTGAACACATAGTTAAACAAGCATCATATATGCTCCACTAGTTCAGCTATCCAAGAACCCTAAATTCTTGATTCTTAAGAGCATAAGGCATACAAAAATTGCAGCTTACACTCATTGGAGGCAATAATGAAGGTTTCTGATTGGAGTTGATTGCGCTTGATGAAGTCTAGAAAGTGAGTCAATTCCATGGGATTGGCTTTGATTCCTTCCTGTTCAGCACTGCCAGCATCCAATGAACCCAAACATGGATCAAAATAATGTAAAAAAGGAAAAATCATATGAAGAATAGAGGATAATGGTGGTGCTTACATGGTAGATAACAAGCGAGAGGGTCCAGTTGGGTCATAATTAATCAACAAAGCAGCTTTCAAAGGGTGACCTAAACGACACAATAGTTTAAAACTCAAACATAAAGAGTGCTATTAAGAGGTTAATTAAGAGGGAAGACATTGCTCACCAGAATGACCAACGTTAGAGGAAGCCCACTTATCCCACGTTTTATGCACAAAACTCCAATCCATAAACCCTAAACCCTAACTAAACAAAATTGAAGGAAATAAACCATAGTTTTCAGAATCGAACTAGTAATCAAACCAGTTGGACTACTGGGTTACTGGGTAACCGGTTGACCCGGTCTCACTTAAATAATCAATTGTCCAGATATTAATCAAGAAAAAGAAAACACCCTGAAAATGAACGATACAATGCAAAAGCTGAAATTATATTTTTTGTTTTTCAATGAAATATATTCCATTGGAAAATAAACTAATACAGCAGCATTCCAATATTCTTTTTGTGAACATGAACAATCCTCTAGAAAAACCCAAGTGTGTGGCTGTGACTTGTGATTATGTTTTTATGTGCCACAATATATCTTCTACAGTGACTCCTTTTTTTTTTGCACTTTTTAGCATCTTTGATCTAAACGTGCAATGGAAAACAAAAGGGCCAAAGAACAGAACATAGAAGACCCTTCCTGAATGAAGAAAAAGACAAATATAACAAAAAAACCTTCAACTCAAACCAAAATTCCACGTTGAAATCTTTTTTTCCGATACTTCAACCCACTCACAAAGAAGCCCATAGAAGGGGTGGGCGTTGCAGTAAAAAATCAACAAATCCAGGCAGAAACACACCCGGTCACAAGCACAGCAATAAGATACAAACAGAAAACAGTCCTCAAAACAAACAACAAACTAAAACTAACAGATAAGCACATAGGAAAGACTAAAGGCTACAGATTAAGGTAAACCGAAACACCCTCATGCCCTCCCAGATTCTAGCTTTCTATTGGTCCAATTCCTTTGCCAAAGATCCTTCAAAGTTAATACTTCACCGTACAAGTCCTCTAATTGTTAACCTTCCCATTTTCTCTCTTTTTAAAACAAACTCTTATTTATTACCACTGACCTCGAAATCAAACTATTGCAAAGTGATTAATCCACTGAGGAAATTAAAGAGTGCTACACAACACCAGAAGAAAGACCCTTCATCATTTGATTATCAAGCTAGGACATAAATTTTATAGTGTATGTCTTCTGCTCTATTATCTATCTCAGTTTCTCCAACTTTAATATACAAGCCTCAAGAAAGGAAAAGAACATAAATCAATTAGTCTTACCTACAAATATAACTCATCTAAACCTATTACAAATTAAATCAATCAGTTTTACATATAAATACATTAATATACTAAAACAGCAAAAATCAGTATAAAAAATTAATAAGAATAACTAAAAAATGGACTCACCTACACTACACTGCAGAAGCAGAGAGTCAAACAAATTTAGGGACGGTTTTCCAACTTGGAGCTGTTGCAGAGCAGGCCACCGGCGAGAGAGATCAGAGCTTCGAAGAGGAGCCAACACGATGACGACGGAGGAAGCAGAGGCAGAGACAGGCGAGGCACGGCAGAGTCAAGGCGGCCGGGACGACACAGACGGAGACGGCAGAGGCCAGCAGACACTGGCGTCGCGGGGACGAGGTAGAGGAACCGGTGAGGGGAGTGACGAGTGACGACCTCCGTCGTTGGCTGCCGTTGTGTTCGGAGGTGACCGTGCGAAACTGCGGTGAGTGAATCTGTGACTCACTGACTCTTGGGAGAGAGTGACCTGTGACTTGAGGCTGGGGATGATTGGGGCCTTGGGGGTGCCGTTGGGAAATTAGGGTTTTGTATTTTTTTTTTTAAACCAAAACAGCATCGAATTGAAAGGGGTTTTTTTTTAAAAAAAATGACCCGGTTCGTTTTCAAAACTGGATGGGTCACAAGTCAAACCGATTCTCATAGGTTTTGATGTAAAGTTTGGTACTAATGATTTTTACAATTATAACAAAAAAAAAAAAGAAGTTGTTCTATGCCTTCTATCCATGTTGTGTATTACACGCTTTGGCTGAAGCTTTCTGAGCTTACCTTCTTCCTATTTCATACGACAAACATTGAAAATTGGTCATTGGTCTACAACAAAGATTTTCTTTTCTATTTTTATAGAATTAAAGTGGTCCATAAAATTACATTTATTTTAAGAATAAAAATACTTAAATTAGTCGATTTTTTTAATATTAAGTCAGTTTAAATATATTTGTTAAAAATAGTCCATTTGATGTGTAATCTACTTTTATAGAAAACAATATTGGAAGGACAAAATTACCAGATCCAGATATTAAACTCAAATAAAGGGGCGAATTGTGACTATGCCACCAAAAAACGAGAGCAGCATTAGAGATGGAGGCCCAATTTGAGGGGCATTTTTGAGACTTCATGAGAAAACGCCGGAAGCGTTGATGTAGATTTTGATCAAATATGCACTATTCTTTTTCATGCATTCAGAGTTAGGGGTGTTCGCGGTACGGTTTGGTTCGGTTTTTGAGAGAAAAGTCATCCGATCCGATCGTTTAATTAAAGTGCGGTTCGGTTTGGTTCGATTTTTTCTTGAAGCCATCCGAACCAAACCAAACCAATTAAATTCAGTTCGGTTCGGTTCGGTTAGGATTTTCAGATTCAAAACCGAAAACCGAACTAAACCGGACAAAAAACAGCAAAATCAATTTTTTTCAGTTTTTTCGGTTATCGGTTAATTCAGTTTTCGATTTTTTCGGTTCGATTCGTCGGTTTAGTTCGGTCCGGATCGGTTTTGAACACCCCTATTCAGAGTCACAAATAAATACCACATCTAATTAAATAAGACAATTGTAAATATAAACTCAATTGCTTATGCATTACACCACTTTTTTCTTTTCTTTTTTTAATTTAAGCTGAGTGAGCTATACATGAGACATTTTTTAAAATAAACATAAAAATAATTATAACTAAAATAAATTAAACAAACCGAAAATACTAAAGATCATGTAAAGGACAGAAAATAAATTAACAGAAAACATAAAATAACAAAATAAGAACGGAAAGGAAAAATAGAACGAAAAAAAATACAACCACCTCATCCTGGTGGTCGTTTCCTCCAACCGGCTGAGCTCCTTAGTATCCTCTCAGTCGCCCTATGTCAAGTCTCATCTGGGTGAGCTCCTGGTGCTGACTCTGTTGCTCAGCCAAAACCTGCTAAATGAGGACACCATAACCATCCTGGCCAATCATCAGCTGCTCAATGGAAGAGGTAAGTTGATGCCAAACTCCTATGGTGGGAAGTAGTGCACCTAAGGCATCATAAGCTGCTCTTGCTGAGGAGGGAGAACTGGCTCTCCCTTGGCTGTGGAATCGTCTCTCGGGGCCGTGCATATTCTCTGGCATACTCCATAGTCCTCCTGGAGATTGGCCTCTCTATGGGGATGATGATGTCGTTCTCTAGGCGCATTCTTACAGCATCACAGAGGTGGTGGATGAGATGTGGGAAGGCCAACTTGACATGTATGGAGGTGTTAGAGGCAATACTGTATATCTGCTATGAAATTGTGAGCTCTATCTCCACCTTATTTCCTAGTATAATGCAGTGAATCATAACAGTCCGGTCCCCGATAACCTCAGAACGGTTACTAATCGGAATGATGGAGTATTGGATAAATTCCAACCAACCTCAGGCTACCGGCTTCAAATCATGCCGCCCCAGCTGATTTGGTTGCCCTTCTGAATTCAGCCTCCATTGGGCTCCTAGGAGGCATATGTCTGGAAGAATCTGATCATGTCTCTAATCGCCACTCATTCTCTCACTATAGGAGTGATCATTATCCCTCAGAGGTGGTAGTTGGAGTGCCTCCCTCATACTCCTTGGGCCGAAGTCTAGAATCCTCTCTTTTATCATAGTGTGGTAGTTCTTGGGACATGCTTATATGTAACCCACGTATTTTCATAAAATTTCTGGACCTTCAGCTGGACCACTTCAGTATGTAGGTTACATAAAGTTTTCCAACCTCTTCTCTGTATCTGCTTCTGAATCTCCGGATACTCATCCGGCTTGAGATCAAACCGGACTTTAGGAATCACTTTTTTCTTACCGGTGATCTTAAAGAAGTGCTATTTGTACACTTTAGAGCTGAACCGGTTGGCGTCAAACGAATCAGTTTGAGGGGCCTTTTCCTTCCTCTTCCTTGAAGAGGACTCTCCTCCCTTTGGTGCCATGTATAACAGTTAAAGAACAAGCAGCGCGATCACACCAAACTTAAAAATTTTACTCATTCCCGAACAAAGAAAATTAGAAAATAGAGGATGGAGAAATAGAAAGGGGGTGGCAATGGGTACAAGAAAAGGTAACTTTTTGGTAGAGAAAGGAGGGTGAAATAGAAGAAGAAAAGTAAAATGGGGTTACTAATGAAAAAGAAAGAAAAGATAAATAAGAGGGTATTGAGAAGTGGGGATGGAGTGGGTTAAAATTGATTTATATAGAGAAGAGAAGGAAGAGGGAGTTACATTAGGGGGGAGGGGAATTGAATGGGAATGAAAAAAAATAAATTGGGGAAGGGGTTGGTGGCGTAACTGTCGGAGTGGTGAGATTTAGGGAAGAGTGGTGAATGGGGAATGTAATTGGGGAAGGGGTAACGGTTGGAGGTGGGGTGGTGAATTCAGAATTCCAAAACTTTACAAAATTCAAAATTTGAATCCCCTACAAAGGGGTCTTTGAGGCGCTCTCTACGCTAAACGCCAGGTTCGGCGTTTAGTACCACCCTCGCTTCTCTTTTTTTTAGCGCTAAACGCCCAGTTTGTAGCGTTAAGCACCACCAACACAGTGGTTCAATCACCAAATAAAGCATGCTTGGTGCTAAATGCCAGATAGCGACGTTTAGCGCTACTCTCAAATTACGTGCTGCTCGGTGCTAAACGTCAGGTCTTGGTATTTAATGCCACCAAAACAGTGGCTTCCCCTCAAATTACGTGTATATTGGCGCTAAACTCTAGGTCTCAGCGTTTAGCACCACCATCACAGTGAATATTCCTCAAAATATGTGTCTCCTATCTTTTTCACTTTTTTTCTACATACTCTATCGATGTTGTATACTACACAGTGTGGCTGAAGCTTTTTGAGCTTACATTCTTCCTATTTCATACGACAAACATTGAAAATTGGCCATTGGCCTACAACAAAGGTTTTTCTTTCTATTTTTATAGGGTTAAAGTGGTTCATAAAGTTGCATTTGTTCCAAATCTAAGGGCACTGAAATTAGTCGATCTTTTTTTTAAATATTGGGTCAGTTTAAGTGTATTTGCTAAAAATAGTCCATTTGGTGTGTAATCTAGTTTTATGGAAAACAATATTGGGAGGGCGAAATTGCCGAGTCCAGTCATCAAGCCTAAATGAAGGGGGCGAATTGTGACTGTGCCACTAAAAAACAAGGGCAACGTTAGAGATGGAGGCTCAATTTAAGAGGCATTTTCGAGACTTCATGAAAAAGCGCTGAGAGCACTGATGCGGATTTTAAATACGACAAACTAACCGGTAAGTGTATCGGATCGTACCAAGTAATAAATCAATATTAAATAAATTAACTTACATATATAGAATAATCTAAAAATCGGTTCCGCTACGTTACCAACAACATATCTGCCAACTTCTGCCAACTCTTATTTATAATTGTGTTTTATAGAAGTGTGTTCGTGGATGTGTCTAATAAAAATATCTTTTTTATAACTGTGTTTAATAGAAGTGTTTTTATAGATATATTTTTTGGATGTGTCTCTTTATATGTGTATTTAAAATATATTAATTACTAGACACATCTACGAACACACTTCCATAAAACACAAATATAAATAAGAGTTGGCAGAAGTTGGCAGATAATATGTTGGTACCCTATACTTTTCCTCTAAAAATTGAATAATATGTTCTCAAATTTAATGAGATCCGCTCCACTATTGTTACTTCACTCTTTTAAATTTGAAATTTTACACCCGGTGAAGTTAGTTTACCAAACAAATTTTTACTTCAACCGCACAAGTTAGTTTACCAAACAAAATTTGTGTAAGGACAAAAATTTATTCCGAATATTTACCATTTTTCATCTCATGTTTTACATTCGTTCATAAGGTTTTAGAACCACATATATGTTCTTTTTCATACCACTAGGAATTATAATCTAACCTATATTACCATCCTAGACAATACCTGCTTACATTTTGAAGATGAAAATGTATCATATTTAGAGGGATATAAACACAACTACACAAGTATAGAATGTTTGGTTTGTCCTATTAATATGACATGGCCATTTTCAAGACTAACAATACAACACATAAATTGGCAGTGATCCTTCTGGGATAGGAGGACTAGCTGCATATTTCATCTCCTAACCAATTGGCTTTCCCCTTTGGACCAATTGGTCCCTCCTCACCATAAAGCTCTGTTGGAAACAATTCAAATAAATTCTCCACAGAAAATCTAACAAACACAGGCAGCATATCTATCAGCTTGTCTATCTCAGAACGTGAGTCATACACAATGCTAGGACCCCACTCTCTCATATACTGCAACCAACATGGTTCCTCTATGGCTCCAAGATACTCCGCCGCAACAATCTCATACTTTGTACTTGAATCCACAACAAGATCACTTTTTGCAGCATCATTCCGAGCTCCGATTCCAAGTCTCGATATAGATATCCCCTGAAGGTAAGTACCTTCATGAGGGTAGCTAGCATGCCCATGCTTTGATGAATAAACAATTGGTTTGTTAGTCCCTTCAATGAACTCCAAGTCGAATGCATCCACCCATTCGCCGCCACTATGCTGAGAGAAGAACATTGACCATAGCTCTCCGGTGAAGTTACTTACACGGAGGGTAAAGTGCTCCCAGTCACCTACATGTTCTCCTATCTTACTCATCTCAATGTTCAACAAACCCACCTTAAGGATGGCAGGTCCATTGAAAGGACAGAACACCCACATTGCAATATCAGTAAATGTTCCTCCCAATGCTGGTTTCACATGAACATACAGTTTTGCACTCTCTATGTTTCCCTTCTTGAGATTATCTCTGGCATCATCATCTGTAGGCAAATCTATCCAAAATAAGCCGTCGTTTGTTCCTCCACTTGGTAAGTTCGAACCATCATACTCAATATTCTTACCCTTCTCACTACCTTGTGAATACAGAAGCGCTCCGTCCTTGAAAAACCATTGCACAGATGATGGCAAGTATACCTCATCAGGATGGAAGTACATGGTCGGACCATAATGCTTAATAAGTGCATGAATTTGGCTTACATTCGGCATGGCGTGTAAGGTGGAATCAAGATTCCTCAGGCAAGCAATATCAAACACTATGCCAGAATCAGCATAGGTGCTGCAGAAGAATGTCCCAACAGCTACACCTCTACCTAACATACCTCTTCTATAAGGTTGTGTGTTCCAAACATGAAATGAGTTTTTTGAAAATTTTGAGTCCATTGTTATTAACAGATCACAAGTCTCACAAACTTCTGTCAAATCCTTTCGCACGCATCTAACTTCTTCAATGTCAGGTTCATCCGGTATGCTAGTAACTACTATGCCCATTGCTTTATAACCCGCCGGAGGATTTGGCAACCAGAAATAACCACATCCACCATCCGGTGACTCAGCACTCCATATTAAAGAGTAGTTAATTGGCTTTCTTAGAGCCGGAGATTCTGACACAGGGCTATTTGAAGAATAATGATTAGCTTCAGGTTCAGGTTCCAAAGCAGTTTCACCAGCCACAAGAACATATCCTCGCAATGGCTGCACATTGGATTGGCAGTAGTGTCCAAGGCAGTGAAAACCATCAGGAATCTCCAAAGGTCTGTAGAATATGAAACCCTGTGTGCAGAACCAAACTCTCTCAAAATTGGTTATTTTTACAACTTCTAATTGTCCAAGGCTTATTCTTCCACTGGAAAAAGCACCACCTATAACAACATATTAATATTATTCAAAAAATTAGATCAACCATGTAGTAAATACAGGATATTAGTTCATTAGTTAACAACTCAAGTCTGATGCACTAATGGTAAACAATTTTGCAATAAAGGTGTATCAATTGATGCATTAATAATGAATATTTTTCAACCCCTGAACAAAAACTCATAGGATAGCATCATGAAGCACAAATCTGAACAAAATAACACATGCAAGAGCTATGCATTTTGTTGCCTTCAACTTCAAGTACATTCATAAAATTCACTAAAAAGTCTTAAACCATGTCAAGTGTAGATTTTTCACCATGGATTGACAAGGTGGCCTCCTAATTGAAAGGATTCACCCCCACCGTAACACGGGGCTTGTTAATTTAGTATGAGAACGAAATCAAAGAAGAAAAGGGCCTGAATTTCTGGTATATATCCTTGAATAATAGCAAAAATAGAAGAGGAAAAGAACATAAGCAGCATCCTCAAAAAGAGTTACAAATAGAAAGCGTATTATTATTGTCAATAAATAGATACCTTGTGGCCAATCGGGAAGAGGTGCAGGCAGAGAGAATGGTTGAGGTTCAGCAAAAGAAGAGTGGAGTTGAGAAGGTTCAGTATTATTAATGTTATTATTATTCCACCAAAAGCATTCACACCCAAACATCTCTCTCTATGACACCACAAAGAGTTAATGTTGAGAGTGATGCTGGTTCTTGAACATGTGAGAGCTGAAACGGAGATGGTTTACGGTGTATTGATGTAACAAAGTAAAGTGCAGAAATGGAGTAATCAGTGTTCAGTGATGTGGTTCACCACGTTGACCACATCACCCAGGAGAAGGAAGACACGACACTAGTCTACAGCAACTTCATGCTTCCTTCATTATGAGAGATAACACGTTTACACCATCTAATCCGAGGATAGGAGTGACTTAGATAAAGATGTAAAATTTTATAATGGTTTTTATTAAAGATATCTTTTTTTATCATTAAATTATGAGTTTATTTGAGTGAGTTACTAAAAAAAAAATTTTTTTTAAGTTATTTTTTTTAAAAAGATCTTATAGAGAAATAAAAATAATTTTATGTTTGGATATTTGATATAAAAAATATTTTTTATCTATCAATTATGTTTGGATATAACAATATAAAAATATTTTTTTGTTTATTTATTACATGAAAAATATCTTTTTTTTTATAGAAAAAAGATCTTTCAAAAAAGATATTTTTTTATTTTACTAGTACTTTTACTTTTACTACTAAAAATTTGCCAAACACATTAAAAAATAAAAAAAATTCATTGAAAAAATATCTTTTTTTAATAAAATAATGGCGTCCAAACATGCACTATGAATTATATGGTTTAATTTTGATGTGTTATAAAAGCATTATTTTTTTAAAGTGTGGTTAAACAAATAAAATACGCTTTTAACACAAGAATCTTTATAAAAAGATATTTTTAGCATCTTCATACCTTATTTTATTATATATAATTTTTTATGTATATTTTTTTATGAAATAATTTTGAAAGTCATTTAGATAAAGACGTCCAAAATATTTTTTTAAAGATATTTTTTAATAATTAGAATTTAATATATATAATCGATTAAAATATATTATTTTTGTCAAAATTATGCTAGACAAATTAATTTGATCAAAAAATGGTAAATCAAATCTTGAAGTGATCTAAATTAATATTATCTTTTATAAAAAAATGACTACAATATCTTTATTATAAAAAATGAAATAGAAATATTTAATTATTTTCTATAATAAGAATATTGTAGCTATTTTCTATAAAAAATAATATTAATTTAGATTAATTTAATATTTAATTTACCATTTTTTAGGTCAAATTAATTTATCTAGTCTAGTTTAGAAAAAAATAATAAATTTAATCGATTATATATATTAAATTTTAATTACTAAAAAATATTTTAAAAAAATATTTTAGACATCTTTATTTAAGTAGCTCTCTATAATTTTTATCAATTATTCTTAATACTGAAAGTGAAAGTTATATAAAAAATGGTATACAAAAATTAATGTATATAATATTTCTATTGTTTTTATGTCTTTTTAAAAACTGATAAAAAAATTGATTGGTAGGAATTTGGATAAGAAAACTGATATACTTTTTTTGAATTTATTTTCTTCTCCAAAGATAGTGAAGGAATTTTTTTTAATAAATAAAATAAATATTTTATTTATCAAACTATATTATTTGTAGCATTTTTATCAAAAGATATCTTATCTCTTATCTTATTTACACTGTAAACGAGATAAGGTATGAAATATTAGACGTGTTTATTTCGTTTACACTGTAAATAAAATACGTAAAAAATTATAACGTTTACAGTGTAAACGAAATACATTACAACAAATTTTCAGTAGCTATAAAAGGATGTGCAATCTTTTGAATTCTTCACAAACATCTCACTTTTTCTTTTCTTTTGGCTTTCTTCCGAAAAATAAGCTAAAATGTCTAGTGGTGGTGGATATGTGGTTGTAAGTGTGTATCCCAATCGGCATATGAGAAATAGTGACACCGACGTGATATTTGAGTGTGATAATTCCATTCTGTTGCGCACCCGGTGAGTTAGTTCTTTGTCCGAGCTGAAGAGTCTAATATTGAGTAGTGTTGGTGGTAGCGGGAGAAAAGAGATAGGAAGGGTGGGGTATAGATTGCTAGCATCGATGTGAAATGGAGTTTTCTCGTCCTCCATGGCGACGAGTAGGGCCGTCAAAATGGGCTAAACCCATCGGGCCAGCCCGTTTACCCGTTTAAATGGGCGGGCTTTGCCCCTAAAATTAAGCCCGTTTAAATTTCGGGCTAAATGGGCTAAGCCCGATTAACCCGAAAAAAATGACGGGTTAAACGGGCTAGCCCGCGGGCTAAACGGGTGGCCCGTTTAATTTTTTTAAAAAAAAGTAACACTTTTAGCTAATATTTTTCCCGATCCGACCCAAAAATCCGACCCATCAACTAAAAAAAATTTTTTAAATGGTTTTTGACCTAAAAGTGGTATTTTTTGTCAAAATATTTTTCAAAAAATAAAATAAAATGATAAACGGGCTGGCCCGTTTAACCCATCGGGCTGACTATAAATGGGCCGGGCTAAAAATTTTGGCCCGCGAATAAAGCGGGCTTAAATGGGCCAGCCCGTTTAACCCATGGGCTTAATGGGCTGGGCCTAAATGGGCCGGGCTAGCCCGTTTGACAGCCCTAGCGACGAGCATGTGTGGCTCATGTTTGACATCCATGGGAGAATCATGATGGAACAAGTTATGGAGCTTTCTGCGGAGGTCGGCGATGTTGGTGGCGGTGGATCTAGCCACTCGGGTTTAGTGCAAGACGACCCACCTCTCGCATCGCAACCAATACACATTGCGAGTTCAGTGGAGAACATGGACGTGGATGGTGAGGAATCCGACGAGGAGTATGTTGTGGAAAGCAACGAGAGTAGTTCTTCTGAAGATGATGACGAGGAAGAGTTCGTACCCGAGATGCCAGTTGAGGCATCAGTTCGGTATCTTCTTCCTACCCCACAACCAATTCCGGCCTTCTCAACTGTACCCAGTCACTATCAGACGCTAGATCTGGAAGCGATGCATGAGAAAACTCAATTTTCACAATGGGTGAAGAGGATTACAACCTAAATAGTGGCGTGGAGTTTCAGATTGGTCACAGATTCAAGAGTAGAGATGCAGTGATGCAGGATGTGAAAAATTGCAACATTCGCAGAAGTATTGAGTACATAGTAATGGAGTCGGACCGATTAAAGTACCATATTTATTTCCAACAATATGCAGCTGGATGCCCATGGAATCTCCGTGTTGCCCTCTAATAGAATCTCGGATATTGGTGATGCCTCATTTAACTGTGGTGTAATAATATCATTTATCGCTGTTATATTTTGTGTAAATGCTAATCATGTATGTGTTATTTTGTTTGGGAGGTGTGTAAGGTTGGAGGAGCACACACGTATTTGGCACGAACTATGTCTCAGGACCATCAACACGTGTTTAGCCCTCCACCGATTGTACCACTCATGAAACTTGGTAGGCAACCAGACATCCTCGCCACGTCCTGTGGTAGTTAGGAACCTGTCAACGTTGACCAGGTCCCCTGGTACTGGATGCTCGCTATTAAACTGGCGTTTCACCCGATCGACATGGTAAAATTCAACTATGTTAAAGCAGACGAGGAAAACAATAGACATCCATGTCTCCCACTCTGCCTCTTCCTTCAGCCATGGCAGGCAGATGTCCTGCAGTGCAGAGTCGTTGTTGTAGGGCATTCACAAGAACTACAATGTACATTGTGAAATAATCATCAGTGACAAGTGCTAAAAAAGTATGAGTAATTTATGCAACTGTGACCAAATAAAAGGATAACTCGCTTACCTCATCCAATTGTAACTGATCCAATGTCCGACATCATCGCAGGACTATTTGCTCGTACTGATCCCTATTTTGCTGTGTCATACCTATCAACCTTGAAAATTTGCAAGAATAACCTCGATTCAATTAATTGCAAATCATATTGAATTACGTAAATGAAGAAAAGCACAAAATCGTAGTGAACAATTACCTCACAACCATGGAATACATGTAAATCTGTTGCTCAGGTGGACACCACTAGGAGAATCTCTAGTATATCCAAGATACTAATAGAGGAGTGCATCCTGCGATATTTGTGGTGGAGCGATGTGTTGCAGAGGATAGGAAATGGTACATCCATGCTAGCACCGCAGATTCTCAAGACAGAGAACGACACCTCGAAAAGTCATCTCATAGTGGGAGCCACTGGAGATGGACCTGATTATTTGATTTATCAGTATTAGGTGATCGCCAATCATCAATAATATGTAGCACCTTGCGTACCATCAGTATTGGGCATTTGTCGGAGTCACTCTCGAAGCCATGTCAGCTTGAAGTAGAAAGACTCCTTCCTTTGCTGACCTTGCTGCTGGACTGCAGGAGGCCTAACATCGAGTAGCCTCAGTCCTGTACCATGTATGGAAATCACGGAAGCACCCACTGACTTGCTCTCTATGCACGTGTAGCCCTGAGGTGGTACGCAACGTCCTGCAGGGTGATGGTGCACTCACCCCACGACAGGTGAAAAGTGTGGGTCTCAGGACGCCAGTACTCCACAAATGCCGATATCAGGGAGTTGAACACAAAATTTCTAAGTGGCACCACATCATTGAAGCCAACCTCCCTCAAGTAGGGGACAATGGCGTTCGGTGGTGGGAGTGTGCGACTCCCTCTCTTGAAAAAAAGTAGGCGAGATCTCTGGTAAACAACAAAAAATACGAATTAAAAATGTATAAACATATAAAGCTATAAAACCTTCACAGCAAAAAAATTCTATTATATAAATATTTACGTAACAAATTAATTTATATTATAAGTAAACTATTTTAACAAATAACTACAAATATTTACCGTATAAATTAATTTAAATAAAAATATTTACTTAAATAATTAATAACTAAATTAATAAAAGTCTATATAATTTAATTTAAATAAAAATATTTAATTAAATAATTAATAACAACATTCATTTTTCATTTCCTTCATAACTTACATTAAGTAAAAACATTTACTTAAATAGTTAATAACTAAATTAATAAGAGTCTATATAATTTAATTTAAATTAAAGTATTTAGTTAAATAATTAATAACAACATTCATTTCCCATCTCCCTTATAACCTACATTAAGTAAAAATATTTACTTAAATAACTAACAAGTAAACCATTAACTTGATAACTTAATTTAAATAATAATAAAATTAAAAAAATATTTACTTAAATATTTAATAACTAGAGACATAAATATCTTGTTACTTAATTAAGTTAATTAAAAATAGTTAATTAAATAATTAATAACTAAATTAATTAAAGAAAAACAAAGCTAAATAAACATTTAATTAACAAATCAATATCAAAGTATGTCTAAAATCATACCCTACTCATCAGAAATCATAATCATCATTAAGTATCATGTGTCCCAATGTCTCCATCATAAACAAGTAATCCAAAACCACCATATTTAGAAGTACCACAAAAAGAAGTATTTGAAGATTCAATTATAACATCAAACATATCTACTTCAATTTTTATGTCTCCTCCATCTAATAAAAATATAAAATAGAAAAAAAACTCAATAAAAAATCAAAATGAACAACATATATCTTTATGGAAGGAAACAAAATTTGCTATGTCACTCACCATTAGGATACGAAATAGCATTATCTGTATATATTAGACTTTCAATGCCTTCAACATCTCCATTAGTAAATCCAGGATCATCCTCATCTGCCATTACCCAAAAATCTATGGTGTTAATGCTTTGAATGTCAATTGGATCATAATTCCTCTTCTTTCGATACAACCTAGATTGAAGGCAGGTCACATAAACAATGTTACTTAGCTTTTGATGCTCTAACCGGTTCCTTCGTCTTGAATGGATTTGTTCAAAAAGACTCCAGTTTCTCTCACATCCAAATGAAGAAGATGTTTGATGAAGAAGACAAATTGCCATTTTTTGCAAATTAGGAGCACTTCTACCATGTAACCTCTACCATTCATCTACATAGATATAAAAATCAAATATTGTTTAATGTTTATCACTCAAGATATTAAACTTTCAAACTAAATTGAACTTGGAAATAAAATAACTTACCAGGTTCAAGTCTTGTATGTTGCCGTTCTCTTGGCACTTTTCCTCCTAAAACATTCTTTACAATTTCGATACAATTGTATCTCTTGCATTGCGGCAATTGAGTTATCGCAAAGTGTTTCAACATCAAGCAAATCAAGTAAAGATCTTAAGATATTTGCCTTCTCAATAAAACCCTCACTATAGAAAAAAACCTGGATTTAGAAAGTGTGCCACCGCATGCATG
Organism: Arachis stenosperma; assembly: GCF_014773155.1. Taxonomy (NCBI): domain Eukaryota; kingdom Viridiplantae; phylum Streptophyta; class Magnoliopsida; order Fabales; family Fabaceae; genus Arachis; species Arachis stenosperma. Next base: position 3,925,308 of record NC_080382.1, on the reverse strand, counting down.
GAGATCCCGCTTCAAATGCTTATCCCACCGCATTTTTAAGATACTTGTGTATGGCGTATAAGCAGCTTTCTGATTTCTAAGCATTGTTTTGATAGCATTTTTTTGCTCTTTGCATGCCTTCAATCACGTATCCCAAAGATGATTTCTCATTAGTATCAACAATCCTCAACAACTTAATAAGAGAACCAACAATTTCACAATAGTACTCAGTCACTTTGGAGGCACGGGAAGCAAGGTTAGCTATGTGAGGAATATTTGCAATATCTTTCAAAATAAGATTGATACAATAAGTAGCACAAGGAGACCAAAAAATGTTTGGATATTTTTCATAAATGAGTTTTTCAGTAAATACAAAATTAATAGCATTATCAGTGACCACATGCACAATATTACTAGGTTCAACCCACTCAATAACATTAAAAAACAAAGTAAACAAGGCCTCGATATTTTTTATCATATAAGAAGCATTAACAAACTTAGCAAATGACATACCAACTGGACAATAAACTAGAAAGTTAATTAAGGTTCGTTGCCTTTGATCAGTCCAACCATCTGCCATCAGCGTACAACCGGTGCTTTTCCATGAGCCCTTATACTTTTCAACAAGCAATTGACACTCTTTCTTAAGATCGACCAACAAATGAACTCTCATTTCATCATATGACGGCCCCTTTAAATCAGGTCTAATTGCAGCAATACCATCCAATGCAGGTTAAAAGTAAGGTGATTGAATTGCATTGAAAGGAATATGTGCATCAATGATCCATTTAGAAAATCCCAACTTAGCCTTGTGCAATTTTTTTACTGGCCAAAACACTTTTCAAAGTCGGTTGAGACCCTGGAATAGTCACTTCTTAAAACTAACTTTCAATTTGTGTAGCAACAACAACTCTTCTCTTTTCTTTGTCTCCCATTGTTGTAGGAACAATATGATGTACAGGGTTAGGCGATTCAGACTTTTGTGCTTGTGGTTCCACAACATAAGACTCCTCCTCAAATTTTTTTCCATCTTATTTTTTTTATTTTCCATCAATAACCTCTTGAATTGAAGTTCAACATCTTCAGTGACTTTGTTACATACTTTAATTTGTCCAAAAAATTTTGCAAGATGATATTTCATTCTATATATACCTCCTCCATTATAAGTATTCAAACAAAAGATACATGTATATTGCGCCTTGTGATTTTTGTCATACTTCACAGTAAAATATTTCCAAGTTGGGTTAGATTTTCCTTGAGAAGAACCTATTTGAGATTTTCGGACAGCATTATCATGTGGTTGTTGATCACTTTGTGCTTGTTCCATCTAAGTTATATATAATATACAAATTATAAATTAGTGAAATACATACAACAGCCATTACAACAATCAGTCAGTTATAGCAAAATTCAAGAATCAAAATTGAATTTACATACAGCAAACCAGCCATTACAAATTACTGAAATGAGTGAATTACATACAGCAAAATTCAGAGAATTTCATAATACATACATCAGCCATTACAACAATTCCAGCAAAATTCAAAATCCAAAATTCAAGCGAAATTCAAATTTTAGCAACCATTACATATAATTAACCAAATAATCCAAATTTGAATTATATACAGCAGCTATTACATACAGAAGCAGAACTCTACATCAATCCATATAATTAACCAAATAAAGAACTCTGCATATCAATTCATATAATTCATTAACAAAATAAAAAAAAATGGTTGAAAAACCAGTATAACTCACTGTGGCAGAGAGCAAAGAAGGTGTCTAGGTCACAGCGGCAGAACAGAGCAACTTTCGACGACGTTGATAGAACAGCTTCCGCTGACCAGACGAGCAGATGACGCCGACCAGACGACCAGACCAGCTTCAGAGTTCAGATGAGGACGCCGCTGCAGTAGCTTAAATCTGCGACTGTGACTTCCTTCCGCCCGTTGGAGATCCTTCTACCCGGTGACAACATCGATTGTGGTAGACTGGGAGGGACGGTGGCCTTCGTTGTTGGATGAAGATTGGAACTTAGAAGTGAAATTAGGGTTGAATGTGTGGTGGCTGGTGAGTGAGGAGACTAAGGTCTCCAGTTTGCATAAGGGATTGGGTTGGGTTGGGTTACCGGGGTCAGGTGGTCAGCGAATGCGAATTTTTTTTTTTTTTTGCATCTCAAAACGACGCAACAGTGGAACTACTTCAACAGTGGTTATTGGATCACCACTATAAATACACTGACATACTCAGATAAAAGTTAAGTTCCAATATACTCTAAACCTACTTACCTCTTTGTTGACTTAGACATCAGAATATCTTTACAGATATCACTCCCTATTCTCCAAACACACAACTTGGACGACAGCTCTCGAATACGTATAAATCGGATACCACCTTCCTTTGACGTTTGGGTCAATCGTACGAGTCCAATCCACCTATCTCAAGTTACCTACGTAACAACAAATCATTAATTTTTAATTAGTGTACATTACCATAGACATAATTATTAGACCCATGGGTTAAATAGGTAATGTTAATCATATAAATTGGCTAGCTTAACAAATCACTTAAGCAATGTTATATAACTAACAAAATTTATTATTTTTTTATTAATATTTGACCAATATTTTAAATTTTAAGTAATAAATTATAAACTCAAAAATTTAATTCATAAATTCTAATAAGATAAAAATAAAATATTGACTAAATATTAATTAATATTAATAAAAATATTTGTCTCTAATATTTTTTTCTAAGATGAAATAGAAAGTGTGGTGACAATAATAAAGATTATGGATTTTTTTTTCGAATTTTGTAAGAAAATTTATGTAGTCTGTTTGAAAATAAAAATGCTAGATGATCAATAATTTTTTTTTTTTTAGTCTTACATTTAAACTCACATTAGTAAACTCTCTATTTTTTCTTATACTAAAAATAGTGGCTCTCAAGTATTTTTCACTAGAAAGTTAAAAAAGAAAAATATAGTTCGCCTGATTAGCATGTTAGTCTTTCAAATATAAAGAAAAATTGGTAAAAATAATAAAATAATACTTTAACCATGTTAGAATTAAAATGGTGAACTCACAAATAATAAAAATTATAAATTTAGAAATGATTAAAATATTATTTTACTTCTTTATATATCAATCTCTTTACTTTAAAAAATATTTTTATTTAGCTTCAAGGATTAGCACAACTGAAAATAAATAGATACATATAGAACATAATTTATTATTTTTTATTAGTAGTTAATTAATAATATTTAAAAATATAAATTAAAAATATAATATTAAATTACTAAACTAAAAAAATTAAATTAATAACTAAAAATAATAACTTCGACTAATTCTTGAGTTTTTCTTAAATTTAACAAGACTTAAATAAAATATGAAAGTTCCAATAAATTAAAAGAAATTATTCATTGAAGATAATCGGGTATACAAACTCCAGTATATATAATCCATTCCATGGAATGCAAATATACACTTGTTAACAGAAAAGTTAATTAAAAAAAATTAAAAGGGAAAAAAGAATCTGATATCCTCTCTAACAAAGCTACACCTTCTTCTGCTGCATCTACATACATCCAACCATTAATTAATCAAAATTGCGGATCCCAATTTACAGCGCCTACGTACAATAATCCCACTACTACCATGCATGTCTCGCGAGGGGGCTGCTCCTGCATCGCACACGATACTAATCTCCAGAGTAGCTAATCAATTAATGATTAATTAAAGTAATACCTGTTTAATTTAATTAACAAATTAATTAATCAGTTAATCTCTGCATTGAGATGATTCATCGTAAGTGAGCTCTGATCCACTTATTACGTGGCTCTTCCCCTGATGCCTCTTCTTCCGTTTGCCTCCGCCGCAAGTAATTGAGATCTCACACCCAAACACCGTCCCGAAGCACGAAAACAACCCTTTCTGCTGCTGCTGTTGCTGCCGGTTCCCGCCTACGCTACTCCGCCTCCCCGGCGTTTTACCTACAACGCGCTTAGAGCTTTTGTATTTCTTCACCTCAAACTCTTCACTAACTTCCGATGGAGGCGCCGATTGTTGATGGTCCAGATCGTAAGCAGGGGTAAGCTCAATCCTCCATCTCTCAATCTTCGTCCTCATCCCTACTTCCGAGTTGCTATTCCCTGTCCAACCGTCGATCGCCGAACTCTCTGCCGATCTCGGTGGCAGTGCCGGCATCGGATACAATCCTTTTGCTATTGCCGCCGCCACCACCGATGGCGACGGACCTACATCCGAACACAACGAACCGTTTAAGTTCACAATTGGTGTGCCTTTCCGCAGAGTGAGAAACTCCGACTCGTCGTGTCCGTCGTGGGCATAGAAGTTTTGGCCCGCTCCTTGGTAGGTATAATCGTTGATTGTTGAATCGTTCTTCTCGCTCTGGCATCTCTGCAGCGTCAAGAGCTTCGGATCGTTGATACCGTTGTCCTGGCTCTCGGCGTCGTCGTTTTGGTGTTTTGTCATCTTCTTAGGGTCCTTCAGATCCCAATAACCGACGGCGGAGTTGCTGAGTTCGGAATACATAGGCATGCTCCTCTTTGTGCTATCGAGGAGCGTGACGCCGATGTTGAGGATCCCCTGAGGGCGACCGGAGGGCCTTCGGATCTGAAGCGCGACGAATCGGAGGTTTGGCTTGCGGTTCCCGGAGCGAGAGGAGGGCGGGATGAGGTTGCTGACGAGGACCCCGACGGTGCCGACGAGAACATCGCGAAGCCATGCGTTGGTGTAGATCTCGATCATGATAACGGAATTTTCGTTGCTGAGGAAGTCTTCATCAACCCTGTACACGAACTTCTCGTTCCACGTTGGGTTGGTGTGACCTACTTCGTCGACCCGCGTGGCTAGCTTGCGCTCAGGGTTCAACCACGCCACCGCGTAGGCTCGCATGGATTTCGAAATCGGCGCAAGATCCTGCGCCGATATGATGTTTATTTCTAGGAGCTGAAACGGAGCTGCAACCGACATTTTATGATTTTGTTTTGATATATATGCGACGCACGGATTATTATAATTAGTGGTGGCGTATGACGGGGGAGGCGGTGGATCTGGCCGTGTTCGATCGTCAGTGTGGTGGTCACAAACCACGCACTCTCCCCCGAAAGTGCGCGCCAAAATGAAAATGCTATCTCTTGTTTCCTCTCTATCTGTCTTTTATATCTATAAAATTGCCGAGTCATTTATCTGGTTAATTATATTTAGTTAGAGCGGGAAAAACTGAATACGTGGATGGCATATGCCACCTTTCAGGTTTTGGGTGATTGAGGGCGCAAGGAAAGGAGCTTATTACGTTCTGTTGAGTTAATTAATCAGTAACGTAACTATTTGTATGTTGTTTACCGTTTAGAGAATAATGGTTACCACTCGTGCATCTTGCCTTGATTAAACATGTAATAATACCCGCTTATAGGTTGAGACAATCTCCATTCCCTCAATTGTCATTTGGTTCGTCCAATTAATAATTAGGATGGAGTTGTTTTGGGAGATTGAGTTGAACCTAATAATAGATGAATGGGTTATCTTAGGTAATTAATAATTTTTTGAATAATATTAATAAACACTAATAAAATAAAAACATATTATATCTCTAAATTATTCACTTAAATATTAATATTAGCACATCTAGTAAAATGAACATTTGATATCTTTATTATTCACATTGTTTACTAATATTGTTGATTACCTATACCTTTTTTAATTGAATACTAATGTAGTAACCCATATTATGTAAAGAAAAAATTTATGCATATAATATGAATTAATTGAAACAAATTAAAAAATAACTATTGATGACTATAAACATAGCGAACGTTTTGAAAAGTGAATAACGATATATAATAATTAATTAATATAATTAAAAATTATAATTAATAATATTACGTATACGTATTGTTGTTAAATGTATATATATAATAGAAAGTAATAAGATACGTAAAATAAAACTATATTTAAGTTACAGTAATTGTTGCTCGTCTTAGTTATCTTTTCAAAAACTAAAGGTTTACATTCGAAAATCCAAAATCCTTTTTAAAAGAGAAATCCGTTAATTCTTCAAAATCCAAAACATTTTTTTTATACAAAATATTAAAAATTTTTCTAGACAGCATGCATGACCAACCTATTCCAAGCATAGGTTCATTAAGTCTATGCTGAACTAGTTTGATTTTTCATACTTTACTAATTCAAAAACACAAACCAATCACAAACTCCGGCCCATCACAAACCAATCACAAACTCCGGCCCATCACATAATTGATCATGGCCTCAGACCTAAACAACTCAATTAACATCCAATTCACCACAATCCAACCAATTTCAGTCACAAACATAAGTAGAAAGGTTCAAACACAATCAAAACAATTACATCAAGTATAGCAATTAGCAGTTAAACATAATTATTCACACAGTCAAACCAATTACAATATGCATACCCAAACATGCGCTCCACTAACGTAGATGGACCAGGATGTGCCAGGGGATCTGTGGTGAATACCGAGGGGGGAGTCCCACCCATTGTGAATGTGTCATCCAAATGTTCGAAAGGAGGCTCATTCAGATCCACATCTAGGTGTGTCTGGGGCCGACTACCCGAGATCTGCATCGCGCCAAGTCATCCTCCTGCATAATAACGCTAATCTCATTAATGAAGTGTGACCCTCCACGCATCAAGGCCCTTATTGTCAAGTAAGTCCGATAGTATCTCACTTAGGCTAATGTATGTCTGGATCTCATGCACTGCCTCGTCGCTGCTGGAAACCTGACAAAAATAATCACCAAACCTTCCACCACCATCCCTGCCACCTCCATCGCCACTTAATCTGCCACCACCATAACCAGCATCTACACCATCACCGCAACAATCTCCACCAACATCTGCTACACCACCACAATCTCCCTCATCTCCTCCATAACCCCCGCCCATCCCTCCATCATATCTGCCTGTAGGGCCTCTGCCACCCCCTCCATACCACTAGCATCTCCACCATCATGTCCTTTGCCACCCCCTCCATACTCACCACCACCCATACCACCAACATCTCTACCATCATGTCCTCCTCCACCATTGTGTCCTCCTCTACCACCTCCATCACTACCGTTATCATTGCCATCATCTCTACCATCATCCTCACCATCACCATCGTCGTCACCACCACCATCATCATCATCTCTGCCTATCCCTCCATGTCAAGCTCTACTAGGACCACCACCCCTCCCTCCCCGTTGGCCATGACCCCTAGCTCCTTTACGACCTCGACCCCTGTCTTCTAATGCATCACTCGCATCGTCAAGCAACCTCCACTCACGCTGACCCGAACGTGTTCCAACATGACGTCTTCGCTCAACATGACGTTTGTTTGGTACATCAGGCACCTGATCCATATTAGAAACATCCTAGACCCCTCTGCATTGCCTCAGTTGGGATTACAACTGTCTTGGAGTCACCGAGGAGGAGCTGAGGCAACAAGAGTCTCTTTTCATGCTCATGCCACTACTCCAAGTACACATGTGAAGGTCCTGGCTTTGGAACAATATCAAACCGTAACACATGTTGCGTCTTGTTGGTCCAATGAATGTGCCAACTCTGTAAGGTATTGGAAAACCACCGCTCTCTGCCTTTGCCATCCTTCAACATCAAGAAATCGATATCGAGGGCGACACGGGATCGATGCTATACTCCACCAAGCTGCGGTAGCACCTAATCCACCTGATGCCACTCTACGTCAACAAAGTAGATCAATGCCATCGCAGCCTCCACAATGCCATATGTCGTGGCTCTTATATCTTGGGATACACCACCTGAATAACATCATGCGAGCTGTATGGCATCCACATAAACTGTGAACAGAAATAGTTATCACATGTCATCATAAACAATAAGAATTGTCAAGATAACATTAACGATAAATATATTAAAACCCTAAATACTCACATCCCCGGCCTAAAGTATAAACAAACACAGCATAAATAAACAGCAAGTACCTCAACACCAATGCCAATAAAAGACATCAAATCCATCAGGCCAAAAACCAAAAACTGCAAGAAGATCCATGACTGAAGGAGCTGCAATGAATCTTCTATTATCAGGGTCATTTGCCCAATTTGCATCTGCGAAAGCAAGAAGGCGATAGTTAGTGTTTTTAGTAAATTGAATTCCATGATTTGTCATACTTGCCAAATATCGAAGGATTCGTTTGACAATCTTCCAATGTTGAAGCAGTGGATTATGCATGAATTGGCTGCTCTATTTAGAGAGAAGGTAATTTTAGGATGTGTTAGAGTGACATATTGAAGTCCACCAACAAGGAAACGATAGAGAATATGATCATCAAAGAGTTCAGTTCCTTAAGATGTTAATTTCACTGAGGGCAACATGGTGTAGACATGCAATTAGACTCATCCATGTTAGCACGTTTATCATATATATTTGCACTGTGAGACATGAAGATCACCCGATTTTAAATAATTGAACTCGACCAAGAAAGAAATGCAGCTGACCAAGATCTTTGAGTGAAAATTTAGCATGTAATTATGAAATTAAAGATTCCAATTCCTTGGTATTGTCGCCTGTGATGACAATGTCATCAACATAAGCAAGTAAAAAATAAGTTGAAGTAGCTATAAAACAAACAAAGAGAGAGGGATTAGCAGTGGTGTTAACAGAACCAAAATTAAAAAGAGCCAGGCCATTGGAGCCTGATTTAGACCATAAATGGCCCTATTTAACTTGCAAACAATAATAGAATCAAATGTAGAGATGCCTTGGGGCTGCATCATATAAACATGTTTAGATAAATTGCCATTCAAGAAGACATTATTAAAATCAAATTGACACAAGGGCCTTTTGATAATGCTATTGATAAAACAGTTCTAATAATGGTTGGCCGAATAACTGGGCTGTATATTTGGGAGTAATCAATCCCTTCAACTTGATGACAGTCCTTAGCTACCAGCCGTGCTTTATATTTTTTAATTGAGTTATCAGGCCCTCTCTTAGTAGAGAAAATCTATTTGCAACCAATAACAGTGGCATTAGGAAGAGCTGTGACTAATTGCCATGTTTTATTTTGTTGAAGAGCATTGTACTCCTCCTTTATGGTTTGAAATTAATGGGGGCTGTGTAGAGCTTGAGGAACATTCCTAGGAATATTGTTTACTAAGTCATGCTTAGACATTGTAGTAGTATATGTCTTAGGTTTGGTAATACCAAATTTAGACTTGGTTTGCATAGAGTGAGTGTTAGTAATCATACAAGATGAGGAGCTTTTAGAATAGGAGATAACTGAGTATCAGTCCTTGAAATTGGAATAGTATTAGTAGAGACATTGTGATCAGAATTAGAAGATGTAGTAGTAAAGGATGGAGACAAATTTGAGATAGTAGCAGAGAGATTAGAAGTATTTGATAAATTCATAAGAGAATTATTGTCATGATCATATTTATGATTAGAGGTAGCAGTGAAAATGTTGGAAACAGGTAAATAAGTCATCATATTAGAATCAGATTTAGATAAAGCAGAAGAGGAGTTACTAGGAAACATAGATCCATAAGGAAAAATTCCTTCATAAAAAATAACATTCCTAACAATAAACACTTTTTTGTCTTTGTTCGTGCATTTAAAGTCAAGAGATTGAGGTGCATATCCTAAAAAAATGCATTGATCAAATCTATAATCCATTTTGTGTTTGTTAAAGGGTCTTAAGTGAGGAAGACAGGTACAACCAAAAGTTTTCAAGATTGAATAGTTTGGTTTAAAATTATGTAGCATTTCATATGGACTTCTGAATTGCAAAACTTTAGAAGGGAGTCTATTTATTAGAAAAGCGAAATTGAGAAATGCATCTTCCCAATATTCAAATGGTAGAGTGGCAGTGGCAAGGAGGGTGAGGGCCATCTCAGTGATGTGCCTATGCTTCCTCTCCACCACTCTTTACCGCTGATGTATGTGTTGAGTTTAAAGAAATAATAAATTAATTGATAATGACTAAATATTATTATTGGGTTAAAAATCCAATTATGTGTGTGATTAGTTTGTAAATTGTGCAGAAAATAATAGAAAGCAAAACAGGCCCAATAAAAGCTTTAGGCTCATAAAGCTTCAAGGGAATAGTTGCCGATCACTAATCATACCAACACTTTCCCATCAGAATCAAAAACAAGCTTAAGGCCAAATTGTTAGTCCAAGCTCAAGATCATATCACTCTCATGGCCCAAGAAAATGGTTGCTAACTAAGAAATGAAACTTCATTTTCATCTGAACCAAATCAAAGTCACCAAACCAATTCTCTCTCTTCTTTCTTCTCTTCTCTCTCTCTCATCCACGTGAAGCATACCAAAAGAAAGCGAGAAAGAGAAAGTCTTATTAGGATTCAAATAAAAAAAAGTGGATTATCAAAACTAAGAAAGTCAAAAGCTAGGGTTCAGAAGCCAAGATCAAATCAAAGAGGTAAATCAAAAAATATTTTTCATCTTGGTTGTTCATTGGTAACTTGTTGAAGATGCTATTCTCCCTCAAGCACCAAATTGGAAAATTAAAGAAAGTGGAGGCTATGAATCAAAGGTCAAGAATAAAACTTGGAGCCAAATTTTTGATATACGAGTTAGATATTTAAAGAAGATTGAAAAAGGATGAAAGAGAAGCAGTTGGATTTGATTGAATGTTTGCTTTAATCATTACTGTTGTCTTCTGCGCTACTGCTATTGCTGCTATGACATTGGGGAAGAAGGTAGTCAACTGTTCAAGCCAAGGTTCAAGCTTTAGAAGCTTTACTTTGCTATTAAAGGGGTAAACGACCAGAGATTGATTCAAGGAGTGAGAACACAGTATGGATTCTCATAGCTTTCAAGTTAAACCCTTCTTCTCCTTCAAAATTTACACTGAATTTTTTGTTCTTTAGTGTTCATTTTTTCTTTGTTTTTTTTCAATAGAAAAAAACATTATGTGAGGAATTAGTAAAAACCATTGAGAGAAAAGACAGAGTTATTAGAAAAAAGCCAGAAAATTATGTCAAAGCTCTTTTGTATGTTTTTTTATTTTGTACACATGATTTTGAAGGGATTCCCTTGCTAAGTTGAGTGAGCACTTAGTGGTTAAAAATCTAGGAAGTGAACCTAGGCAAATCTAGTTTGAGTAGAAGCGGGGTTTGTCCCAGATAAAATTGGGTTGAATTCCAGGAAAATTGGTGTTTGTAATCTTTGTGAACGATAGTGAAAATTCCTCCATTGTTGTCGTAGAGACTGGATGTAGGACACATTGCACATGGTGGCTGAGCCAGGATACATGGCTGTGTGATTTTCTCTTCTCTACTCTTTTTCCATTTCTCTTTGTTAAGAGACAAAATAAAAGTGTCTCATGCATTACATATTTCTTAGAAGTCACAGCCATCCGAAAGTAACTACTTGCTCTATTTCTGAATATTTCGTGAAGAGATAAAATGAAATCGTCTACTAAATTTCATCATAACAAACATATCAACAACAAATTGTCAATTCCAATCAGAAGCAAAAAGCAAAAAAGGTTCAAAAAGGAGGCTATAGAATCAACCCTTTTTTCTAGGCCATTCACAAATCTTCACTGTGTATGGACATTATAAGCAATGTAAAATACCATGATGTTGTAGAAAAGCTTTAAACTGATCGGATAAAAATTCTTGTGCATTATCAGTTTGAATGGATTTCAAAGAGAAACCTGTTTGCTTTAATTTTTTATACTATTGCGTGACAGGAAACACTTGAGCTTTAGATGAAATTAAATATAAACAAGTGTATCGAGTAAAGGCATCAACTATACTAATATAAAACATGTAGCTAGATCTAGAGAGAGTTGGAGTAGGACCCCACAATCTAAAAATACCAATTGCAAAGGGTGAGTATAAGTTGTATCAGAAGGATAAAACAGGAGTGTATGCATTTTTCCCATGCAAAAAGATTTGAAGATAGACGAAATAGAATCTATATTATTCATATTAGATGGAATGTTACAATGTTTGAGCACAGTTTGAACAATATTCATAGCAGGATGCCCAAGTCTTTTATACCAAAGTTCAAGATTCTGTCTACAAGAAGCTAAAAAAGACTGAATTTGACAATTATCATTTAAATTCCTATGGATGTTAAGACTATCAAAAGCATATAATCCATGTTTAAGTAGACCCCGAAGGAGCACTTCCTTGGATACATGAGATTTAACCAAATAATGATAAGGATGAAACTCAAAGAAAACTCCATTATCCAAACAAAATTTTGAAACACCGATAAGATTCTTTGCTAAAGCTGGTATGTGTAAAAGATTTTTCAAAACAAAAACAGAATTAGAATGAGGATCAGCAAGAAAAGAGTGTCCAATCTTGTTGATTGGAATACCTGAACGGAGCAAGATATAGTTGATCCGGGCCAATGTAATTAGAGGTTGAGATCAAGCTTGAAGAGTCATTAGTAAGATGATTGGTGGCACCAGTGTCTGGATACCAAGCAGAATCACTAGAGCACCACGTGCACCTCTTCTTCCTCCAAAGCCTCTAGCATACATTCTTGGATTGGTAGGTGCAGATTAAGTTAGATTCACTTGAGCTGTAGGAAAAGAAGCTTGTTTGAATTTGTCGATTGTATCTTCATGAGAAAGAAGCATATTCTCAATCTCTCCTATACTGAACAAATCAGGTTTTGCTTGCACCAATGTGATACAACTTGAGAAATCTTCATGAAGTCCATTACAAATGGTTTCAATGTAATCTTCATCGTTGATATTATATCCAATAGCAATTAGAGAATCAAGAAGACCTTTGATTTTTTAAAGATACTCAGAAACTGAAAGATTCCTTTTCTTGATAGATTTGAGTTGATTTCGAAGTTGTTTGATTTTTTATTTGGTATTTTCAGCAAACTAGAGTTGCAACTTCTGCCAGATCTCAAGAGCACCCATGCAGTGTGCAATTCGATTCTTGATTGATGGATTGACAGGCACAAGAATCTAAGAACACAAATTTTAATCTTGTTGAATCCAATCAGTATATGTTGCAGAAACAGTACCAGCGGCTTGAGCAGCATCAGATTCAAATTGTGGCGGTGCCTTGCCTTCTTGAATATGATCTTCTAGGTTCTGTCCACCAAAAGCAAACAGGGCATGCTGCTGCCAGGTTACATAATTCGATTCATTGAGCTTGTCTGTGATTGGGGGAAGAAAATTCTTGGAATTGATTGAAGAAAGAGTGAGAGCCATGGATCTGAACCTGTGCTCTTGATACCATGTGAGAATGGTTCAAGAGTTATGAAAGATTAGAAGATTGATATTAGTTTGATGAACCCAGCAAATCAATTCTACAGAAACAAGTTTCTAGGGTTTCAGAAAACAAAGAGGAAGAAGAGTACTTGAGAAAAATTGAATTAGAAATGAATTAATTGTTACTACTGTTTTGACTAGTGTCAAATACGTTGTAGTTAAGCCTAAATTATCGTTGTTGCACCTCTATTCTCTACTTTGAGTTTTAAATTTTTAGTGGTTCCTTTAAATATATAACAATAAAATGCTACTATTGTTTAATAAAATTGTCATACATTCTAGACTATAAAAAAAGATTCAATGGACTAAGTAGGTTTTTTTAGTTTTTCAAATGAATTTTAAATGTTTAGTAGATGTTTTCAATGTAAAGGGTCCATAAATATTTAGTGAATTAATTAATAAACTTATTATCAACTCAACACTATAAAAAGATTTCAAGTTGTTGTGATAAGAATGCGAAATAGATACTCATTAATAATACAGGCGGCTGAAAATTTTTAAGAGAGAGTTGAGATTATTAGAGCAACTCCAATAAGCAATATGTTGAGGTCCTACTTCTAACAAATGAGGGACGGAACCATTAGAGAGGAGAAGAAATGAATTCCTGCACAGATTTCAAATGAGTGAATTCCTCTAAATAGGGATTCAAATTAACCAATAATAACTTGTTATTTGGCAAGTTATTATAAAAATAAATAATTATATAAAATCTAAAATAATTAAATAACTATATTAAATAATTAAATAATAATTAGGTTAATAATAATTAATATTAATTAAATTATTAATAATAATTAATAATAATAGTTAATAATAATTAAATTATAATTAATTTATTAATAATTTTAATAATTAATTAGAATTTAATTAAACACATATGGTAATTTTATCATACTTGTAAAGTTTAATTATGTTTTTTTATATTAAGTAATTTTATAAATTAGTGTAATTCTAAATTATATATTGTGTATTATTGTTATATATGAATTTATTTAATATTAATATCTTTTAATAGTAAATTATTTTTAAATTTATAAATTTAAATAATATTATTAAAAAAATTAATTACATTAATTTTAAGTATTTTAATTAATTAATTAAGGGGGACCACAATAGGGACTAAAGTTAGTTCCTTCTAATGGAGAAGAGAGAGATGTTTTGAATTCCTATTTACTGTTTATGACGCAAAAGCTGATGTGGAGTTACTTTTTATGACAAGTGGGTCATAAATAGAGACTGGGATAAGTTTCCTACTGGAGATGGTCTTATGTAGACTAACTTTAATGAAAGTTGAATTTGTAAACAAAAATCAATTCTCTCTCTTTCTTTATCTTCAATAGTTCTTTCTCTCTTTATATACATATAATATTAGTAAATACATATATGAATTATTATTGAGCTAATTATATTAATACTAGAATCTTCTATTTATACATTTTTATTTTTTATTTAGTATATCTTTTATTTATTTTACAACACGTTATCAGCACGAGACTCTGATCAAATTTTTAGGAAAACACAGGTAACAAATTTTCATTATGTCAAAACTCTCTCATCTTGAATTCAATGCTCTTTTGATATATCTGGAAACAATTATTTATCATGGATACTAGATGCTGAAATCCATCTTGATTCAATGGATCTTGGAGATACCATTAAGGTTGAAAATAATGCATCCCAGAAGGATAAAGTCAAAGCCATAATTTTTCTTCGTCGTCATCTTGACGAAGGATTGAAAAATGAATATCTCACATTAAAAGATCCTGCAGATCTTTGGAAGGACCTTAAAGAAAGGTATAATCATAAAAAAACGATAATACTTCCTCAAATCCGATATGAATGGACGCACTTGCGTCTACAAGATTTTAAATCTATAAATGAATATAATTCTGCAATGTTTTGAATCACCTCACGAATGAAATTATGTGGAGAAAAGATAACTGATCATGATATGTTTGAGAAAACTTTCTCAACCTTCCATGCATCGAATGTGCTCCTGCAGCAACAGTATTGAGAAAAGGGGTTTAAAAAATATTCTGAGTTAATTTCTTGCCTTCTTGTTGCTGAACACAACAATGAGTTGCTTTTAAAGAATCACGAAGCGCGCCCTGCTGGCGCCGCCCCATTTCCTGAAGTAAATGTGGCAAATCATTACTCCACATGAGGTAAATGGCAAGCTTTTAATAACAAGAAAAATTATGGAAGGAAAATGAATTATATTCAAAAGAGAGGATCTCACCAGAAGTGGGATAAAGAAAGAAATATTGGGCAGAATAAACCAATAGAGGATAAGTATTTCCGTTGTGGTGGAAAGGACCATTGGTCACGTACCTGTCGTACATCAAGGCACCTAGTCAATCTTTACCAGGCATCTTTGAAAAAGGACGACAAGGGAAAAGAGTCGAATTTCGTTTCAAATGATGCTGAAAATTCCACCACTCATTATGATATTTCTGATTTCTTTGAGGATCTGAAGAAAATATTGGTCATCTGATCAATGATGGAATAGTTTAATGTGTGTAATTGTTAAGTATCCATGTAAATAAATAATGTAAAGAACTTATTGTTAAGTTTTATTTTCTATGTATTTAAGTTTCAAAAATGATGTATATAAATAATGAAATATTAATGTTTATGAATTTTGAAATCATTAAATGTGTCATGTTTTAAAGTAAAATTTTAGTATATGACATTATTTTTATGTACAGTGAAAAATAATTTCGATCAAGTATTCAATTTAGAGTAAAGTATCATTTTTGATCCCAACGTTTGGGGTAAGTCACAAAGTTATCCCTAACGTTTCAATCATTCTATTTAAGTCTCTAACGTTTCAAAATTGACTCAATGTTGTCCTGTCGTTAGGAATCCGTTGACAGAATTGACAGCGGGACAAAATTGAGACAATTTTGAAACGTTGGGACTTAAATAGGACGAAAAGTTAGGGACAAAAACGATACATAGAAATACATTTTAATTTTATCCTTCAATATATCAATTTTTTACTATACATAGTATTCAATTATTTTTTAATCACATCTAAGAAAATTACATTTAATCATATTACTTTTATTTTAAATAAATATTTTTTTATATATAATTTTACTCTTAAAGCTTTTTAGTTATCATGAAATATTTATAGAATGACTAGTATATAAACTTACAGAAAAGAAAAAAATAATAAATATATAATAAAATATAAATTATACCTTTTGTCTATAATGTATCAAAATTCTTTAAAATTATAAAAAAATAAATTTATTTAAAAGAAAAGTAATGTGATTAAGTGTAATTTATTTAGATGCAATTGAAAAATAAATGAATACTATGTACAGTAAAAAATTAATATTATTGAAAGATAAAATTAAATTAAAATTTATTTTTATGTATCGTTTTTGTCCCTAACATTTTCGTCCTATTTAAGTCCTTAACGTTTCAAAATTGTCTCAATTTTGTTCCGCCGTCAATTCTGTTAACAGATCCCTAACGACAGGACAACATTGAGTCAATTTTGAAACGTTGGGGACTTAAATAGGACGATTGAAACGTTAGAGACAACTTTGGGACTTACCCCAAATATTGGGGACAAAAACGACACTTTACTCTTCAATTTAAATGTGCATACTACTCATTTTATTATTATTTGTCTTTAAAGAAAATGACAATGATATATAATGAAGATGTATGCCTTGAGGATAGTGCAAGTTCGCACACTATTCTCAAAAATGATATATATTTTACCCATCTTGTGCCAAAAGAAGAATGTGTTAATACTATAATTGGCTCAGGCAATGTGATTGAAGGCTCCGGAAGAGCTATAATTTTGTTTCTCGGATGAACAAAATTCATAATAAATAATGCGCTGTTGTCTACCAAGTCTCAAAGAAACTTGTTGAGTTTTAAATATATTCACCGAAATGGATATCATATTGAAACTATGAATGAGAGAAGTCATGAGTATTTATGTATCACAACTCATAATTTAAACAAAAAGGTTATATTAGAAAAGTTGCCCTCACTTTCATCTGGGTTGTATTATACCAAGATTAGTACAATTGAATCACATGCCACTATAAACCAGAAGTTTACTAACTCAAATGAATTCATAACTTGGCACGACTGATTGGGTCATCCGGAAAAAATCATGATGCGGAGAATTATTGAAAACTCCCATGGGTATTCACTAAAGAACCAAAAGATTCTTAAATCTAGTAATTTTGTTGTGTTGCATGTTCTCAAGGGAAGTTAATTTTAAGGTCATCACCAGTAAAGATTAGATTTGAGTCCCCTGAATTCCTAGAAAGGATTCAAGGTGATATATGTGAACCTATTCATCCACTATGTGGATCTTTTAGATATTTTATGGTCCTACTAGACGCATTTTCGAGATGGTCATATGTGTGCTTATTATCTTCTCGCAACCTGGCGTTTGCAATATTACTGGCTCAAATTATTCGATTAAAAGCACAATTTCCAGAAAATCTAATCAAAGCAATTCGTCTTGATAATGCTGGTGAATTTACTTTCCAAGCTTTTGATGCTTATTGTATGGCTAATGGAATAAGTGTTGAACATCCAATAGCTTATGTTCACACACAAAATGGGTTAGCAGAATCACTTATTAAACGCCTCCAATTGATTGCTAGACCCTTACTTATGAAAACAAATCTCCCAACCTCGGTTTGGGGGGCATGCTATTTTACATGCCGCAGCACTTATATCGTTTGAGGCCAACGAGTTACCATCAATTCTCTCCTATGCAATTAGTTTTTGGCCAGCAGCCAAATATTTTCCATTTAAGAATATTTGGGTGTGCGATATATGTTCCCATTGCACCACCTAATCGCACCAAAATGGGACCCCAAAGAAAATTAGAGATATATGTTGGATATGATTCTCCCTCTATAGTGAGGTATCTTGAGATACAAACTGGAGATGTATTTAAAGTCCGGTTTGAGGATTGTCATTTTGATGAATCAAAATTTTCAATATTAGGGAGAAAAGAATAAGTTTCCTGAAAAGGAACTTAATTGGAATGCATTATCCTTGATGCATTTAGATCCTCGATTAGGGCAATGTGAACTAGAAGTTCAAAAGATTATACATTTGCAAAGAATAGCAAATGAATTGTCTGATGCATTTTCCGATACAAAGAGGATAACCAAGTCGTATATACCAGCAGAAAATATCCCAATTTGAATTAATGTCCCAGTTGGACAAATTGCTATCGAAGCAAATACACGCCAGAAGCGTGGCAGACCTGTCAGTTCCAAAGACAAAAATTCTCGAAAGGGAAAAGAGGTAAATAATATTCCTGTTGAAAAAGACATAGTAGAGACACCTGCAGTTGTCCAAAATTTTAATATAGTTTTAATGCCAGAAAACGTTCAGGTACCTGAAAATTGTGAAAATGACGAGATCTCGATAAATTATGTCTTTACAGAAAAGAAATGGACCGAAATAAGACAATTGTCAATGAAATATTTGCATATAATGTGGCATTAAATATCATGCATGAAAATGAGGATCTTGAGCCAAGATCAGTCGAAGAATGTCTACAAAGAAATGATTGGCCAAAATGGGAAGAAGCCATGAAGGCTGAATTAGACTCACTTGCAAAACGTGAAGTCTTTGGACCTGTAGTCCGTACACCTGCAGATGTAAAACCTGTTGGATACTGACGGGTATTTGTGAGAAAACGAAATGAAAAAAAATGAAGTTGTGCGCTATAAAGCCTGACTTATGGCACAAGGTTTTTTCACAAAGGCCCGGTATAGATTATGAAGAAACGTATTTCCCTGTAGTGGATGCGATAACATTGCGTTATTTAGTCAGTTTATCTGCATATCATAAACTGCATATGCATTTAATGGATGTGGTAACAGCCTATTTATACGGCTCATTAGATCGAGATATCTATATGAAAGACCCTGAAGGACTAAAGACATCTAAACCATCCAATGAATATTCGCAAGAGTTAGACTCAATCGAATTGCAAAGATCTTTATATGGTCTAAAGCAATCTGGACGAATGTGGTATAATCGTCTTACTGAGTATCTGGCCAAAAATGGATTCAAGAATGATGATATCTGTCCATGTATTTTCGTAAAGAAAACTGCATTTGGATTCATTATAATTGCTGTGTACGTTGATGATTTAAATATCATTGGAACTCCTGAAGAGATTCCAACAATTATAAAAACTCTAAAAGAAGAGTTTGAGATGAAAGATCTTGAAAAGACTAAATTTTGTCTCGGCCTGCAGATCGAGCATACAAAAAATGAGATCTTTATTCATCAAACAACATACACAGAAAAGATCTTGAAGAGGTTTTATATGGATAAGTCACATCGCTTGAGTACCCCAATGATCGTAAGATCATTGGATGTGGAGAAGGATCAATTCCGTCCTAAAGAAAAAAATGAATATATCCTTGGTCCAGAAGTACCATATCTTAGTGTCATTGGAGCGCTAATGTATCTTGCTAATAATACACGACCTGATATATCATTTGCTGTGAACTTAATAGCAAGGTATAATTCCTCTCCAACCAGAAGACATTGGAGTGGAATCAAGCAAATCTTTCGATATTTTCATAGAACGGTTGATATGAGATTGTTTTATCCCTATGGATCCAAGTCACAACTAGTTGGCTATGCAGATGCTGGCTACTTGTCTGATCCACATAAAGGGAGATCTCAAACAGGATACCTGTTCACATATAGAGGTACGGCTATATCATGGAGGTCCACGAAACAGATGATAGCAGCAACCTCCTCTAATCATGCTGAAATACTAGTGATTCACGAAGCTAGTCGTGAGTGTTTTTGGCTGAGGAGTCTGATTCAATATATTCTGTCATCATGTGGACTGATTGATCATAAGATAGCTCCAACTATCCTGTTTGAAGATAATACATCATGCATTGCTCAACTTAAAGGCAGATACATAAAAGGTGATAGAAGAAAGCATATTTCTCCCAAATTCTTCTTCACTCATGATCTTCAAAATCAAGGGACAATTGATGTCCAACAGATCTGCTCAAGTGACAATTTGGCATATTTATTTACAAAGTCACTCCCAAAATCCTCATTTGAAAGATTGGTACATGAGATTGGGATGCGTCGATTTCGAGACATCAACTGATGTTGACAAGAAGAGGAGACTATACTCGTTTTTCCTTGGTCAGGTTTTTTTCCCATTGGGTTTTTCTTAATAAGATTTTTAATGAGGCAGTCCCCATCACTAAAGGATATTGTATTCTTTTTCCTTTACTAAATTTTTTTCCTACTAGATTTTTCTTTAGTAAGGTTTTAACGAGACGATAATCCTAAATGATCATCAAAGGGGGAGTGTTGTGATAAGAATGACAGATGGATGCCCATTAATGATACGGGCGGCTGAAGCTTTCAAGAGAGAGAGTTGAGATTATTATGTAGACCAACTTTAATGAAAACTGAATTTCTAAAGCTATAAATAAGACTTCATAGCCTTACGTACAAGACACAAGCAATAAAACAAAAATCAATTCTCTTTCTTTCTTTATCTTCAATACTTCTTTCTCTTTTATATATATATATATATATATATATATATATTATATATATATATATATATATATATATATTAAACATATAATATTAGTAAATACATATATGAATTATTATTGAGCTAATTATATTAATACTAAAGTCTTCTATTTATACATATTTATTTTATATTTAGTATATCTTTTATTTATTTTACAACACAAGCTTTGTTTAGTTAGTGTATACAGAGATATAATATAAATAATAAAGACAGACACAAATTATGCATACGTATCTTATTTTTGGCAAAGAAAATACATAAAGTACATAAAACTCTAAATAGTTAGCAAAAAAAATTTAAATAGTCAATAATACTTTTATTATCTACTTTTCACCATCCCATCACTCAAATGTTTTATGAAAAATGTTATTTGTACAATAAAATTTAATCTTTATTCAATTTTTAAATTTAATATTTTATTATTTTAATTTTTTAAGTAATTATATTTTTATTTTTAAGGAATCACTTTTATTTTTAATATTTATCACTGTAAAATTTATAATCATTTGTAATACATTGATTTTTTATAAACCAAACCATAAAACTTATAACAACTTTTTGTATACTAATTTTTAAAAAATAAGTGAAATTTTTAAAATCAAGTAAACTCACTTCAATTATTTTTTTTACTTGAAATATTCAAAACTCATGTCAAAAACACATCTAAAATTAAATAAACAACATAAACACATTTAAAATTATGTATTATTATCATTGTAGTTCTAAATTACATATTGAACACAAAAAAAATTAAACTCAAATACACATCCAAAATTATAAGAATGCATTCTAAATATTTTATCAACACATCCAAAACTCATGTAAAAAAAACTTATATATATACAGAATAATAAGAAAAGAAATAGTGTCAGAGAATGCATAAGAAAAAAACTCTATGAATAGAGACCCATCCAAACTTTAGATACGTTTTTTACGCGGACAAATGGCGACATAGCGGTAATAAAAACCTTTTGAGGAAGAGATAGTGAGATCAGGTGTGAAGACTTATTGCATGGAATGAGAGGAGACAGAGAGAGAAGGGTAGTAGAGAAAAACAAAAGAATAAGAGAATTTGATGAGGTAAGGATAACTATACTCTTCTATGTTGCCATCGTTGTGGACGAAGTTCTAGAAAAATGAGTTTGTAGGCAAAGGAAAAGAGAGAAGGTTTTCATAGAAAAATTTTGGAGAGTCAAGGAGCACTTTGGAGTTTGCTAGTGGAAAGTGAAAAGGATGTTCATCATCTAACTGTGTTGTATTTGTCATTGTCTGGATTTGTATGCATGTAGTGACTTTGAGGGGTATTGATGTCAAGTGGTTTTATAGATGGAAAATGCTATTTGTAATATATTAATAATTAAATATATTAAATTTAAAATAGAAACTTAAAATTAAAATTTAAATTTTAAATTTCAGTTTTATTTAGTTTATATTTTGAATGTGTATTTAATTTTAAAAGACAATAAATTTATTTTTAATTTTTAGATGTGTTTGTTTTATTTTTTAAAAAAATTATTGTAATAAAAGATTAAATATTGTACAATTTTTAAAGAATATCTAGTTGAATTGATGTTTTATCTATGATTCTCTTCCACCACTATTCATAGCTAAAAATAAATAATTCAAATAACATAAATTTTAATAATTTTAACAATAAAATTAATAATATTTAAAAAATAATAAATTAATTAAAAAATATTAATTTAGAAAAAAGAAAGAAAAAAATCCATAAAAGGGCTGGACAGGAGGAATAATAAAAATGGAGATGGAGACATGATGATAACATTGTAGCTGGGCAACGTAGATCTAGAGAGAGTATTAGGTGATGAGAAGGAAGAGGCAAAGCAAATCAAAAGGGGTGAAGATGAAGAAAAAACGGGAAGATGGTGAGTGAAATGGATGATGACATTAATGGTAAGGTGACACAGTGCAAAGGCAAAGGTAATAATTTGGCAACAGACCAAAAAGTGCAGAAACAAACAAATGACGTAGGGAATGATGAGAAGGTGGATACATGACAACAAACCCGAAGACAACACAACAATATATCCATTCCATCGTCTTTGATGTCTCTGGTGGTGGAGGAGGTTGGTTGGCGGTGAAAAAGGAGAAGAGATAGGCAAAAAGAAAAGAGGAGAGAAGCGAAAAAAGTCTCATGTTTTGAAAAAAATATTTGTTTAGTTATTACTTCTTGTATATTATGTCCTTCTTATATATTTTTACTAAAAAAAAATTATAACAAGTAAGTCTACATTTATTATTGATTAAAAAAATAATCTAAGTAACACTTTTTCACAAGCTAGAATTGTATAAATTTAACGATCCTAGCTTGGAAACATTAGTAAGAAAAGGACTCAATGACAGAGCTTTAGTAAGAAAATTGGTAAGTTGGTCTTTAGAATGAACTAGCATAAGATGAATGAGACCATACTTTTCATGAATTGGCAGTCCACTTCAATATATTTAGTTCTTTCATGAAAGATGGGATTATTGGCAATGTGAATGGCTGACGGGTTGTCACATAATAGAGTGATAGACTTTTGAAACGACAAACCAATGAAATCTATTAAGAAAGATAACCAATTAACTTCACAAGTGACAATAGCAAACTGTAAAGAACTTGGCAAGAGTGGTTTGTTTCTTACTCTTCCAACTAACGAGAAAGTTTCCAAACATGAAGTAATAACCGGAAATGGAATGACGAGTATCGGCAGCCCAGTCGGCCTCGACAAATCCGATAACATGCAAATTAGAAGTAGAGGAGAAGAATAGATCAATTGTAGGTCTGCCTTTTAAATATCGGAGTATGCGGTAAGTGAAAAGTGGTTGCACAGTCCAAAAACTGGCTCAAATGTCCCATAGCATAAGAGATATCAAGTGTAGTATTTGTGAGGTAAAGGAGTCGGCCGATGAGTTGTCTGTAAGTAGTATTGTCCGTTAAAATGGTACATGATTCCTTCGAGATTTTTTTACTATAATCAAATGGGGTGGAGAGGCTTGCAATCTAGATAACTAAAATCCTTGAGAAGGTCCATGATGTACTTCCACTGATAAATGTATATTCCAGAGTTAGAGCCTGCTACTTCCATTTTCAAGAAGTACTTGAGATCACCAAGATCCTTTATTTTGAAATTGTCATCCAAAACTTGCTTGATGGAATTGATTTCGCCAATGTCATTCCTGATTAAAACCAAGTCATCAACATATACTAAAATGACAGTAAAGCTTTCAGATTGTTTCTTGATGAAGAGGGAATGATCATAAAAAACAGCTTATAACCAGCATCAACAAGAGTCTGAGTGAGCTTAATATTCCATTGTCTGCTTGCTTGCTTAAGCCCATATAGAGACTTTTGCAATTTACAAACCAAACATGATTGTGATACAGCTAAACTGGGTGGTATCTTCATATAAACTTTCTTGTCTAAATCTCTGTGAAGGAAGGTAGTATTGACGTCTAACTGTTTCAAATGTCATTTCTTTGCCGCTGCTAATGCTAACATTACTCGTAGGGTAGTTATTTTGACAATTGGGCTAAAAATATCACCATAATCCACTCCTTGCACTTGAGTGAATCCTTTTGTAATTAGCCTCACTTTGTGCCTTTCTATGATACTATTGGAATTGAAATTTACCCAAAAATCCCATTTGCAACCCACAACCTTCTTGCCTTTTGAGAGTTTAGTGAGACACCAAGTTCTGTTCTGATCTAGAGCTGTCAATTCAGCTTGTATTGCCTTTCTCCAACATTCATGTGCAGCCTCTTCTTTATAAGTGCTAGGTTCTAAATATGAGGTGATGGCTAGAGAAAGAGACTTATATTTTGGGGTTAGCTTATCATATGACAAATATTGTGAGATAGGATATAAAGAGTTAGAGTTGGCAAAATTGCTAGCATGAGTAGCGTAGATTATCATAAAATGGTAGTCCTTCAGATAAGCAGGCGGTTTCTTGACTCTTTCATATTTTTTAGTGATGGAGTCATGTGTGATGTCATAGTTTTGTGATGCAGGTACATTGTTAGTGTGTAATGTGATAATGGGTGCAATGGTGTGTAAGAAAATTGGTGAGTGCATTGGACTTGAAAAATGTTCATTTGAATATGTGAATGTGGTATGTGTGGGTGATTGCAAATAATGTGTGAGTTTATATACCTATGACTAATTCTCGTCATATCTTGATTACTTATCTTAGTTGTTTCTTTGTATAAAAGATAAAATAAAACCTAATTAATTACATATTTTTTTTTATTATATTCACATGAATGATAAATCAATGATTTTTTCTTTAAATAGCTATAGAAGAGGAATCAATTAGAATATTGAATATGAATGTGTCATATCATTAAGTTTTATACTCATTTTTTTTGTGATTGAAAAGTAACAATAGAACAAACAAGAAAAAGAAAACAAATAAGAAGAAACTACTTAAGAAGCAAGGCAGTCCTGCTAAATGCTACTCTTAAATTTTTTTCAAGGCAACGGGAGCTCTATTTGGTGAGTATGAGTCTTCATTGTCATATTTGTCATGATATCTGCCACTTTATTTTCATCTCTCAAAATTAATCGGAGGTTGACACGCCATTTTCAAGACATGATGTTCTGGATTTTCAGCACTAAAGGATCAACAAAACCAGAGTCATCTTGGAAATTATTGACAAGAGTAAAGGTATTCACACAATCTGTTTCACAAATAACATCTCTTTGCCCCAAGTCTCAGGCTAGAAGATATCCTCTCCAAATAGCAAACAACTCTTCTTGTAAAATATTACGACTCTCAATTTCTCAAATAACCTCGTTGCCAACTTCCATTCCAATCTCTGCTAACACAGGCAAAACCAACACGATCACTAGTATCAGGATAACTTGCATCACAATTAATCTTAAAAGTACCTACCGAGGGAGAAATCTATGAGCCACTAATGGTAGAAGGGATAGAAACTTGTTGCAACTCAAAAATATTCTGAAGCTCCTTTTCTAAGGACAAAACCATACTAGTCACCTTATTCAGGGGCCAAGACTCGTGTGGATGAAAGATCTCATTGTTCCTAGAATGCTAAATCCACCATAGACCATAAAAGAATCTAAAAGGGCACTATTTGCTATGAAGCAATAACTAGTTCATCAAATCCAGAGGTTGATCAAAAATCTCCAAAACTTACCAAACTAGCTAAGTTTTCGGACAATTTCAAATATAATGAACAACCAATTCTTGACCAGAAAAACATCGAGGATAGCTGTCTGTCGGTGAAATGCCCCTCTAAAACGAAAAGTAGCAGTGGGTAGAGTCTTCGTAAGACAAATCCAGACCAAGAATTTATGTTTTTCCAAAACAAGTTAAAGCCAAAGCCAAAGTCAATTTTTCTGGTCCTCCCAACCAAACTTCTTCTTATTGAGCCATAAGTAACCACTACGAGAGTCATAAACCTTTGATGTTGCATCAGACCAAAACTATCCTACCACTAAACCTACTTGTACATCCGAATTATAGAAAAGAATGTTGCCTTGAAAATACTGGTTTACAGAAGAATAGATATTCTGAAGGTGCCACTATCCAGATGACCAAAAATCCAAGATCTGGAGATCTGAATCAGAAATGTGAATGTAAATTCATCTTATGACAAAGCTACCTCTCTTTTCTCCAATTCGAAAACCAAAAATTCTATTTTAAATCCCCAATACACTAAACAAAGTCATCCTTCAAGAGATCATAAGTTTTATATATACTCTTCCAAACATAAGAGTCCGTGTTTTGAGACCGACTTAAATAGTCTCTGGGAGAGGAGCAGTATTTTTCACCAACAATTGAACCCATAACTTGTTTGAATAATAAAAAATTGCCAAGTTAACTTCCCAAGAAGAGCAACATTAGCACAAAACAGATCTCGAATCCCCAAATTACCAAAATTTTTAGGGATGACCAACACCTTCTAACTAACCAGATTCATGCCTCTACCATTAGCTTGACCTTTCCAGAGAAAGCTTCGCATAATAGATTCTATCTTATTGGATATCCCTTTAGGGAAGAAAGATACTTGCATGCGGTAAGAAGGAATCACAGTCACTACTAAATTGATCAAACATAGTCTTCTTGCCTTGTTAAGCAATCTCCCCTCCGAATTTTGTCCAAAACATCATCGAATACTGCTCGCGTCACTCGAGAGTGACTAAGGGTAACCCTAGATACATGCCCAAGTTCTGGACGAATCTGATGGATGACACCCCAGTAAAAATCACTTTCCTTGTTATTGAGAAATTTTTGGAGTATAGCGCTTTAGATTTCTGCACATTAACCTTCATCCCAGAGGCTCTAAGAAGTTATCCAAAGCAACCATTATATTTTGAACTTGTCATTTTTCAGCTTTACAGAAAAGAAGCAAATCGTTGGTGAACATCAAATGAGAAACTCTTGGACCCCTTCTAGAAATAGTAACCAGCTTCCACAAGCCCCTATCAACTTGATGATTAATAATGCAGGACAATCTCTTCATACACAACACAAATAGATATAGTAACATTGGGTCTCCTTGCCCGAGTCCCTGGCTAAGAGTGAAGCTATTTAATCTCTTCCTATTTCACAAGATAGACAACAAAAAAGCAGTGACACAATGCATAATCAAATTGATTGTAGGGGTAGAAAAGTCAAAACTCACAAGGGTATGTTTCAGAAACCTCCAACAAACACTGTCATAGGCTTTCTCCAAATCAATCTTGAAGGCCAAAGTTCCTTTCTTGGGCTTTGTTTTCTTCATAAAGTGGAGAACCTCTTGCGCAATAATGATGTTGTCAGTGGTTATCCTTCCTAGAATAAAACCTCCTTAAAGGGGCCCAACAATGTATGTGAGATAAGGATGAAGTCTGTTGAGTAGGACCTTCGTTATAATTTTGTAAATCACATTACAGAGACTGATATGTCTGAAATCCTTCATGGAAACCGAGACTTCTACCTTTAGAATAAGAATCAAGAGAGTTTCTATCATTCTCCAATCAATATCCATACCAGAGAATGCTTGATTAACCATAGTCCAAACATCAAAACCAATAATCTCCCAATATTCCTTGAAGAAGAAAATATGAAACTCATCAGGACCCGGCGCTTTAAAAGAATGCATACTAAAAATAGCCGACTTAACTTCCTCCAATATAACTGGTGTTGTAAGGTTACAACAAGCATCCTCATTCAGGAAAGGAAGTGGCACTTCACCAAGACATCCCAAATCCACATCCTCTAATTGGCAGAACAAGTTTTAAACAAGGACTCAACTTCTCTGCAAAGGACATCCAGATCCGTTTTTCACACCCTATCCTGGAGAAAGAGACCATGAATTTTGTTATTCTTCCTCCGCACTAGAGTCTGAACATGAAAAAAATGGTATTTTTATCTCTGAATTTTACCCACTACTCTCTAAATTTCTGAAACCATAGAAATTCCTCTTGCACAAGAGTGTTATTGTAATTCTCAATCAATTGTCGCTCCTTTTACTACATAGAAAAGGCTTCCATGACTTCCAGCCACTTCTGTAGGAAATTAATTTGACGCTCCAACTCGCTTTTCCAAACGAAATGTTGTCGAATACTTTAGAATTAAATTCTAGAGAGTTCTTCTATACTTCCGAAAGCTTTCCATGCACCTATCTATAGCTAGACTACCACGATTGGGTCACAATATTTCTATACCCCGGATGGATAGTCTAAACTGCAATAAATTGGAAAGGTCTATTCTTTTTTGGTTGGGGCCACCCTTTACATCAAACTAGGACGAGACAATAATCAGACTGAAGTCTATTTAGTATTTTTGCATAAGCCTCAGAAAATAGAGATAACTATCCACTATTGATACAAATCCGGTCAAGCCTTTTTGTCACCTCAACATAATTTTTCACCTTTCTATACCAAGAAAATAGTCTTTAAGAAAAATAGATCGCTATCCCCTAATGAGGCAGCAAAACTGATCTGCGCATCGACTCGAAAGAAGACAACCCTTAGATTCATGAGAGAAAATGACTTCATTAAAATCACCAAGAATGATTCATGACCCACGAAAAGATGAAAACTGAGTCATAAGATAATCCCATAGAAGAACTCTAGTATTAAAATGAGGACTACCAAAAATACCACTACACCTCCAAATCACGTTATCTAACTGAACCTCCACCGTAACACACTGATCAAAAGCATCTACCCACTTGCAGCAAGCATCTGGCATTGTAGAAAGGAACCAGATACCTCCTTATGCCATGTTGCCTCCACTGTTCCAATAGAATGATAACCAAA
Organism: Arachis stenosperma; assembly: GCF_014773155.1. Lineage (NCBI taxonomy): Eukaryota > Viridiplantae > Streptophyta > Magnoliopsida > Fabales > Fabaceae > Arachis > Arachis stenosperma. The sequence continues at coordinate 3,896,167 of NC_080382.1, read as the reverse complement.
TTTTTTCCAAAATAGTTTCAAGTGTTGAAAAGGACAATGAGTTTTAACAACAATAAAAAAGACAAGTTTAAATTTTCTAACAAGCTCTTTGAAATTCACCTGGACTAACTTATTAGATGCACCCCTAATATTTCAAACTATCCATAATATAAAGATAGAATAATAGAATAGTAGTGAATATAAAATTGGTTCACCAACCTAAAGATGAGGCTTGAATCACAGGACAGATTCCCTCATCCCTGCCTTCCCTCATTGCATCATTCAACGGCAAGACTTTCATCCCTGGTGGTACTGTCGCAACAGCAACCTTTGCGGAAGTGTCCACCATCGTACTCAGTGGCGGATCCAGAAATCTTATAAAGAGGGGGCCGAAAAAAAAATAAAAGTGCCATATTAAAACTGAAAGTTTTAATAAAAAAATAATTGTATATTTTAATATTATTTTAAATTAAAATTAATTTTAAAAAAATTGTTTATATCAAAGTTCTTTTTCATAAAATTTTAACTTTTATCCTTATTTATTATAAAAGATATAACATAAATAATATAAATTTGTTTCTCTAATAATTTTAATATATGTATTTAAAATAAAATAATGAATATAATATACAAGATATATTCATATTAATAAATAATTCATTTAATATATTTTGATTTTAATATTATACAAAATAAAATTTTATCTAATTTATTTTTATGTATATATTTTTTATTACATTCAATTAAAAATTATTATAAAAACCAAAGTATTTTTATATAATAATAGATAAAAAAATTATAAAAAAAACTTGAAAGAACAAAAGAAAATAAATTTTAAATGAATGGGAGTTAAACCATGCTTTGAAGTATAGAATACCTCTCTTTAACCACTGAACTGAAAAGTATATTTGTCAAAATTTTAAACATTATATGTAATGTATTTTAAGTTTTGAAAATTTAGGGGGGTCATGGTCCATGCTGGTCCCCCCTAAATCCGCCTCTGATCGTGCTTCAATTCTTCTCCTTCGGTGAGCTTTGCAAGAATGGCGGTTTTAGCCGTTTCCAGAGAGAAGAACCGTGGGGCACTGGAATTTGGTGAGAAGGTAGCATCGCAGACGCATCTACATTCCTCACATGCGATCCATGCTACTAGAGCATGGTTCAAGATCCAATCCTGGCTCGTGATGAAGCGGACCCGTAAGCAAAACGAGCTGCAATGTGGGTCTTGCTTTCCTATCTGAATCTTTGCTTTTGTCCTAACTTATATATCTCCTTCCTTAATACTTGGTCCCGACTTACTTCTTCATTCTTGCATGCTTCTTTAACGTGAATCTAATGCAAGTTATTAGTCCATGAATCATTATTCATATTAGGTACGTGATCCTCGCCAACAATCATGCCTATCACAACATCATCTATTGCATTTGTTTTTTTAATTTTTTTATCATTAATTGGCGTTAACTTTTCGCCAACTTAGATTTTGACGGTGCCGGAATTAATACCCTTCCCTTTCGTGATAATTCTACTCAAATATTATGCCTTATCTTATTCATAACGTGCACAAAAAACACATAACAATATATTATCTTTTATACTTCAAATCTCTAATTAATTATATTATCATTTTTTTCATTTTATTTTAGGATACATTCTTTATTTAATTTTTAAATAGATGCATACGAAGAAAATAATTCAAATACTTGCACGAAAATGCATCTCATTATTAATTTTTCAATCAATCTTACATATTTAAATTTCTATAAATGACTGATTGATTTTCACTATATTTATATTATATTCTTGAATTGATTATTTCTATAAATAAAATTTCTAATTTTTTGCATTTTTATTTTTCAAATGATATCAGTATGAAATAACCAATTTTAAAACTTATTATTATTCTTGTTAGGAATAAATAGTATGATCATAATTCAATCAATCATATATCAAATAATTTATTATTGTTATTATGTTAAAATATTAATATAATAAGGTTCTTGATTAAATTTAGGGATTTATCATTGTGATAGTGATCATAATATTGAGAGATGAATCTTTTATAATTTAATTTAAATTGTTCTTGGTCATAAGATTATTAAAAGGACATTAATAATCCGAAAAGATCAATATATATATAATGGTTTTCATTGGATGAAAATTAATAGATCTCAATTATTAAATTATATATATAGTACATATAGAGATATGACCATTGAACTAAATCAATTTGAGAATTTATAATGGTTATAATTATCGCATATTTGTCGATAGAATATTCTCAAGATGAACATGGTAATAGAGTTTTCTTTGACCTGCGACTGTCATAATAATTAACAATATATTTATTATACTTTAATTTCGGACACCTAATACCCTAAGGTGCTAGTTGAATGGATATTGGGTATGATTTAAATACTTGTAAAATTAATGATGACTAAAACCTTGGGTAAGGAAATTGAATAAATGAAGAAATTAGTTTTTTAAGTCATTCACAGTTCATTATAATAATGGTAACAAGTTAGAATTTAATAATTAAATCATACTCCAAGGGTTAACTAAGAGCCGAAAAGATAGAAGTAATTATACTTTGTTCTTCTCAGATTCTTAGTAAAAAATATTACTTTATACTATCAGGTAGTTGAGGAGTGTTGCTAGACGTCAACCTTGATTAGTAAATTTAGTATGACTAATTTACTACCTGCTTAGTATTAAACCTATGGGGTCACACACTAACGAGTGTTCTAATTTTTGCTATAGAATTATTTAATTATTATTTTGATTTGATCAAATAAATAATTATATTAATTCAGATGAAATATTATTGTATTCTTTGTTAGTACCAAGAATATAATAATAATATGATAATTGAGAATATTAAATAAGATTAGAGAATAATTAGTTATTCTATTTCTAAATTTAAATTATAAATTTGAATGAGATCCTAACTGATTCGGTTTTAAATTGAATTATGATATGATTAATAAATTTAAAAGATTTAAGTTTAAAATAATAAGATATAATTCAAATTTAAATTAAAATTCAAATTTAAAATCAGTAATCTCAAACTATATATATGTACGTCAAAACTAGAAAAAATAGATGAGAATAACACACAAGAGTTTTATTCTTTTATTTCTACACATATAAACATATATGAGTCTAATTCTTACAGAAGAATTTTATGGCGTATAAAGAGTTGGTCAAAAAGTTTACAGTAAAAATTGGTCTCAATGTGAATACGCATAACATTTTTATACTATCAAAGAAAAAAATAATTTTTACTAGCGTATGCAGGTATTTAGCTTTGATTTATATATTATTTATTTAAATAAAATTTAAGTACAAAATAAATCTTTAGAATTATTTTTTTTCTTGCTGGGTGTTATGAGTACATAATAATCCTTTAATTCTCCGTATCAACGAATTTTTTTTGTCAAATTCTACCTTTTCAAATATATAAATCTATTGTTGATTTTTATTAAATCTTAATTATATCTTTAATTTATTCTTCTCTGAATAAAAACTACAAATTAATTACATTTTTTATTTATATCTTATGATTATTATTCTTTTAATAGTTACACAGAAGAAATTGATTAAAAAATTTGCATAAAAAATAAAAAAATATGCCACGTTATCAAGTTTCATTCTCAACCCTACCTATTAATTCTCTAAATCCAACATTGATTTTTGTGATATCATGGGAACCTGTTTAATTGATTTTTTTAATATGTAAAATCTTGAATTTATTATATTTTTAATTATATCTTGCGATTGATTCTTTCTTGGTTAATTTCATTATATCTAAATTAAATCACATAAATATATTTTATTTCTATTAATTCAAGTCTTTCTAGTTGATTATATTCTCATTAATTGCATATTTTCTTTAACTTTCAGTTATACTCACGGAGTTAAACTTGTTTTTGTCTTTAAATGTAAAAATCAAAGCAAGCCTCGTTTTGGCACAACCTAATACCTATTGACATAGTGTACATATGATTTCTATGAATTAATATTTTAAATCTTAAATGTCCCTTAGGAGTAAGAGCTTACACATTGTTATTTTTAATATTGGGTTAATAATAGTATTTTTTTAAATTTTGATCTATTATGGTATTTTTTTAAAATGTGGGATAATTTAATTTATGGAGTATAAATTTGACCGTCTGATTTTTAAGAAGTATAAAAATCAGACCGTTCGATTTTTGTACTCGGACTGTTCGATTTGTGTTTAAAAAATAAAAAAAATTTGGAGTACACGGACGGTTGTGTACTCCAATTTTTTTAATTTTTTAAATACAAATTGGTGGGAGTCCGATTTATATACTTCCATCATTTTAAAAAATACCAAAAATTACCATGTTAAGAAATAATACTCATTCTATTTTCATATTCAAATTTTTTAGCCTAAAAAGTTATTTCTAAATACATATGTCGCTTTAGAAAAGGTTTTATGTACTCAATTTTTATCACAAAATTAAACTAATATATTAATTCTTGTTATAAATATATATAATATAATATATTCGAATAAATTTGACTATGCCTTAAATATAAATTTTTTTAAATATGAATGGTTGCATTGCACTACAAAAGACAATCGTGGCGTAAGGCAAAATAAAAAAAAAATCAAATTTGATGAGGAACAATTATTACATAATTAAAAGAATAAAAATATGGGTGAATTAATAAAAAAAATTCGAAAATTTTTAATTTTTATTTTAAAATAATCAATTTTGATTAAAAAATAAAAAAATATATTATTTAAATATTTAACTTGATATATAATGTAAAAAAAATATGATATAATTTTAAAATCATTGATAAATCTTAGTATAATTAATTACTAATATTATGCATTGGCCAATATTGTAATGATGATATTTTATCGCTAATATATTACATCCTCTAAAATACACATTTTTAATTTAGTACCTTCATTATCTTGCAAATATCAATAATTTATCTCTATTCTATAGAATGATTTTATTATTCAATAAAAAGAAGTTGACCCTCAAAATTTAACTTGATATATTTTTTCTTAAATTATGAAGTACTTATAAATGTTAGGTTATAAAAGTTAAACAAAATTACAGAAATATAATTGGTAACACTTTGATTTGTTTTTTTTGTCAAAGCACCAGATAATAAAAAATTACAAAATATTATTATTCGACCAATTATACGGTACAAACTACATGAATCATTTTAGTATATTTATACTCCGGTAGTTATGCTAATTATAATATTTTAAAAAATATTATTAAAATTAAAATAAATAATTTTTTATTATTTAACAATGTCTTTTAAATAATATTATTAAAAATGTTATAAAATTATAAAAAAATACAATTTTAATTATAATAACACTTTATAATCATGATTAATTTCGATTTTTTAAATTTTAAATTTTATTTAAAAAAATAAAACATGATCTATTATTATTTATTTTATAAGTAAAATTAAAAAAATATAAAAAAATATTTAATAATAATTTTTTTTTTAAATAAAAATCTAAAATTTAGTAGATCAAAATTCAATCACGATAATAACCCAAATGAAGTCCATAATAACCATAGGACGGGCTAAGGCGGCCAATTTGGATAAAGTATGAAATTGATATTCTAGTCAAAAAGACTAAAAAAGAACTAGTATATTTTGAGGTGCAGCTCAGGTACAGAGAAGGGGGTGAAGTTTCAGAAATAGTAAGCCAAATGAGAGGCATACCAAGAGGCAGCCATCAAGAGATAGCATTGAAGAGCGGCATTCATATGTGTGTCTACGGTATTCCCCAAGTCCTCGCCATAGTGAATAGAAGCCCCTAACAAACTACCCAACCATTCCGCTTCCTCTCCTATAAAATTGTGTTGTACACACTCACGTTCATCAAGCCGTCACAGACTCACAGTACACATTATTCGAGAGATTTTGAACTCACCATTCCCCTTCCCCTTCCCCTTCCCCCTCCGTAACCAAGTAGGGCCGCTGGGCCACCACTCCGATAATCTCAGGTCTCACCTCACCCCTCTCTCTCTCTCTCACACACACACACACGCACATTCTGTGTTTTTTATTCATTCTGTTAACGACATTCTTCTTTATGTATAACTAACTCAGAATCAGAGGCATGGTTGATACTTGACGGTTCTCTCTCCCTCGCCAACACCATCACCAACACCACTCTCCCTCTCTTCATTTCTCCACGTAAACCTCTGTTCATTCTCTAATACGATTGTTTTCATAGTTTGCGAAAGCTCTGCTTATCTACTGTTTTATTCAGATCGATAATAATTTATTCGCTTTCTGCTATCAATTGTTCGTTCTTGTGACTTGCATTGCCACATTCTCTTTTATCAACTCGTGTTTAACTCTTTCCGTGCTTCAACTCTGGATTAAGTAATTCTGCATGCTATTTCCTTATACTACTCTGCATCATCGTTACTTCAAGATCAACTTATGCTAATCTCTACTTAGGTTTGCTGAAATTTATTATGATTCCTTATTATTTCTTCAGATGACATTTACTCACCTTGAACATAAAAGAGAGACTAGTGTTATGCTTAGAAAATACAATAGTGCAAAATGTATTATTATTATTATTATTATCTAATTTTGAAAGAAATCAATCTCTATCTTAAAAAATAGGGGGGAGTCTAGTTAAATTTTACTGAATCAAGTGAGTGTAGTTTTCATATATTATTCAGTAATTTCATTGGCAGGTTAGCGGTTAATACGTTTAATAAAATGAGCCTATATATAGGAAATGATTACTTTTTGTGGCATATAAATTTCTTGACCACAGTAAGCTTCTTAGAAAACATTTAGAGGATCTTATCAAGCATTTTTTTTCCCTCTGAACAAGTGGTTCTTGTAACAGTGTTGATCATATGGCTCCCAATCCAAGAGTTGTTCAGGCCTTTAATGCTATGAAGGCATTAGGAATTTCAGCTGAAGAGGTGAAGCCGGTGTTGGCAGAGTTGTTAAGAGTCTACGATAAAAATTGGGAACTTATTGAAGAGGACAATTATCGGACACTTGTAGATGCATACTTTGACTTCAAAGAAGATAAGGTTCCTCCAACTATGTTAAAAAAAATTTTAGAAATGAGCTTATTTGTATTGTTTCATTCTTTTTTCTTCTCTTATTTTTTAAATTTTATTTTAAGTAGTATTGACTTACCTTTCATTTCTAAGTTATACTATGACATAGAAAAAGTGGTAGTTGAATTATTGGAAGTTGTCACTGAGAGTGTTTACATCTTCAGAAACAAACACAAATGAACTGAATAAAATTATCACCACTAGGAATCCAATTAAATACTGATGTGAAAAATTTCAATTTATGACCACAACAGTTTATCTCATCATGTAGCTTCCTTACCTGTGAAAAGGAAGGAGAAATGAAAGTTATTTTTAAGGATAAAGTACTAAATTAGTCTCTTACGTTTGGGCATAAGCCTGTTTTGATTTTTAAGGTTTAAAGTGTCTTATTTGAATTCAAAAAGTTTTATTTTATTTCAATATAGTTTTACCGTGAAGTCAAAGTTAAATAATCAACAGAATGTCTTATATAACAGCAGTAAAAGAACAAGATTGATAATCTGAAGAACAAGTACAAGTTTCAAAGACACAAAATCAACCGTGATGCATCAATACATTTATTTATCATTCTCCTTAATTCTATAGAAAATATTTTATTTAAATTGTAAGAAGAATGATAAATAAATGTATTAATACATCTACGGTTGATTTTGTGTTTCTAGAGTTTGTACTTATTCTCTAGATTATCAATCTTGTTCTTATACTGTCGTATAGGATATTCCGTTAATTATTTAACTTTGATGTCATGGTGGAACTACATTGAAGTTAAATGAAATCTTTTTGGATTTAAATAGGACACTTTAATCTTTAAAGACCAAAATAGGATTATGTCCAAACATAGGAGACCAATTTAGTACTTTATCGTTATTTATATTTCCATACTTGTTCTTGCTGAGATCATTGTTCGGTAATAGGCTTAGGATAGATATACTGAGATATTAGAAGAGGCAAATATAAAACAAAAATTTTACAACATCAATTACTTTAATCAACAGTTGATTAACACATCACATTCTTAATATTTCATTAATTTTTGTACACATATAATTGTTTGAAGCAATATCTTGACCTTACAAATCCTTTCTCAAACTTTTGCTGTATATTTTTATAGTTACCTTGTTATATTCAAATAGGGAACAGATGCTAAGAAAAAAGTGTCTGTCAATTTTCATGCTCGAGAAAGACCAAAACAGAAGCTGCACTTGATAGATGATGATGATGATGATAACCAGGTTTTGTCAACAACAAATAAGTCGAGCCAAAAGTTATCCATTGCAGATAGGAAAACACCTCCAGGTAATTCTTCACAAGAAATCATTGAGCCATCTCAAGCTTCTAAGCAAGATAGCAAGCCCAGAACTAGTTCAGAAGCATCACATGCAAGGTTGATGAAGGTAGAAAGGGTTTCCAGTTCACCTTGCAACGCACCTAAATATAGAAAAACGTATTACGACATAGCACCATCTTCAGGGCACTCTGTTGATTATGAGAAAGAGCTAGTGAAACCCAGAACTAAGAAACCAAAGTTACAGACTCAGCCTATTTCAACAAATCATGACGGTAATCATGTTAATCTGTTAATTTTTCTCATTTCTAAATTATATTAAAAGAAATTGCTCGAGGTTTTCAGAGTGGTATGTAGAATGTAGGTTTGAGAGTTAAAAGTAGGAGGTCACATATCACTAGTTGCGTGGTTTTGATTGTCTCCATCTTGCAATGTTTTGTGGAGATGATAGGTGCTTTACAGATTTATGAGGAGCAGCTTTCTTCTGTCTCTCTAATGAATCTGCACATAGTAGGTCAAAATTTATGATGCAAGCAAGGGACTAACAGTGCACTTCAAGAGCAGCTGTTTCCTCAAAGAGAAAATCTTAATGCTTGCTATAGAAATATTCATATTCACTCATTGATGGCTATTGAGTAAATTTACATCTTTCATTGTCAGCACTCAAACTTTCATTGTTAGAAATAGTATTTAGTATCAATTCACAGCAGCTGTAGAGAGGGGACGAACACCAAAAGCTGAAAGTGTTTTCTATCATGATGATATTTTGAAACGTTAAATGGTTCAGTCAAACATATCAAACTATCTAACAGTTTGCAATTCATGGAAGTATCCACCTTCTACCATAAGTGAATAAGGAGGCTCAACTAAGCAAAGTATATCAAACTGAAGATTTCTAATTAAAAGCCATGAAGAAATCCTCATAAAACTTTAACACGAACAATTAAGTAGGAATTAGCTATGTACAAATTTTTTTTAATGAGGCCACCTACATCAAAGATTCCTGTTGCCGAACTCATACAATGAGATGAATTTTGGCTGTTATTGTTTCATGTGTTCAACTTGGTTTAATATATATATAAAACAAAGATTGTTATTTAACTTCTTGCTGATTTTAGGATTATTTGATGCTTCCTCATCATGCAATAATAATGCCACAACTAGCACGGGAAATATCACTATTGCTTCTTCACCCCGTGGAGAAGTTAAATTGTCTTTAAACTGCAACTCTGCCTTGGCTCCACCGGACTTCTGTAATCCTAATTTGGATACTGTGATGAAGTTCATGGAGGAGAAGTACCTTAGCTCTTGCATGACTCAGGATCCTCAGTTTTCAATGGTGAAGCTACTAAATGGTTTATGCAGGAGCTATCTGATGTTGGGACATAAAAAACGTTCGAATTTCAGGTCTTCTTCCAGCAACTTGGCAGTTACTCAAGATGAAAGGAGTTCCTCTCAGTTTATCAATGACATAACAAGAGGTTCAGAAGAGGTGAAAATCCCATTAATAGATGAAAATGGCAGTGAGGACTTGCCAAAATTTAATTATATACCGCAAAATATAATATACCAAAGTGCTAATGTAAATATTTCATTGGCTCGAATTTCGGATGAGGGTTGCTGTTCTGATTGTTCAGGCAACTGTCTTTCTGCTTCACTGCCTTGTGCATGTGCCCGTGAAACTGGTGGAGAGTTTGCTTACACTCCTGAAGGTGTGTTGAAAGAAGAGTTTCTTAAAGCTTGCATTTCCATGAAGAATGAACCTCAAGATCGTCATTTCGTGTATTGTCAAGAGTGCCCATTGGAGAAGTCTAAGAATGAGTTCATGCCCGAACAATGCAAAGGGCATATGGTTAGGAAGTTTATCAAAGAATGCTGGAGGAAATGTGGCTGTGACATGCGATGTGGAAATCGAGTAGTACAAAGAGGTATAAGATGCAAATTGCAGGTAAGTTAATATTCTCTAGATATATGTGCAGATTTTACGCATACATTAATCATCTATTGTGTCGTACATACATGAAGTAACATATTATATTGCGTAAATACTCAAATTAGTCATAACATTAAAATTTTTTTTTAATTAAATTGGTCCTTCAAATATTGCGAATTAATCATATTCGTCTTTCAGTCACTTCATAGATTAATGTTGTAAAGCGTTAATTGATAACATATATAATACCTGATATGTCTAATTAGATATTGACCAAATATGTTTATGAAAATTTATTAATTTAGTCATTTTTCCAATTACAAAAATTTTATATGACCTAATGACTAAATTGATAGATTTTCGTAAACATATTTAGTTAATATCTAATTGAATATATTATGTGTTATGTATGCTATCAGTTAACATTTTACATCATCAATCGTTGACGAAATTGTGAGTGGAGTAACTGAAGGACAGAGACTAATTTGACTATTAACTCATATACTATCAATCTATAAATATATGTTATTCAACTTATTTTTAAGAAAAATACTAGATGACTATTAGAATTTATTATTTTTGTCCATCCGTTAGTCACCAATGTTTAAAAGTATAGGATAAAATATATTGTTGGATTACTAGACTAAAAGAATTGAGTTGATGATTAAGTAATAGTTAAAAATAATAAATTTTCATAGCTCTCTTAACACTTTTCTATTTTTAATATGTATTTTATATTTCAACATATATTTTGTGCGAGTTGTTAATTTGGTAGCTAATTTTTAGTATATACATAATATAGTTGTTGATTGAATTATAATATATGCAATTTTAGAAATTTTATGTATTGAATATTAAAAAAAATACTAGAGAATTAGCAGAATTTAGCTAATAGTTAGCTAGCAATATTCAAAAACTGTAGGCTAAAAATATATTGTTAAATTGTCAGACTAAAGGTATTAGACTGATCACTAAAAGTGTTATCAAAAATAATAAATTCTATTGGTTTTAAATTTTTTTATTACAATCATATTATGTATACACAAAAATTTAGTCACCAAATTAGAATATATGTTGAAATATGAAATACATATAGAAGATATTATATAGTTATAGTTTAATTACTTTATCAGTTCCTATAGTTTAATTGAATTTTCAATTTGATCATTATACTTTTTTTATTATGTCCCTATAACATATCCTATTTTATAATTAAGTTCCTGTCGTGATAAAAACGTTGGAATGAATGGAATATTATGTTAAACAAAATGAATATGCCTAACACTTTTCTGAATTTCATTGATTCTAACGTTTTTGTTACGCTAGGAACTTAGTTACAAAATCTGATATGGTATAAGGGCCCAATTAAAAAAAGAGGAGTGCTAGAGAGTCAGCAACTTTTGTGTTTTGTAACCATCAATTAGCCATCATTAGTATTTTTAATGGTGTGAGATTATATCCAATGGTAGGAGATCACTCTTCTCTTGATGATTAAGTGCTGGCCACAAAACATAAAAATTGTTGGTCCCCTAGACTTTTTCTAAAAATATAGGAATCTAATTGAAAATTTAGTAAAATTATAAAGACTTAGAAGGTAATAACTAGTTGATTTTTTGTGTATACATAATATTTTTGTATTACTATAATGGTTATTACTATACAATTATTAAAATTAATGTTTTTTTTCGCTGTTTGAAAATATTTTTTTACTATAAAGAGATAGAAAAAAAGTAAAAAATATTATCAAAATTATATAGTTATTGTAACTACTATGATAATAGTTCATCATAGAATCCACCTTAAAAATTATTCTATGAATACTGAATTAATCACCAATACAATTTACAATGCATACTCTTATAATTATGAATCTATTTTACTATAAATGTAAATTTGATTATATTGTTTTTTAAGTTTGATTATAAGTGTCTGTGGTTTCATTATAAATATGAATTTGGTAGGTGGCCATTGGCCGACATATAGGGAACACTTATAGAGGAGGTGCAAAATATAATATTTCATATGTACGTTCTCTGTCAACGTATATGCAGAAAAGATTCTGTGTAATGTAGATGCAAATTAGGCTAAATTTATTGCTCATTCTTTGTTATTCAGGTGTACATGACTCGTGAGGGAAAGGGCTGGGGCCTTAGAACACTTGAGGATTTGCCGAAGGGTACTTTTGTATGTGAATACGTTGGGGAAATATTAACCAATACAGAGTTATACGAAAGGAATGTGCACAGCAGTTGCAGCAATGACAGACACACATATCCCGTAACTCTTGATGCAGACTGGGGATCAGAAGGGGTCTTGAAAGATGAGGAAGCGCTTTGTTTAGATGCAACATATAATGGAAATGTTGGAAGGTTTATCAATCACAGGTATACTTTATATTGATTTCAAGCTTTATATAACGTGAAATCAAAGACAACAAATTTCTTTCCATGTCTCTATCCTTTTCATTTCTATGTAGATTTTTCCGATGAAATTTATGTGCTCAACATTCCAGATGCTTTGATGCAAATCTCATTGACATTCCTGTTGAAGTGGAGACTCCTGATCACCACTATTACCATGTAATAACTAGTTGAGTTTGCATTCATATAGTTCTCTATTTACCTTATTTGGTGTAAGGCAATGAAAACTAACTTCTTGTCATATGTTCATGATTTTTTGTTCTACAGCTCGCTTTCTTTACCACCCGAGATGTGAGAGCCAATGAGGAGTTGACGTGGGTAAGTTGATTCTGGTAACACTCTCTCCTTGTAAGATTTTGTTTTTCTCATTGACACGTGATAAATTTTCTACAGGATTATGGTATTGACTTTGATGATCATGACCATCCTATTAAAGCATTTCAATGTTCTTGTGGAAGCGCTTTCTGCGGTGATAAGAAGAGAAAAGGTAACTCGATAGACAGATAAAATGGACAAAAATACATGTAAAAAAGTTTAAAACACAAAAGTACACACATTTATAAATATTAAAGTTTACTTTAGAAATTATTTTTGCGAACAAAAGTACACACTAAATATTCGTAAATATCAAATTCTTATTTACGGCATAACACTTTTGTCCACCGAAAACATTTTTGAAGTGTATTTTTATATTTCAGGAATCTTTAGTTATATTTTTTTTCCACTTAAAATTTTTTTATGTATACTTTTGTCTATCAGTAATATTACATGATTAAATTATTTTAATAACTAAATTTAACTTAGTTGGTTCAATAGCTTAAGGATTGATAATAAAAAATTTTAATTTAAGAAAAAAGAGGAAAGGCTTAAAAAAATGACTTATTTGAACTTAGTTAAAAAAATAACTTGTTCACTTAGTATTTTTCTTTTTCCATTTACTCACTTTGGTATATCGTTAATTCGTTATATTGTAGGCGTATTTGTTGGATTATGCTGTTATCGGAACCAATATAGGAATTTTTTGCATTGATGTCTCATCTTGTAGGGAAAGGGAAAGTAGAAAATCAGGTCCATGTATCTGCAAGAACAAGTGTGTCTGAATTTGGAAGCAGCCGAAGCAATACCTGCAGCTAGTAGAATAGGGAGTAAACAAATTTCTTGAGGTACATGATTATCGTGCTTCTAGAATTCAAGTTCCACCTCCACCTGGTGGGTTGATGCAAGGAAGCATTGTCATATACGTTTCCTTCGAACCGTAGAAAGTAACTAGTTGATTCTCCTCAGTCCAGCCATTTTCCCTTTCAATCATGCCTTGTGAATCCGTCACTTACCTCAATGCTGCATTTGGTTCGGTTACGGTTTACAGATTTGATACATCCGAATTGACCATAAAGGATAAAGGACCACTTGATCAAAGTGGTTTGATTTTTACACATTTTTTCAAAGTCCAATTACCTGAAATTTGGGTTGGTCTAGTGATTACAATAGTAAATGATTTTGATTTTTGAACACTAACTTTTTGTACTCTTTGACAACAACTATTTTAACACACATGGATTTTAATGTGATCTCAACATTAAACTTTTCACATTAAACAAAATTTAATGTTCATGAACATATTTTGAGTGTAGAAATGTTGTAATTCAATTTTTTCTGGGCAGAAGGCTAGTTTATTCCAAACAAAAAAACTAAGGTCTCTGTATAAAGACTCTGATAACATAAAGTTTGTCAGCATTTTTCCACAACAAATCAAACGTAATTAATTTGTCAGCTCGTTGCCACTATATGTTAACATTTAATGACAGCCATAGATTTCATTTCCCTTCTCTCTTGCCCAAAATGGAATCAAAAGTTCAGTGGCTGCAACTATTTTACCCAAAATATGTTTTGTTTCTGAAAGGGGGAAATTAAAACAGGAAGGTAATGAAATTTGTTCATTTAGCTTGAATGCTGCCCCGACCTGTAGCCACACTCATTTTGTTGAACTAGAACTGCAGGCTTTATTCGGTCTAGAACTAGAACAATATTGCAGTCAATTATATCCTAAAATTAATTAATATGCATCCTCTCTGGTTTAGTTTTAGTAGACCTAAAGTTGTATTTAGATTTGATATCTCAAAAGTGTATGAATATCATATACACGCCACACCTGAAATCAAACACGCAAATAGAAGACCTTACGCCTAAGAAGTCAGAACTCAAGATAGATTATTTCAAAAGTAACACCACATTTACTCTACCTAAATTGTAAACATGCACACATATGTCCTTATTATGAGGTAATTGGACCTTTACAAGAGGCTAGAGAGGGTGTCAAGCCATCTTTCCTGTATGATTATTACCACTACGCTTTTTAGCACAGTAGTCGAATAAGCTGCCATCAAAGCACCGTCTCACAGCTTCTTTTGCTAGAAAGCCTTCTTCATCTCTTGCTAGCAGATACAATACACTCCACTCAAATTTTGCTGCAGCCCTGCAGTAGCAAAAGGTTTCATTCACCCACTTTTTCTAATGAGGGATACTTGTGTAGAACTAAAATGAGAGGGTGTGAGAAGAGAGGACCAGCCAAATACGTCATATGCAACAGCGTTTGCTTGTGTCATGTGCCACATCTCTCTTAACGTCAATTTATCAGGCTCTGTCTGTGCATACTTGCTAAACATGATTTCCAAATTTGCAGGAACGAATCTGAAAACCATCTTATGTCACCAGGCAATAAGAGGTTTATATTATTAATCTTAAATCTTAACCACACTTAATTACCTTCCCTCTGTGTCGTAGGTGCCTGTATCACTACCATGTTTGGCCTTGTGTATGTTTTCTATGTAAATTGGGAAGAAAGGTGAAGGTAGCCATGTCTGTGTTACATACAAGTCACAATATGTGCAAGTAAGTTGAAGTGGTAATTATACTAAGGTAACATATAATTGGATGGGATCCTTGTTGAAACTTGAAAGTGTCTCACCGGAAGTGTAAGATAACTGAGAGCTATATGAATAATAATCGCAATCACGAAGGAAGCAATAACATTAAAGCCTATTTTGCGTAACCCTGCAACATTATCAAAACAATAATCAAAGCTACAATCCAAAAACCCCAAAAGAGAAATGTTTTGTGTATTGATAGCATAGTGTACAGTGTGAGATTCACATGGGACGAGTATCACACCCAATACAATCCAATCCAATAATAACAGAGGAACGTGTGTTAGCTTAACATGAAGAAATCGCAGTAAGACTATTAATCTGTTATGAAATAGAAAGAATAGAGTAAGTACCTCTGTAAGTCTCCCATGGATAGATGATACCATCCTTGTCAAGATCAAAGAAGGTAGCATGTTGTTGAAGCACGGACATGTTGTTATGCTTGTGACCCCATGTCCCATTCACATTCTGTGTGTCAGGTGCAACCAGTGCTCTTGGCATATCTAGACAAAAACATGATCCAATCAATAAGATTATTGCAAAAAAAAAAAAAAAACTTGATCAAACCCCATTAAAGTTTCCTACTCTATAATCTCATTTCAAGTGAAAAAGAAATGAACTTGAAAGAAAAATAGAGATTACAGGGTTTGGGGAGCTTAGTTTCCAAGTCCATAGGAACCTTCCGTTCAGCCGTTACCGGTGCCTTTTCGGCCACCGTTGCCATGGCTTCATGGGATTGGGATTGGGATTGTTCCGGTGCTGTTGTCATTGTGGAGAGTGTTCTTCTCTGGAAGGAGAGAAGGAAGTTACTTTCTTTCTTCGTTTGGAGTGTGGCGGTGGCAGTTGTCAGATGCTCAAAAATAGGAAAGGAAAGAAGGCAAAGTGATGACACAAACAATAAAATCAAAGTGTGGGGACACAGAAATAGCAACAGATTCTTAGGGACTTGTGTGGTTGGTCCTTCCACACTCTCGACTGTTCTTGATTTGACACGTACCCTTGATCTGAAAGAGGCATCACTAGGAGAAGCAAGGATTTTTTATTATATTTATTATTGAATTAAATAATTTTAAAAATTATTACATGTCTTATCTCGTTTATACTGTGAACGAGATGATTTTACACGTATTTCGTTTACAATGTAAACGAGATAAAACACATAGACGTAACACATGTATATATCGTTCACACTGTAAACAAGAACGAGACTTCGCATTACGTCGAGGCAGCCAACTTTGCTATTAGTTGTAATTTATTGAATTTTACGCAATCTTATATAGATAAATTTGTGTACATACCTATAGTTAGGATAGTAGTGAAAAAGTATAATATAGTTTGTATAGTTAGTATGGAATAAGTCACTAAATTTACTAATTTAGAACCTTTTTTATTTCACTTGTCTTAAATTGTTATTACATAATTATTAATTTGGAATTCTATCTAATTTTGTTTTTTTACCCCTTTAAATTTTATAATTAGAATTTTTATATCAAATATATTAAAACTAACAGAACAAGATTTTTCTCAAAAATATGCAACTAAATATGTAATTACGTTCTTAATTATAAAATTTATAATTTATAAAAAGTATCTATTTAAGTTTAATATTTTTTATACTAAAAAAATTTAATTACAAAATTAAAAATAGTCTAAAAATTAAAAAAAAAATATAGGCACCTATTTAAAAAATTAGTGACATTATAAGGACCGTTAAACTTAAAAAAATCAATAAAAGATTTAAAATTACTTATTGATAATTGTGAACATATATTTTTTCTTCAGAGGCCTCGCCTTCTACTGTCCCGACGAGTGAGTCATATCCTTCCTCCACTGGGCGCCATCGTCCTGTATCTGAGGGAGGCTGGATTTGGTGACCCGGTGCCTTTCAGGGACTTCACATTCGATAATGTCCTGATTTCGGGATTCATTGAGCGATAGCGTCCGGAGACCGACACGTTTTATGTCCCGTGGGGTGAGGTTACTATCACCCTGCAGGATGTTGCGTACCACCTAGGGCTATGCCCCCACGAGGACCCTGTTGGAGGGTGCTTCCGTGACTTTGGTAGGTAGTACGAGACAAAGACGTGGCAGTTGGGGGAGTGGCTCCTGGGTGCCAGGCCTCCGGTGGCTCCACAGCAGGTAGCGCAAAGGAAGGAGTCGTTCACCTGAAGCTCGTATGGCTGCGAGATCGTGTTCGCCAGATGTCCGCTATGGACAACCCAAAGACCCTTCGACAGTACGCTAGATGCTACATCATATTACTGATCAGAGGATATCTGATGACGGATAAGTCGAACAACTTGGTCCACCTGCGATGGCTCCCACTTCTTCAGGACTTTGGGCAGTGCTAGGCGTTGTCTTAGGGCTTGGCCGTGCTGGCCTGGATGTACCAGTTACTATGCTTGGCGTCACATTGAGCGTCACGGACATTGATGACTGCACTCTGCTATTGATGGGATATACCAGAGATTTTTTCAGTGGTGTCCACCGGATTGAGCGATCTACATGTATCCTATGACTGCGAGGTAACAACTGTTTATGTCTTTATTTAGTTATGAGTTTGCAATTTCTTACGACCTTCTGCATAATAAACTGTTTTTATTGTTTTGATTGGTGTTAGGTTGGTTGGACTGCAGCAGCAGAGCAAAGATCAGCATGAGGCCATGGTCCTGCATTGGAGAGTATCGATCGACAGGTTACGATTCGATGAGGTTAGTACCATGCTTGACTTAACCACAATTTCATTTTAGTCCTTTATGTTGCATTCGTTTATAAGTACTAATTATTTGTTATGTCACGGTTCTTTCAGTTTGTATGGAGGGCGTATGATGACCTTGCTCTGCAGGCTCTATGCCCTCCTTAGTTCGTCGAGGAGGAGGAGTGGGGGACATGAATGTCAGTCGTTCCTCTTGTCTGCTTTAATGTTGTGCAGTTTCACTAGGTTGACTGGATGAAACGGCAGTTCAATGGAGAGCAGTAGGTGCCTGGCACTCCAGTGAACCATGACAGGTGTCGCTGAAATCTTATTTATCTTTGCTTTACTGGTTTTAGAGTTAAATTATTACAATATACATATGTGTCCCAGACAACCCCGTCAGACTAGTTACTTGTCTGTGTTTGTTCCGACATGTTTCTGACCTCCACTAGCCGGGATGAGGATGTGTGGTGGTCTGACAGACATCACGATTGGTGCGAGGGATGGCGTACCAGTTTCCGTCCACGTCATAGGATCTGAATTATGAAAACGTTCGACACCAGGCCGACGCAGGAGTATTACGATTGGTAGCATGGGGCTTGCCATGTTAGGTACTTGTCAGACAAAGAGGTGTTGGAGGATCCTAGGCTCATCGAGTTACCCACTAATGTATAGTCCACTGCCAGCCAGCCGAGGGACGATCTTCACCTTTTGTGGGGAGTGCCAGATCAACGTAGGCGGGCGAATGAGGTTAGGACGATACCTGGCGACCTGCTCGGAGGGATAGGGGTGCTAGAGATCGAATACCGGGCAGGGGGTTAGGAGGGAGAGGGTCAGGCCTCGTCGGGTGCGGCTGGATGTAGAGTCTGACGAGGAGGCAGAATACGATCGACAGGAGGATCATGGAGACCTCCTGTCAGACAGGGAGGATGCACCTGCACCTCCACCTCCTCCACCTCCACCAGCCCACGCACCGCATCTTCCATCTGGTTCAGGAGGACCGCAGCATCAGGCCATCTGGGACACATCACCACTTGGCTGGCATGATCCAAGACTATCATGTAGCCATCAGGTCAAGCAGATGGTGAACGAGATATTCTTCGACAACGCCTTCTAGCTTCACACCGCTAATCCGGCATCGATGCA
Source organism: Arachis stenosperma (assembly GCF_014773155.1). Classification (NCBI taxonomy): domain Eukaryota; kingdom Viridiplantae; phylum Streptophyta; class Magnoliopsida; order Fabales; family Fabaceae; genus Arachis; species Arachis stenosperma. The sequence goes on along the minus strand of NC_080382.1, from coordinate 3,876,682 downwards.
GCACCTAGCAGAGTCATTCCGGACTGGGAGAGAATAGGGTGTCAGACAGTACCAGCATCTATCTGTTCCTGCGTATACTTCGGTGTGGATGCCACAGATATCTCCTGCATCTGGATCGTCATACGCGGCGGGGTTCATCCTGGTGCGCAGTATGCCACACCACCGTTGTACGTCTATGGTATGTTGCTGACCTCATCACGACCTCTAGTTACCCCTCCGTCAAATCCACCGTCAGAAAGTGCACCTTACTCTCTGGTGTACTCTTTTTTCTGACTTCATGATTTTTTTCTAAAAAGAATTTTCCTAGAGGGGGTTTTAATGAGGCACCACAGCAAGGGCTAAGGATAAAATAAATCCTTAATAGCAAAAAAAAGGTATGTAAATATTTTTCTCTGATTAATGATAACTCATTTTCTATTAATTTTCTCATTCAAACACATTAATTTAAACTCGAAAAACTGCGAAAATCATTGCCCAACCTAAATGGTTGGTAAGATGAAGCGACGAGGTACAAATTAATGTAAGAAGTTATGTAAGCTTCGTGGTCCAACCTTAAAAGAGTCGGGCCTAAAAACGAAATTCAAGAATAACTTGATAAACTTGACTACTTAAAGTCAGAATGCAAACAATTAAGGGAAAGTTAAATTTACACGAGAAACGTCTAAGGAATGGCCGACTTACTTTACCGACGTCTTTTTCCACTTAATAAAAACCCAAGATTTTTAAGGCAACATCTAAAGCTACCAAAATGATTTACAACTAAGTCGTAAAAAGAAAAAATAAACTAAGCAGTGGATGAAAAAGAAATACTCATTCATGCAAAAGAACCACCACATATACGAGTAGTGGAAAAATGTCTTTAAGTAAGGAAAAATAAATTATTCCAACTACGACTATTACAAAACAAAAAATTGTTCATAAAGACCCACAAGCCGGGCCATTCAAAGCAACGAAATACAAAGGAATGAGCTATTCTCCATTAGTAGCATCTTCAGGCTAAGTAGAGGAGGTCAGAATAGCTTCAGAAGGAGTAGGGAGTTTCTTAGGAGGAGGTATGATGGGCTCATCTTTCATCTGGGTTGGAAAGCTTTGAGAAGCTCCTTTAACTCGGACTTCTAAGGTCTTCGGGTTGGGTATGAGAGTGTCATCATCGTCTTTAGATGCAGGAACAATCTTCCTATCAACCACAATGTTGTCGGGGCTAATAAGGGAGAGGTCCGCCTCGAGAGCAATAACCCAAAATTGAGCCTTCAGGTTCTGCACCATCTCATCCATACCTTCATCTATGATTACCTCAAGCTCTGCATATTTATTTCTGGACTTGATAACTTCATCTACCAAGTCGAGCTTCTCTCCGAAGATCTAGATCCATCACGTGATGCTACCGTCGCTTGAAGAGAGTTCGAAGAGAGAGAGGGAGAGAAAAGAGGAGAGAGATGAGCAAGATAAAAAAAAAAAGATCGCTGCCATCGTTGCTCCAACATTTACCGTTATTGTCCTATTTTGCCACTATTATCAACATCAAAACTTGCTAAACATATTATTAATAACAAAGAGGAAGATAGGGTTTATATTTTTTAATTATTAAAGATAAATTTATCGCTTTATTGATAAAAAAATAATTTTAATATTAATGATAATTTTAAACGAAAATATGTTATAAACAATTTTAGTTTCGACTCTAAATTTTAGAAATTAAAAGACTACCTATCCTAAAACTAAAAAATTACATTACAATCAGTACGAAGATTATAATACAATAACATTTTTTTTAAATAAAAAAACGGTAGAAAAAGGTAATCTGTGGTCTTGAAGCCCTCTATATGGTGATTGGGTATCTTCATCCTTGCTAAATCAAATATTAAGTGTTTCGTTTTTTTATTCTTTTTATAAGTAGGTGTTTGATATAACAAAACTAGAAGGAACTGGCAAAAAGGCCATTTGTATACATAGATCCCATCAATAAAATGAAAATATTGGGGTTTGAATCTCGCATTGTGCATGCAATAATTCATTAACCAGTGATAAACTCTTAAATAGAGCTCAGTACCGCGAGAGATTAGTCCTTGACCTGCCGAGTTGAAAAATACCGTGGGAAAAAAAAAATGAAAATATCAACATTATCCAACTAACTATTCATATAAAATACATATTAAAATATATAATAAAAATATATAAAATAATATGTATAAATATAGTGAATGATTTTTTTATGTTTTATAAACAAAATGGACTATGATATGATATTGAGCCTACTTAATTAATTACAGGTCACGCTATAAAGTTACGAATCAAGCAATTAGATCTGTTATTAGTCTGGAATACTAGCCACAAAACATTTTACCCAGTGATTATGTAGCACTTAGCACATAACAACAATTCTTTTTTATAAGGGTCAAGAGTTTGAATTAATGTTTAAATTTATAGTTAGCATTATGCTTTTAAATTAAAAACAAGCACCTCTAATAAAAGTAAAGTAAAACTAAGAAGTGAGTCTCTCTCTCAATGATAGATACCCTGGAAAAATAAAATAATCCAGCACACAGGGCATAGCTTTCTTTCATTTTCGACAAATTTGACATAGAGTAGCAAGTAATAAGGTAGGAATCGCCACCATTCAAAAAGAAATTAGACAATGACCAATGACCTTGATGGACCATTTTTGGACCCATGCCACACTCTTCACTCTTCACTCAACACCTTTCATTAGCAGCCTTTCGCTTCCATCAGCAGCCAATAAATCCACACACACTTTACCCATTTAATTAAATAGAAAAAAAAATACACAATTAAAAAATTTTAATTTTAATATACTATTAATATCAAATAATTTTATATTTATATCTAATTATATTAATTATCTTTTATATTAATTGTATAAATAATCATTTGAAAAATTAATATAATTAAATAATTATATAAAATATTTTATATTATTACATTATCAAAACTAAAATTATAAAAAATACTATATAATATACATAATTTTTTTCCATGTCATTATTTGCTTTACATTTGTTAAAGTCAACAAGTTGCAAAGTGCAAATAGCAGGGAGGAAAAGGATTAGAGTGTGACACACAAAACAAAAGCTTGTGCATGAATCCGAATCGGACGGTGGAGAATGAACAAGAGAAGAGACACACGTGTGAGTGGCGCAGAGGATGGCAAACTTGTTTCAGTTGGCCAATGACAAGAGAGAGAAATGGAGGGTGTGGTAATCATTTTTTATGAGAGAGAGAGAGAATGATAATATGATATTATGAGAATCAAAAACACCAAAAAGGACCGAGTTTGGGTTCCGAGATTGTTTGTTTAAGTGAAACACGACAAACCCAAAATACGTGTGCAACAGCAATACAACTCTGTGTTCCTCTCAACCTTGTCTTCTGTTATAGCATACCATAACCACAAACAACCATAGCCGAACCTCAAAAATCTAACCTTGGATTCCAAGCTTTTCAGGTTCTCTTTAGTTCCCACAAAATCAATTTTATAGGTAAGTGCATAATCCATACACCCACTTTTGTAAATTTCAAAAAGTGTTGATTTTTTATTATTGGGATTAGGTGTCACTTGCTTATTGTTTTTGGGTTGGATTTATTTTTGGATAAGGTAAATTATTTTGAGCTCATATCTATTAATTTGGCAAATTTCTTTGTTCAAATCTGGAAGTGTGTTTTGATCTGTTCTGGTCAGAGATGTGTGTGTGTGTGTTGGGGTGTGGGTGTGGGTGAAATTCTGATTTTTTTTTTTGTGACACTTGCCAATGTTTTTAACGGCGAATTCAGATTTGATGGCACCGCTGAAATAGCTTAATGTTCAATGGGTTCACATAATTGCCACGTATGTGTATGTTTGTGTTCATTAGTTTTGCCGGCGGCTACTGATGAAAACTTTTTAGGCCACTGCTTTATTTTCCTTTATGTGGAGTTCTTTTAGGAGTTGGATATATTTTTAATAATAAATCTGATTTTTTCTTTTTTTTTTGAAGTTATAAGATTGATTTTGCCGAATGTTGTATTTCTCATCCCATCTTAATTTATTATGCCTAATTTAGCCTAAATATTGGTCTATTATTGGATAACCATGTTGCATTACTTCTATCTGTTATTGTGTGATTTATCATTTCAACTTAGGTTCTTAGAGGATTAACAAGGAACCTGCTGTATATTTTGTCCAAATATGTTGGTAGTAATGATAATTGTCATTGGTTGTTATTGACAAAGGTACAAAGCTAGTTTCACTTCAAAGGAAGCTTTGAGTTCTATGTCTTCATCTTCTCCTGTTCTTCCAACACCACTGGATAACAAGTACATGAAACCCCCAGATTCGTTTCAGCTTTCGCCTATAAGAGAAATGACTGTGAATCCATCCCCCTTACAATCTACATCGTCGAATTCCAACACCAGAAGTACCGGACACACATTTTCGTCCCCTGATGTTGTCTCTTTTTCTTCAGCTTCGCAGCATGAAAGGCAGCATCAACCTTCTTCCTTTGTTTCACAGACATTAGGTGAAGACAGTGTGTCTTCTGAGCTACATTCAGCAACATTCATTTCGCAGCCTCAAGAAAGCGACGAGATTTCCTGGGGACCGGATCCGTTCCAGGATATGCTTGGTTTCCCTGAAAATGTTTCTGTCCAGCATGATCAGGTGGAAAATGGTGCTTGTTATACAAACGATGACAATGTCAAACAATCTGATTTTGGGGAGTGGGTTGATAAGTTAATGTCAATTGATGATTCTTATGACCCAAATTGGAGTCAGCTCCTTGGTGATGATAATGAATCAGAACCAAAACCAAAGGTTGGTTTGTTTCTCTAACTGTTTTTTGCAGGTGGAAACTCAGGTGCAGTCAACTTCACGTAAAGTTGACAATTATTTAGTCAAATCATTCAAATCATTTAGTCAACTTCACGTGAAGTTGGTTTGTTTCTCCTTATTTTATTTTGTTTATGTTTATTGTATGTGTTCCAAAAACTTATCCTAGTCCTACCCTTTTGATGCAGCCCATCCAGCAGCAGAATGTACCATCTAAAGAAGTTAAAGGTCTTCCTAGTTCTCCATCAACTGCATCACAAACGAAGCCTCGAATGCGTTGGACACCGGAACTTCACGAGGCCTTTGTGGAAGCGGTGAATCAGCTTGGTGGCAGCGAGAGTATATCTACTTCTCCATAGTCTCACAATGATGGACCTTTTCAGTTGAATTTTCTTGTTCATCTCATGATGTTAAATTGTTAATCAACATGCAGAGGCTACTCCCAAGGGGGTCTTGAACCTCATGAAAGTTAAGGGCCTTACGATCTACCATGTCAAAAGCCACCTACAGGTACATTCCATTTTCCTTCCACTTAAATAGCATGCGAGTAAATTTCTTTAGGTGAATTCTAGTATGACTATGCTATAGTGACTATGGTGACTATGTAAGTATTGTTAAAATTAAAGTCACATTTTTTTTATATTTTATAACACTTTTTAGAAAGCATTGTTTAATGATAAAAAAAAGCGTTACTTTAATTTTAGCAATACTTTTTAAAATACCAGGTAGTCACTATAACATAGTCTTACTAGAATGACCCATTTATTTAATCTAACACCTTTCATACATTATTTGTGATTACAGAAGTATAGAACAGCCAGGTACAAACCTGAGACCCCAGAAGGTATGTGAAAGTTTACTTATCAGTTCTATCGTTCATATGTGAAAGCTTACCCAAAAAAACACAAAGGAGAGATGTTTTGTTTGCAATATGAAATGCATCCTTTTTTTGCTTTGATCTTCATTACAGTTGCAAAGAAATTTTAAAAAACTGGAGGTAAATTTTGCTATTATCTGGTTGAAGAGTAAATAGAAACTTCTAAATAGCCAATCCAGTAGTTTGGGTGAGAGTCTCATCATCTATATCTGCAGGAACTTCTGAGAAAAAGCTAAGTTCAATTGAAGAAATGAAATCTCTAGACTTGAAAACGTGAGTTCTTGTTCTCTCAAAACAATTATTTTGTGTGATTTATTGCCATTGAAATTAACAACAATTCTCACAAACAAGGCATGGGATTTTGGTTGCAGGAGTAAGGGGATTACCGAGGCATTGCGCTTGCAAATGGAACTCCAGAAGCGGCTTCACGAGCAACTCGAGGTAATTCGTTTGTACTCGAGACTGTGTTTCTTGCACCTCAAGTCTTGTTGCTTTCTTTACTGCAAGTTTTGGCATATTATGATATTGTAGCTGTAATGTATATAGATCCAAAGGAAGTTGCAGATTCAAATAGAAAACCAAGGGAAGCGCCTCCAGATGATGTTCGAGCAGCAGAGAGAGATGGGAGATAGCAAGTTTAAGGACTCCTCCTCTTCCTCCTTGGACGAGCCTTCCAATTCAGAAGCTCCAAAAGAGGAAAATGAGAAATTAGGAAGTGAAAGTTGCATAACGAAAGCCGGGCCAGGAGAAAGCTCTCGGGACGAAAGCACGAAGCAGGAAATGGCAGATGAAGCTCAAATTAGTGTCCCACCACCCACAAAACGGGTCAAGACTTAAAAAGGATTGACAAAAGCAGAAGTGTTCTTTCCTTCCTGAGATGAAATGAATGAATGAATGAACAGCAGCTAATGCTATGCATGGCTATGATTGTGGCTTCATTGTTTGGGAGATAAAATTTGCATTTGGAAATTGTTGTATATTCTTGAACCTGTTGAATCATTTAATCTAAATAGCATTTGTTTTATGGTTCATAATTGACTTCTTTCTTAGCTGCTTACTGATTTATTTTCCTTGTGAATTGAGGACATGAAGGTCATTTTGGTGCAGATTCAGACAGAGAGGGGCTTTTCCAGGATTAAGGTTAATGCAACAGCCATAAATCATAGTGCAGAACAAAGTTCACTCTTCAGATTCTTTGCTACATCACTCTACAAGTTATTTGTACAAATTTCATTATTTGGATATACCAATATAAGTCGCCCTTAAGTTGAATCTTTTTAGTTTTTATTTTGAGAATAAGGCTTGTAAATAATAGGGTGATTTACATCAATAAATTGATTGGAGATTAATTTTACACAAATATCCTAAACATATTTATATAAATCCAATTAGTCCAATTCGATTTAATATGCATCAAGTAAATCGAATTGGTACTAGAGCAGGAGAGGTGTTGCATCATTTTTGGATTTGGGTTAAATTCTTTGGTAAATCGAATCAGTCTAATTTAATTTATTGCATTATAAAATATTGATTTTTTATACATATTTTGTAACATGTATAGTAGTAAATTGAACTAAGCGAATTAGATTTATTATTGCATAAATAAATCGAATTAAATTGATAAAATTATAATATGTATTTTAATGTCTCTCTTCTTTTAGTAAATTGAATTAGTTTAATTTAAATTTATTTAAATGCATATTAAATTGAATTCAACTAATTTGATTTGAGTAAATAGTCAAAATGGTCCGTAAAAGATCACACAATTTTCATTTTGGTCTCCAAAAGATTTTTTTAATCAAATTCATCTCTAAAAAATTTCAAGTTAATCACTTAGTTCTTCCGTCACTTTCCTCACTAACGCGGTTGACAGAAGCTGAGCTGGCACGTTAGGATTCATGTCAGCACACCCTCGTTCATCCCAGTTGTCTCTCAGCACGACAACTTTACGAAATTTTGTCAAATTAATCCCTAACTAATAAACCCTAATCCTATCATAATGCATATATATCCCCTTAGTCCTTTACAATGGAGTTAAGTTGCAGAGGTTAGAGAACAATATTGGAGGTCGCCGGCATAATGGGTGGTGGAAATGGAGGTCGTCATGGTAGGGTGTCTTCTTACTCACTTGGTAGCTATGGGTCTAATTCGTTTATGTGAATTAGAAAGAGGAAGAATGAAGACATAATATGTTATTGTAGGCTGAAGACATTGATTAAGAAATCTAAAACTTCAGAAAACTCGGATAGATTATTCTATATATGTCCAAGATACCAGATGATTTGTTCTCGTGAATCCCTTTATCTTCGGTAATCTTATTAGTTGTGGGGTTTTCAATTATAATATTCTTTTCTTTAACTTTCTGCGTAAGGGCAGCCATTGCAACTTCTTTCAAGTGAGTTGATGAAGATGAATATGATAGAAGAAATGGAAATGTAGAAACTGATGCAGAAATTGAGAGTAATCATGATGAGTGGAAAGTAAACAATGCATGGAGAGTGAAGAGTTTGGAAGCAGAAGTCAGATTGACAAAAATGCTAATGAGTTTATGTTCATTAGATTGATAATTGTAATTTTAGTTGTGGGATTAATTTGTATATTTTGTATTTTCAATTAATAGTGCTATAAAGATTTTAACTTTATTCAGGTACATAATGTATTATGAAAAGAACAAATTGATATGTCCTATTCTATTGAATTTAACAATGAACTGAGCAACCTGTTTTACTAAATTTACTCTTGACAAGATTATTCTTTAAATTGTAACCTGGTTAACTAAACTTAGAACTAGGGATTCAAGTTAACACTGGATTTCATCCGTCAACACGTTACACAATTATACCTAATTGTACAAGATTACAATGAGATATCGATAAACTAAATATTTTCATATATTGAAACTAAAACAACAACATTGTTTGATCATAATTGTCTGATTGATATCCAAAAATCTAACCATAATAGCCTATATTACTACCATTAAAAGCAAAAAGAGGGACTTAACAATGAAACCAACCACAATGTTTTTAATGGCAATAAGAGAGTCCTATACAAAAATATATGGCATTAGCCCTAATTACATAAGGATCAGAAATCAGCATCAAATAAGTTTATACTTCTTCTTAGGAGGGTTGAATCCTGAAGTAGGAACAAAAGTCATATAATCAGCAAGTCTCTTGATAGTGGTAGAACTAGTTTCCCTAATGGTTTCAGCAGAAAGAGGAGTTGTTGATGTTGCAACAACTTGGGGGAGGCATTTCTTCTGGCGCTTCCCTTTGACAACTTTCAGTTTTACGGACCTTGTAACACTTTCCTACATAATTTCAGCAACAATTTCATCCAACATTGAAAAATGATTTCAGTTACAAATATAAACAACAACATTTAATTTTTTTTCCAGTTACAAATGCAACTTGTTCTGAGTTTTGTGTGTATTATGTTAATGGGTAGGCATCTGTCTAGCTAAATTTTTTATCGTAGTGAAACACAAATGTCATTAGAGATTCTTCCATCTACAGATGAATAAAGATAAAACTTAAAATAAACTCAAAATCATAAACAACTCTATACTGTACATTAACTTATTACACGAGCATTAACTCTATACTGTACATTAGTAATAGCATACAAGGAAACTTATCTATTTTGTGTTTTTGTCTGCAGCTACTCGTTTATTTTATTCTATTTACCAATCAATGCTAAACAATGATGTAATCTATTTTATAATAATAACAATAATATCTACCAGAAAACTTATTTCAGAAGAAATTAATTTAATCTACTTTATTCTGACAAAAATTTTATGGATGGAACTTACTTGACAGAGATATTATACATTGTTGTTTCACATAGTTCTGAACAAATCTTGGAAAATAGGTGGTTGTGCCAAGAATTGGTTTCATATTACTTAAAACATGAAGAATTTTTTATCTCCATTTTTAATCTAACGACCATGATCTTATTCTTAGAAGAGCAAAACAGGTAATTAGAAACAAATTGGGGCCTTTGTAAATATGATTTCAAATCGAGAAAAATTAGCATTTATATTCTATACGTAATTAGAAACAATACATTCCATTAGCTCTGTTTTCAAAAATTTAGCCTAACACATGCTTAACTTTGTGGATCATAATACGTAAACCCTAACCAAATTCTAAAAACAACAACCCTAAACCGTATACCACCTACAAAATCAAACCTTAACCCATTCAAAAGAGTCTATTCACCACAACAAACACATTACTATCAAAAAACAAAAAAGAGTTATCTGCCCTTTTGCAAACCAAATCACTAGGGCACAAATAACACTAGGACAAAATCGAACAACGTTTCATTCAAACAAAAAACAAGCAGAATCTCATCCTCTCTTTTGCAATCAAAGATAGCATATAGGTGAGAAAGAAAAAAGTTTTTTATACTTTGCAGTAGCGCCGAAAATGCTGCCTTCCTTTGAATTTGGTTTGCGAAATAAGAACCTACACTCGCTGTATAATCGCATGTCAAAATCCAGCTTCAGTCGTCTTCCACGGAGCTTTGTCTATGGGTTTAGGGAGGAACAAAGATCAAGGGGTTTTTTGGATAAGGATTTGATGGTTCCAAAACGTTTGAACTATTAAATGATTCTATAGCAAAACATGTTTTTTAAGTTTTTTTAATAACTGTTAAATAGTTCTTTTCTAATTTTAATTATAAATTAACTTCATATATTTTATTTGATTATAAAAATTATTTTTTATTTTATAAATTATTATTTTATCATTCATCTATTATATTTATTAATAATCAAAATAAAAAACAATAACGAATTAGATCTTCTATTAATCGTAATAAATTTTTTGGCTATTCTAATCGATTAAAAGTTTATATTTAATCCGTAACGTTCGTCCAGGGCTGTGAAATCGTGTTTTTTTAAAAATCAATATTCAAAACAATCCATTGAATTTCAGGTTTTTCATAACTCAATCGATTGGATTACAGGTTATTACAAAACAATCCATTGAAAATTGTAAGGCATCATGGTTTCCACAAAAATCAATCGATTGGTCATATTACCCAATCGATTGAACGATGATTAAGATGTGAGTTTTTTAAAATTCAATCGATTACTTATACTACCCAATCGATTGAATGTTTCAAAACAACCTGAGGTCTCAAAGCTTCAAAGCAATATGGATTTGCCCAATTCAATCGATTGGTTGTGTTATCTAATCGATTGAAAGTTTTTATAATTTTTCTCTATTTCTATGCACTATAAAGATATTTTAGTTTAAAAAACTCATATTTTTATGATGAAGTAATGTCATTTTCATTTATTATTTCAACAACAATGTCATACAAATTTTACGTCTTGTGAATTATATTTTATTTTATATAATTAATTTATATAAAAAATTTCATATTTTTTATTTGTTTGCATTCTATTTTGTTCTTTTCATTTGTTCAAGATTTGACCTCTCTATTGAATCTTGACCAGAAAAAAACACCATGCAATATATATCAATGCATTTTAATAATCTGTTCATATATTGGCATATTGCTAAGACATATATAAAGTATATATATTACAAATTTTTAATCAATTCTTCCTAGATTAACAATGGAAGCCCCTTTTCAATCCTCCGTTAGAGATAGGACTTTTAGACTTATCATCTTCAGATTTTACAGTTTCCTCGGGAGCCACACGATCCGTTATTTCCTCATTGTAAAGTTCTAATAACGTTACTTTCATATTGTGCTCTGCATTCTGAGCCTCCAATATATCGAACATATGTTTCACAGCTTCGGAGATGACACCAGCATCACTCGACAATTCGCCATTCTGCACGATGAAGAGCACAAAAAGATAATTAGATTTCAATACAAAATATTTGAGCAGACATAAAAAGCAGTTAAAACAGGAGAATATTGAATATCTCCTGCACCGTCGATATTCCCTATACCACCGGTATTTCCAATTGGGAGTATTTGATATGAATTTCTCAAAAAAAGGAACATTTCAAGCAACGAATTCCCTGTCAAAAATAAGAACATTCATTACCAGTCAACATGATTTCAAAAAACGGCAAGAGACATTATAACTACCCAAGCATTAAGTCATAAACCTGCACCACTCTCTCATGATACATAAAGAGATTGATACACGATTCTAATGGTGGAATTGAATAATTGATGATAGATTATTCACCAATTTATAATGTTAATATTAAAGAAAAGATAAGATTAGAGTATTTAAATCAAAATAAAGTCTTAAAAATTGAAGATAAAATTTTAAAGTTGAGATAAATGAATAATAAGATAATAATTTATAAAAACAATAAGAAAATTGAAAATGGCGTAGTACACAATTCAATTGATTGGGTAACACAACCAATCGATTGAATTGGCAAATCCATATTATTTTGATGACTTCAATCGATTGGGTAACACAATCAATCGATTGAAGTGTGAGACCTCAAGTTGCTTTGGAGCATTCAATCGATTGGGTAGTATAAGAAATCGATTGAATTTTAAAAAACCAACATTTTAGTCATCGTTCAATCAATTGAGTAATATAACCAATCGATTGATTTTTGCGAAAACCATGCTGCCTTACCATTTTCAATCGATTGTTTTGTGATAACTTGTAGTCCAATCGATTGAGTTATGGGAACCTGAAATTCAATCTATTATTTTGATAATCCAATCAATTGATTTTCAAATAAACACAATTAGGAATGTTACGAATCAAATATAAACTTTTAATTAATTGGAATGGCCAAAAAGTTATTTTTTATTTTGATTGTTAATAAACATAATAGATAAATGATAAAATAATAATTTATAAAATAAAAAAAAATAATTTTTATAATTAAATAAAATATATAGAATTAATTTATAATTAAAATTAAAAAAAAATATTTAACAATTATTAAAAGAACTTAAAAAACATGTTTTGTTACGAGACCATTTAATTTAGGAGCCTGCTACACATACAAGTAAAAAGGCCGTACAAGTTTTACAAGTTATCAGCCCAAACTTTATTAACACGGGCATTAATTCATTTTGAATGGAGCGTAACTACACGCGCCCCACTCAAACGGTTCCTCTTCGTCTTCTTCTTCTTCTTCTCTTCTTCTTCATCTTCATCTTCTTCTTCTTCTTTCTCTTCCTCTTCCTCTTCCTCTTCTTCTTCTTTTTCTTCTTCTTCGTTTTTTTTCGATTTTCATGGTTTCTGAAATTCTTCTTATTCTTCTTGCTGCACGTTCTTCTTCCTCTTCCTCTTCTTCTTCTCCTTTTCTTTTGTTTCTGCACATTCTTCTTCCTCGTTTTCCTCCTCTTCTTCTTCATTTACGTCTTTTCTCTCTGTTTTCTCGTTTTTTTTTCGATTTTTCATGGTAAAATCGTCTTTGAAGAAGAATAAGCAGCAGAAGATGAGGAGGAGAAAGAGAAAGAATTCTGAATTATGCATAAGATGTACTTCAACGAATTTTGGGTGTATTTTCTTAAATCTTTTGGGTGTATTTTCTGTAACCCTTTGGGTGTATTTGAGTGATATCTGACTGATATCTATGGGTGTATCTGGTTCATATCTATGAGTGTATCTTACTGATATCTATGGGTGTATTTTTCATTTCAGAAAAAATGGCAAGCATTACAGAAATACACCCAACCGATTACATAAAATACACCCAAGAGATTACAGAAATACACCCAAACGATTACATAAAATACACCCAAAAGATTACAGAAATACACCCAAACGGTTACAGGAATTCACCCAAACGATTATAGAAATACACCCAAAAGATTACAGAAAATATACCCAAAGGATTTAAAGAAATACACCCAAAATCATGCATAATTCAAAACTCTTTCTCTTTCTCCTCCTCATCTTCTGCTACTTCTTCTTCTTCAAAAATGATTTCAGAGCTTGATGTCAAAAAACAATAGAAATCGAGAATAACGAAGAAAGAAACAGAGAGAAAAGCACGTAAATGAAGAAGGAGAAAGAGAAGGCAAGAAACAAAAGAAAAGAAGAAGAAGAAGAGGAAGAGGAAGAAGAACGTGCAGCAAGAAGAAGAAGAAGGTGCAATGAAAACGTGCTGTAACAGTATGTGGAGGAACTAACGTCAACAACGAAGAACAAACCAGTGAAAAAGGAGGAAAAAAGAACGATCGAAAAAGAAGGAGAAGAAGAAAGGATGTAGCGCGTCGTACGTGGAGCAGCGCGTAATTTGATTTTATTGTTTAATGAACTTGTAAAGCATACAAGCCCTAATAGCTTGTATGCAGAGCTTTTTCCTTTAATTTAATAGTCTAAATATTTTGGGACAATCGAATATACTGCTGAGTTTCTTTGACTAAGAGTGAAGAGAAGTGTGTTTGAAGAGTGAGGGATTAGTGTTTTGTCTTCCTTTCTACTCTAAACGATACTGTGTTGATGTCAGCCTCTCAAACAATCTAAACGGCGTCGTTTAAATTGGTTACGTGTATTTCTAACGTGCCAGTCAGCTTCCATCAACAGTGTTAATGAGAAAAATGACAAAGAACTAACGCCATTAACTTAAAATCTTGTAAAGATGAATTTCATTAATTTTTTTTTTTTTTTTGCAGGGATTAAAATAGAGATCGCGTGATCTTTTAGAACCATTTTAACTATTTACTCAATTTGATTCGGTAGCAGAATCGCTTTTGCGCAAACGCAAAGGAGGGAGGATCCTTCCATCCCTACCAACAAACAATCTTCGAGCATAGAGTCAGTAATCACGAATGAATTTTGAGTAAAAGCTGTAAGCTCAAACATATATGAACGAAGACGCAAGGCGGTGCGAGAGTAGGAAAGAAAGGATAAGAAGATATGCTGTTTCAGGTGGGGGGCCAAGGCAGCCGCCCCACGTTCTTCGAGATGGCGGCGGCCCAGCAGCTCCCCGCCAGCCTACGCGCCGCCCTCACTTACTCTTTGGGAGTCTTCGCCCTCCGCCGCCCCTTCCTCCACCGCCTCCTCGACTACGAACATGAATCCTTCGCCCTCCTCATGCTCATCCTCGAAACTCACAGCTTGCGAACCACAGATGCTTCCTTTGCTGAATCTCTCTACGGTCTCCGAAGAAGACCCGTCAATGTTGCCCTCAAGATTGATGCTTCCACCGTTTCCCCCAATTCCGATGACGCTGCTCCCAATTCAGGTTTACAAAGGCGCCAGAAAGTTCTCTCTGTTGTTTTTCTGGTAACCCTAGTTCTCTCTTTCTTCCTAATTTGCTTCAATTGGAGAACATTGCTGTACTATACATAGTGGTAGCTAGCTGAATCTGCGTGTGTTTCTAGGTTGTGTTGCCCTATTTGAAGTCTAAGTTGCATTCAATCTACAACAAAGAAAGGGAAGCTAGGCTGCAGGCTACCCTCTGGGGTGATGATCAAAATGAAGGCTTTGATGCCACCCTCGGCTTCGAAGAGTCGAGGAGAACATTGGATTCTGATGCCAATGCATCTATTAGGGAGCGCGTCAGGAAGAGAGTTCAAAAGATTGTGGGGTTTTGCTACCCTTGGCTACATGCTACTACAGAGGGTGTGTGTGTTCTGCTGTTTGTTATCTTACTGAGACTTCGGATTCACTGATTCTTAATATCTTAACAATGTCACTGCAGGTTTGCAATTTGCTTACCAGCTATTATACCTTTTGGATGCCACTGGATACTACTCATTTGCGTTGCATGCACTTGGGATACAAGTGTGCCGAGCTACAGGGCAAGAGATGGTACATATTTAGGATATTATAAAATCTGTCACACTACATTACTTTTATGTAATCTGGTTATCTGTTATTTCTACTTTCTTGTTTCGATCAATTGTTTCCAAGCTTGCCGTATATTAGCAAACATTGTTACTCGTGTACTTGAGTGCTGTTTTGTGGTGGGTGAATGAGAATAGACATGTTGTTTGCATTTTTTTCATTTCTTGTTTCACTGAATTTGGTTTTGTTCCTTTCATGGGATTATAGATGGATACCTCTTCAAGAATTTCAAAGATACGTAGCCGAGAACGTGAGAGACTTCGTGGTCCTCAATGGTTGAAGGTATTTATCAATTAAATGCTAATTTAGAGCAGTTTATTTCGTATTTAAAACATCAAAAGCTTTTTTCTTTTTTGTTATTTTATTCATATTGTTCTGCCTATCCAAAGTCAAGATTCATTTTAACATTTGCAATCTTGACTTTGAATAAATGTTATGCTTTTTGTCCACATGAATCACCTTATATGATTATGTGATATATGTCACAATGCAGACCTTGCAAGGAGCACTGCTCAGCTGTATGTACACTGTACTGGATTATGCGCAAACTGGTTTGATTGCAGCTGTGTTCTTCTTTAAAGTGAGATGTCTTTTTCCCTCTTGATAAGTTTTCTTACTTAATATAGTAAAACAGTAAGCCAAAAATAATACTCAATCTTCTTAAACTTTGGTGTGTGTTGTAGCTTGTTTTATATATTGTTTGTTGGCTTAGTTTTCTTCAAGTCAACAAAATTAACAACACCCACTATGGTATAGCCAACAGAGTTTTGGTTGGTACTATTGCCTGGGTGGTTCAGAAATCTTTTTGAGTGGTCTGTGTTCAACTTCTTCTGTCAAGTGGTACTTAAGTAATCTACCAGTGATGTGTGGTTAAATATGTTAGTTTGAGGAACATACTAGTTGAGACAGAGCACAATCATTAACACGTAATTTATGTGGAACATATAGATGATGGAATGGTGGTATCAGTCAGCCGAGGAGCGAATGTCAGCCCCGACAGTATATCCTCCACCCCCTCCTCCTCCTCCTCCAAAGGTAAAACGTTTTGTTTTTCATCTTCTTTCTTCGTCAGTGTACTTCTATACATGTAAAATTGGTGTTTGAATCATACTGATTGAATAGGTCTACTTGCATCCTCTCTATGAACCGTTCAAAAAATTGTGTTGGGCCATTGGCTAATATATATTCATACAACCAGGTAGCGAAAGAGGGAATCCCGCTGCCATCTGACAGAACAATTTGCCCCTTGTGCTCACAGAAGCGTGCAAATCCATCTGTAGTTACAATTTCGGGCTTTGTCTTTTGCTATGCTTGCATATTTAAGTATATTACACAGGTGAGAATTCAATCTTGTAAGAGTTGTCAGGACCTAACGTTTGTGATGTCAAGTGTTAAATTCAACATGTATCACTTCTATTCCCTAATTTGTTTTGTTTATTGTGGTTCCTCATTACAGTATAAGCGTTGCCCAGTTACGCTGATGCCTGCAACAGTTGAGCAGATAAGGAGACTATTTCATGATGTCTAGGTCTCACGTGGCTACAAGATTCTCAATTGTGGTTTTAGTTATATGTACATCTCTCTTAGTCTCTTCTATGTAGGGATGGGGGGTTTCACCTTTAGTATGGTAGGTACACGATGCAGAAGAGGAATGATTTTTGTTATTTTCCTCGTATTCATCCGCATAAAGTTCCAGCTATAACGAGCATGAATGTATGTATGTATGTTACTTATAAAGCAATAAACAATAGTTACTGCAAAAAAGCAAAGGCAAGATTTGCTTGTCCTTAATTATAGTTGCGCTTATAATATATCATTAACAGCAGCCAAACTGCGGAAGTAATAATCTTGAAACTATGTACGCATCAAATGCTCCAAGAGAACTAAACAATATACTCATTAAGATCCCTTTTTTTATTATTAAGAAAAATGAACCATACTATTCTAGGGCTAACCACGCTTCATGCACAACGAAAGAACGCAAGAACCATGGGACGCGAGCTCAAACTTCACAAACACTTTCTTCGAACGCTCTTTCTAGTCTTGTCTTACATGTTGAAGAACTTGATTTCAGTTTTGCATCCTGCAACACCACAACTCTCTGGTGAAGTTTAATAAAACTTCAATTCAACTAATGTACAGGTTTATTATGCACTATTGATATATCAACTACCTAACCTAATTATCAACTTATAACACTAAATGTAGTACCTTTCTTCCACTGTTGTTCAAGCTTGACTCCATGTCCTGACCAGTATGAGTCCAGTAGCTGCCGACAGTACCTATGATGGGGGTCTCGTCGGGGCTCTTGCTTCTAGTCCTTCTTGAAGATCTTGATAGGGAATGCATCCTGATCTCTTCAATTGTCAATGCTCCTAGAATTGGTCTATCCTCATTACTCCATGAGGATCCTCTACCTCCCTTTGGTGTCTGTTCTCCCACTGAACTGTTGTTCACCGAAACAGGCGTGCCTTCGGGTTCAACCAACCAGCTGGATAGGCTGGTGTCAACGCCAATCTCTAGCTTGTTATCATTCGCCTTCTGCCTTGCCTTGCGTTTTGAGAGCTTCATATTTGGCTCTGGACTGAGGGATATTGCTATGTCCTCCACTGCTGAATTGTTGATGTTTTCTTTATCATTGTTCTTCAGTGACTTAAGCAATGTGGATTTGGCCACCCTCCCTTGTGTATCAACATTCTCAATTGGATTCAACACAGAGGAAACATCATGAACCCTTTCTTGAGTTTCTTCTTTCTTGTCCTGCCTCAGGCTATTAACTTCGGTCTCCGCTATTTCAGCCGATGAAATTGGTTTCCTATAATCAGTCGACAGCGAAAACAACGACTCTGAAGACTCTTCTTGAATTCCATTGACATCACCACCTTCTTCTCTGGCAATGCAATTTTGTTGCTCAGCAGGTTTTTCTATGTCTGCTTCCTTGTCGGATGAAAAGAATCCAGCCGGCTTGGACGAGTTCCCTTGAACCTTTTCCCGAACAGTTGGTGTGCTTGATCCTAATGCTTCAGAATCCTCGTCTCTAACTCCAAGAAGAAGTTGTTGCTGCTGCATTGGACTGTTAACTTCAGTAGTGTCAGCATTTTGAGCAGCAGAAATCTGTTTAGCGGAGCCAATGGAGAGAGAAAACAACGACTCCGAAAACTCTTGTTCTCCTTCTCCTTCTCCTTGGCGTTCATCTTTCTTCTCACCTCTTCTTCCAAGTCTCTCTTCTTCATCCTTGGTAGGTGTTGACGCATGAGCTGCTTCAGCACTTGGATTCAATAATTCATATTGCAATTCGATTCTGATATGAAAATGACGGATAATGAAAGTTCAAAATAAATTAAAGGAATAAAACAAAATAAACAAAAAGCATGGAAAGCTAGCAAGCTTACTTGGAATGAAGGGACTGTGTAGCAGTTGGATTGGAGCGTTTAGAGCGTTTGCAAGAACCAAAACAAGTAGGTAGAAAGCACCTCATCATGAATGGATATAGTTGAGAAAAAGGTCACTTTCTAAAGAGAAAGAAAAAAGCGGAGAGAGGATTGAGGAACTGAAATGGAAGAAAAGAGGGACGAAGGTAGGGAGCTTTTGAAATTTGACCGTTGAGATTCTCGTCTATCTCTGGGCCCACCCATTTATGTGGACTCTACTACTTGAACAGGTTTGACTTTGACCACTCACTCCACTTCAATTATTTATTCATAATCATACATCTGTTTTTGACACAAATAGTAGGTATTAATAACTCATTTTTCATCAAGGCCAAAAGGGAATAATTTAGTAGCTCTGAATTTTGTTAAGGGAAGAAATGTTTCTCAATGACTTATTTCAAGATGGACAACTGATATTTAACACTATTTAATAATGTTATTGACAATTTTTATATGAAGTTAATTAGAGAATGGAAATTTTTTTAGTAAATAAATTTTAATTTTTTTAAAAAAATTTAAAAATTGTAATAAAAAATAGCTGATATAAAACTAATTCTTTATAAGTCAAAAAAGAATTATCTAGCACCGGAGTCTTTTTTTTTTTTTTTTTTTGGACTACTTTTTCGGTTGGTGCAACTTTGCTAATTAATACGATTTTCAAGTATGCTTTCATCTTCTTTCATTAAATTGAATAATAATAATGAGTGACAAGTTATATATTTCAGTGACACAGTTATATTCACAAGTTAAATGTACAAGATTTACCAAGGGCCCTATTGCGCACTATCCTGCAAAAGCCAAAGTAAGAGGAATTTTAGATGACAATTTTTGGGACTCCAAATCCATGCAGATTCTCTCGCTTTTCTCTCATACGTCCATTCCCATCTCATTTCCCAATGAAAAATGACGAAAACAAAATCACCCATCATGTTATTTGAACTACTTTAATCAACTCAATTAATATTATATTCTGCTCCTCATTTATTAATAATTATATCACACCTGATATTTTGTGTAACTATGGTATGCTTATTACGTAAAATAAACATTTAATTTGAAGTAAAAAAAATACAAAATTAATTTAACCCCAAAATTTTCAATATTATTTTGAAGCAAAAGAAATACTATTATATTATACATTAATATTAGGGGTGTTTAAATCTAAATCGATTCAAATTAAACCGCTCATCCAATTCAATCCAAATCAAAAACTGATTAAAACCACACTAATTCGGATTTGATTGGATTCTATTTTTTACAAACTGTTGGATTAGATCGGATTTTGGATCTATTTTTTATAACCAATCCAATCTAATCCAAATCGCACAATGTACTATAATATTATTATTTTATTATTATATTTATAATTATACTTATAACATGTTCAATTTGTTATACATTTTTCTATTATTCATGTATTATTATTATTTAATAAATATTTTATGTTCAAAATGTTATTTATTTATTTATTTTAACTAACCTATAATTTTATTTTTATTGTTATGTTATCGTTGGCTTTTGTTGGTTATTTAAAATTTGATGTTGAGACTTGTTATATGTATTTAATTTTTTTATTTAAAAAATCGCAAATCCAAACCGCTTGTAATCGGATCGGATCGGATCGTATTTCCAAAAAAATTCATCCAATTCAAACCGCACCTCACATAAATTAAACGTTCGGATTGAATGACTTTTTTTCTTAAAACAGAACCAAACCACACCGCGAATACCCCTAATTAATATAGTGTTTGGAGTAGTAAGGACTAGGAGTACTATAATTGATAATTTTCAGTTCAACATCCAAAGCCAGCATCCAAGTATCCAACCCCCTTTTAAATGAATTTTATTATAAGTCAGAATAAAAATATTTAATTAGAAAGAGAATAAATAACCATAATTGAAAAGCAAAAAGAAGAAAGGAAAAGTGTATCACAGCCAAGAGGCTCTCCAAAAAGAGAACAACTCTATATTCGTTTTGTTTTAACTAATCACAATTAGAGCTCACATAATCTTCAAAAAGAGAAAGTCAACATAGCATGCATGGAAAGTTTGTGTGTGGTTCCATTCCTTCTGTCCATATCCAAAAACCACCATAACAATTAGATGAATGACTGTTGTAATTAATAATAAGATTAAAGAAAAAAAAGGATTAATTAATTGGAGGCTTAGCTTTTGGTTGAGCTGAGGGAGGTTCATCTAGAAATGTGAGAGGGGACCAGCCATACATAGCAACAAAGCATAGAGCCATAGATTGAGTGAGTGATAATAATCAGAATATATAAACCAAGTGGCAACTTCACCAGCTGCCACCAAATCTAACCTTCTTTCTTTCTTTATTTCTTTATTTCCATTGGAGATTGGTGTTACTAACTCTTACTATTAATAATAATATTAAAAGCACAAGAAAGAAAGGGTGTGCAGGTAAAAATCAGGCTCCACAGACACTGTTTCTCTAAAAAGTTGTTGCCACTCACATTCTTATCTTGTTTCACGGATTGTGTTTTTGTTTTTTTCATGGTACGTCACCTTCTTCCTCTTCTTCCCCTCAAAACTTTGCTTGCTTATGCCGTATTATAAAAATATTCTCCTCTTCTTGGGTGATTAATTATTTAGTGATTATTAGACATTGTTCTTTAATCTTTACACTTAAAGAAGAAAACTATGCATGTGAATTCTATTTCCTTATTCCTAGCTCCATCCAAAAATAGCGGGGATGCTTTTCTTGCTCCATCAACATCATTGACCTCTTTAGTCTTTCCCTCTCTTCATAGACTTTTTTTCTGCCTTTGAAGCTTCTTGAAGGAGCCTAATTGCCAGAAAACCATGGAGGCAGTGAATCAGAAATCTCTTGAGAGAGCGGTTTCAATGAGAGCCTTGCAAATGGGAAACTCATTTCCATGTATGGTTTGTGTTGTTGGATTCCTCTTTGGAGTGTGCCTTGCCTCTTTCATCTTGGCTGCTCTTACTTCCACTGGAACCTTTCAGCTTGGCATTGGTCGCTTCTCATTCTCAATGCTTAATTTAACATTCCATTCTGACTCTCTTTCTCACTCTAATAATACCATAAGTAAGTCAATCTTCTTCTACTTTTGATTATCTTTATTTCTATGTTTCTGTTTCTGTTTCTACCATTTGATGATGGTTCTTAATTGAAGTGGAACATGACAAATTCAGTACACTTTGTTAATCTTGTTGAAAAAGGAACAACAATTATTGGCTAAATTTAAAGCAAAGAATACTGGATTCTTCAATTGATGATTAGATGAATGAATGAATAAATTCTAAGGCTTGTACCTGAAGCAACTTGAAATCATACCAACACTTTCTTTAGGCTACTCTATCCGAATATGGCACATTATTTTGCATTGCATAATCAATCAATATTAAATTTTCTTGGGACATTCTTGCAGTTATCAATTTGGATATGATCAATTTTATAGGGGTATTAGATTATATTAATGTCAAATGTCATAATTTATTTTTTCTCTTATGGTGACAAGAACAGACTGCAATGTTAATGCTAAGGGAACACAGAGGCTAACAGATTTCCAGAGCAGAAAAGATAAAGAAAATGAGGATAGTGTCTCTATGCTTTATTCAGGGTGGAGTTGTGTGTTAACTAAATCTGAAAGTGAGGCAAATGAGTGCTTGCACAAACTTGGAATCAGTAGGTCCATTTTGCCTTATGCCCCACATTTGGAAGACTGCAAAGCCAGGACACAGCTATTCGAACGTCTCGATAAGCGAACAGGAAATGAGAACTTCCCTCAATGGACAAGTTGGAAAGGATTTTTGGACATGCACCATGTTGCTACAACCAGTGACCAGACTCAAAATTTCAGGCATCAAGCTGTAACTAAGGGTGCTTATCCACCTTGGGTATGTCTTTTTAGTATTTGTGCCATATGGTTAGATTTCTTCGGGATAAGGTCGAATCGCGTAAGCTAGACTCACCAATTATAATGTCAACTACTTGCCAGTTCAAACTTCAAATCTAAACCATTTTCTTATTATAAGCTTTTGGCAGATTGCAGGATCTGATGAAGAAAATTACCCATTGACTAGGAAAGTGCAACGTGACATATGGATCCATCAGCATCCCTTAAACTGCAGCAATCCGGATGTCAAGTTCCTTGTAGCTGACTGGGAAAAATTACCAGGATTCGGCATTGGTGCTCAGTTTGCTGGAATGAGTGGACTCCTTGCTATTGCAATCAATGAAGGCAGAGTTCTTGTAACTAAATATTACAATAGAGCTGACCATGGTGGCTGCAAAGGTATAATTAAAAAGACCAATACAGTTGCTTGCTTCATCTCTTCTGATATTAGGTTCAATTCAGTTTTAACAACTTTTGCATACAATCATTGTGAACATAAAATGTGTATGCAGGGTCTTCCCGGTCTAGTTGGAGTTGTTACTTCTTTCCAGAAGCCTCCCTAGAGTGTCGTCAACGAGCATTAGAACTAATGAAAAGCGAAGATGCTTGGAGTAAAGGAATTTTGACTGCAAAAGAAAATTACACATCAAAGCATATATGGGCAGGGCCAACTCCTAGGTAAGTTCCAACTACAACTGCAGTTATACATTAATGATTACTTAAAGAATTTTAGTTTTTATGGTGCAGAATATGGGGTGAACCGTGGAAGTATCTGCAACCAACAACTGATATAAATGGCAGCTTGATTACTTCACATAGAAAGATGGATATGCGGTGGTGGAGGGCACAGGTAGGGTACTCATAAGAAATGCATAAAAGAGTTATGTCCACATTTTCCCAATTTTCTTCAGTGATCAGTTTCCCTCTTATTTTGTGTGACTGCTTCATGAAGTCATGTTGATGCCACAAATATTGTTTCCAGGCTGTGCGTTACTTAATGAGGTTCCCAACTGAGTACACATGCAGCCTATTGAATGAAGCTCGACATGCTGCATTCGGAAAATTAGCTGCGAAAATGGTGCATGAAGGTCTTGCTGGAGACTGGACAAAGGTTAACTTACTAAAATACTTTTTGGGACATAAAAGACTGACTTAGAGAAGAATATAGATGACCATGAAAATTGCTTTTGATTTTGTTATAATTTTGCTTCTGGTGGTATTTTAGGGAAGTAATAATAAGCCAAGATCTGAAATTGATGAATATGTGTGGTCCAATCACAAGCCATGGGTTCCTAGGCCTCTTCTAAGCATGCATGTAAGGATGGGAGACAAAGCATGTGAAATGAAAGTGGTTGAATTTGAAGAATACATGCATCTTGCTGATAGGATTAGGAGGCACTTCCCAAACCTCAACAACATTTGGCTCTCCACTGAGATGCAGGTACTAGTACTACTACTACTACTACACGTGTACTTAATTTTTCAATTGTTGTTCTTGTTAAAAGTGTCTGACATTACTAAGAACCTAACTTGATTCAGGAAGTCATTGACAAAACCAAAGAATATTCTCATTGGAACTTTCACTATACAAAGGTAAGACGCCAAGACAGGATGAATGTGTCAATGGCTGAGTATGAAGCCAGCCTTGGGAGGGAGACCAGCACCAATTACCCACTGGTTAATTTCCTCATGGCTGCTGACTCTGATTTCTTCATTGGAGCATTGGGTTCTTCATGGTGCTTCCTCATAGATGGTATGAGAAATACTGGGGGGAAGGTAATGGCTGGCTATTTGAGCGTTAACAAAGACAGATTTTGGTAGAATAATTCTACCTCTTGTAAATTAATATATAGTTATTAAGTCTTTTATTTTTGGTGATATGACATGGATTCTTTGTAGTATGTGTCAAAAATAGTTCGTGGAAATAAGATTAAAGTTCTTTACTATTTCCGGTTTATGATGTTTCCTTTTCAAAAGAAGATTCAAATTCTTGATGACAGACAGAACAACAAACAATGAAGAGAATGCCACTCTCAAAAGTGTAATCTAGATAATCATTGACATAGGTGTAGATACAAATATTGGTGACTAATGAAAATTAGAATGAAGCCACGCGATTGAAGGAGGAGTATAAACTCTTCCTCTTCAATTTTCACTTCACATGACAATACAACAATTTCTAGAAGAAAAAGCTTTCTTCGCCAAACTTGAGAAGAAATAAAAAAATAAAGGCACATTTTTCTTAGCTAGTAACAAACAATTGGTTGCCCAAGAAATCTCTAGTAGAATATTCTTGGAGAAACAATCCAATGCAGAATGAGAAAGTCAGCTGTGGCTGTTTGCACAAAAAAAGACTCTTTGTGCAACAATTATGAAAGTGGAAATATACCCAGAGACCGTGAATCCATGTTGTTACTATTATTCTTCAAGGTCTTCAGTTCCTTGATGCAAAGCACCACCCTCACTGCCTCTTGCTGCTGTCTGCTTCTTATTTTTCTTACTTCTGGCTTTCTTAGCCTTCATTCTGCGTTTCTTCTCATTGGCATCCACCCATTTGTAGTCCGAAGGTATGTTGAAAGGGTCAACTTCATCTTTGTATCTGTGACTATCGGAGTCGCTGGACTGCCCTCCGCGACTTCCTTTCATCCATGAAATCCACGATGTTGAACCCTCCGGTTCCTTGGATTTCGCATCCTGGAAATGTGCTGGGCTGGAGAGTGGAGTTGAAAACTCCTCTGCTGGCTGAAGCTCCTCAAACTTTGTAAAGGTGACGAGAACCCGAATGGTAGGGACTATTGGGATAGCAACCTGAGTGGCACCAGAGATTATTATCGTTAAAAAACAGAAGCCTTTGTATAACAACACTGACAATGACAAACCAATTAACCATCAGGTTAAGACCCAGACAGGCAGAAATCAGGCACTCCACTCGCATTTTAGTAACTTATGTTTAGTATAGTATAGCTTGAAATCTAAATCAAATTAGCAAATGAAATCCATGAAGTGAGAAGTCAAAACATGGCCAGAACTACTTGTCAAGCAATTAATCAAAACGAAACGAAAAAATGAAAGGGGCAAACCGCTCCAATTCATTGTTTTACTCAGACTATGATAGATAACACTAACAGCAGTATCATGTCATGTCATGCACAAATACCAGTACAAGAATAACCAAACAATAGAAACAGAGTCAAGTCACATGAATTTCCTCAATATTCTGAAGCTTTAAGTTGCCAACTCCAAAAATAATGCAATGTACAGAAAAATGATGCCTAAAAGATTAAAAACCTATAGTTATTATGGTAAAATATGATTACCTTGACGGGAAAAGTTCCAAGAGGAAGCTTAGTTGTCAAAAGCTCCCTCAGTCTTCTAACAGCCTTAACCTTATTTGCTAAGATGTCAAGTAGAGGCAAAAGCTCATCCGTTTTCAAAGGGAAATCTGGTGTTAACCACAAGACAGGTCTTAAACCTTTTTTATACTCACTCTCATTCTTAGACTCGGTGGCTGTTCCTTTCTTCTTCTTCTTCTTATTGCTTTTGTCTTTTCCCTTCCTAGTGTCTCCATTATCTTCCTTCAAGTCAGATGCTGACTTTTGCTGATCACTTGACTTCTGGTTGCTACCTTCTGAGCCAAACTTCGAAACTTTCTTCAAAGTTTTTGACTCCTCAGGATCATCACTGCTACTCTTGATGTTTTTCTTGTTCCAACCAAACCAACTCTTCTTCTCTTTAACCACACCATTGGCTTCAGGATTCTCAAAGGTAGCTGCTGAGCCATTTTCTTGACTGTCTCCATGTTCCTCATCATCACACACCATATCAGGATTCCCCATACGTAGTGCAGAATCCAGTTGCATTCTTTCCTCAGCAGTCAATACATCATCATACTCATCATTGTTTTCCCCATTTATCATACTTTCTCCATCCTCCACAGCAAAAAGCTCTTCGTCTGACATAGCACCTGGCACCCGTCTTGATTTCACACTAACCATCACATGAAGCATGTCATAAACTTTTGCCTTCCAGTTCCCAACCATCTCAGTCTTCTCTTGGCGCCTCCAATTTAAATGGGGAATAAGCTCAGCCTGCGTAACATCAATACCCGGCCTATACATATTTGTCTGAGACATCAAGGAAACTTCATGAGCAACTTCAGCTTCGGTTGGTTGTGTACCAGCACCTTCCAAAGCATTTGTTATTTCCTTTTCTTTATGAGAAAGAGCAATCAAAGAACCAGGTGGCAGAGTTACATTACCATCCTCAGAAGCATATCCATCTCCAAGAAACAAAAATGTCTGGTCTGATCGTTGGATGCGTAAACCGTCAAAACCAGCAAGTGTCATATCAGCACGAAGATTAGAACCACGCTTCCAGATGCGATATGTGTCTGAAGGAGCTATGCGTCCAATAAAAGGAATGACAGAGCTCTCAAAATGGAAAGTTATCTCCATATAAAAGTCACGTATGCGAGCTGCCGAAGCAATGATGCGGGGAAGTCTACGACACCATTTAGCCCAAGCCAGAGGTTGATAATGCCGCGCAATAATCATGGCAATTGCTTCCTCCCTGGTGCACACTGCTTCTTGGAGAGCACTCCAACCATTCTCATTCTGAAGACTCCAATCTGCGCCTGCAGCCATCAATATCTCAGCAGAGATTGGATCTCTGAGACGTACTGCAAGGTGAAGAGGGGTCTCCCTGCCAGGAACATCACGTCGATCAATAACTGCAGAGACCTCATCCGCTCGAAGCTCAGCGGCAAGAGATTCAGCCTCTGTATTCACCTCACCAGCCTTGGCAAGCCTAGGCAGGGTGGAAACAATGCGCTGTAAGGCAACATGGTCGCGCCTGGCAACAGCCAAGTGGGCAGGACTATGTGCATATTTAGCTAAATCTTCCACTGATTTGTCCCCTATCTCTCTCTTTTCTCTCCTAGCCCCTCCTATACTACCATCATGAACAATTCCATTTGTTTCCATGGTTGGTCAATCTTGTGTTACGATGCAGAATTGCCACAGGCCTCACTCACACCATTGCTTTGCTTTTACGATTCACAAACAGTAAGCAATTGCCATGGTTTAAATTGACTAGGGAAGACCACCAAAACGGGGTAACTTGTGCCTACTTGAATAGTAGTATAAATTTGTTGCTCTCCCCTGCCACGATGAAGCTCCACTATTAAATTGGCAGGGACTACTTGAACTGGGCAAAATTTTTTTGAAGAAAGAACAACAATAAATATAATATTTTGGGGAACTGTGCTTTGCTTCAAATTCCTTCACCATTCCTGATTCTCCCCCCAAAATTCGAACTCGAACTCCCAAGTACAAGCGTGCAAGGGGGTGATCTTGCGGTCCATGGAAAAGGAGCTCCAATCAAATCAAATTAAATCTGCAAAAAAAAAAAAAAAAAAAAAACTGAGTCGAGAACCACCGAACAGTAACAGTAACAAACAAGGATTTATGCATAGTATAAGCTAAGATCAATTCCACCCACTCCGCGGTTCTTAGCAGCACCCCTCCAATTGTAACCGCAACGAGTAACATGGGGTAAAAAAATATATATAATTTTAAATAAATAAATAAATTATAGAGCAGGTTGATGAAGTTGAAAGCAACAAATTTGAGAAATTGACAGGGGGGAGTTGGGAAGATAGAGAGTAAACCTAGAAAATTTGGTAGCATTTGGGAGGGTAAAGTTAAAGTGTCTGCATCAATGGAAGAGGAAGAAGTGAAAGATCCGTGAATGATTAGTGTCTTTTAGTTTGCATGAATTTCCGAATGAGTTTTCAGCAAACAAGAATCCAAGAGAAAAAAAAAAAAGTACTACGTACCTGACTCTGAATTATCACAGCAAAATTGAGAGAGAAACAGAGCGATCTAGTTCAGTGTGAATGATTGTAGTAGCTCCCGCTTCAGCTTCTTAGGGTTGTTCCTCTTCCTTCAACTTCGAACTTCAAAGTTCCCCAAATTGTTTGAAAAAAAAAAAGAAAAAAGAAAAAGAAAAGAAGAGGAAAGAAAAGGTGATCGGACGGTGGATATGAAAGAGGAAGATGGGATCTGACGGTGAGGATTGGATGGACCATTAAATGGTGAAAAGGGACAACACAACTCAAAAGGAAAGAGAGGGGGACTCCCGCTGGACTCGCCTCCTATATTTTCTCTGACAAGGGTCTTCTTAAAAGTTAAAACTGTAATCTAGGAGAGTTATTTAAAAACTTATTAATTAATTAATTAATT
This sequence comes from Arachis stenosperma, assembly GCF_014773155.1. Taxonomy (NCBI): domain Eukaryota; kingdom Viridiplantae; phylum Streptophyta; class Magnoliopsida; order Fabales; family Fabaceae; genus Arachis; species Arachis stenosperma. The sequence continues at coordinate 3,847,663 of NC_080382.1, read as the reverse complement.
AATTAACATTATATTAATTAATTAACTAATATAATGCAATATACTACTGTTATGCCATTAATTTAAAAGTTTTACACTCAAATTTTAGAAATAGTAAAACAACTTTTATATTACCATTAGTCATTGTAATAATGTGGTGGTGGTTGTTGTGCGTTGCATTTGCAGTAGTGAAGAAACGGGATTAAATGATTAAATATAATTCCTTGTTTTTTATTTAGAGAGTAATAATCCCATTTACTTTTATGCCTTGCCATGTTCGGTGGAACTAACTCAATTTAGTTTACTTTGTTGATGAGTTAGTTACTTTGAAGAGGATCCCCCTGCAAGATTACTTTTCTCATGGCTCTTGATTGTAGCTCCAGCAAGGGTAAATCATTCATGCTTTCTTCCTCTCCTTTTTTTTTTAGTAAAATGGTAAATAAATTTTTTAGAATTTATATTTTGAATAAATTAATTTTAAAAAAAAGTACTAGTAAATTTTTTATGATAATAAATGTGAATAATCTATGTTCAAATTAAATTTTTTTACATTGATTATGGGAGTTAATATGATAGTAATATATCTATATTTGCTATTGTAAAAAACTCCATTCATATTTTTTTTAATTCTAATATGTCTAAAGTGTAGATCTTTAAAAACTTATTTGTTATTTTACTTTTTTTTTGTTCAAGCTCTCTTTTTAGTAACATCTGCTTTAGTTTGAATAATTATATAAAAAATAAAAACTTTTAACATAAGTTTAAAGTTACTTTAATTTTGTAATTATAATAAAATAAAAAAACGATATCTAAACTTTAAAAAATGTTGTTTATACTTTGTAGTATTTACAAATAGGAAAGTTTAGGAACTAACACTTTTACTAAATTTTAACCAACATTTAACCAGTAAAAAAAATAAGTAGTCTCATACTATTAGATGTAATCTCACATCATTAAAAACATCAATAATAATTAATTGATGGTTACAAATTACAAAATCTGATGGCCTCCTAACATTCCTCTAAAATAGGCTTCCATTATTTTATTCACTTCTTAATAATTAAGAAGAAAAAGTGAAAAACTGTGTCCCTCAAAATTGTTTTAGGACTAACTTTTTAATTAAAACAAGTGAATATAATGAGAAATAAATGGTCGAGTTAACTAGTATCAAAGAGATTAACAAATTGCAGTAACTTAAAGCGATAATTACATGCATACCTAGCATGATTTCGTTTCTAGTTACTGGCTTCACAAGAGTTCATCATGAACCATCATTGTTTACGTACGCGTACGCTGAAATACTTGTTATTGATTGCAATGAAACTTCAAATGAAAAACTTTCTTATGTGCAAGAATTTCGCTTGAGAATATATAGCAAATATTCCAATGCTATTTGTGAGAGACTAATTATAACCCTATAACTAACTCTTTAAAGCAGGGCAAACAAATAAGGCAGAATTATAATAATTGTGGGAGAATACTCGAAAGAGATTAACGTCAAGTTAGACGAAAATTTTCAAATTTTCCAATAAAATTGTAGATGCGAAATTATTAGTAAGGGTCAGTCTTTGTTCTTTTGATTTGATAAAATTAACGATGAATTATTAGTCCTTTGGAGGCATAAGTATTTTATAGCAATGTGTTTTTTTTATTAATAAAGTGATAAATAAATCTCGGAAAATTTAAGTACATTTTGGATAAATTAATACTTAAAAAAATATTAATAAAATTTGTTAGAAAGACAGATGTAAATATATTATTTTTAAATTAGTCCTTTATAATTAAAATAAAAAATTTTAATTTAAATTAATTTATTCACGTTTGTTAATCTAGAGAATTTTATTTAGAATAAAATTAAAATATCTAACAAGAAGCTAAGATGTGTTTGTCTTTGTCCTTCACTTTGCAGTCGAATTTCCAAGTTGTGGCGGTTTAGACGAAGTCTTAGTATGCCGTGGGGTTTCCTAAGCACTCTACAAGGAACAAGCTTTGTCATGCGTTGATATTTTCTCCATTATATGAGTTCTATCTTACATTTAAATACCATTTGATCATAAACTTTGTTAATTGCAAAAACATACTACCATGCATAATGCATTATTTGGTAATTAACCCAATCTCGTTATATACTTGAAGGATAAATTACTAATTGATTATATCTTTACATTAGCACTGTTAAAATGGTGAGGGCTTATATTCACAGGGCTATTTATTTAATTTTGGTTAACTAGGATATGAGTTTAATTAGGAAATTAATTTTTTTAATATCAATTAATTTTTTGTAATTATTTTAGTATTTTAAATTTTAAATTCTAAATTTTATACCTAAATTTTAATTCTAAATATTACACCCTTCAAAAAATTAAGAGTTAAAAAAAATAATTTTACAATAAAAAAGTTGATTAATTAAAAGTTCGATTATATTATGGAGATAATAGTCAAAATTATCTTATTTAACTTAATATATATAACATCTATAATTATATACTTATTATATTTATATAAAATATTACTCAATTGTTCTAACAGTAATTAGAATACAAAATAAAATAAGTGATAATTAAGGAATGCAAAATAATATATCGTTGAATATTTTTTAAAATAAAAGAGTTCAATTTACTAAAATAGAACAAGAAAAAAAGAACAATAAAAAAACATAAAAGTGATAAAATTAAGGATTTAGTTAATATGTGTCTTTAAAACATATAATAAACTTACTACTAGTAAAAGATTTTAAATATTTTCATTTAATGAATACAAAATAAATATGTTAAAAATTTAAATTTATTATATTTTCAATGAAAATTTTCTCTTAAAACACGTAATAGATAAATCTTAAAACTAAAAATGTAAAACATATTGGTCACTTTTGGATTATCTCTCCCATTATCATCAACAAGTATTAAAATTGATAATTGTTCACTCCTGCATTATCTCTACTATTATCATCAACAAATATATATTAAAATTGATAATACTTCGCTTGTAATTTTTAATCGATGTAACAACGACTTTCATAAATATTTGTTTTAAAAGATCATTTGATTTCTTTTTAATCAAACACTTAAAATAACAGAAAAAATAAATCTATTAACCATTTTTTGCGGTCTTCCTTTAAACTACTTTACGTTAGTCTTTTATTAATTTTTTATAATTATTAAAAATATATTTCATTCCTAAAAACCAGGATTAAATTTTAGACAAGAAAGCTAAAAAAGTGAAGTTTAATTTTTTTTTATAACCGTTAAATTTTATTAAAGGCTTTTGTGAGTTTGTCAGCTTTGTGGACCATACTAGGGGTGCCATATCCCATATGCGTTTATATTAGTGAGTTTATGATAAAATTTAGAAGACATTCTGGTCTTGTGTTTGTCCTATTTTTGCTTGAGACTCACATGCAATGCATCGTAAGTTGTTCTTGGTCCCCGTTGCTGTTGTGGGCCTAATTAAGCTCACTAATAAAACTTTGTTTAGCCTCTTTTAATGTTTTCTTGGCCTTCTTTTTCTTATTTACTGCCTTGAATCTCTCGCTCTAGCAAGTAGCAACTATAGTATAGACAATGGAAATGGAAACAACTCAAGATCTTAGGACTTAGGAGTGCTTGCTTTCACTAGTCCCCCCCTTAATTTGTCCACAATATTCTTTGTTATTTCTTTTTGTACAATGTCACTGTCACATTGTAGGATCTATCGGACATGTTACAAGTTACAACTTATAATTCTGTTAATTAAGACTGCGTTTGTTTATAGAGATAGGACACTGAGACAAGAACGCAGAGACATAAAATTATGTTTGACAGAGGAGATATGGATAGAGACAATATGTCCAGAGATACTAAATTAGTGTATTTTGTGTCCATCTAGACACGGAAACACTAACAATGACAACTTTTTTTTTATTATTCTTGTTAATTTTTCATAATTATATTTTTTATTATTATATTTTTCATTTCAAATTTTTTTGAATAAAAAAATGAGAATAAATTAAATTTTTATACTTTGTTCTAGTTTATCATCAAACAAAATACAAAAATATAAAATTTTGTATCTCTATCCATCAGTGTCTTATTATATCTTATTCTCAATCTTGTCCTGTCTTATTCTTGAAAACAAGCGCATCCTAAGGTACACAGAGGCAAAGGCAGAGCTTAATACTAGAAACTATATATGAAGTGACAATAAAAACATCAATGTGTAATTTGGGGTCACTGAACCAACAAATTTAGTGTGTTTTGATTAGACTTCTACCGAGATTCAAAATCAATATTTTGGTCAAAAGGTGATGGTTGTAGTTCCTGCATGTTCCAGGCAGAGACTCATGCAGTAGACCTGTTTGTATATTCTTGAAAAGTCTTTTGCGCATGCAGAAATTTTCTGTGTGTTCTTGAACCTTTTTTAACAGATTTTGAAGACTCTATGGGGGTGTTATATAATTTTATCAGTACTCTTATACATAAGGGGTCCAGTAGCTGTGTTAATGAAGAAAAATGACAAGACTTGCTATTACTCTACTTCAAATCTTTGATTGACACAAGAAAATACCCCTTTTTAAGGGTAAAGTTGTTGAGGATGATAAGGATGACGTGTACAAGGATAAAATAGGGAAAATTTGACTGTTTATTGATTTACAAAAGGTTAATAATAGAGATAGAATTAAAATTTATTTTAAATAATAAAAATAAAATTAAATCAGATTAACCGTAAGTTATATTTTTTAAATTTTAGAGTAAATACTCAATTTGATCTTTGTCTATTTTCATGAAGAATAAGGTAATTTTTGTCTAAAAAAATGAACACTTCAGACTTCAACCTTTTTATTTTAAGACAATACGATCTCTCTATTAAAAAACGTTAAATAGTAATAAAAATTAATTTTGTGAGAGTTTTATTTGTAATTTGTGAAAATTTTAAACTTTCACAAACTATTAATAATTTTGTTTTTGAAAAATTCTTTTACTAATAGTAGGTAAGTGGAGAAAGATTATTGATGAAAATGATGTCATAAGAAAAAAAAATAATTGTGGTATGAAAACTAAAAAAAAAAACATCGAATAAGGAATAAAAAAGAAAATATTAATGTTGATGATATTGGTATTAGTGATGATGACGATAAAGGAGATAACAATGATGATAAAATATGATTACACAATAGATATATAGAAGTAGAAGTGATAATAATGAAGATGAAGAAGATGGTGGTCAGGGGCCGAGTTAGAAATTTTTTTAGAAGCGGCGAACATAAAAAATATAAGTTAAGAAGAGAGAAAAATTAATAATTAAAAGATAGTTAAACTAAAAAATTGGAAACTTAGGAGAAGCCACTAATGGTGGTAATAACTAATAAATAATGGCCTATGGTCATAGTTGATCATATTGTTAAAAAAATTTTGGGGAAGGGGAGGTTAAACCTCCACAAAATACAAAATAAAACCTTCCATAAAATATATGTAAGATTTCTACAAGAGTAATTATCGCAAACTTTTTAATAGAGAAATCGTATTGTTCAAAATAAAAAGGTTTATGATTAAAATGTTTTTTTAATAGAAATTGCTTTATCCTTCATAAAAAATGGACAAAGATCGAGTTAAGTGTTTATTCTAAATTTTATTAAAAAAAAAAGTGAAATTTATTTACACTAAATAATAATAGATTTTCATGTTTTGCTTGCTTACTAACTACTTCTATCTTCTATTTAGCCTCAACATAAGTAGAAGAAAATGGGTTTGCTCTAATTAGGAAGAAATTTTAAGAAACATACTACCAATCAGTATTATTATATGATATTTTATTATGTATATAACAACAACAACAAAGCATTGTCTTATTAGGTGGAGTCGACTACATGAATCAAACGGCGGCACAGCGCTATTGAGCTATGTCATGTATTATGTTTACAAAGAGATCATTTACATGTAGATCTCGTTTGACCACCTCATGGATTGTCTTCTTAGGTCTTCCTCTACCTTTCACCATTTGTCCATCTTCCATCTCATCCACTCTTCTAACTGGGTGTTCTGTCAGTCTTTTTCTCATGTGTCCAAACCACCTGAGACGCGATTCTACCATCTTTTTCACAATTGGTGCTACTCCAACTCTCTCCCTTATATTTTCGTTCCTTATTTTATCCAATCGCGTATGACCACTCATCCATCTCAACATCTTCATCTCTGTCACACTCAACTTATGTTCGTGCTCCCCTTTGGCCGCCCAACACTCCGTACTATAAAGCATAACCAGTCTTATAGCAGTGCGATAGAATCTACCTTTAAGTTTTAAAAGCACTTTTTTGTCGCATATAAAACCAGATGCACTCCGTCATTTTGACCAACCTGCTTGGATCCTATGATTTACATCCTGTTTAATCTCTCCATTATCCTATATGATGCATCTAAGATACTTAAAACTTTTAAATTTTTGTAGGATGTTTTCTCCAATTTCACCTTTATATTAGGATTTTTCCTTTTCAGACCGAACTTACATTCCATATATTCCATCTTGCTTTGGCTTATGCACAGATCATACACTTTTAGAGCTTCTCTCCATAAGTCCAACTTCTTATTTAGGTCTTTCCTTGACTCTCTCATAAGGAATATATCATCGGCAAAAAGCATGCACCATGGCACAAGCTCTTGGATGTGTGATGCGTGAGCATCTTCTCTATCTTTTTCCTAGTGAATTTGCATTCAAATTGTTGAATTTAATCAAGATTTAATTACCTTTAGCCACTATGAATGCTACTTTGAGTTGTTTGCAATTTCTGTTTATTTCAGGTAGCATTCGAATGGATTTGACAAAGTTTTGTAGCAAAAAAGGAAGAAAACGAATGATGCTGTCAACCCCGACCTCCTTGCACTCAAACAAAAATAACTTGAGTTACAGAGATCCAATTGATATGTTTTTAGCAGCATTGGAAATCTAACTTTCAGAGCTTTCCAACGATATATAATAGTATACCATTTTCTTCCATTTTGTATGGATCACTCCATGCCAAACTTGGATTCCCCAAATTTGGCGCCACCAAGAAGCTCCAAGGAGAATTCACACTGCCATCTCCACGCCAAACTTGAGTTTTCTCAAGTTCGGCACCAAATCAAAGGCTCCAAGAAAGGCTTGCGCTGCCATCTCCACGCCGAACTTGAGTTTTCTCAAGTTCGGCGCCAGCATGAAGACTCCAAAGAAAGCAGTGCGCACAATCTCCACGCTAAACTTGGATTCTTCCAAGTTTGGCGCCAAAATGAAGAATGCCAAGGGAATATATGCTGTCCACTCCACGCCGAACTTGGATTCTTCCAAGTTTGGTGCCAACCCTAATGCAATTGGTGGTCTCCAACCTCGTTCAACAAAGGTTGCACAAATCCTTCGATTAAAATCTGATTAAATTTTTATTTTATTTATAACTAGGAAAATATATTATTTAGTTTAGAAAATATATTTTGCATTTATTAGGATTAGATATAAAATGGAAAAGAATCAGCCCTTTGGGCTCATCTCTTCTCTTCTACCTCATTCCGCAATTTTACAGTTTTTACGAATCCTAGTTTTCTCTCTGAACCATGGCAACTAAACCTCCACTGTTAAGGTTAGGAGCTCTATCTATTGTATGGATTGATACTATTATTTTTCTATTTTAATTCATGTACTGATTTATATTTCAAAAATTATTTTCGTTCTTTATTTTATGAATCTGGGTGGAACGGAAGTATGACATTGGTTCTAATTGAGTTCTTGTATAACTTGGAAAAGCTCTTTACTTGAACAACAACTTGAAAACATATTCTCCTAAATTCTAATTATCTGGACTTAACAGGATACGTAACGTATAATCCTCTTATATTTGGGTAATTAGAGTCTTTGTGGCATATAAACTAGAATTGAACTTCACCCTCTAATTGGAATTAAGTGACCAAGGAATTAGCAGTTGATGAATTTTAGAGGAGACTAAAAAGGTCTAAGGAATTAGGGTTTAGTCACATATAGTTTGCCATGAATTAAATCTTGCATGATTAAAATATTTAGTAAAAAAAGTCAATCCGAAAAATAGATATCACTACTTTGTGATTCTAATAAATGAAATAAAAAATAGAAAGTTTGGACTGTGCTAAACAAAATATTAATGTCTCCTAAATATTTTTTTATCATTTTAGTAGTTTACTCGTGATTAAATTAGGTCAAACAACCTCGAATAAAAATCTAATTGCTAGTGTTATCTTTTAATGATATTATTCGATTAAATTTGTCATACATAATCTCAATTCTTCTGTCTCAGTCTCAATCTCTTAAAATAAATACTATCACATAAAATTTACTATAATTTTGTGATAATATAATATACATACAACATCGGTTCACATAAATGAGAGTATAACACGCTACAGTAACATTAAGAATACAAGACACGTTTTAAGACTTTTATTACCATTAATAATAAGCCTTAAAATCAACGTTTTTATTCATTAGAAGTCATAAAATAATATGAATTGCACTAATGGTATGAGCGCATAAGTGGAGGGCAAATAATGTGTGTTATACTAATAAATTAAATAAAAAATAGAAATTTTGGACTATCCTAAACAAAATATTAATGTCACTTAAATATTTTTTATCATTTTAATAGTTTACTCGTTATTAAATTAGGTAAAACAACCTCGAAAAAAATCTAACTGCGAGTATTATCTTTTAATGATATTATTCAGTTGAACATTTCATACTTAATCTCGATCCTTCCGTCTCAGGCTCAATCTCTAAAAATAAATACTATCACACAAAACTCACTCTAATTTTGTGCTAATATGATATACAACATTGGTTCCATAAATGAGAATATAACACGCTACAGTAACATTAAGAATATAAGACATATTTTAAGGTTTTTATTACCATTAATAATAAGCATTAAAACCAACGTTCTTATTCATTAAAAGCCATAAAATAATATATATGAATTGCAATAATGGTCGGAGCGCATAAGTGGAGGACAAATAATGTGTGTTATTCTAATAAATGAAATAAAAAAATAGAAAGTTTAGACTATCAAAAACAAAATATTAATGTCTCCTAAATATTTTTTTTTCATTTTAATAGTTTACTCGTTATTAAATTAGGTAAAATAACCTCGAATAAAAATCTAACTGCGAATGTTATCTTTTAATAAGATTATTCAATTGAACTTTTCTTAGTTAATTTCAATCATTGTGTCTTAATTTCAATCTCTGAAAACAAATACTATCGCAGAGAATTCACTCTAATTTTGGGCTAATATGGTATACTACATTGGTTCACATAAATGAGAGTATAACACATTACAGTAACATTAAGAATACAAGACAAGTTTTAAGGCTTTTATTAACATTAATAATTAGCCATAAATCAATGTTCTTATTCATTAGAAGCCATAAAATAATATGAATTGCAATAAAGTTATGATCGCATAGGTGGAGGAAAAATAATGTTTGTGATTCTAATAAAGGAAATAAAAAATAGAAAGTTTGGACTATCCTAAACAAAATATTAATGTCTCCTAAATATTTTTCTTATCATTTTAATAGTTTACTCGTTATTAAATTAGGTAAAATAACCTCGAATAAAAATCTAACTATTAGTGTTATCTTTTAATGATATTATTCAACTGAATTTGAAATACTTAATCTCAATATTCAGTCTCAGTCTCAATCTCTGAAATCAAATACTATCATAGAAAATTCACTCTAATTTTGGGCTAATATGATATACAACATTGGTTCACATAAATGAGAGTATAACACACTACAATAACATTAAGGATATAAGACATATTTTAAGGCTTTTATTACCATTAATAATAAGCCTTAAAACCAACGTTCTTATTCATTAAAAGCCATAAAATAATATAAATCGCAATAATGGTAGGAGCGGATAAGTGGAGGGCAAATAATGTGTGTTATTCTAATAAATGAAATAAAAAATAGAAAGTTTGGACTATCATAAACAAAATATTAATATCTCCTAAATATTATTTTCATTTTAATAGTTTACTCGTTATTAAATTAGGTAAAACAACCTCAAAAAAATCTAACTGCAAGTGTTATCTTTTAATGAGATTATTCAATTGAACTTTTCTTAGTTAATCTCAATCATTCTATCTCAGTCTCAATCTCTGAAAATAAATACTATCACAGAAAATTTACTCTAATTTTGGGCTAATATGGTATACAACATTGGTTCACATAAATGAGAGTATAACACGCTACAGTAACATTAAGAATACAAGACACATTTTAAGACTTTTATTACCATTAATAATGAGCTATAAAATCAATGCTTTTATTCATTAGAAGCCATAAAATGATATGAATTGCAAAAATGTTATGAGCGCATAGGTGGAGGGAAAATAATGTTTGTGATTCTAATAAAGGAAATAAAAAATAGAAAGTTTGGACTATCCTAAACAAGATATTAATGTCTCCTAAATATTTTTTTTTATCATTTTAATAGTTTATTCGTTATTAAATTAGGTAAAACAACCTCGAATAAAAATCTAACTGTTAGTGTTATCTTTTAATGATGTTATTCAACTAAACTCGTCATACTTAATCTCAATCCTTCAGTCTCAGTCTCAACCCTGAAAACAAATACTATCACAGAAAATTCACTCTAATTTTGGGCTAATATGGTATATAACATTGGTCACATAAATGATAGTATAACACGCTACAGTAACATTAAGAATACAAGACACGTTTTAAGGCTTTTATTATCATTAATAATAAACCTTAAAATCAACGTTCTTATTCATTAAAAGCCATAAAATAATATGAATTGCACTAATGGTATGAGCGCATAAGTGGAGGGCAAATAATGTGTGTTATACTAATAAATAAAATAAAAAATAGAAAGTTTGGACTATACTAGACAAAATAATAATGTCTCCTAAATATTTTTTTATCATTTTAATAGTTTATTCGTTATTAAATTAGGTCAAAAAATCTCGATTAAAAATCTAACTACTAGTGTTATATTTTAATGATATTATTCAATTGAACTTGTCACATTTAATCTCAATCTTTCAATCTCATTCTCAATCCCTGAAAACAAATACTATCACAGAAAATTCACTCTAATTTTAGGCTAATATGATATACAACATTGGTTAACATAAATGAGAGTATAACACGTTTCAGTAACATTAAGAATACAAGACACGTTTTAAGGCTTTTATTACCATTAATAATGAGTCATAAAATCAACCTTTTTATTCATTAAAAAATCATAAAATAATATGAATTGCAAGAATATTATGAGCGCATAAGTGGAGGGAAAATAATGTTTGTGATTCTAATAAATGAAATAAAAAATGGAAAGTTTGGATTGCGCTAAACAAAATATTAAAGTCTCCTAAATATTTTTTTATCATTTTAGTAGTTTACTCGTAATTAAATTAGGTCAAATAACCTCGAATAAAAATTTAATTGTTAGTGTTATCTTTTAATGATATTATTCAATTGAACTTGTCATACGTAATCTCAATCTTTCTGTCTCAGTTTCAATCTTTGAAAACAAATATTATCACATAAAATTTACTATAATTTTGTTCTAATATATTATACAACATTATTTTACATAAATGAGAGTGTAACACGCTACGGTAACATTAAGAATACAAGACACGTTTTAAGACTTTTATTACCATTAATAATGAGCCATAAAATCAATATTCTTATTCATTAAAAGCAATAAAATAATATGAATTGCAATATTGGTATGACCGTATAAGTTGAGGAAAAATAATGTGTGTTATTCTAATAAATGAAATAAAAAATAAAACCTTTGGATTATGCTAAACAAAATATTAGTGTCTCCTAAATATTTTTTTCATTTTAATACTTTACTCGTTATTAAATTTAGTAAAATAATCTCGAATAAAAATCTAACTGTGAGTGTTATCTTTTAATGATATTATTCAATTGAACTTGTCATACTTAATCTCAATACTTCAGTCTCGGTCTTAATCTCTGAAAACAAATACTATCACATAAAATTTACTTTAATTTTGTGCTAATATAATATACAACATTGGTTTACATAAATGAAAGTATAACACACTACAGTAACATTAAGAATACAAGACAGATTTTAAGACTTTTATTACCATTATAATAAGCTTTAAAATCAACGTTCTTATTCATTAAAAGTCATAAAATAATATGAATTGCAACAATGGTGTGAGCGCATAAGTGGAGAGCAAATAATGTGTGTTATTCTAATAAATGAAATAAAAATAAAAAGTTTGGACTATCCTAAACAAAATATTAATGTCTCTTAAATATTTTTTTATCATTTTAATAGTTTACTCGTTATTAAATTAAGTAAAACAACCTCGAATAAAAATCTAACTACGAGTGTTATCTTTTAATGATATTATTTAATTGAACTTGTCATACTTAATCACAATCCTTCAGTCTCAGTTTCAATCTCTGAAAACAAATACTATCACATAAAATTTACTATAATTTTGTGCTAATATAATATACAACATTGGTTCACATAAATGAGAGTATAACACGCTACAATAACATTAAGAATACAAGACACGTTTTAAGACTTTTATTACCATTAATAATGAGCCATAAAATCAATGTTCTTATTCATTAAAAGTCATAAAATAATATGAATTGCAATAATATTATGAGCGCATAAGTGGAGGAAAAATAATATTTGTGATTCTAATAAAGGAAATAAAAAATTGAAAGTTTGGACTATGCTAAACATAATATTAATGTCTCGTAAGTATTTTTTTTATCATTTTAATAGTTTACTCGTTATTAAATTAGGTCAAACAACCTCGAATAAAAATCTAACTGCGAGTGTTATTTTTTAGTGATATTATTCAATTAAACTTGTCATACTTAATCTCAATCCTTCAGTTTCAGTCTCAATCTTTGAAAATAAATACTATCACAAAAAAATTCACTCTAATTTTGTGCTAATATAATATACAACATTAGTTCACATTAATAAAAGTATAACACGCTACAATAACATTAAGAATATAAGACATATTTTAAGACTTTTATTATCAGTAAGGCTCACGGATAAATTTAAGAATGAAATCATTATATTATTCTACAATCATTATATTACTTTAAGTATGCTAACGGGACACGGTATTCTGGTACGAGTATATTTGTTTCTCTCTTTTGTTACTTATTTTTAGAAAATCAACTTAAATTATTCTATTTATAAATATTTAATAATTAATTATTTTAAAATTTGTCTATAATCATAATATTTTATGTCACGCTTTTTTAATAATTATAATGATTCTTTTTTATATCTCCATAAACATTATATATAATTATATATATAGAGTGTTTCATTTACTATTTATAAGTGTAAGTTCTTAAATTAAAGTATTTTATTTTTATTTTTTAATTATTTTATATAATAATATTATATTTTTTATTATTATTGAAATTATTTTTTAAGATATAAATTATCCTTTTTTATATTATTAAAATTAAAATGTATGTATTAATATTTTAAATCACCTAACAATAAAAAAAATACATGATTATATTATTTTAAAAGAATAATATTCTAATTTATTATAAATTATACTAAACATAAATTACTCAAATTATACATTAAATTATACATAATTATTTTTTCTTGAATTAAAGAATCAAGTTATTATATTATTATCTATCGTTAAGTAATATTTTTTGTTCTAATTTCAATAGCATTATAATTAAATGCATTGACTCTGACAGAAGAGTAAATATATTAGTATGTTAAATAAAGTTTTTAAATTAAATATAATAAAATAACATTTCAATTTTTTTTTGAAATTCATAGTTTGTTTTAAATAGTTTGAGAATGAATTGTTATACACGGCTGAGATTTAAACTCTTAATACTTATATAAACAGACGAGTGAGATAATTACTTAATCAATCTAAATTGATTAAGATAAATATTAATTATTTATAATATTTTTAATATCAAAAATCGTTAAACTTTGATTTTAATTATAACTTTATAAAATATTTTTAGTGAAAATTAGTATATATCTTTTTGTTGAATTTTTTTAAAATAAAAACTTCATACATTTTAATGTATTATCTCGTACAGGATACAGGAACATACATTAATATTATTAAAGTTTTAGTCTTTGACTTTAAAATTTTTAGTCTCCTGTAATTTTTATTTTTTTAAAAGGACTAAAATTTTATATTCATCTTATCACCAAATACACTATTGAATCTTAATCCACTAATTTCAGTCTCAATTTCTAAAAACAAACGCTATCACAACAAATTTACCCTAATTTTGTGCTAATTATAATATACAATATTAGTTCACAATAAATGAGATATAACACGTTAAAGTAAAATTAATAATACAAAATACGTTTTAATACTTTTATTATCATTAATAATAAGTCATCAAGTCAATGTTCTTATTACTAATTTCTTACTAATTACATGCATTAAACATGATTTATATAAGTTGTATTTTAATCATACATAATTTTGTAAAATTAGAGAATTAATTTATTATATAACAATTGACATAACTACTAATGACGTTTGAATATTTAGTTTAATGTATAATTAAATATAGTATTATCTGAAGTTTTTACATATGTTTTTTATTTTTTATTTTTATTTAGGTATGATTTTATTAGAAATATCAAAGTAATGCTCGCATAAAGTTTGAAAACTTAAAGTTAGAGTTATATTTCGATTGTAGAGAGTAAAACAATTTAAAATGCGGACACAAAAAATTCACATCCAAATTGATCTAATTAACAGAAGTAATTATAATTTATATATCAATAATAAACCAATTATATATCATGTACAATTCTTAGTTAATTATTTCTTTCCATATTATTTTACAAGGGTGCCCTATATAGTACATCATTAAAGATTTAAATATATCTTTATTTTAAAAAAAATATTTAAAACTTTTTTGATATAATCAACCTTAGCATCGGTCAAAATAAAATTAAATTCAAATTAATTAGACACTGAATATATAATTTACTTCAAAAAAAGATATTATTTTATAGTCAATTGAAGATTCTCTAATTTTGCCAAATTCTTTTTTACTTTGAACCAAACAAAAAAAATATTTAAAAAAATTATTCATACTTTTAATAGATAATAATTATACAATTCATATTTAAATTAGTTTATTTAAATATAATTTATTTAAAAATAAAATTTTGTGCTTTTAACTTATAGATATAATAAGACTTTTAAGTAAAAAAAAATTAAAAATTTATAATAACTTTAACGGTGTAATATTTTTATTGTGTGGAATTTAATGAGTAAATTAAAATTAATTATAAAAATATTTTTAAATTTAACGTAAGAAGTTGTTTTTAAATTTATTTTAATATATTATAAAAAAATTTAGTTGAGATTCACATTTTATAAAAATTTTATCAAATAATTCATCAAATATATATAATCACATTAATAAAAAAATATATTTTAAATATAAATATAAAAAAATAAATATTTTTTTGTGCATCACAAGTTTATTTACACTAGTTGCGTGTTAATTCACGTTGTAGAAAAAACAAAGGATATACCAATAAAAAAGGCAGAAAAAATGTTAGTGGTATATGTCATATTTTGATTGAGTTTCGAATTACGAATATGATTAGGAGTCCTCACAATATATGACTTTTCATAAAATACGACACTCATAAAATAGGCTAAAATTTTTAGATATGAAAATAGGATGAGTGTTAAATTTTCACTTGATAATTTTTAGTGTTTTTTAAAACTATGAAAAGTACATAAATTGGACGTGTTTAAAAATTTTAAAAATTTGGGGTTTACAAATCGGATCCTCTGATTTGTGTTTAAAAAATTGAAAAAATTTGGAGTACACAAATCGGACGGTTCGAGTACAAAAATCGAACGGTTCAATTTCTGTACCTCTTAAAAATCGGACGGTCTGATTTGTACTCCGTAAAATAAATCATCGCACATTTTA
Organism: Arachis stenosperma; assembly: GCF_014773155.1. Taxonomy (NCBI): domain Eukaryota; kingdom Viridiplantae; phylum Streptophyta; class Magnoliopsida; order Fabales; family Fabaceae; genus Arachis; species Arachis stenosperma. The sequence continues at coordinate 3,831,698 of NC_080382.1, read as the reverse complement.
AAAAAATACCACATTAGATCACATTAATAAAAATTTTACCAAATAATTCATCAAATATATACAATCACATTAATAAAAAATATATTTTAAATATAAATATAAAAAAATAAATATTTTTTTGTGTATCACACACGTTTATTTACACTAGTTGCCTATTAACTCACATTAACTCACATCATAGAAAAAACAAAGGATATATGCCAATAAAACAGGCAGAAAAAATTTTGGCCCTACATGTCACATTTTGATTGAGTTCTGACTGACGAATATGACTAGGAGTCCTCGTAATGTATAACTTTTCATAGAATATGACTCTCATAAAATAGGCTAAAAAATTTAAATATGAAAATAGGATGAGTATTATATCTTAACATGATAATTTTTAGTTTTTTAAAACTATGAAAAGTACTTAAATTGAACGTGTTTAAAAATTTTAAAAGTTTGGGGTTTACAAATTGGACCCTCCGATTAGTGTTTAAAAAATTAAAAAAAATTGGAGTATACAAATCGGATGGTCCGAGTACAAAAATCGAACGGTCCAATTTCTGAACCTCTTAAAAATCGGACGATCCAATTTGTACTCCGTAAATTAAATCATCGCACATTTAAAAAAAAATACCACATTAGATCACATTAATAAAAATTTTAACAAATAATTCATCAAATATATATAATCACATTAATAAAAAATATATTTTAAATATAAATATAAAAAAATAAATATTTTTTCTTGCATCACACACGTTTATTTGCACTAGTTGCGTATTAACTCACATTATAGAAAAAACAAAGGATATATGCCGGTAAAATAGCCAGAAAAATTTTGGTAGTATATGTCACATTTTACTTACGAATATAACTAGGAGTCCTTACAATGTATGACTTTTCATAGAACAAGACACTCATAAAATAGGCTAAAAATTTTAGATATAGAAATAGGATGAGTGTTATATCATGATAATTTTTAGTGTTTTTTAAAACTATGAAAAGTATATAAATTGGACATGTTTAAAAATTTAAAAAATTTGGGGTTTACAAATCGGACCCTCCGATTTGTGTTTAAAAAATTAAAAAAAAATTGGAGTATACAAATCGAACGGTCCGAGTACAAAAATTGAACGGTCCGATTTGTACTCCGTAAATTAAATCATCACATATTTTAAAAAAATACCACATTAGATCACATTAATAAAAATTTTACCAAATAATTCAACAAATATATATAATCACATTAATAAAAAATATATTTTAAATATAAATATAAAAAAATAAAAAAAAATTTCGTGCATCACTCACGTTTATTTACACTAGTTGCGTATTAACTCACATTATAGAAAAAACAAAGGATATATGCCGGTAAAACAGGCAGAAAAAATTTTGGTTGTATATGTCACGTTTTGATTGAGTTCTGACTTACCAATATGATAAGGAGTCCTCACAATGTATGACTCTTTTATAGAATACGACACTCACAAAAATCAAACGGTGCGATTTCTGCACCTCTTACAAATCGAACTGTCCGATTTGTACTCCGTAAATTAAATCATCACACATTTTTAAAAGATACAACATTTGATCACATTAATAAAAATTTTACCAAATAATTCATCAAATATATATAATCACATTAATAAAAAATATATTTTAAATATAAATATAAAAAATAAATATTTTTTCGTGCATCACACACGTTTATTTACACTAGTTGCGTATTAACTCACATTATAGAAAAAACAAAGGAGATATGTCGGTTTCTTACGAATATAACTAAGAGTCCTCACAATGTATGACTTTTCATAGAATACGAAACTCATAATATAGGTGTTCATACCCTGGCCAACACAAAGGCCCAGGTCCAACTAAAAGGCCTAATCTAAAGGGTTAAGCCTATCTAAGTACCGACCTCCACGTAAGAAGTCGGTATCAACCACGACTTGGTATAAAGAAGTCGGATGTGAGGTTAGCCGGCAGATAAACACTCATTCAAATGAGTAACCGCCCCTAAAATCTCTCTAACCGCTTCATAAAGCCATATCTTAACCTCCCCAAGATAATAGGGACGGTTAGCACCCTAAAGATACGGCACTACTCCAACGGTGGTTATTGGCTCACCACTATAAATACACTGACACCCCTCAGGTATCTCTAAGCCCAATACTCTCTAGACCTGCTTACACCCTTGCTAACTTAGGCATCGGAGTGTCTTTGCAGGTACCACCCCCCATTCACTCGCGAGCACAAGTCGGACGGAGCCTCCCGAGTTGCAGATCCACCCGGAGTTCTCCTCCTTCATACACTTGGGCCACCAAACGCCATCTATCTATTTTAATCTCCGGTTACCCACCGTAACATTGGCGCCGTTGCCGGGGACCCGAGAGATCATCCATCGATGGCGGATAGATCCCACGAAGAAGGCCATGTGGAAACAGATTCTGAGCAAGAGAATCTAGACATGGGTAATGACAATGAAGACATTGCCCAACACCAAGATAACGACCAACACAGAGAGGGTACCTCCGGAATGAAGAATCCGAAGGTAAAATCCTCAGATGGGCGTGAATCAGAAAAAGGCGGACCATCCCATGTAGCTGAATTAATGGGATTGGTCCATAGCCGCCTGGAACAATTGGAGCAAGAGCGGGAGAAACAGAAGGAAACTGAAAGGTACCTCAAAGAGGAGATGGAACGGCGAAAAGAGTTAGAAAGAAAACTCTTACAGCTAGAATCCTCCCTCAAAAACTCCCGCGACGAACAAGAAGATCAACTCTCGGGCGGAGAAGATCCTTTCAGTGAGGACATAATGAGGGCAAAAGTTCCGAGGAACTTCAAAAGCCCTGATATGGACCTCTATGATGGAACCACGGATCCAAAGCATCATCTGAGCAATTTTAAAAGTCGGATGTATCTAGCTGATGCCTCCGACGCTACGAGATGCAAGGCTTTCCCGACCACTCTATCGAAAGCAGCGATGAAGTGGTTCGATAGCCTTCCCCCGAGATCCATCACTAGCTTTGAAGACCTCTCAAGGAAGTTCTTGATGAGGTTCTCAATCCAGAAAGACAAAGTAAAACATGCACCGAGCCTCCTGGGAATAAAACAGGAGGTCGGAGAGTCTTTACGAGCCTATATGGAAAGGTTCAATAAAGCATGTTTAGAGATCCAAGACCTGCCCACAGAGGCAGTCATAATGGGGTTGGTCAATGGACTTAGAGAAGGTCCCTTCTCACAATCCATATCTAAAAGACACCCCGTTTCTCTAAGTGATGTACAAGAAAGGGCTGAAAAGTACATCAACATGGAAGAGAATGCAAAATTAAGGGACCTGAGTTGGCGACCTGGACCCCCTTCCTCGTCTAAGGAGAAGGAAAGGGAAGTCAGGAAGAAGGAAGAACTCGGTCTCGAGAGGCCCAGGAAATATCACTCTTATACTCCTCTAAAAACTTCTATAGTGGATGTATACAGAGAGATTTGCCACACCGAAAGGCTGCCACCCCCAAGACCTATTAAAAATAAAAAAGGGGGAAGCCGCAGCGATTATTGCGAGTACCATAAAATATATGGTCACTCCACTAACGACTGCTACGACCTTAAGAATGTGATAGAAAAGCTGGCTAGAGAAGGTCGGCTTGATAGATATCTCATGGAAAGGTCGGACAGTCACGGAAAGAGAAAGCGAGATGATATGGATAGAAGAGATCCACCACCACAAACCCCAGAGAGACATATCCATATGATCTCAGGAGGATTTGCGGGAGGTGGAATCACCAAATCTTCTCGCAAAAGACATCTCAAAAGAGTCTATCAGGTCGGGGAAGAGACACCCGACCTCCCTACTATCTCATTCACAAAAGAAGATGGGCAAGGAATAATCCCCGGGCACGACGATCCCGTGGTGATAACTATGATCCTAGCCAATGCCCATCTCCACAGAACCCTAGTAGACCAAGGAAGCTCGGCGGACATCCTTTTCAAGCCCGCCTTCGACAAGCTAGGGTTAGATGAAAAAGAGTTGAGAGCCTACCCCGACACCCTATATGGATTAGGGGATACGCCAATAAAGCCACTGGAATTCTTGCCCCTTCACACCACTTTTGGAAGAGGGAAAAAATCAAGGGCTTTGAGCATAGACTTCATAGTCATTGATGAAGGGTCAGCCTATAATGCCTTAATCGGCAGAACTACCCTCAATTGCCTCGGGGCAGTGGTATCCACTCCCCACCTTTGCATGAAATTCCCGACTCCAGGAGGAATAGCAACGGTGAGAGGAGATCAAAAATTGGCGAGGAAGTGCTATAACGAAAGCCTAAATCTGAGAGGAAAGGGCAAAGAAGTCCACACCATAGAGCTAGGCGGCACAAGGACCAGAGAAGAGCTGCGACCCCAACCGGGAGGAAAAACCGAGGAGATACAAGTCGGTGAGGAGGAAGGAAAAAACACTTACATAGGAGCCAACCTAGGAGAAACCCTAAAACAAAGGTTGGGTGAACTCCTACGAGCTAATTCTGACCTCTTCGCATGGAAGGCTTCCGACATGCCCGGGATTGATCCCGAGCTAATGTCCCACAGGCTCTCGGTCTACCCAGGGTCCCGACCTGTACAGCAAAGAAGACGCAAGCTCGGCCCGGAACGAGCATTAATAGTAGAAGAGCAAGTACAGGCGCTCCTGGAAGCCGGCTTTATTAGAGAGGTCAAATACCCAACGTGGCTAGCCAATGTAGTGCTAGTCAAAAAACAGAATGGTAAATGGAGAATGTACGTCGACTATACCGACTTGAATAAGGCATGTCCTAAGGACCCTTACCCCCTACCGAGTATTGATACCCTGGTGGACTCCAGCTCAGGGTACCAATACTTATCATTCATGGACGCCTACTCGGGATATAACCAAATCCCGATGTATGAACCCGACCAGGAGAAAACATCATTCATCACACCCAAAGCCAACTATTGCTATGTGGTCATGCCATTCAGACTAAAGAATGCAGGAGCCACGTATCAAAGGCTGATGAATAAAGTGTTTTCCCCCCATCTAGGGAGCCTAATGGAAGTATACGTCGACGACATGTTAGTAAAAACCAAGCAAGAAGTCGACCTCTTAATCGACCTCTCACAAGTCTTCAACACTATAAGGTTGCATGGGATGAGACTAAATCCCGCAAAATGCGCCTTCGCGGTGGAAGCAGGAAAATTTCTGGGATTTATGCTAACACAAAGAGGGATTGAGGCTAATCCCGACAAATGCAGAGCCATCCTAGAAATGAAAAGCCCGATTTGTTTGAGAGAGGTCCAGCAGCTCAATGGCCGACTTGCAGCCCTCTCCAGATTTTTGGCAGGATCGGCACTAAAATCCCTTCCACTATTCTCCTTATTAAGGAAGGGATGCCAGTTCGAATGGACTCCGGAATGCGAGGAGGCGTTCCAAGAGTTCAAAAAATTCTTAAGCCAACATCCTATCTTAACCCGACCAATACCGGGGAAGGACCTCGTCCTATACCTGTCCGTAGCAAACAGGGCTGTCTCATCAGCCCTGATCAGAGAAGACGAGGTCGGACAACACCCGGTCTACTTCATCAGTAAGGTCCTACAAGGCCCAGAACTAAGGTACCACAAACTAGAGAAGTTTGCCTACTCCTTAGTGATAGCCTCACGAAGGCTACGACCTTACTTTCAAGCTCACACAATAAGAGTCCGTACGAACCAACCCATGAAGCAAATCCTCCAAAAAACGGATGTTGCAGGGAGAATGGTTCAATGGGCGATAGAGCTCTCCGAGTTTGATTTGAGATATGAAACTCGGACGGCAATTAAAGCCCAATGCCTCGCCGACTTCATTGCAGAATATGCAGGAGAACAAGAGGAAAAGCCGACTACATGGGAACTCTATGTAGACGGATCCTCCAATAAGACAGGGAGCGGCGCAGGCATAATATTGGTAGATGGAAAAGGAACCCAGATAGAGGTCTCCTTAAAATTTGAATTTCCGGCTTCAAACAATCAGGCAGAATATGAAGCCTTGATCGCCGGATTAAAGTTAGCAGAAGAAGTTGGTGCTACAAAGGTGATGATCTACAGTGACTCACAGGTGGTGACCTCCCAAATAAGCGGAGAGTATCAGGCAAAGGACCCCAATATGAAAAGGTACTTAGAAAAAACCTTGGAGCACCTTGGGCACTTTGCGGAAACCGAGGTTAAACATATAACTCGGGATCTAAATAGCCGAGCTGATGCCCTATCCAAGTTAGCAAGTACCAAACCAGGAGGGAACAACAGAAGCCTGATTCAAGAAACCCTCCAAGAGCCCTCGGTATCCAAAACGGAAGATGAACAAGAGGTACTTGAGGTAGTCGGTTTAAACCTCGGATGGATGAACCCCTTTGTCGAATACCTGAAATTCGACATCCTCCCTAAGGAGGAGAAAGAAGCTAAAAAGATCCGAAGGGAAGCACAGCATTATACTTTGGTGAGAAATATCCTTTATAGAAGAGGAATATCAACGCCATTACTAAAGTGCGTACTGACCTCAAGAATCACCGAGGTGTTGGAGGAAGTACATAGTGGAATCTGCGGAAACCATCTCGGAGCAAGGTCGCTGGCCAGGAAAATAATCCGAGCAGGATTCTATTGGCCGACCTTGCAGAGAGATGCCACAGACTTTGTGAAAAAAAGCCAACCATGCCAGATGCATGCAAATTTCCACGTAGCTCCGCCAGAAGAGCTCATCAGTATCACTTCCCCCTGGCCTTTCGCAAAATGGGGAATGGATTTGTTAGGTCCCTTTCCCCAAGCACCAGGGCAAGTTAAGTACTTGATCGTGGGAATAGATTACTTCACAAAGTGGATAGAAGCAGAACCATTAGCCACTATCACCGCTCAAAGAAGTCGCAGGTTCCTCTACAAAAACATCATCACAAGGTATGGAATACCTTATTCCATCACCACAGACAATGGAACCCAATTTACCGACGCCACTTTCAGAAGCCTGGTAGCCAGTATGAAAATCAAGCATCAATTCACTTCGGTGGAACACCCACAAGCCAATGGGCAAGCCGAGGCAGCTAACAAGGTCATACTGGCAGGATTAAAGAAGAGATTACAGGAAGCAAAGGGAGCTTGGGCTGAAGAGCTCCCTCAAGTGCTATGGGCTTATAGGACAACCCCCCAATCCGCCACAGGAGAAACACCCTTCCGACTAGTCTACGGCGTAGAAGCCATGATTCCAATAGAAATCAATGAGCAAAGCCCAAGGGTAATTCTCCATGATGAGGTCGGAAATATACAGGGGCACAAAGAGGAGCTCGACTTGCTCCCCGAAGTCCGAGAAGGTGCCCAGATTAGAGAAGCAGCATTAAAGCAAAGGATGACTACCAGATACAACAAGAAAGTCATTCGAAGAACATTTACCTTAGATGACTTGGTCCTAATCAGAAACGACATCGGAGTCAACAAGTCAGGAGAAGGAAAGCTCGCTGCAAACTGGAAGGGACCATACAAAATCAAGGAAGTGTTAGGGAAAGGTTATTATAAAGTAACCGACCTGAATGGCACTGAGCTACCAAGGTCGTGGCATGCTTGTAATATGAAAAGGTACTACAGTTAAAAGCGAACTCTACTCCCTGATGTACTCTTTTCCCAACTTCATGATTTTTTCCCAAAAAGGGTTTTTTCTGGAGAAGGGTTTTTAACGAGGCATCATAGTAGAGGCTAAGGGAAAATAGGCTATCAAGACCCTTAGTAGCAAAAAAGTACCTTCACAATTAATAAAGATCTTTTTCATTTACAATATCTCTCTTAAATATCCTCCTTTATTTTTTCTAAGTCTTTCTACGAAACGCACCGACTTAAGCTCGACAAAACGTGAAAATCCCATGAACCGACCCAATATGGTCGTCAGGATGAAACGACGAGGCACAAGTCGGTGTAAAGAGGTTATATGAGTTGATCGTAACGAACTCGGGAACAGTCCGACTCATAAGTCGAGACAAGAACCCGAGTAGACAAACTCGGAAACACTCCGAGTAGATGAAAAACGCATCACAAAAATAACCTAAGTCATAAAAACTCACTAAAGCAAAGTTGAGTATAAAGGATAACAAAAAGAGATTGAAAAACCTAGAAAAAGTTTAAAGGCTGCATAAAAGCCCTTGAACGGAAAAGGCTCGAGAAAGCAATGCAAGCCAACAAAAAGGTTTTCCCGAAAAGATCAAACATATCGAAATCAGAAAAGCATGCACGCACAAGGTAACTTAGAACCCTTATCCAAAAAAGGGTATTTATTTTTCTACACCCTTATTCAAAAAGGGCAATCGCCAGAAACATTTTGTTTACGGCCTTAAAAGGCCAAAGGAAATTGTTCTCACAAACCACCAACACAAACAAAATAAATAAGTTTAAAAAAGGGGGGACTCACAGGCCGAGCCCCCATATAGCCATATAAAGTCATCTTTTCAGAGGAGTAGAGGAATCACCACCGCCAGACTCGGGAGGAGCGCCACCAGGACCAGGAGGAGGAACTGAAGAGGAAGTCGGATGAACAGCTGAAGAACTCGGAGCATCTCGAGAACGAGGAGGAGACTCAATGATCCTCTGCCCCCGAGTCTTCAAATCTGACTCAGAAACAACCTCGGGGACAGGAGGATCAACGATGGCGCCATCAATAACTACCTTGTCAGGATGTAGAGGAGAAAGATCCAAGTCGGGAGCTATAACTCTGACTTGTTCCAAGAAAATTCTCCAAGACTCCTCGGTGCCCTCAGCAATAGAGTCCTCCAACTCGGCATAAGCATTCCGAGAGTTCAGCAAATCCTTCCTCACAGCCACAATATCTCGAAATAAACTTTGGTAACTCTCCTGGGCTGCCTTCCTCAAATTTGCCTCCATAGTACATTGGGCTTGCAGTTGGCTCTCCTTCTCCCGGAGGTTATCTCTCTCCTCCCTCAATTTATCTCTCTCCTCCTTCAACTCCCTCTCATGTTTTTCAAACATAAGAAGCCTCCCCTCCAACTCCTCAACCTTCGAGGAAGCCCCCAAAGAGCTGAGGGGAGTCTTCTCAAAAATGTCCAAAAGTTTGCCACAAACTCCCGCCGCCCTAAAACTCTCCTCGGCCAGGGTGGTGAGGTGGTTCCGAACAGAAACATCATCCATACTTATAAAAGGATAGATGTTCTTTCGGACGAATGCAAGAGCATCCGCCTTAACCCCACCATCCAAAGAAGAGCTAGACTCTGAGGTCTTGCGCTTCTTCTTCTCTGGCTCGGAGAGAAGCTGGGCAGAAGGGAGTGGTCGAGACAAACTTGAGGAAGAAATAATAATGGGTTGAGAGGGAGTACCCACATTCTTAGGAGGAGGAGGAGAGACGACTGCCTTGGCACCCCCGGACCTAGCCCGGGACTTCGCTTTAGCCTCCTGGACCCTTTGGTAAGACTCCTGAGCATTCCTTTTTGCCATATCTACAAAAGAAACAACTAACAAAAGTCACAAGTCGGTAGAACGCAAGTCGGCAGAAACAACTCGGAAATAAAGAATGCATGCACTACCTAGTTGAGATTGAACAAAAGTCGGTGTTCCTTGGAGAATTTTCCTGGTATCCAAGTATGGGGCCCTCCCCCACGCTTCTCGGAAAAACCCCACAATGGCCGCCTCCACCTCATCCAGGTCATCTGGACCATACTTTTCACAAGAGGAAGGCGGCGACCAATAAAGGGGGAAACGAGGGGAGGAATGCTCATCCAGGAAAAAGGGGTGGTGACCCTCTACAGCTTGTACTTTGAAAAAATAGTTTTTGAAGTCGTGAAAAGATTCGTCAAAAAGGGTGAAAATCCTCCGACCTTGTATGGCTCGGAAGGATACCCACTGCTGTTTGTTGTTTAGCCCACTAAAGGGCTTAGTCATATGAAAGAGAAAGAAAAAAAATCCTCAAAGAGGTCGGGAAGTCCAGAGCGTGGCTAATAAATTGATAAATCTTCAGAAAACCCCAAGAATTGGGGTGAAGTTGAGTAGGGGCAACTCTACAGTGGTGCAAAACGGATATCTCGAAATCCGAGAAAGGAAGAAAAATACCCAAGCGGGCGATCATACATTCATACATAAAGAAAAAATGAGGGGCCGCCTCATTCTCTCTCCCAAAACAAACCCGGTCTTCCGGACCCGGGACTATCAGTTCATATTTTGGCTCGTCCTCCTCCGAAGTACAGAGCCTGTGATGAGTACGAAGATGAGTGATAAACTCAGCATCGACCAACGGTTCCTCCCCAAGGACCGTAACATCAACCCATTGAGAAAGAACGTCTACAGAAGCCATTTTTGTTTATATAAAAGACGACAGAAACCTACAAAAAGGGGAAAAGAAAAAGAAAATCAATCCCTAAAGAGAGGAATGCGAAGCCAAAACCTACAGACCAACCTCTCCAACCCACAAAACAAACACATGCAAGCATAAAGCATGACGTGAAAGAAATAAAACTAACCTTTATCCGAGAAATGAAGGTTGGAGAAAACATAAATCTTCAAACACAAGAATACAGCACGAGCAAGGAAAGAAGAAGTTTGAAAGATTGCAGAAACGGAAAAATGAAAGAGAGGGAAAGTATTTATAAACACGCTAAGGGGCATAATGGTAAAAGCGGAGTGGTCATTAATGAGATTGCACCGTTACCAAAGCCCTTAACGCTTCCTCAACGGACACGACGCTTGAACTGACGTAACTGTCAGAAACAAAAGGTCGCGAAAATCACGTCGATTTTTGAGAACCGTGTTTTTTCCAAGCAAGTCGACTACGAACCCGAGTTAAATACTTGAACCCAAACTTTTAAAGAAAATTTGGGCTCAAGTAGGGGCACTGTTCATACCCTGGCCCAACACAAAGGCCCAGGTCCAACTAAAAGGCCTAATCTAAAGGGTTAAGCCTATCTAAGTACCGACCTCCACGTAAGAAGTCGGTATCAACCACGACTTGGTATAAAGAAGTCGGATGTGAGGTTAGCCGGCAGATAAACACTCATTCAAATGAGTAACCGCCCCTAAAATCTCTCTAACCGCTTCATAAAGCCATATCTTAACCTCCCCAAGATAATAGGGACGGTTAGCACCCTAAAGATACGGCACTACTCCAACGTGGTTATTGGCTCACCACTATAAATACACTGACACCCCTCAGGTATCTCTAAGCCCAATACTCTCTAGACCTGCTTACACCCTTACTAACTTAGGCATCGGAGTGTCTTTGCAGGTACCACCCCCCATTCACTCGCGAGCACAAGTCGGACGGAGCCTCCCGAGTTGCAGATCCACCCGGAGTTCTCCTCCTTCATACACTTGGGCCACCAAACGCCATGTATCTATTTTAATCTCCGGTTACCCACCGTAACAATAGGTTAAAAAATTTAGATATGAAAATAGGATGAGTGTTATATCTTAACATGATAATTTTTAGTGGTTTTTAAAACTATAAAAAGTACATAAATTGGACGTGTTTAAAAATTTTAAAAATTTGGGGTTCACAAATAGGACCCTTCGATTTGTGTTTAAAAAATTAAAAAATTTTGGAGTATTCAAATCGGACGGTCCGAGTACAAAAATCGAATAGTCTGATTTCTTTACCTCTTAAAACTTGGACCGTCCGATTTGTACTCCGTAAATTAAATCATCACACATTTTAAAAAAATACCACATTAGATCACATTAATAAAAAATTTTACCAAATAATTCTTCAAATATATATAATCACATTAATAAAAAATATATTTTAAATATAAATATAAAAAAAATATTTTTTGTGCATCGCACACGTTTATTTACATTAGTTGCGTATTAACTCACATTAACTCACATTATAGAAAAAACAAAGGATATATGCCGGTAAAACAGGCAGAAAAAATTTTGGTGGTATATGTGACATTTTGATTGAGTTTTGACTAATGAATATGACTAGGAGTCCTCATAATGTATAACTTTTCATAGAATACGACACTCCTAATATAGGCTAAAATATTTATATAAGAAAATAGGATGAGTGTTATATCTTAACATGATAATTTTTAGTATTTTTTTAAAACTATGAAAAGTAGTTAAATGTGACGTGTTAAAAAATTTTAAAAATTTGGGGTTTACAAATTGGACCCTCCTATTTGTGTTTAAAAAATTAAAAAAATTTGGAGTATACAAATCGGATGGTCCGAGTACAAAAATCGAACGGTCCGATTTCTGAACCTCTTAAAAATCGGACGGTTCAATTTGTACTCCGTAAATTAAATAATCACACATTTAAAAAAATACCAGATTAGATTAAATTAATAAAAATTTTACCAAATAATTCATCAAATATATATAATCACATTAATAAAAAATATATTTTAAATATAAATATAAAAAAATAAATATTTTGTCCTGCATCACACACGTTTATTTACACTAGTTACGTATTAACTCACATTAACTCACATTATAGAAAAAACAAAGGATATATGCCGGTAAAACAGACAGAAAAAATTTTGGTAGTATATGTTACGATTTACTTACGAATATGACTAAGAGTCCTCACAATGTATGACTTTTCATAGAATAAGACACTCATAAAATAGGCTAAAAAATTTAGATATAGAAATAGGATGAGTGTTATATCTTAACATGATTATTTTTAGTATTTTTTAAAACTATGAAAAGTACATAAATTGGACGTGTTTAAAAATTTAAAAAATTTGGGGTTTACAAATCGGAAGCGATTTGTGTTTAAAAAATTAAAAAAATTTGGAGTATACAAATCGGACGGTCCGTGTACAAAAATTAAACGATCCGATTTCTGTACCTCTTAAAAATCGAACGGTCCGATTTGTACTCCGTAAATTAAATCATCACACATTTTAAAAAAATATCACATTAGATCACATTAATAAAAATTTTACCAAATAATAAATCAAATATATATAATCAGATTAATAAAAAATATATTTGAAATATAAATATAAAAAAATAAAAAAAATTTCGTGCATCACACACGTTTATTTACACTAGTTGCGTATTAACTCACATTAACTCACATTATGGAAAAAACAAAGAATATATGTCCGTAAATCAGGCAAGAAAAATTTTGGTGATATGTCACGTTTTGATTGAGTTCTGACTTACCAATATGACAAGGAAACCTCACAATGTATGACTTTTCATAGAACACGACACTCATAAAATATGCTAAAAATTTTAGATATGAAAATAGGATGAGTGTTATATCTTAACGTGATAATTTTTAGTGTTTTTTAAAACTATAAAAAGTATATAAATTGAACGTGTTTAAAAATTTTAAAAATTTGGGGTTCGCAAATCGGAGGACAAATCGGACCTTCCGATTTGTGGTTAAAAAATTAAAAAAATTTAGAGTACACAAATCGATTTCTATACCTCTTAAAAATCGGACTGTCCGATTTGTACTCCGTAAATTGAATTATCACACATTTTAAAAAATATCACATTAGATCACATTAATAAAAATTTTACCAAATAATTCATCAAATATATATAATCACATTAATAAAAAATATATTTTAAATATAAATATAAAAAGATAAATATTTTTTCGTGCATCACACACGTTTATTTACACTAGTTGCGTATTAACTCACATTAACTCACATTATAAAAAAACAAAGGATATATACTGATAAAACAGGCAGAAAAAATTTTGGTGGTATATGTCACGTTTTACTTACGAATATGACTAGGAGTCGTTATAATGTATGACTTTTCATAGAATAAGACACTCATAATATAGGTTAAAAAATTTAGATATGGAAATAGGATGAGTGTTATATCTTAACATGATAATTTGTAGTGTTTTTTAACTATTATGAAAAGTACATAAATTGGACGTGTTTAAAAATTTAAAAAATTTGGGGTTTACAAATAGGACCCTCCGATTTGTGTTTAAAAAATTAAAAAAAATTTGGAGTAAACAAATTGGACGGTCCGAGTCCAAAAATCGAACAGTCTGATTTCTGTACCTCTTAAAAGTCGTACGGTCTAATTTGTACTCTGTAAATTAAATCATCACACATTTTAAAAAAATAGCACATTAGATCACATTAATAAAAATTTTACCAAATAATTCATCAAATATATATAATCACATTAATAAAAAATATATTTTAAATATAAATATAAAAAAATAAATATATTTTCGTGCATCACACACGTTTATTTACACAAGTTGCGTATTAACTCACATTATAGAAAAAACAAAGGATATATGCCGGTAAAACAGGCAGAAAAAATTTTGGTGGTATATGTCACATTTTGACTGAGTTCTGACTGACGAATTTGACTAGGAGTCCTTATAATGTATAACTTTTCATAGAATACGACACTCATAAAATAGGTTAAAAAATTTAGATATGAAAATACGATGAGTGTTATATCTTAACATGATAATTTTTAGTGTTTTTAAAACTATGAAAAGTACTTTAAATTGGACGTGTTTAAAAATTTAAAAATTCTGGGGTTTACAAATTGGACCTTCCGATTTGTGCTTAAAAAATTAAAAAACTTTGGAGTATACAAATCGGACGGTCCGAGTACAAAAATCGAACGATGCGATTTCTGTACATCTTAAAAATCGGACCATCCAATTTGTACTCCGTAAATTAAATTATTACACGTTTAAAAAAAATACCACTTAAGATCACATTAATAAAAATTTTACCAAATAATTCATCAAATATATGAAATCACATTAATAAAATTATATTTTAAATATAAATATAAAAAATAAATATTTTTTTGTGCATCAAACACGTTAATTTACACTAGTTGCGTATTTACTCACATTAACTCACATTATAGAAAAAACAAAGGATGTATGCCGGTAAAACAGGCAGAAAAAAGTTTGGTGGTATATGTCACATTTTAATTGAGTTCTGACTGACGAATATGACTAGGAGTCCTCATAATGTATAACTTTTCATAGAATACGACACTTATAAAATATGCTAAAATTTTTAAATCATCACATATTTTAAAAAAATACCACATTAGATCACATTAATAAAAATTTTATCAAATAATTCATCAAATATATATAATCACATTAATAAAAAATATATTTTAAATATAAATATAAAAAAATAAATATTTTTGCGTGCATCACACACGTTTATTTACACTAGTTGCGTATTAACTCACATTAACTCACATTATAGAAAAACAAAGGATATATGCCAGAAAAGATTTTGGTAGTATATGTCACATTTTAATTGAGTTCTGACTGACGAATATGATTAGGAGTTTTCATAATGTATAACTTTTCATAGAATACGACACTCATAAAATATGCTAAAAATTTTAGATATGAAAATAGAATGAGTGTTATATCTTAATATGATAATTTTTAGTGTTTTTTAAAATTATGAAAAGTATTTAAATTGGACATGTTTAAAAATTTTAAAAATTTGAGGTTTACAAATTTGACCTTTCGATTTGTGTTTAAAAAATTAAAAAAATTTGGAGTATACAAATCGAACGGTCCAAGTACAAAAATCGAACAGTCCGATTTCTGTACATCTAAAAAATCGTACAGTCCAATTTGTACTTCGTAAATTAAATCATCACATATTTTAAAAAATACCACATTAGATCACATTAATAAAAAGTTTACCAAATAATTCATCAAATATATATATAATCACATTAATAAAAAATATATTTTAAATATAAATATAAAAAAATAAATATTTTTTCGTGCATCACACACGTTTATTTACACACTAGTTGCGTATTAACTCACATTAACTCATATTATAGAAAAAACAAAGGATATATGCCGGTAAAACAGGCAAAAAAATTTTGGTGGTATATGTCATGTTTTGATTGAGTTCCGACTTACCAGTATGACTAGGAGTCGTCACAATGTATGACTTTTCATAGAAAAAGACACTCATAAAATAGGTTAAAATATTTAGATATGGAAATAGGATGAGTGTTATATCTTAATATGATAATTTTTAGCATTTTTTAAACTATGAAAAATACATAAATTGGATGTGTTTAAAAATTTTAAAAATTTGGGGTTTGCAAATCGGAGGACAAATCGGAAATTGGATCCTCCAATTTGTGTTTAAAAAATTAAAAAAAATTAGAGTACACAAATCGGACGGTCTGAGTACAAAAATCAAACGGTCCGATTTATGTACCTCTTAAAAATTAGACGATCCGATTTGTACTCGGTAAATTAAATCATCACAAATTTTTAAAAAATACCACATTAGATCACATTAATAAAAATTTTTCCAAATAATTCATCAAATATATAATCACATTAATAAAAATTATATTTTAAATATAAATATAAAAAATAAATATTTTTTCGTGCAACACACACGTTTATTTACATAGTTGCGTATAAACTCACATTAACTCAAGTTATAGAAAAAGCAAAGAATATGTGCAGTAAAACAAGCAGAGAAAATTTTGGTAGTATATGTCATGTTTTGATTGAGTTTCGACTTACGAATATGACTAGAAGTCCTCACAAATCACAATGTATGACTCTAATATTTTTGTATTGTCAAATATTTAACTAAAAAATTAAAAATAATATAAAAGTTCAAGTGAAAAAAATATAACAATTTAATTATAAATTTGATAAAACTATACCAACTACAGAGGAATAATTACTCCTTTTGTTTTTATTGGGGACTGACGCAACTGAAAAAGAAAAAGACAAGATCCTGATTAGTATTTATAGGCTGATAGTCTGCAGAGGTCCAAGCTACAGAAAGTGAATGACAGTTCAGAATTTGAGAGAATGCCAAAAAATTTAGATATGAAAATAGGATGAGTGTTATATCTTAATATGATAATTTTTAGTGTTTTTTAAAACTATGAAAAGTACTTAAATTGGACGTGTTTAAAAATTTTAAAAATTTTGGGTTTACAAATTAGACCCTCTGATTTGTGTTTAAAAAATTTTAAAAATTTGGAGTACACAAATCGGACGGTCCGAGTACAAAAATCAAACTGTCCGATTTCTGTACCTCTTAAAAAATCGGATGGTCCGATTTGTACTCTATAAATTAAATCATCACAAATTTTAAAAAAATACCACATTATATCACATTAATAAAAATTTTACCAAATAATTCATCAAATATATATAATCACATTAATAAAAATTATATTTTAAATATAAATATAAAAAATAAATATTTTTTCGTGCATCACACGTTTATTTACACTAATTGCGTATTAACTCACATTAACTCACATTATAGAAAAAGCAAAGGATATATGCAAGAAAACAGGCAGAAAAAATTTTGGTAGTATATGTCACGTTTTGATTGAGTTTCGACTTACGAATATGACTAGGAGTCCTCACAAATCACAATGTATGACTTTTCATACAATACGAGACTCATAAAATAGGCTAAAAAAATTTAGATATGAAAATAAGATGAGTGTTATATTTTAATATGATAATTTTTTGTATTTTAAAAATTATGGAAAGTACACAAATCGGAGGGTTCGATTTGTGTTGAAGAAATTAAAAAATTTTGGAGTACACAAAACGAAAATTTTTTTAATTTCTTAAACACAAATCGTAGGGTTCACGTACGAAAATTAGACGATTCGATTTCTGTACCTCTTAAAAATCGAACGGTCCGATTTATATTCCGTAAATTAAATCATCCCACATTTAAAAAAATACTACATTAAATCACAATTTAGAAAAATACCGTTGTTATCCCAATATTAAAAATAAAAATGTACCATAAAATACACTTTACATAATGAATTATATTATATAAAGAAAAATAATTTGTAATCCTAATTTATTTTTTTATTTTTAAATATTTTATTTTTATATTATTTTATAAAAATTGTATATGTATATTTAAATTTTATTTATTTAAGTATCAATTAAAACTTTTAATTATTTAATGCATTATAATCACTTCATGCAATTAGATATTTCAAAATAAATTTATAAGCAATTAAATTCATTAAATAAATGACAATGAGCGGTATATGTTTTGAATTTTTTTTTTGGGTGAGCTTTTTGAAATTGATTTTAAGCAATAAAAGATTTGCATTTTTCACCTAAATAAAATAAAACACAATATTTGGATCCAAGATAAAGATAATATGGAGAATATATGTGAAGTTTAAAATTCAAATTTTTGGAACAAATTTGAAAAACAAAAACTGGAGAAATTTAAATAAAGATATCTGATTTAAATTAATCTGGACATAACTTAGAGAATGATAAATAGTCAAATACAACTTAAAAGAGAATCTAAATGAAAATATTTGATTTAAATCATTACTATTTTTTTTTCCACAAAAATGGATAAAACATCATCATTTTGTTATTGTGGATTTTTAGATTTGTTAACTTATTTAACATCATGTTTATATTTAGAATCTGTGTGAACTATGAAGGAATTATCTTAATTTTATAATTTTAAAATAGATATAGTTTAAGAATAAATTTATTGTTAACTCTTATTTTTTATTTATTTATTTTATGTTTAATTATTCTGCTAGTTTCTTACCAATTCTGTATATTTTATTTAGGTATATATATATAATTAAATTTTTATATTATTTTTAATTTTTATAATTAAATTATTTTCATATAAAAATAATAAAATTAATCAAATACTTTTTTTTAAAAATATATTTAGTTAAAGATTTAATTATATTTTTAATTGTGATTATATTTAATTTAAAAAATTATTAACTCTAATATTTTTGTATTGTCAAATATTTAACTAAAAAATTAAAAATAATATAAAAGTTCAAGTGAAAAAAATATAACAACTTAATTATAAATTTGATAAAACTATAGGAACTACAGAGGAATAATTACTCCTTTTATTTTTATTGGGGACTGACGCAACTGAAAAAGAAAAAGACAAGATCCTGATTAGTATTTATAGGCTGATAGTCTGCAGAGGTCTAAGCTGCAGAAAGTGAATGACAGTTCAGAGTTTGAGAGAATGCCAAAAAATTTAGAAATGAAAATAGGATGAGTGTTATATCTTAATATGATAATTTTTAGTGTTTTTTAAAACTATGAAAAGTACTTAAATTGGACGTGTTTAAAAAATTTAAAAATTTTGGGTTTACAAATTGGATCCTCTGATTTGTATTTAAAAAATTTAAAAAATTTGGAGTACACAAATCGGACGGTCCGAGTACAAAAATCAAACTGTCCGATTTCTGTACCTCTTAAAAAATCGGATGGTCCGATTTGTACTTCATAAATTAAATCATCACAAATTTTAAAAAAATACCACATTATATCACATTAATAAAAATTTTACCAAATAATTCATCAAATATATATAATCACATTAATAAAAATTATATTTTAAATATAAATATAAAAAATAAATATTTTTTCGTGCATCACACACGTTTATTTACACTAATTGCGTATTAACTCACATTAACTCACATTATAGAAAAAGCAAAGGATATATGCAAGAAAACAGGCAGAAAAAATTTTGGAAGTATATGTCACGTTTTGATTGAGTTTCGACTTACGAATATGACTAAGAGTCCTCACAAATCACAATGTATGACTTTTCATACAATACGAGACTCATAAAATAGGCTAAAAAAATTTAGATATGGAAATAGGATGAGTGTTATATTTTAATACGATAATTTTTTGTATTTTAAAAATTATGGAAAGTACACAAATCGGAGGGTTCGATTTGTGTTGAAGAAATTAAAAAAATTTGGAGTACACAAAACAAAATTTTTTTTAATTTCTTAAACACAAATCGTAGGATCCAAGTACGAAAATTAGACGATCCGATTTCTGTACCTCTTAAAAATCGAACGGTCCGATTTATATTCCGTAAATTAAATCATCCCACATTAAAAAAAAAATACTATATTAGATCACAATTTAGAAAAAATACCGTTGTTATCCCAATATTAAAAATAAAAATGTACCATAAAATACACTTTACATAATGAATTATATTATATAAAGAAAAATAATTTGCAATCCTAATTTATTTTTTTATTTTTAAATATTTTATTTTTATATTATTTTATAAAAATTGTATATGTATATTTAAATTTTATTTATTTAAGTATTAATTAAAACTTTTAATTATTTAATGCATTATAATCACTTCATGCAATTAGATATTTCAAAATAAATTTATAAGCAATTAAATTCATTAAATAAATGACAATGAGCGGTATATGTTTTGAATTTTTTTTTTTTTTTTTGGGTGAGCTTTTTGAAATTGATTTTAAGCAATAAAAGATTTGCATTTTTCACCTAAATAAAATAAAACACAATATTTGGATCCAAGATAAAGATAATATGGAGAATATATGTGAAGTTTAAAATTCAAATTTTTGGAACAAATTTGAAAAACAAAAACTGGAGAAATTTAAATAAAGATATCTGATTTAAATTAATCTGGACATAACTTAGAGAATGATAAATAGTCAAATACAACTTAAAAGAGAATCTAAATGAAAATATTTGATTTAAATCATTACTATTTTTTTTCCACAAAAATGGATAAAACATCATCATTTTGTTATTGTGGATTTTTAGATTTGTTAGCTTATTTAACATCATGTTTATATTTAGAATCTGTGTGAACTATGAAGGAATTATCTTAATTTTATAATTTTAAAATAGATATAGTTTAAGAATAAATTTATTGTTAACTCTTATTTTTTATTTATTTATTTTATGTTTAATTATTCTGCTAGTTTCTTACCAATTCTGTATATTTTATTTAGGTATATATATATAATTAAATTTTTATATTATTTTTAATTTTTATAATTAAATTATTTTCATATAAAAATAATAAAATTAATCAAATACTTTTTTTTTAAAATATATTTAGTTAAAGATTTAATTATATTTTTAATTGTGATTATATTTAATTTAAAAAATTATTAACTCTAATATTTTTGTATTGTCAAATATTTAACTAAAAAATTAAAAATAATATAAAAGTTCAAGTGAAAAAAATATAACAACTTAATTATAAATTTGATAAAACTATAGAAACTACAGAGGAGTGTATTTATAGGCTGGTAGTCTGCAGAGGTCCAAGCTGCAGAAAGTGAATGACAGTTCAGAATTTGAGAGAATGCCAAAAAATTTAGAAATGAAAATAGGATGAGTGTTATATCTTAATATGATAATTTTTAGTGTTTTTTAAAACTATGAAAAGTACTTAAATTGGACGTGTTTAAAAATTTTAAAAATTTTGGGTTTACAAATTGGATCCTCTGATTTGTATTTAAAAAATTTAAAAAAGTTGGAGTACACAAATCGGACGGTCCGAGTACAAAAATCAAACTGTCCGATTTCTGTACCTCTTAAAAAATCGGATGGTCCGATTTGTACTTCATAAATTAAATCATCACAAATTTTAAAAAAATACCACATTATATCACATTAATAAAAATTTTACCAAATAATTCATCAAATATATATAATCACATTAATAAAAATTATATTTTAAATATAAATATAAAAAATAAATATTTTTTTGTGCATCACACACGTTTATTTACACTAATTGCGTATTAACTCACATTAACTCACATTATAGAAAAAACAAAGGATATATGCAAGAAAACAGGCAGAAAAAATTTTGGAAGTATATGTCACGTTTTGATTGAGTTTCGACTTACGAATATGACTAAGAGTCCTCACAAATCACAATGTATGACTTTTCATACAATACGAGACTCATAAAATAGGCTAAAAAAATTTAGATATGGAAATAGGATGAGTGTTATATTTTAATACGATAATTTTTTGTATTTTAAAAATTATGGAAAGTACACAAATCGGATGGTTCGATTTGTGTTGAAGAAATTAAAAAAATTTGGAGTACACAAAACAAAATTTTTTTTAATTTCTTAAACACAAATCGTAGGGTCCAAGTACGAAAATTAGACGATCCGATTTCTGTACCTCTTAAAAATCGAACGGTCCGATTTATATTCTGTATATTAAATCATCCCACATTTAAAAAAAATACTACATTAGATCACAATTTAGAAAAAATACTGTTGTTATCCCAATATTAAAAATAAAAATGTACCATAAAATACACTTTACATAATGAATTATATTATATAAAGAAAAATAATTTGCAATCCTAATTTATTTTTTATTTTTATATATTTTATTTTTATATTATTTTATAAAAATTGTATATGTATATTTAAATTTTATTTATTTAAGTATCAATTAAAACTTTTAATTATTTAATGCATTATAATCACTTCATGCAATTAGATATTTCAAAATAAATTTATAAGCAATTAAATTCATTAAATAAATGACAATGAGCGGTATATGTTTTGAATTTTTTTTTTGGGTGAGCTTTTTGAAATTGATTTTAAGCAATAAAAGATTTGTATTTTTCACCAAAATAAAATAAAACACAATATTTGGATCCAAGATAAAGATAATATGGAGAATATATGTGAAGTTTAAAATTTAAATTTTTGGAATAAATTTAAAAAACAAGAACAGGAGAAATTTAAGTAAAGATATCTGATTTAAATTAATCTGGACATAACTCAGAGAATGAAAAATAGTCAAATACAACTTAAAAAAGAATCTAAATGAAGATATTTGATTTAAATCATTACTATCTTTTTTTCCACAAAAATGGATAAAACATCGTCATTTTGTTATTGTGGATTTTTAGATTAGTTAGCTTATTTAACATCATATTTATATTTAGAATCTGTGAGAACTATGAAGAAATTATCTTAATTTTATAATTTTAAAATAGATATAGTTTAAGAATAAATTTATTGTTAACTCTTATTTTTTATTTATTTATTTTATGTTTAATTATTCTGCTAGTTTCTTACCAATTCTGTATATTTTATTTAGGTATATATATATATATAATTAAATTTTTATATTATTTTTAATTTTTATAATTAAATTATTTTCATATAAAAATAATAAAATTAATCAAATACTTTTTTTTAAAAAAATATATTTAGTTAAAGATTTAATTATTTTTTTAATTGTGATTATATTTAATTTAAAAAATTATTAACTCTAATTTTTTTGTATTGTCAAATATTTAACTAAAAAATTAAAAATAATATAAAAGTTCAAGTGAAAAAAATATAACAACTTAATTATAAATTTGATAAAACTATAGGAACTACAGAGGAATAATTACTCCTTTTGTTTTTATTGGGGACTGACGCAACTGAAAAAGAAAAAGACAAGATCCTGATTAGTATTTATAGGCTGATAGTCTACAGAGGTCCAAGCCGCAGAAAGTGAATGACAGTTCAGAATTTAAGAGAATGCCAAAAAATTTAGATATGAAAATAGGAGGAGTGTTATATCTTAATATGATAATTTTTAGTGTTTTTTAAAATTATGAAAAGTACTTAAATTGGACGTGTTTAAAAATTTTAAAAATTTTGGGTTTACAAATTGGACCCTTTGATTTGTGTTTAAAAAATTAAAAAAAATTGGAGTACACAAATCGGATGGTCCGAGTACAAAAATCAAACTGTCCGATTTCTGTACCTCTTAAAAAATCAGATGGTCCGATTTGTACTCCATAAATTAAATCATCACAAATTTAAAAAAATACCACATTATATCACATTAATAAAAATTTTACCAAATAATTCATCAAATATATATAAATACATTAATAAAAATTATATTTTAAATATAAATATAAAAAAATAAATACTTTTTCGTGCATCACACACGTTTATTTACA
Organism: Arachis stenosperma; assembly: GCF_014773155.1. NCBI lineage: Eukaryota > Viridiplantae > Streptophyta > Magnoliopsida > Fabales > Fabaceae > Arachis > Arachis stenosperma. The sequence goes on along the minus strand of NC_080382.1, from coordinate 3,807,945 downwards.
CTAATTGCGTATTAACTCACATTAACTCACATTATAGAAAAAGCAAAGGATATATGCAAGAAAACAGGCAGAAAAAATTTTGGTAGTATATGTCACGTTTTGATTGAGTTTCGACTTACGAATATGACTAGGAGTCCTCACAAATCACAATGTATGACTTTTCATACAATACGAGACTCATAAAATAGGCTAAAAAAATTTAGATATGAAAATAGGATGAGTATTATATTTTAATACGATAATTTTTTGTATTTTAAAAATTATGGAAAGTACACAAATCGGAGGGTTCGATTTGTGTTGAAGAAATTAAAAAAATTTGGAGTACACAAAACGAAATTTTTTTAATTTCTTAAACACAAATCGTAGGGTCCAAGTACGAAAATTATATGATCCGATTTCTGTACCTCTTAAAAATCGAACGGTCTGATTTATATTCCGTAAATTAAATTATCCCACATTTAAAAAAAATACTACATTAGATCACAATTTAAAAAAAATACCGTTGTTATCCAAATATTAAAAATAAAAATGTACCATAAAATACACTTTACATAATGAATTATATTATATAAAGAAAAATAATTTGCAATCCTAATTTATTTTTTTATTTTTATATTATTTTATCAAAATTGTATATGTATATTTAAATTTTATTTATTTAAGTATCAATTAAAACTTTTAATTATTTAATGCATTATAATCACTTCATGCAATTAGATATTTTAAAATAAATTTATAAGCAATTAAATTCATTAAATAAATGACAATGAGCGGTATATGTTTTGAATTTTTTTTTTTTTTTTGGGTGAGCTTTTTGAAATTGATTTTAAGCAATAAAAGATTTGCATTTTTCACCTAAATAAAATAAAACACAATATTTGGATCCAAGATAAAGATAATATGGAGAATATATGTGAAGTTTAAAATTCAAATTTTTGGAACAAATTTGAAAAACAAGAACTGGAGAAATTTAAGTAAAGATATCTGATTTAAATTAATCTGGACATAACTTAGAGAATGATAAATAGTCAAATACAACTTAAAAGAGAATCTAAATGAAAATATTTGATTTAAATTATTACTATCTTTTTTTTCACAAAAATGGATAAAACATCGTCATTTTGTTATTGTGGATTTTTAGATTTGTTAGCTTATTTAACATCATGTTTATATTTAGAATCCGTGTGAACTATGAAGGAATTATCTTAATTTTATAATTTTAAAATAGATATAGTTTAAGAATAAATTTATTGTTAACTCTTATTTTTATTTATTTATTTTATGTTTAATTATTCTGCTAATTTCTTACCAATTCTGTATATTTTATTTAGGTATATATATATATATATATAATAAAATTTTTATATTATTTTTAATTTTTATAATTAAATTATTTTCATATAAAAATAATAAAATTAATCAAATACTTTTTTTAAAAAAAATATATTTAGTTAAAGATTTAATTATATTTTTAATTGTGATTATATTTAATTTAAAAAATTATTAACTCTAATATTTTTGTATTGTCAAATATTTAACTAAAAAATTAAAAATAATATAAAAGTTCAAGTAAAAAAAAATATAACAACTTAATTATAAATTTGATAAAACTATAGGAACTACAGAGGAATAATTACTCATTTTGTTTTTATTGGGGACTGACGCAACTGAAAAAGAAAAAGACAAGATCCTGATTAGTATTTATAGGCTGATAGTCTGCAGAGGTCCAAGCTGTAGAAAGTGAATGACAGTTCAGAATTTGAGAGAATGCTAAAAAATTTAGAAATGAAAATAGGATGAGTGTTATATCTTAATATGATAATTTTTAGTATTTTTTAAAATTATGAAAAGTACTTAAATTGGACGTGTTTAAAAATTTAAAAAATTTTGGGTTTACAAATTAGACCCTCTTATTTGTGTTTAAAAAATTAAAAAAAATTGGAGTACACAAATGGGACGGTCCGAGTACAAAAATCAAACTGTCCGATTTCTGTACCTCTTAAAAAATCGGATGGTCCGATTTGTACTCCATAAATTAAATAATCACAAATTTTAAAAAAATACCACATTATATCACATTAATAAAAATTTTACCAAATAATTCATCAAATATATATAATCACATTAATAAAAATTATATTTTAAATATAAATATAAAAAATAAATATTTTTTCGTGCATCACACACGTTTATTTACACTAATTGCGTATTAACTCACATTAACTCACATTATAGAAAAAGCAAAGGATATATGCAAGAAAACAGGCAGAAAAAATTTTGGTAGTATATGTCACGTTTTGATTGAGTTTCGACTTACGAATATGACTAGGAGTCCTCACAAATCACAATGTATGATTTTTCATACAAGACGAGACTCATAAAATAGGCTAAAAAAATTTAGATATGGAAATAAGATGAGTGTTATATTTTAATACGATAATTTTTTGTATTTTAAAAATTATGGAAAGTACACAAATCTGAGGGTTCGATTTGTGTTGAAGAAATTAAAAAAATTTGGAGTACACAAAACGAAATTTTTTTTAATTTCTTAAACACAAATCGTAGGGTCCAAGTACGAAAATTAGACGATCCGATTTCTGTACCTCTTTAAAATCGAACGGTCATATTCCGTAAATTAAATCATCCCACATTTAAAAAAATACTACATTAGATCACAATTTAAAAAAATACCGTTGTTATCCCAATATTAAAAATAAAAATGTACCATAAAATACACTTTACATAATGAATTATATTATATAAAGAAAAATAATTTGCAATCCTAATTTATTTTTTTATTTTTAAATATTTTATTTTTATATTATTTTACAAAAATTGTATATGTATATTTAAATTTTATTTATTTAAGTATCAATTAAAACTTTTAATTATTTAATGCGTTATAATCACTTCAAGCAATTAATGCATTATAATCACTTCATGCAATTAGATATTTCAAAATAAATTTATAAGCAATTAAATTCATTAAATAAATGACAATGAGCGGTATATGTTTTGAATTTTTTTTTTTTTGGTGAGCTTTTTGAAATTGATTTTAAGCAATAAAAGATTTGTATTTTTCACCTAAATAAAATAAAACATAATATTTGGATCCAAGATAAAGATAATATGGAGAATATATGTGAAGTTTAAAATTCAAATTTTTGGAACCAATTTGAAAAACAAGAACTGGAGAAATTTAAGTAAAGATATCTGATTTAAATTAATCTGGACATAACTTAGAGAATGATAAATAGTCAAATACAACTTAAAAGAGAATCTAAATGAAAATATTTGATTTAAATCATTACTATCTTTTTTTCCACAAAAATGGATAAAACATCGTCATTTTGTTATTGTGGATTTTTAGATTTGTTAGCTTATTTAACATCATGTTTATATTTAGAATCCGTGTGAACTATGAAGGAATTATTTTAATTTTATAATTTTAAAATAGATATAGTTTAAGAATAAATTTATTGTTAACTCTTATTTTTTATTTATTTATTTTATGTTTAATTATTCTGCTAGTTTCTTACCAATTCTGTATATTTTATTTAGGTATATATATATATATATATATATAATAAAATTTTTATATTATTTTTAATTTTTATAATTAAATTATTTTCATATAAAAATAATAAAATTAATCAAATACTTTTTTTAAAAAAAATATATTTAGTTAAAGATTTAATTATATTTTTAATTGTGATTATATTTAATTTAAAAAATTATTAACTCTAATATTTTTGTATTGTCAAATATTTAACTAAAAAATTAAAAATAATATAAAAGTTCAAGTAAAAAAAAATATAACAACTTAATTATAAATTTGATAAAACTATAGGAACTACAGAGGAATAATTACTCATTTTGTTTTTATTGGGACTGACGCAACTGAAAAAGAAAAAGACAAGATCCTGATTAGTATTTATAGGCTGATAGTCTGCAGAGGTCCAAGCTGTAGAAAGTGAATGACAGTTCAGAATTTGAGAGAATGCCAAAAAATTTAGAAATGAAAATAGGATGAGTGTTATATCTTAATATGATAATTTTTAGTATTTTTTAAAATTATGAAAAGTACTTAAATTGGACGTGTTTAAAAATTTAAAAAATTTTGGGTTTACAAATTAGACCCTCTTATTTGTGTTTAAAAAATTAAAAAAAATTGGAGTACACAAATGGGACGGTCCGAGTACAAAAATCAAACTGTCCGATTTCTGTACCTCTTAAAAAATCGGATGGTCCGATTTGTACTCCATAAATTAAATAATCACAAATTTAAAAAAAATACCACATTATATCACATTAATAAAAATTTTACCAAATAATTCATCAAATATATATAATCACATTAATAAAAATTATATTTTAAATATAAATATAAAAAATAAATATTTTTTCGTGCATCACACACGTTTATTTACACTAATTGCGTATTAACTCACATTAACTCACATTATAGAAAAAGCAAAGGATATATGCAAGAAAACAGGCAGAAAAAATTTTGGTAGTATATGCCACGTTTTGATTGAGTTTCGACTTACGAATATGACTAGGAGTCCTCACAAATCACAATGTATGATTTTTCATACAAGACGAGACTCATAAAATAGGCTAAAAAAATTTAGATATGGAAATAAGATGAGTGTTATATTTTAATACGATAATTTTTTGTATTTTAAAAATTATGAAAAGTACACAAATCGGAGGGTTCGATTTGTGTTGAAGAAATTAAAAAAATTTGGAGTACACAAAACGAAATTTTTTTTAATTTCTTAAACACAAATCGTAGGGTCCAAGTACGAAAATTAGACGATCCGATTTTTGTACCTCTTTAAAATCGAACGGTCCGATTTATATTCCGTAAATTAAATCATCCCACATTTAAAAAAATACTACATTAGATCACAATTTAAAAAAATACCGTTGTTATCCCAATATTAAAAATAAAAATGTACCAAAAAATACACTTTACATAATGAATTATATTATATAAAAAAAATAATTTGCAATCCTAATTTATTTTTTTATTTTTAAATATTTTATTTTTATATTATTTTACAAAAATTGTATATGTATATTTAAATTTTATTTATTTAAGTATCAATTAAAACTTTTAATTATTTAATGCATTATAATCACTTCAAGCAATTAATGCATTATAATCACTTCATGCAATTAGATATTTCAAAATAAATTTATAAGCAATTAAATTCATTAAATAAATGACAATGAGCGGTATATGTTTTGAATTTTTTTTTTTGGTGAGCTTTTTGAAATTGATTTTAAGCAATAAAAGATTTGTATTTTTCACCTAAATAAAATAAAACACAATATTTGGATCCAAGATAAAGATAATATGGAGAATATATGTGAAGTTTAAAATTCAAATTTTTGGAACAAATTTGAAAAACAAGAACCGGAGAAATTTAAGTAAAGATATCTGATTTAAATTAATCTGGACATAACTTAGAGAATGATAAATAGTCAAATACAACTTAAAAGAGAATCTAAATGAAAATATTTGATTTAAATCATTACTATCTTTTTTTCTACAAAAATGGATAAAACATCGTCATTTTGTTATTGTGGATTTTTAGATTTGTTAGCTTATTTAACATCATGTTTATATTTAGAATCCGTGTGAACTATGAAGGAATTATCTTAATTTTATAATTTTAAAATAGATATAGTTTAAGAATAAATTTATTGTTAACTCTTATTTTTTATTTATTTATTTTATGTTTAATTATTCTGCTAGTTTCTTACCAATTCTGTATATTTTATTTAGGTATATATATATAATAAAATTTTTATATTATTTTTAATTTTTATAATTAAATTATTTTCATATAAAAATAATAAAATTAATCAAATACTTTTTTTTAAAAAAATATATTTAGTTAAAGATTTAATTATATTTTTAATTGTGATTATATTTAATTTAAAAAATTATTAACTCTAATATTTTTGTATTGTCAAATATTTAACTAAAAAATTAAAAATAATATAAAAGTTCAAGTGAAAAAAAATATAACAACTTAATTATAAATTTGATAAAACTATAGGAACTACAGAGGAATAATTACTCCTTTTGTTTTTATTGGGGACTGACGCAACTGAAAAAGAAAAAGACAAGATCCTTATTAGTATTTATAGGCTGATAGTCTGCAGAGGTCCAAGCTGCAGAAAGTGAATGACAGTTCAGAATTTGAGAGAATGCCAAAAAATTTAGATATGAAAATAGGATGAGTGTTATATCTTAATATGATAATTTTTAGTATTTTTTAAAATTATGAAAAGTACTTAAATTGGACGTGTTTAAAAATTTTAAAAGTTTTGAGTTTACAAATTGGACCCTCTTATTTGTGTTTAAAAAATTAAAAAAAATTGGAGTACACAAATGGGACGGTCCGAGTACAAAAATCAAACTGTCCGATTTTTGTACCTCTTAAAAAATGGGATGGTCCGATTTGTACTCCATAAATTAAATCATCACAAATTTTAAAAAAATACCACATTATATCACATTAATAAAAATTTTACCAAATAATTCATCAAGTATATATAATCACATTAATAAAAATTATATTTTAAATATAAATATAAAAAATAAATATTTTTTCGTGCATCACACACGTTTATTTACACTAATTGCGTATTAACTCACATTAACTCACATTATAGAAAAAGCAAAGGATATATGCAAGAAAACAGGCAGAAAAAATTTTGGTAGTATATGCCACGTTTTGATTGAGTTTCGACTTACGAATATGACTAGGAGTCCTCACAAATCACAATGTATGATTTTTCATACAAGACGAGACTCATAAAATAGGCTAAAAAAAATTTAGATATGGAAATAAGATGAGTGTTATATTTTAAAACGATAATTTTTTGTATTTTAAAAATTATGGAAAGTACACAAATCGGAGGGTTCGATTTGTGTTGAAGAAATTAAAAAAATTTGGAGTACACAAAACGAAATTTTTTTTAATTTCTTAAACACAAATCGTAGGGTCCAAGTACGAAAATTAGACGATCCGATTTCTGTACCTCTTAAAAATCGAACGGTCCGATTTATATTCCGTAAATTAAATCATCCCACATTTAAAAAAAAATACTACATTAGATCACAATTTAAAAAAATACCGTTGTTATCCCAATATTAAAAATAAAAATGTACCATAAAATACACTTTACATAATGAATTATATTATATAAAGAAAAATAATTTGCAATCCTAATTTATTTTTTATTTTTAAATATTTTATTTTTATATTATTTTACAAAAATTGTATATGTATATTTAAATTTTATTTAATGCATTATAATCACTTCAAGCAATTAATGCATTATAATCACTTCATGCAATTAGATATTTCAAAATAAATTTAAAAGCAATTAAATTTATTAAATAAAAGACAATGAGCGGTATATGTTTTGAATTTTTTTTGGTGAGCTTTTTGAAATTGATTTTAAGCAATAAAAGATTTGCATTTTTCACCTAAATAAAATAAAACACAATATTTGGATCCAAGATAAAGATAATACGGAGAATATATGTGAAGTTTAAAATTCAAATTTTTGGAACAAATTTAAAAAACAAGAACTGGAGAAATTTAAATAAAGATATCTGATTTAAATTAATCTGGACATAACTTAAAGAATGATAAATAGTCAAATACAACTTAAAAGAGAATCTAAATGAAAATATTTGATTTAAATCATTACTTTTTTTCTTCCCACAAAAATGGATAAAACATCGTCATTTTGTTATTGTGGATTTTTAGATTTGTTAGCTTATTTAACATCATGTTTATATTTAGAATCTGTGTGAACTATGACGGAATTATCTTAATTTTATAATTTTAAAATAGATATAGTTTAAGAATAAATTTATTGTTAACTCTTATTTTTTATTTATTTATTTTATGTTTAATTATTCCTAGTTTCTTACCAATTCTGTATATTTTATTTAGGTATATATATATATATAATTAAATTTTTATATTATTTTTAATTTTTATAATTAAATTATTTTCATATAAAAATAATAAAATTAATCAAATACTTTTTTTTTAAAAAATATATTTAGTTAAAGATTTAATTATATTTTTAATTGTGATTATATTTAATTTAAAAAATTATTAACTCTAATATTTTTGTATTGTCAAATATTTAACTAAAAAATTAAAAATAATATAAAAGTTCAAGTGAAAAAAAATATAACAACTTAATTATAAATTTGATAAAACTATAGGAACTACAGAGGAATAATTACTCCTTTTGTTTTTATTGGGGACTGACGCAACTGAAAAAGAAAAAGACAAGATCCTTATTAGTATTTATAGGCTGATAGTCTGCAGAGGTCCAAGCTGCAGGAAGTGAATGACAGTTCAGAATTTGAGAGAATGCCAAAAAATTTAGATATGAAAATAGGATGAGTGTTATATCTTAATATGATAATTTTTAGTATTTTTTAAAATTATGAAAAGTACTTAAATTGGACGTGTTTAAAAATTTTAAAAATTTTGGGTTTACAAATTGGACCCTCTTATTTGTGTTTAAAAAATTAAAAAAAATTGGAGTACACAAATGGGACGGTCCGAGTACAAAAATCAAACTGTCCGATTTCTGTACCTCTTAAAAAATCGGATGGTCCGATTTGTACTCCATAAATTAAATCATCACAAATTTTAAAAAAATACCACATTATATCACATTAATAAAAATTTTACCAAATAATTCATCAAATATATATAATCACATTAATAAAAATTATATTTTAAATATAAATATAAAAAATAAATATTTTTTCGTGCATCACACACGTTTATTTACACTAATTGCGTATTAACTCACATTAACTCACATTATAGAAAAAGCAAAGGATATATGCAAGAAAACAGGCAGAAAAAATTTTGGTAGTATATGTCACGTTTTGATTGAGTTTCGACTTACGAATATGACTAGGAGTCCTCACAAATCACAATGTATGATTTTTCATACAAGACGAGACTCATAAAATAGGCTAAAAAAATTTAGATATGGAAATAAGATGAGTGTTATATTTTAATACGATAATTTTTTGTATTTTAAAAATTATGGAAAGTACACATATCGGAGGGTTCGATTTGTGTTGAAGAAATTAAAAAAAATTGGAGTACACAAAACGAAATTTTTTTTTAATTTCTTAAACACAAATCGTAGGGTCCAAGTACGAAAATTAGACGATCCGATTTCTGTACCTCTTTAAAATCGAACGGTCCGATTTATATTCCGTAAATTAAATCATCCCACATTTAAAAAAATACTACATTAGATCACAATTTAAAAAAATACCGTTGTTATCCCAATATTAAAAATAAAAATGTACCATAAAATACACTTTACATAATGAATTATATTATATAAAAAAAAATAATTTGCAATCCTAATTTATTTTTTTATTTTTAAATATTTTATTTTTATATTATTTTACAAAAATTGTATATGTATATTTAAATTTTATTTATTTAAGTATCAATTAAAACTTTTAATTATTTAATGCATTATAATCACTTCAAGCAATTAATGCATTATAATCACTTCATGCAATTAGATATTTCAAAATAAATTTATAAGCAATTAAATTCATTAAATAAATGACAATGAGCGGTATATGTTTTGAATTTTTTTTTTTGGTGAGCTTTTTGAAATTGATTTTAAGCAATAAAAGATTTGTATTTTTCACCTAAATAAAATAAAACACAATATTTGGATCCAAGATAAAGATAATATGGAGAATATATGTGAAGTTTAAAATTCAAATTTTTGGAACAAATTTGAAAAACAAGAACTGGAGAAATTTAAGTAAAGATATCTGATTTAAATTAATCTGGACATAACTTAGAGAATGATAAATAGTCAAATACAACTTAAAAGAGAATCTAAATGAAAATATTTGATTTAAATCATTACTATCTTTTTTTCCACAAAAATGGATAAAACATCGTCATTTTGTTATTGTGGATTTTTAGATTTGTTAGCTTATTTAACATCATGTTTATATTTAGAATCTGTGTGAACTACGACGGAATTATCTTAATGGGAAAATTATTGTAAAGGACCGCTAGGAAGATTTAATTATTAAAAAGGACCTTTAATATTAAAATTATTAAAAAGGACCAAATCTTCTTATAATATTTAAGAAGAAGAATCAAATCTTTCTATAAAGAGACAAATATATATTTAATTATTTTTTATTTATTTTTTATAATTTTCCCTTAAATAATAAAAATTACTAAAATAATAATAAAAAATAAAATTTTAATAACAGTTTTACTAAATATTATTTTCTAAAATTGGTCATCTAAAATTTTAAATTAATAATTATTCTTCAGATACTTACACAATAATACTTATTTGGTGTTATGTATTATAGTAAATTGAGTTTATGAACCTATTCAAATTATCATGTATTTTCTATAATAATAAATTAAATTGGATTGATTAGATTTATTAAAGAATTTAGTGCAGATATAATTTTTCACTTGTTTTAATAAATTGAAATGGCCTAATTCGATTTATTTAGATATTTTATCTTATTAATAATTAAATTTATCTAATTTAATTTATATAGATATATTTAAAACAGATGTGTAATCAAATAATTTTATGTAGGACATCTATATAACTTTAATCTCTATTTATTAACGTAAATTACCTTTGAATTTATATCATATTTTATTATTATAATTTAATGGCTAAATTAACATGAATGCTTTTTTTTTCCAAAGATAGAAGACTCGAATCCGCGCGACCTCTTAATTGAATATGGGGAGACCTCTTAAAAAAAATTAACATAAATGCTATACCCCAAAGAAAATATAAAATGCATGGTCTCTAAAAATTATAATCTTTATGTTGATAAATTTTATTTTTCTTAAAATTTTAATAATTTTTATTTATTTTTTTAATTTTGTGATCTTTACCCAACAAGAAAAAATAAAGCTAAAAAATTAGAAAAGTAAAAAAAAACATAAATAAATAATAAAAATTACTAAAATTTTAGAAAAAAAATTGTTAATATAAAAATTATAAAAAATAAATAAAAAATAATTAAAGATATATTTGTCTCTTTATAGAAAGATTTGATTCTTCTTCTTAAATATTATAAAAAGATTTGGTCCTTCTTAATAATTTTAATATCAAAGGTCCTTTTTAATAATTAAATCTTCCTAACGGTCCTTTACAATAATTTTCCCTATCTTAATTTTATAATTTTAAAATAGATATAGTTTAAGAATAAATTTATTGTTAACTCTTATTTTTTATTTATTTATTTTATGTTTAATTATTCTGCTAGTTTCTTACCAATTCTGTATATTTTATTTAGGTATATATATATAATTAAATGTTTATATTATTTTTAATTTTTATAATTAAATTATTTTTATATAAAAATAATAAAATTAATCAAATACTTGTTTTTTTAAAAATATATTTAGTTAAAGATTTAATTATATTTTTAATTGTGATTATATTTAATTTAAAAAATTATTAACTCTAATATTTTTGTATTGTCAAATATTTAACTAAAAAATTAAAAATAACATATAAGTTCAAGTGAAAAAAAATATAACAATTTAATTATAAATTTGATAAAACTTTAGGAACTACAGAGGAATAATTACTCCTTTTGTTTTTATTGGGCACTGACGCAACTGAAAAAGAAAAAGACAAGATCCTGATTAGTATTTATAGGCTGATAGTCTGCAGAGGTCCAAGCTGCAGAAAGTGAATGACAGTTAAGAATTTGAGAGAATGCCAAAAAATTTAGATATGAAAATAGGATGAGTGTTATATCTTAATATGATAATTTTTAGTGTTTTTTAAAACTATGAAAAGTACTTAAATTGGACGTGTTTAAAAATTTTAAAAATTTTGGATTTACAAATTGGACCCTCTTATTTGTATTTAAAAAATTTAAAAAATTTGGAGTATACAAATGGGACGGTCCGAGTACAAAAATCAAACTGTCCGATTTCTGTACCTCTTAAAAAATCGGATGATCCGATTTGTACTCCATAAATTAAATCATCACAAATTTTAAAAAAATACCACATTATATCACATTAATAAAAATTTTACCAAATAATTCATCAAATATATATAATCACATTAATAAAAATTATATTTTAAATATAAATATAAAAAATAAATATTTTTTCGTGCATCACACACGTTTATTTACACTAATTGCGTATTAACTCACATTAACTCACATTATAGAAAAAGCAAAGGATATATGCAAGAAAACAGGTAGAAAAAATTTTGGTAGTATATGTCACGTTTTGATTGAGTTTCGACTTACGAATATGACTAGGAGTCCTCACAAATCACAATGTATGACTTTTCATACAAGACGAGACTCATAAAATAGGCTAAAAAAATTTAGATATGGAAATAAAATGAGTGTTATATTTTAATACGATAATTTTTTGTATTTTAAAAATTATGGAAAGTACACAAATCGGAGGGTTCGATTTGTGTTGAAGAAATTAAAAAAATTTGGAGTACACAAAACAAAATTTTTTTTAATTTCTTAAACACAAATCGTAGGATCCAAGTACGAAAATTAGACGATCCGATTTCTGTACCTCTTAAAAATCGAACGGTCCGATTTATATTCCGTAAATTAAATCATCCCACATTTAAAAAAAATACTACATTAGATCACAATTTAAAAAAATACCGTTGTTATCCCAATATTAAAAATAAAAATGTACCATAAAATACACTTTACATAATGAATTATATTATATAAAGAAAAATAATTTGCAATCCTAATTTATTTTTTATTTTTAAATATTTTATTTTTATATTATTTTACAAAAATTGTATATGTATATTTAAATTTTATTTATTTAAGTATCAATTAAAACTTTTAATTATTTAATGCATTATAATCACTTCAAGCAATTAATGCATTATAATCACTTCATGCAATTAGATATTTCAAAATAAATTTATAAGCAATTAAATTCATTAAATAAATGACAATGAGCGGTATATGTTTTGAATTTTTTTTTTTGGTGAGCTTTTTGAAATTGATTTTAAGCAATAAAAGATTTGCATTTTTCACCTAAATAAAATAAAACACAATATTTGGATCCAAGATAAAGATAATATGGAGAATATATGTGAAGTTTAAAATTCAAATTTTTGGAACAAATTTAAAAAATATGAACTGGAGAAATTTAAGTAAAGATATCTGATTTAAATTAATCTGGACATAACTCAGAGAATGAAAAATAGTCAAATACAATTTAAAAGAGAATCTAAATGAAAATATTTGATTTAAATCATTACTATCTTTTTTTCCACAAAAATGGATAAAACATCGTCATTTTGTTATTGTGGATTTTTAGATTAGTTAGCTTATTTAACATCATGTTTATATTTAGAATCTGTGTGAACTATGAAGAAATTATCTTAATTTTATAATTTTAAAATAGATATAGTTTAAGAATAAATTTATTGTTAACTCTTATTTTTTATTTATTTATTTTATGTTTAATTATTCTGCTAGTTTCTTACCAATTCTGTATATTTTATTTAGGTATATATATATATATAATTAAATTTTTATATTATTTTTAATTTTTATAATTAAATTATTTTCATATAAAAATAATAAAATTAATCAAATACTTTTTTTTAAAAAAATATATTTAGTTAAAGATTTAATTATATTTTTAATTGTGATTATATTTAATTTAAAAAATTATTAACTCTAATATTTTTGTATTGTCAAATATTTAACTAAAAAATTAAAAATAATATAAAAGTTCAAATGAAAAAAATATAACAACTTAATTATAAATTTGATAAAATTATATTAACTACAGAGGAATAATTACTAAAAGACAAGATCCTGATTAGTATTTATAGGCTGATAGTCTGCAGAGGTCCAAGCTGCAGAAAGTGAATGACAGTTCAGAATTTAAGAGAATGCCAAAAAAATTTAGATATGAAAATAGGATGAGTGTTATATCTTAATATGATAATTTTTAGTGTTTTTTAAAACTATGAAAAGTACTTAAATTGAACGTGTTTAAAAATTTTAAAAATTTTGGGTTTACAAATTGGACCCTCTGATTTGTGTTTAAAAAATTAAAAAAATTTGGAGTACACAAATCGGACGGTCCGAGTACAAAAATCAAACTGTCCGATTTCTGTACCTCTTAAAAAATTGGATGGTCCGATTTGTACTCCATAAATTAAATCATCACAAATTTAAAAAAAAATACCACATTATATCACATTAATAAAAATTTTACCAAATAATTCATCAGATATATATAATCACATTAATAAAAATTATATTTTAAATATAAATATAAAAAATAAATATTTTTTCGTGCATCACACACGTTTATTTACACTAATTGCGTATTAACTCACATTAACTCACATTATAGAAAAAGCAAAGGATATATGCAAGAAAACAGGCAGAAAAAATTTTGGTAGTATATGTCATGTTTTGATTGAGTTTCGACTTACGAATATGACTAGGAGTCATCACAAATCACAATGTATGACTTTTCATACAATACGAGACTCATAAAATAGGCTAAAAAAATTTAGATATGGAAATAAGATGAGTGTTATATTTTAATACGATAATTTTTTGTATTTTAAAAATTATGAAAAGTACATAAATCGGAGGGTTCGATTTGTGTTGAAGAAATTAAAAAAATTTGGAGTACACAAAACGAAAATTTTTTTAATTTCTTAAACACAAATCGTAGGGTCCAAGTACGAAAATTAGACGATCCGATTTCTATACCTCTTAAAAATTGAATGATCCGATTTATATTCCGTAAATTAAATCATTCCACATTTAAAAAAATACTACATTAGATCACAATTTAGACAAATACCGTTGTTATCCCAATATTAAAAATAAAAATGTACCATAAAATACACTTTACATAATGAATTATATTATATTAAGAAAAATAATTTGCAATCCTAATTTATTTTTTTATTTTTAAATATTTTATTTTTATATTATTTTATAAAAATTGTATATGTATATTTAAATTTTATTTATTTAAGTATCAATTAAAACTTTTAATTATTTAATGCATTATAATCACTTCATCCAATTAGATATTTCAAAATAAATTTATAAGCAATTAAATTCATTAAATAAATGACAATGAGCGGTATATGTTTTGAATTTTTTTTTTGGGTGAGCTTTTTGAAATTGATTTTAAGCAATAAAAGATTTGCATTTTTTCACCTAAATAAAATAAAACACAATATTTGGATCCAAGATAAAGATAATATGGAGAATATATGTGAAGCTTAAAATTCAAATTTTTGGAACAAATTTGAAAAATAAGAACTGGAGAAATTTAAGTAAAGATATCTGATTTAAATTAATCTGGACATAACTTAGAGAATGATAAATAGTCAAATACAACTTAAAAGAGAATCTAAATGAAAATATTTAATTTAAATCATTGCTATTTTTTTTCCACAAAAATGGATAAAACATCGTCATTTTGTTATTGTGGATTTTTAGATTTGTTAGCTTATTTAACATCATGTTTATATTTAGAATCTGTGTGAACTACGAAGGAATTATCTTAATTTTATAATTTTAAAAGAGATATAGTTTAAGAATAAATTTATTGTTAACTCTTATTTTTTATTTATTTATTTTATGTTTAACTATTCTGCTAGTTTCTTACCAATTTTGTATATTTTATTTAGGTTTATATATATATATATATATATATATATATATAATTAAATTTTATATTATTTTTAATTTTTATAATTAAATTATTTTCATATAAAAATAATAAAATTAATCAAATACTTTTTTTTAAATATATTTAGTTAAAGATCTAATTATATTTTTAATTGTGAGTATATTTAATTTAAAAAAATTATTAACTCTAATATTTTTGTATTGTCAAATATTTAACTAAAAAATTAAAAATAATATAAAAGTTCAAGTGAACAAAAATATAACAACTTAATTATAAATTTGATAAAACTATAGAAACTACGGAAGAATAATTACTCCTTTTGTTTTTATTGGAGACTGACGCAACTGAAAAAGAAAAAGACAAATCCTGATTACTATTTATAAGCTGATACTCTACAGAGGTCCAACTGAAAAAGAAAAAGACAAGACCCTGATTACTATTTATAAGCTGATACTCTGCAGAGGTCCAAGCTGCAGAAAGTGAATGACAGTTCAGAATTTGAGAGAATGCCAAATAACAGCACAAGTGGTGGTAAGAAGAGAAAACTCTGTCCACCAAAAGAACCCGAAGATTGGTGCTTTGAATGCAAGGATGGTGGAAAAGTCATTGTATGCGATCGCAGGTTTGATCCTTCTTCTTTCTTTTTTTTTTGGAGGGAGTTAAAACGATTCAGTTGCTTTATTTTTTTTTTTAAATCTTTTTTAATTCTTCAATTGTAATAAGCTTCACCAGTTATGGTATAGTATGGTATGGGTTGACTCTGATACTTTTGCTTTCAGGAACTGTGTGAAGGTTTATCACACGGACTGTGTTCCTGTTACTCCTAAGAAGGACAAATCTTGGATTTGTGGTAAGCCATTTGAGTTTCTTGATAATGTAGTAGAGTTCTTGCTGGGTAGCCAAATGTGATTGTGATTACTGATACTGATTAGTCTTCTTTTAAATGGGAAAATTTGATTTGCAAACTAGATGGCCTTCCATTAGTGGTTCCATCAAGTTTGATGCATGATAGTAAATACATTGAATTTTATTCTTTATGGTTGCTTCTTTCCTGATTGAGTACACCAAACCCTAACTAAATCATTAGGTTTTTGCATGTCCAATTACCATGAGATTAAGCTCTTTCATTGACTAGATGATTAGGTTGACATAACTGACATGCTGCATTTGTATGTTATATTATCAGCTTGGCATTATTGCTATGAATGCAAGGAGTCCGCAAAGTTTTATTGCCTTGGTTGTCCAAATGCTTTGTGCAAAGAGTGCTTGCCTTCCTCAGAATTTATCACTGTCAAGGGTGATAAAGGATTATGCTGTGACTGCGCGCCGCTAGTCAAAATTATCGAACATAATTTGGAGCGGGACTCTCAGGGGGTAGGTGTGATAATATCGAATGCCATTTATTTTTTTACCAAATTAATTCTTGATTACGTCGAATCCATAATTGCATTTAATTTAGCTGCTACACCCTTTTCTGCACTAACTTCATAATATTAGGAAGCATTATGGCAAAGGATATATACTAGTTTTCAATTACTATGTGACTTACGTCAATTACTATGTAACTAACAAAGACAGAAAATTTTGGTGAAACTATTGCTATATCTTTTCTCTAATTTGTGGATGTTTCAGTTTCTGAGTGTACAAGATAATGCGCAATATTAACATATGAGAGTGTGAGAAGTAAGGCTGTTTAACATTTGTAGTTGAGATAAAATAAATGGCTGGTCAGGTCTTTGCAACATATGTGAGTCTAGACTATTGAGCCAAAATTGTTACCTTCATTTTTGTTCTTTTGGATGAAAGATGAAACAGCTAAATGATAATGATCAGATTGGTAATTGGAATCATATTATAATTTAAGTTGAGATGATATCTATAGTTGGCAGTTTCTAATAAAATTTGTTTGTTCCTTGCAGAACAAGATAAGAGTGGATGGAAGAGATACATATGAGGGTCTATTCAAGGAATACTGGGAAATTATTAAGCTAAACGAAGGATTAACTAGTGATGATATCTCTGCTGCAGAAACCAACTACAACAAAAAGGTTAAAAAATCTCCAGATCAAAGCAAAGTCACTGATGTAGATAAAGAAAGTCAGAATGACTCCATGTCATCGGACGGCGATGAAGTTTTTATATATAAACACAACTCAACCAAAAGGAAGCAGTCCAGTTCACTGGAGTTTATGGGATGGGGATCGAAACCTCTCCTTAGCTTCCTTGCGTCCATTGGAAAATTTAGTACTGAACCATTGTCACAGTGGGGTATACGGACTCTCGTGTGTGAATACATTGAGAAGAACAATCTCTATCTCTCGCAAGATAAGAAGAAGTTCCTCCTTGATGAAATGCTGTTTTCTATATTCAGAAAAAAGGTTATGTCGAAAAATCAAATATATCCTCTATTGGAATTTCACTTTGCTGAAAAGTCGGGTGATACAGATGGTGAAGAAGACAATTATGAAAGCATAAGCACTCCTCCAGACAACAAGGGTCTCAGTGATCAGACTTCATGTAGGGAAAGGAGTTTGTCAAGCTCGAAAGGGAAACTTCTATTGGAAAAGAAGGATTTGTCTATCAAGCCTAGTCGTTTTGCATCCATAAGTTCCAGTAATATAAGACTTATTTACTTAAGACAAAGCTTGGTGCTAGAGTTATGTAAACAACTTGAAAGTGCTATGGAAAAGGTTGTTGGAGCCTTCGTTAGAGTTAAAATGGATTCCAGTGATTGTAAGCAGACAAGGCCTTACCATCTTGTGAGAGTTAAAGGTATCAAATTAGACATGTTTGATAATCTATATTTTACACTGATACCTTTTATTTGCTAGTTTTGTTAAGTTGCTTTGTGTTTCACAGTGTTGGCCTATGTTTCCTAACTTTTTGCTTACGTCCCCTGTTTAACTTATAGGTGTTGTATTGGAGGATGATGCTTATAGGAGAATGCTTTTGGTAGTTTCCTTCATGTCTGAAGCCATCCCTATCTCCGAGCTTTCTGATAATGACTTCACAGAGGTCAATCAGCTGCATTGAGCATGTTATTTTGTTTGAATAATTTATGAACATTTTGTATGCAGTACGTTGTGCTTCTAAGCGTTTATTGCTGTGTAATAGTTATTACTTTGTGTTTTCTATTGTTTACAGCAAGAATGTGAGGATTTGCGGCTAAAAGTGAAAGCCAAAATGCTGCAGAAACTAACTGTTGTAAGTTGTTTTGACATTCGAAGTTATCTTTTGGAGGAATACTATCCCAAATAGGAATTGTATTAATGTAATAAGAACTCATATTCTACTTGTTTAATGTATCAATTTGACTGTTAAAATTGTCAAATTGTAGCTCTAAAGTTAGTGTAATTACCTGATACAAGCTTAAAAATCATAGGAAATTTAAGTAATTCTTTTACCTCTGCTTTTTTACAGGTGGAGCTTCAAGAAAGGGCAAACATTCTTCATGAGGATATAACAAAGCATGTATGCTTCTTTTGACTCTTGGTAGCTATAAGTTAACATCTACCTATTCACCCCGCAAATAAAGAAAGAAAAGTGTTATATCTACCCTTTTCTAAGTACAGGTTCAAATGTTTGAAATATCTATAAGACTTCATTGCACGAATTACATTAGTCGATCCTTGTTAATAATCATAATCATAATCATATGAGCACATTCCTTTTCCCTTCTGCCTGACTTATGAGCCCAAAACGTTGTGATCACAGACTGACAGAGACAGAGTTGATATGTTATGTGTGAAAACTGAGCTCCATTTTGAAAGTAGCCTTGAATGATTTGTTTTTTGACATTTTATGCATGTCATTGACTCTTGCTTACTTTCTCTACTATCCTTAGTCGAGGTAGTGTGTTATACAGTATTAAATGTCAAATTAGCTGTGTAGGGACCAGGGAGTAACAATCAATAAAAGCACCATCATAGTTCTGATATAAACAGTAAATTAGCCAAAATATAAAAAACAATGAAGGCAGGACCACCCAACATTGCTTCTAATTCTAAACAATTCCTAATTAAGAGAATTCGATAGATTACTTTGTTTCTGTTGAACATTGGCTTTGCTTACCAAAATCTTGTAACGTTTGGTTATTTTGGTATTGGTGTTTGTTGCATTTATCACAGCTTGTAAATGTCTTTCTTATTTTTCTGACCCTTCTTCACTTTATGTTCTTGCTAGTGGATCGCGACTCGACTAACCTATTTGCAAAATCAAATTGACCGTGCAAACCTGAAGGGAAGACAAAGAGAATATCCTTGTTCCTATTATTATAATTTTATTAAAAATAAATACATGAAATCTTAGTAGCTTATAAGTCATACACGTTAGCATATACCTTGTATCAGTTTCTCTTGCTTCAGTATAAGAATCATAGTTTCTCCTTAACCATTTTTTTTTGTGCTATACAAAATTTGCCTTACTAGATGAAAGGGAAAAACTTCAACAACCATGGAAGCAAGAAGAGTTGTTAAAGCGAGTTCCATCAGTTGTCCCAGAGTTTCCTACAAAGCCACACAAATGATCCTGAAGAGAATAACACATGTAACTTGTGGTTTTATGGTTCAGAATGAAGTCCATGCTTTTGGAAACAAGTTAATTTCTTAATGTTGCTCCAATAGGTTATAGCCTTTTTAATAATAATAAATTAATAAATAATTATTCTAGCTAGTTTATGTTTGGTCAATTTTATGACACTTGGAATTAAGGCTGTGTAATGACGTGTATAATAGCATTATCAAGAATGTCATGTACACAATAAAAATCAGCCATTGATTCAGTTGTCATATGTGTTTAAATATATTTAATTTATTTTCAATATAAATTTTATATTTTAACATATTTTATATAAATAATTGATATTAGCAGCTGATTTTTTAAGTACATTTAACATGATTGTAGTTTTATATATAATTGGTACTCTCGTATTCATGATTTTTGTCTGCCAACATTATCCACGCATGGGTAAGTTGGTATCGTCTAATTCCAAGGACCAAAAGAATTAATTTTTATAACCAGATAGAGAAAGGAGGTCTTCATGTGGTTGCAAACTTGCAGTAACAATAGTGGTCACAACATTAGTGATGGACTAATTACCCTTTTGGATCCAAGTTCATACTGTCAACAATAGATTGAGGGTAGAACAAATACATAGTCAACTATGTAAGCTATACACAAATGACAAAGCATCAATCGCAAATCAACAACCCGTATAGAATAATGCAAAATACACACTGAAAATGTGCGAAACATATGCATTTATACACAACATAGTGACTAATTTTTTGTGTACACAGCATTTTTGATACGCAATATATACCATATAATTTGACATGAACACTGGTGTGGCAAAAAAAAAAAAATGCACAATTAGGACACTACTCTGTCTCAATCACGATGTAGACTTCTTGGAGGACAAGGTGATGGTGAAAATCCTGATGATGACAGTTGAAAGGGTGGACTAACACATATCTGATCCCAAGATTTTCCATCATTTTCATCTCTCGTGATGAAACTATTTGGGCGTGTTGGAGTTGAGGTCTTGGAGGGAACAGAAGGAAAACGGAAGGTTTGATCTGAGAAGTAAAAGATACTTCACTTTACTCATCAATCCATTCCCTTCCCCTCCCACTCAGATCTCAAACTCACAAACACGCCCTTATGCATCTTACACTTTACACCTGCACTAGCTTCAATTGGAAGTGTCAGAAACACCTCTGCTCCCTCCTTCCAAGAACCTGCTAATAAAACCACTAAAATTTAAGTATTAAAAGGGTGTCTAGAAATTGATACTGGCTATGAGAAAGCACAGAAAAACAGTGACTTGAGAGAACCCACCTATCAGTTCAGGTAAAGACTTTTTTTTCCCTTCCTGATTAACATGATCGCCCCTAGAATCCTTGCTGGTGAAATTAACACAAAGGGAGCCAAAGTGCATCCTTATCTATATAATTAACCAAACATTAGATGTTATCTTATGAATGAATACATAAGAGTAAATAACAAGTGTCGGGGAAGTAAAGAATTACCCAGCTCAATCATCTTGAACAGTTCATTTCATGTCATCCCTGGCATGGTATCATCTGTCATCATCAGATTAACCTTCCCACTCTGCCACCATAACCAATCAAACTATGCAAAGGATCCAACCTACAATTCCAACTGACTAGCATTTCAAAAGAGAATGAGTTAAAAAATCTAAACGCAGAACTTAAGCCAGGGGAGCTCCTATCACAGTCTAAGCCAAATACTCAACCGCTCTAATTCCATTCTCCACTTCCATCACTGATAAATATTAAAATGAATTCAATTTACAATATCGTATTCAGCCTCAAATAAATAGCTAGGTGTATCTCACAAGCCCACAATTTTTTGTTTTAACCAAGTTTGAAAGTAACTTACTCATGATCATCACTTATATTTACTATAACCAGATTGTATAATTAAAAAAAAATGTTACAAAATCAACTAAACCACAAGTAGAGTAGTTGAGTGACAATATTCAGAGATACTAGAGAACAACAACCAGTAACCCTCCAAAACTCTACCTGATTTGTTGATAATAATTGGTACTACCAGTAGTCTCCACATGAACAGGAGCCATCACGAAAGTGGTGGAAGCGATTAGTGTCTCTCACTATGATTTCCCTCTTCACCAATGATGACACATATTTTATTGCTGAGTGGCAATCACCACAAACCCTGATATTCTTCATGATACGTATGGTGGATCCAGGAGAAGTATTTAGAAGTGCAAATGCGAGAGCCAACTTCTCACTGTGATATTGTATACTTACTTCCTTCTCTTGTTGATCTACACACAGAAGCACATGACTAGTGTCTGGAACATAGCCAATTGCCTTAATTTCATGATTTAGCTTCTCCCACATTTTAAGGACCTTCTCATTTTGTGGATTTGCAAAGTCATTTGCAACAAATACATGGACAGAATTCTGAATCTCAACCCAACTACATGCAGGCTCCTTCTTCAAGCCACTGTCTTTCATTACCTTTCTAACTTTTGCAACATCCTTCCACCTACCTGCAGAGGCATACATATTGGCAAGCAATATATGTGTCCCTGAATAAGAAGGTTCAATCTCAAATATTTGTTCAGCAGCATAAACACCTATCTCCATGTTCTTATACATCCTAGAAGCACCAAGCAGAGCTCCCCATATAGCTGCAGTGGGTTCGATTGGCATTTCTTCAATGAAACTTTTAGCTTGATAAAGAAGGCCAGCTCGACCAAAAAGATCAACAATTGTCACATAATGTGAGATTTTCGGTTCAATATTGTACTTTTTCATTAATCCAAAATAATTTTTACCCTCATCCAAAAGCCCAGCACGGCTACAAGCAGTAAGAACACTTAGGAATGTGATGTCATTGGGTTCAATCCCAATCCTCAACATTTCTTCGAACTGTTGCACAGCTTCTTTTCCAAACCCATGCTGGGCATACCCTATAAGCATCGAATTGAAAGAAACCACATCAATCTTGAGCAATCGATTGAAAACCTTTCTTGCATCCTGAATGCTACCTGACTTTGCATACATGTGAAGAAGAGTGTTGCCCACGTAACCAGTTAATTTTTTGCCCCATTTTATTGTAAGTGCATGAAGCCATTTACCTTGCTCCAAAGATCCTATACTCGAAGAAGCACATATAAGGGATGAATATGTAAATTCTGTTGGTTTATAACCTTCCCTCTGCATCCTAATAAACAGAGCCAACGCATCCTCTAATTCACCCTTCCTAGCATATCCAGTTATCAAAGCATTCCATGAAACCTCATTCTTATTTTCCAGCTTGTCAAATGCCAATCGTGCTTCGCTCAAGTATCCACACCTAGCATACATGTCTACAATCGAACTGCCCACAAAAACATTTGAGTGGAATCCATACTTCAGACAACATGCATGAATTTGCTGCCCATCCTTATAGCTGGATATAAATCCACAAGATTTCACCAAGCTGGATAACGTGAATTCATTTGGTTTGGACCCAAATTGTAGCATCTGAGGAAACAAAGCAAGTGCATGTTGGGCGCATTCATTCTGGGAATACCCGGTAATCATGGATGTCCAAGTAACCATGTCTTTGGACGGCATTTCGTCGAACACTCGGCGAGCCTCTTCCAAACTGCCACACCTTGCATACATGAAAAGAACAGAATTTTGAATAGCAAGGTCATCCCTGAGCTTAGAATTAAGGATGTGTGAATGCACCAATCTTCCTTCTCTAAGCTTCCCGAACTGGGTGCATCTCTTTAGCATTGCATTGTACATGGATCGGTTCGGCTCAAGCGAGCCGCTGCCAATAAGATCCAGAACATGGAGACCAGTTTCGGAATTCTGACTTGGAAGAAGAAGGTCCCTGTCATCAATGACACACAAATCGTCCAATCTGTCACAATGTGAATCGGAAAAAGTAGTTGCTGCTGATGAAGATTGCCAAAGGGTTCGAATGGTATTCAAACGCCATTCTATGAGTTTAACTGCAATCACGGAGCAAAGTGGAAGACCCAATAAGCTTAGAGTACTGTATTGATTAATTATACATGTGCGCATATAATAACATATCCCAGTAACTAACTAACTAACCAACATAACAGTTAATCTGTTGTTATGGCGACATTAGGCTGAAAAGAAAGAGAAAAAGAATGCATACAAAAAAGAGGAGTTAAATTGTTGAGCTTACAGGGGCACATGAGCAGTGATTTGAAGTCACGAATTGAAGAGGAAAGCATAAAAGGATTGTTACATTGGATCATCACCTCGTACTGTTGTTTGGATTCCACAAAAAATGAATTGAATTCAAACCCTACTGTTGTTTGGGACTCAAATTAGCAGAGATGAGTTTGAGAAAAAGTGCGTCGGAGACGGATTCGCTGTGTGCCTACCAATTCCTTCGCAGAAACACCATTGAGTAGGTGGTCAGAACCTCCCTCATTTGCGGCATCAAGCTGCTGCTCGCTCAGCCTGGGGAACACTCTTCTTCACATATATGCAAAGTCAGGCAGCATTCAGGATGCAAGAAAGGTTTTCAATCGATTGCTCAAGATTGATGTGGTTTCTTTCAATTCGATGCTTATAGGGTATGCCCAGCTTAGGTTTGGAAAAGAAACTGTGCAACAGTTCAAAGAAATGTTGAGGATTAGGATTGAACCCAATGACATCACATTCCTGAGTGTTCTTACTGCTTGTATCCGTGCTGGGCTTTTGGATGAGGGTAAAAATTATTTTGGATTAATGAAAAAGTACAATATTGAACCGAAAATCTCACATTATGTGACAATTGTTGATCTTTTCGGTCGAGCTGGCCTTCTTTATCAAGCTAAAAGTTTCATTGAAGAAATGCCAATCAAACCCACTGCAGCTATATGGGGAGCTTTGATTAGTTCTTCTAGGATGTATAAGAACATGGAGATAGGTGCCTATGCTGCTGAACAAATATTTGAGCTTGAACCTTCTTATTCAGGGACACATATATTGCTTGCCAATATATATGCCTCAGCGGGTAGGTGGAAGGATGTTGCAAAAGTTAGAAAGATAATGAAAGGCAGTGGCTTGAAGAAGGAGCCTACATGTAGTTAGGTTGAGATTCAGAATTTTGTCCATGTATTTGTTGCAAATGACTTTACAGATCCACAGAATGAGAAGGTCTCTATTTATTTGAGGCTGAATACGAGATTGTAAAGTGAATTAATTTTGATATTTATCAGTGATGGTAGTGGAGAATGGAATTAGAGTGGTTAAGTATTTAGCTTAGACTGTGATAAGAGCTCCCCTGGCTTAAAGTTCTGCATTTAGATTCTTTAACTCCTTCTCTTTTGAAATGCTAGTCAGTTGGAATTGTAGGTTGGATCCTTTGCATAGTTTGATTGGTTATGGTGGCAGAGTGGAAAGGTTAATCTGATGATGACAGATGATACCATGCCAGGGATGACATGAAATGAACTGCTCAAAATGATCGAGCTGGGTAATTCTTTACTTCCCCGACACTTGTTATTTACTCTTATGTACTCATTCATAAGATAACATCTAATGTTTGGTTAATTATATAGATAAGGATGCACTTTGGCTCATTTAGAGTAAAAAATTTCACTAATCCTCAAGTCAGTACAATTCGGAAGTTTGGTTTTCGCTTTACTTTTTATTTTTATTTTCAATATTATCTGTTTCAGAATTTTATATAAAAAAATTAGAAAAAATAAGGGGTAAAAAAAGAAAACAAAATTTTTATTGTTTTTACTATCTTTTTCTTCTTTCACAAAATTTTAAAAATAAAAAACACTAAAAATGAAAATAGAAAATAAAAACGCATCTTACATTGTTTAGGCCCACAAATAACAATTTTTTTTAGAAAAATATTTGGTGTATTCGTTTTATTCTACATATCTAGCCAATGGTGGGATAAAACTTTGTTATTGTTGTTGTTTCATTCTGTATATTGAGTAAATAGTTTCTCATTTATTATTAGATGAGGTGTAAAATTCATATGGAATGAGTTTTATATTTGGTGAATTCTATGGTGCCTATAACTTGGCGCCTAACTTACTTTTTATGGCAAATTCTGAATATTTAATTATTAGTTATTTTTATACTTTTAAAATTAAATATTAATTTTTAATCATTTTTAATAAATTAGGCAAACACTTTTAAGCACCATAACAACTACCTTTATATTTTATTTAATAGTCAGGATCATAGAAAATGTGTGTTGATTTGAGTCCATTGTACAAGTAACATATCTCAGACGTTTGCCTTATGCAAGGGAAACGTCATCAATTGTTTGCCTAGTTTAACAGTGGCAACAGAATTAATGTTATGACAGTTAAACCACTGCACTCATCCATACACTAGGGGTGTAATGGACCGGGTGAAACAGAATTTGTTCCAACCCAGACTCGGCCCTAAATATATCTTGGACCTATTTTTTAGACCCTAATACGGCCTTAGACCTGATAAAACCTAAACACTTTCGAGCCACAATTAGACCGGGTAAAAACCAGGCCACGAATCAGAACCAAATAAGGAGAACAAAGCAACAACATATTTAACTAAAATCAGAACCAAACAAGGAGAACAAATCAACAATAATCAGAACATGTTTTAATTAAAATCAGAATAAATTAGAACCAAACAAGGGGAACAAAACAACAATAACTAGAACATATTTTAATTAAATTCAGAAAAATCAGACCCAAACATGAAGAACAAATCAACATTATACGTAACTAAAATCAAAACAGATCACAACCAAGCAAAGAGAACCAATCAACAATAATCAGAAGTTCAAAACAACAAATCAACCTTATAAATTATAATAACAAATTCAGAACAAATCCAGCATTATAAATTGTAATAACAAAGCTTAACCTTGATCCTATTTTAGAAAAACAAAAGTTCAGAAGCATTACCAGAACCAGTGCCGAGAAGAAGAGGAGCGGCTGAGCAGGGGCTTCTGACCTTCCTCATGAGAAGAGCACCAGCTCCGAGAAGAAGATGAGAAGCATCGAGAAGAAGATGAGAAGCATCGAGAAGAAGAGGAGCAGCGCCGAGAAGAAGAGGAGCAAGAGCAAAGCAGTAACCTTCACACTCCGAGGCCGCTGTTGGTGGCGCCGTGCCAGAGGTTCGCCGGCGAGAAGTGCGGCGCGGAGAAGCTGTACAGCGCAGAAACAGAGTAGCCAGTTCCGAGAAGCAGTCGAGCAAAAGCAGTGTAGCGCCGGTTCCGAGGAAGAACAGCGTGAGGCCAGTGACGGTGGCCGGTGGGTGTCTGAACGGTGGCACTGGTTCTTATGCGTGCCCTAACATTGAGAGGGAGAGAGCGCTAGAGGAGACTGTGTGTGTGGTGAGATGTGGACAAGTTTCAGAGCCAAAGCCGATTGAATTGTATGGGTCAGTTTCAGAGCTGGGCCAAAATGTTCAAAAACGCTTCGATCCCGGGTCGGGTTTTTCAAGGAGACCCGGGCGTGTGCACGTCTACCATACACCATAAACAAAAGGGAGCAATAGTTAATTCACTAACAAAAAATTTGTCTCACCATAGATTATATACTACAGCATAAATTTATAATCCTACTAAATGCCTTGGCATAAATCCTCGAATCCTTTTAAACAATCAATGAAATATCTGTACAATGTGTATAATAGACTATTTATTTAACCTAATATGAATTAAAAAAATAAACATTCAAAATAAAATGCTACTAATTTATCAAACACAATATACTCATATTATCTAAAAGGAAAAGTCTAGGGGGCCAGCAGTTTTATTGAATTTTGGCCAGCATGTAACCAGCAGAGGAAGGTGAGCCATTGGATGAAATTTCACACCAATCTCACACCATCAAATTATCATTGATGGTTAGTTGATGGCTAACAATCACAAAAATTGTTGACCCCCTAACATTGCTCTTATTATCAACTTTCCTTATATCCTCTTGGTTAAATCCTGCTTCTCTTTGAAAACTCGCCGCAACTCTGTGTCTATGGTGGTAACTCCAAGAGCAAGCAAATTTTTTAAAGTAGAAGAAAATCACAGCAACAAGTAGCATAGCAATGACTGCAGCAGCCACAACCATTACAAATGCATGACCATGGGATGACATTATGGGAATACTTTCAAGTGTTGTTTTTAGGTGAGATCAATGGCAAGTTACATTCTTGGATTCTTGTTCAAGTAAAGTTTTGAGAAAGAACAAAGGAATAAGGAATGAAAAGTAGCATGGTTGAAAGGTCTTGTAGAACATCTTTTCATTTATAAATGTATGTAACTATAGCTGCTGGCAATTTCAATGTGGTAGTTGTCACAATGTGCCTATAATGCATATAACAGGGGTTAATTTATGTGATCGATTTCAAGTATTTTAAATTGAATGCTCGATTCAATAGAATATCAGATTTTTATTATCTAGATGGTTATTGTGAAATTTCATCCAATGGCTCACCTTCCTCTGCTGGTTACATGCTGGCCAAAATTCAATAAAACTGCTGGCCCCCTAGACTTTTCCTGATAATAATATGAAAGGGTTACTTGCTGAAGAAAATGGGATTGATATTCTGTATATGGTGGAAACACAAAGAAGGCATTTCAAAACTAGTTTCCCAACTAGAATATTCAATCCTAGTTATGAAGATAATGAAGAAAAAGAAGAAGAAAAGAGAATAGATGTATTGGTTCAAAGATATGCATTATGAGACTTAAGAGGTTCCATTGCTATGCGAATCTCCAGGTTCAGGTTTGATGGTTCATGAGGGTTTAGTGAGACCGCTAACAACCACCATCACCACCATCACCACCATCTCCTCCTCCTCCTCCATCACCACCACCTTCTCCTCCAAGAAACAAAATTCCAAAAGCATCACATATGCCTTCATTATCAAAACCACCACCACCACCACCACCACCACCTAAAAGAAAAGCCAACATGGAAAACAACACCTTAGAGGTTGCAGAATCAAGAGAGAAGAGTGCTAGCCAAACAAGACTTAGGCCTCTACATTGGGATAAGGTTGTAGCTAATGTCTTTCTGTGGATTTCATCTTTCTAACTTCATATTTACAGGTTTGACAATGAACTCATAGAAATACTCATTGGATACTCAACCAAGAACCAAACCAATGAAAGAAACGTATGTCATGCATCTTCAGCTCAGTTATTCCTTGTGGACCCTAGAAAATCCCAAAACACATCAATTGTGCTAGGGTCTCTTGCAATTTCTCGCAAGGAAATTAGGCTGCGTTTGTTTACAGAGACAGGACACTGAGACATGGACACAGAGACACAAAATCGTGTTTGGCAGAGGAAACATGGACAGAGACAGTGTGTCCAGGGACACTGAATTAGTGTATTTTGTGTCCATCCTGACAGGAAGGACACTAAGACACTAACAAGAGACACAACTTATTTTTTATTTTTTCTTTCATTATTCTTATTAATTTTTCATAACTATATTTTTTATTATTATATTTTTTACCTCAAATTTTTTGAATGAAAAAAAATGAGAATAAATTGAATTTTCATAATTTGTTCTAGTTTATCACCAAACAGAATACAAGAACACAAAATTTTGTGTCTCTGTCCATCAGTGTCTTGTCATGTCCTGTTCTCAGTGTCTTGTCCTGTCCTGTTCTCGGAAACAAACGCAGCCTTATGGACGCGCTCGATGATGGACAAGGAATCAGTCTTTAGTTGAGACAGTTGAAAAACTCACTAAGATAGCTCTTACACAAGAAGAAGAAGCCAAAATCATCCAGGAGGAATGCTGAGCTTTCTTTAATTTGGTGGGTTGCGTTGGGCCTTTGGGCCCATTTTGGGCCTGGTTTATATGGTTCGGCCCGTTCAACTCAATCTTGAGCTAATTTTTTTGAAATTATTGTCGAAATTCTCATTTTAATTTTTTCTATCACATTAAACTATCAAATCCTATTTTCTAATCACTTTGATTAATAATTAATTTATTCGCTAACTATTTATTATTTTTTCGGGGTTTACATCCTACCCCCCTAACAGAAATTTTCGTCCTCGAAAATTTCGGTTACTAACAAAAACGGTCGGAAACATTCTCCTTGGCCTCAATTCCTAGTTTGAATCCAAGCTCAACACGACGTTTGATATTACCAGTCCTAAACTTTCTACTCATATGCGAAGTTCCAGCTCCAAGCAAAATAAATCCAACTTACATGTTTGGTCTCACACTTACCTTGATCCTGTTGCGGCCATCCTGCACCTGTGGCTCTCCCACGCGGAGCATCCCTAGACATGTGTTCCGGTACTCCACACACAAAATACATTCTCAGTCTGGCCCTATGCGGCTCGTCTGGAGCAGTCTTTCCATAGCCTTCTTGTAACATCACCCATTTCATGGAGCAATCTTCTGCGAACTGACTCTTCTTAACTAATTCAGTGAAATTCGTTAGCCTTTGTCGATACACGTAGTTAAAGATATCTCTCCTAAGTCCTTTTTCATACTCAGCACACATTCCCTCCTCATAGTCGGCTGGATTTCCTTGACAAGCTTTTGAAAAACGGCATAAGTTGTCGAATTCTCGGGTATAGTCAGCAATGTACATATCCTTTTACTTCAGCTGCGTTAATTCCAACTCCTTTGCAGTGCAAAGTGCATGCAAGAAATATTTTCCGTAAAGCTCCGTCTTAAATCTATTCCAAGGGACATCTGTTAACTCCACCTACAAGGTGTGACATAACTCCTGTCACCAATTCTGAGCATCTCCCTCCAACATGTAGGTTACTATTTTTACTGACTGTACTTCAAGAACGTGTTGAGTGTACAAAAACCTCACCACGTCTCGAAACCATCGATCAGCCTTCAACGCGTTGACATTTTCATTAAACTGAGGTGAACCACTCTTGAGAAAATCAATAAGGGTCATAGACCTATAGTATCAACCTACATTACTTGTACCATCACCCGAACTTCCATCTCGACGTCCTTGCATCGGTTCGGTCCTAAGATTTTTTCTCCGGATACCTCGCTCGGATTCGCGAGACGACATTTGGTCCCTGTTCACTAGTGACAGATCCAGAAATCTTATAAAAAGGGGACCGTAAATAAAAAAAATTAAAAGTGCCATATTAAAACTGAAAATTTTAATAAAAAAATAATTATATATTTTAATATTATTTTAAACTAAAATTAATTTTAAAAAATTATTTATATCAAAGTTATTTTTTCATAAAATTTTAATTTTTATCCTTATTATAAAAGATATAACATAAATAATATAAATTTGTTTTTTTAATACTGTTAATATCTATATTTAAAATAAATTAATGAATATAATATATAAGATATATTCATATTAATAAATAATTCACTAAATATATTTTGATTTTAATATTATAAAAAATAAAATTTAATCTAATTTATTTTTATGTATATATTTTTTTATTACATTCAATTAGAAATTATTATAAAAACTAAAATATTTTTATATAATAATAGATAGAAAAATTACAAAAAAAATTGAATTTTTATTCTTATTATAAAAGATATAACATAAATAATATAAATTTATTTTTTTAATATTTTTAATATATGTATTTAAAATAAATTAATGAATATAATATAATATATAAGATATCTTCATATTAATAAATAATTCACTTAATATATTTTGATTTTAATATTATACAAAATAAAATTTAATCTAATTTATTTTTATGTATATATTTTCTTATTACATTCAATTAAAAATTATTATAAAAACCAAAGTATTTTTATATAATAATAAATAGAAAAATTATAAAAAAACTAAAAGAATAAAAGAAAATAAATTTTAAATGCATGACATTGAACTTGAACCCATGGTTTGAAGTATAAAATGCCTCCCTTTAACCATTGAACTAAAATGTATATTTGTTAAAACTTTTAAACATTATATTTAATGTATTTTTAAGTTTTGAAAATTTAGGAGGGCATGGTCTATGTTGGTCCCCCTAAATCCGCCTCTGCTGTTCACACCAAATAATTAATATTAAAGTGATCAGTTTCAATATCTCAAGTTTAGTGTTTTAGAATCCCAAATGCATGCTCATGAATATTCATGCCACTTATATCAGTTAGATATCCTAATTAGCATGTACAGGCATCCAGAGTATGCTCAAAAGCATAGTCAATCCATTCTTCAGGCTCTATGGGAACGAACTGCTCTGATATCATAATGTAACATCCTACTGCACTTAACTTATGCTTAAGTCATAAGACTGAGATAGTAAGGTATTACGACCTCTAAAAGTATATATATAAAAAATAGGGAATGAGATATTTAACTAGAAGCCTTGAAAAACAAGTTAAACAAAATCACAGAATAAAAATGTAACGCTAAAGAAATGAGATAATTTGCGTGCCAAGAAAGCTGTAGTTAACAAGTGAAAGATAACAAAACTGGGATCAAGATACAAAATAACAAATTCCTAACTCAACCTGTGAAGTCAAAGCTGGTCGGAGAATATTTACATACATATATACATATCCCAAAAACTCAAATACGTAGGTAAAACTCTAGCTCTCCTTAAGCCTCTAAGAGGAACAAAATAAACAAGTTATTCAGAGAGAAAGTTAAGTACATATATATATATATATATATAATTGTACATCAAAGTAAAACCCAGAGACTACTCCGCTTCAGAAGTCCAGACGCCTAGTGAGGAGCCTCTCGACCTGCATCTGAAAATAACAACACAGTATGGGGTGAGAACCGGAAGTTCTCAGCATGGTAAAGGTGCCACACACATAATATATAAGGTCCTGGAAATGTTAGAGGCAATCCTAGAATATCGACACTCAGATTATAATCTTAATATATTAAACAGAAACCATAAGAGGTGGTCTTCTAAGGGTTCCGAAACTTAACTAGAATTTGACTTAAACACTAAACCCTTCTATCCTTCCTCCGTTCTTCCATCTCCGGTAAATACAATGACAAACAAATAGACAAGGCAAGCACGGGTAGAATACAGATAATACAGATATCAATTATGACAATTAGCATATTATAATTAATTAGGCAATCTCAACTAATGCACAAGCAAGTCATACATACAAATGCATATGATGCATGCCTGCTCTATGGCTGTTGATATCAATTGTCGGTTACGTAGCCATCCCGACATGTTCTCAAGCTAAAAAATACACCATGGAGAGAATCCCCAAACTGATATGGGGAAGAGATCACCCCAATCTCAATAACATCCATGGAAAGAGTCCCAAGCTGACATGGGGAGAAGAGAGAACACCCCAAGCTGACATGGGAAAAATAATACCCCAAGCTCAATATTATCCACGGGAGAAATTCTCGGCTGACGTGGGAAGGACAGCACCCCAAGCTCAAAATAATCAACCTTTAACTCACATATGCATCTCTAGCATACTCGCGACATTACCTCACTTCCTCAATAAATCATAATCACTTACTCATTAATCATATGTTCTATTATTCTCAATTAATTAATATCATCAATTCTCACTTTCTTGCATTACTTTCTTACTTACCACATACATTTCATGTTACTTGTAGAAAATCAATCAGTCAAGCATTAGCATCAAAACTCATTCACGTGCACCTCCTTCTTATACAATTCATCATTTTTAACCTTTACTTTATTTCCAAGTTATCTCTATTTCCTAGCTTCAGCTTATAACTAAGCTTATCATTATGTTCTAGGGTTAAAAGGGTAAAAATAGAGGTTTGGATGTTCAAAGTTGAGCTTTAAAGCACAAAATACTTATGCTGAAAATAGGGGAGTCACGCGTACACGTGGGTCACGCGTATGCATAGGCTTGCCCGCACACGCATACACGCGAGGCAGTAGCTACCCTATGCGTGTGAAGGTTTCGTGTACACAAATTGCCCCTGCCACACGTACGCGCCGCCCACGCGTACGCGTGGGCGTAAATTTTATCAAAATTTTGGCTAAGTTTGAAATCTGTACATTTGCTAAATTAAACACCAGACTTTCGACGCACATAACTTTTTTGTTTTAAATCATTTTTCTCCTTCTTTGAACGACATAAATTTTACGAACCCAATTTTTATACAAAAACAAATTTGGAATCATTTGAGGGCCCGGAAGGCAAGTTATGGTTCACCGAAGTTCGGCCAAAAACCAACTTTACACAAAACTTCAAAACCTCCATTTTCTTTAAAACTCAACCTCAATTCACTTACCATACCTATAGCCATAAACACAATATATCCTTATCAATACCACAACAACCTCACATCCTATCGTTTCTTAATTCCACAAGATTCTCATTTCACTTATTCAACATACATACATACATATATCATCATCAAATCATCATTCAATATCAATCCTTCTATACTCAAAATTAGTTACAACACATGCAATATCACCACAACACAACTCTGCACCCTTCCATCATCTATCATGCCTCAATTCTAAATAATTCTCATGCATAGCTCCACAACTATATCAAGAAGACCTTCAACAATTCATCATCTATACACGTTCATTAATCTCAATTTATCAACCATCATTAAATCATCATTTAATATTCAAAATTTCATTCTCAACATTAAATAACAAATCCATACTTAACTTGGCTCATAGTTATCAACAAGGCACTAAGCAATTTATACCCTCATATATTCATTCTTATCCTATGGTTATCTAGCCTAAGTTTTCACAGAATATTATATATTAAATACGTGAAACATAAACCATACCTTGACCGATTTTAACGTATTAACCCAGGCAAACCACAAAGCAAAAGTGCAATGCTTCAATCACCAAGATTTAACTCTAACTCCACCAAGCTCTCAAATCAAGCTTCCAATGATTCCAAGAATCTTCATATCATGCATTCATATACCTAACACGTATATATACATACATATATCCAATAATTCAATATCCAACATAATCCAAACAAGAAAAACTAGGGTTTAGGACTCACACCGTGCCCACGGACTAAACGAACTAAATCCGTTAAGCTCCACAAGCTAAATTGAACCTAGAGTACCAAATTAAACAAAATCTCAACATGGATTCCCTTTAATTTTAAAAATTGAGGGATAGAGAGGCTAGATGTAACACCCTACTACATAGAGTTTTACGTTTAAGTCATAGAATAAAGGTAGTGTAGTGTTACGGACCTCTATTCGGAAAATATTTACATATAATAGTGGAAAGAGATAATATACTAGGAGCCTTGAAAAACGGGTAAAACATAATCGCGAAATAAAAAGCGCAACGCTCAAGAAATAGAATTACTCGCGTGCTACGAAACCTAAAGATTAAAGATAAGAATAAGTGATAGAGTAACAAGAGCGTCAAGAATACAGTGAAACTAGCTCCTAACTCAACTTGCGAAGGCAAGGCTGGCCAGAGAATATATATATATATATATATATATATATATATATATATATATATATATATATATATAATACAGAAACAAGTCTCTAACTCTCCTGTAACCTCTATGAGGAACAAAATAATCAAGTTTCTTGGAAAGCAAGCTAGTACATATATACATACATATACAAACTGAAAACCCAAAATACACCGGGGACTACTCCGCTTCAGGAAAAACCAGATGCCTAGCGAGGAGCTTTTCGACCTGCATCTGAAAACAACAACACAATATGGGGTGAGAACCGGAGGTTTTCAGCATGGTAAAGGTGTCACGCGTGTAATAAATAAGGTTCTAGAAATGCCAGAGGCAATCCTATAACTTCAACATACAATCATAAAACTTAAACTATAAGAAGAAGCCATAAAAGGGGGTAAGTGACCTAAGCGTCCAAAACTTACTTACTTTAAAACCTAACATTAACACCTAACCAATCCGCCATTCCTCCACTCCTCCATCATCCGTGATTCAGCAGAGACAAGCAACCAAACAAATTCACACACAAGTAGGAAATAGATAATGCAAGTAGCAAATAGAACAAGTAGCATGATAAATAATCAATTAGGCATTCCCAAGTAATGCTTAGCAGACAAACAAACAAATGCACATGATGCATGCCTGTCCTAAGGCTGTTGATATCAACTGTCGGTTACGTAGCCATCCTGACATGTCCTCAAGCTCAAAAATACACTATGGGGAGAATCTCCAACCTGACATGGGGAAGAGAACGCCCCCAAGCTCAATAATATCCATGGGACGAATCCCAAACTAACATAGAAAAAAGAGACAATGCCCCAAGTTGACATGGGGAAGACATTACCCCAAGCTTAATAATAACCACGGGAAAAATCCTGGCTAACATGGGGACAACGCCCCAAGCTCGAGTTATTCGATCATTTCTTATAATTTATCATTTTCATTGTCAATACTAATTCATGTCTCATCTCATCATTCTCAACTTTACTTAACCCATTGATCATACATTTTATTATTCTTGATTGATTAACATTATCAATCCTCAACTTCTTACATTATTCTCTTACTTACCTCACACATTTCATAATGTAGGAAATCAATCATTCAAGCCTTCACATCTTAATTCATTCATATATACGCCTTCTTCTTATACAATCCATCGTTTTTAACCTTGGCTTCATTTCCAAGTTATCTCTATTTCCTAGCTCTAACTAATCACTAGGCTTAGTATCACTTATTATGACTAAGAGAATGAAAATAAAGGTTTGGAGGTCTAAAATTGATTTTAAAACACATAAACCAGTTCTGTAAAAAACAGAGGCCATGCGTGCGCGTGGGCCACTCGTACGCGTGGTAGTATGAAAAGGGTAGCACGTGCGCGCACTCCCTTACCATACGTACGCGTGGTCATGCATGTTGGCTCATCACGCGCACGCATGGATTATTCGTGCATGCGCCGTTTAAAGTTCCATGCCACATGTATGCGTGGGCCATGCATACGCGTGGACGTACGTTGATTGAAAAAATATAACTCGTCCAAAAAACTGCATAATGCCCTGTATCCTCCTGTATAATCACATAACTCATACCTAAACTTCTGACGTTCATAACTTTTGCTACAAAATTCTATTTTGCACAAAATTTATATCGTTTAAAAGCTTTCAAAACCATCTTTGAGTTGGAACAATTTCCACTTCCAACAAAAATTTAAAGCTCCAGTTATGAACCGCCGAAGTTCGACCAAAAACCAAGTTTTTCAAAAAAAACTTCAAACCTTATTTTCTTTCCAAAATTCATTCCCACTCAATTCAATACATTTATATCCATCAATATAAATAGACCTTAACCATAGCACAATAATTCTTGTAACCTTAGCTCAATAACATCACATTTCCCTAATTTTTTACATTTTTTAGTAACAAACTAATTACTCTATTTACACATAATATCATCATCGTGAAATTCTTCAACTATCATCACAACATTATTCATTATAATAATACCAACAAATCCAAAAAAAATACCACTCAATTTCCCAACCGTATCATTACATTACCATAACCACAAGTCCTTCATTCATCATCATCACACTAGCATATAGCGATACATTTACATACTACTCACATTATCAATTACCTAACACAAGCCCACATCAACTTATCCATCAATCTCATAAAAACTAACCATTTAACTCACTTCAACTTATCATATAGTTTTCTAGCCTAAGTTTTCACAAAACCTTAAATATTAAATACGCGAAACCTAAATCATACCTTAGCCAATCACCACGTTTAGTCCAAGGCAACCTCACAAATCACACATACAGCCCCCTAACTTGAGAAATCCACCAAAATCTTAGCACCAATCTTTCACCAAGCTTCTAATATTCACAATTCAATTCCAATGCATATATATCTAATTAATTCACACCTAATACACATGTACATTTCAATTTCAGATTTCACATAATAAATTCAAGATTGGATTTAGGTTTAGGTGATCCTTACCGCATCCACACACGTAGCAACTCAAACCCAATAAGCTCCGTAAGCTAAATTGAATCTAGAACACCAAATTGGCAAAATCTCACTATAAGGGTTCAATTTCAAGAATAGAAAAGGGAATAGAAAATATGAGATGAAATTTGAGCTTACCGGTGAAATTGATCCGACAGAAACGTAAAGCTCGATGCGCTAGATGCGTGGCCGCAAACGGTGCGACGATCGGAGCTCAAACGGGGAAGTTATGGTAGATTAAAGGGTTGATGATGGTTTGGGTAAGTTCTCCTTTTCCCAATCTGTCCGTTGGTGTTGTTGCTGAATGGGGGAGAAGAAGCTTCTGCTCCTTTTAAGTTATGGGTCCGGTTGGACCCACGGACCCGGTTTTAGGTCTGATTCAACCGG
The DNA here is from genome assembly GCF_014773155.1 of Arachis stenosperma. Lineage (NCBI taxonomy): Eukaryota > Viridiplantae > Streptophyta > Magnoliopsida > Fabales > Fabaceae > Arachis > Arachis stenosperma. The sequence continues at coordinate 3,769,378 of NC_080382.1, read as the reverse complement.
TTAGGTTCGTTCGGTCTAATTTTGGGCTAAATTTTTTGAAATTAATATCGAAATTCTCGTTTTGAAGAATTCTGTCCTATTTTGATATTAGATTTATATTTTTAATTTTCTTTATTAAAATTCAATTTATTGACTAATTATTTACTAATTTTAGCGGTATTTGCACTGGGGTGATATTGAAGCTTACCTATGAAATTAAACTGATAGGATCGTAGAGCTCAATGCGGTGGACGCGTGACCGCAAACAGTGCTGCGATCGGAGTTTGGATGAAGAAGTTATGGTGATTTGAATTATTGAATGAGGGTTTGTATTCTTTGGAAGCTCTCTTCTCTCCCTGGACATGCATCAGCGTGTTTCTTGTAACATCCCAACTTTTTTAATCAAGTCATTTTTTTAAACTAATTAAGCAATTAAAATGGTAATGATTTAAGATTTGAATTTAAAATTTAAACATATAAAAACACTAGTGGTAGTAAATCTCTAACCGACAATAAACAACATTTTAAAATATAGTCATAATTAATTCTAAATTTATTAGATTTGAATGATATTTAGTTATATGAAAAGATAAGAATACTAGCTCTATTTCTTAAGTTCAGTATAAAATCAAATTCAAATTAAATTAGGTAGATAAATCGGTTACAAGTTCATAGTAGAAAATCGCGCTCTTATTAGCTAGCCTGATATACTAACAGTATTTTGGAAATTTCTCAAACTCTGGTTATTCTATTGACTTCATTTAATATTTTTTTTAAAGCTAATTCAATTCTCTATAAATTTGTCTCTAATAGTTATTTCCAAATTCCAAACGTATAAAACGTTATAGGACTCACAAAGTGACATTTCAAATTGAAGATTTCACCTAAATGCCTCCTAACATAATCTGCACATATCTGAGAGCTATTTGATCCTTTCTTTCTCATTCTATTCCCTTTTTCTATACAAAACATTCTAGTATACACAAAGTCTAGCTATGAAACAAGTCTCTCTTCACTAACAAACTGCATCTATTTGCATCGGAACACCTATCGAAACTTTACTCGAGGTAGGGGATTTTATGCTAATTTTTATATCATATGTTAAATGTTTTTTGATATAGATGTTAGCATCAAATGTCATGATATAATGTCTCTTTCCTTCATACACATTATGCATTATAATAACAAACTTATGTGCATTAAAGAACTGAGGGAATGATCCTTCGGTAAGGGAAGGTGACCCCCAAAGACAAAATAATCGAGATGATCCTTCGATAAGGAAAGGTGATTGAATCGAGATGATCCTTCGGTAAGGGAAGGTGATCGGCAAACTATTGGGAACCTTCGGTAAAGAAAGGGGACTCCCATCAATTTTATATAATAAGATATCTTTGTTGATATAACTCTTTTCTTGTGTATATAACTCTTTTCTTGTGTATGTCTAAATAACCTTGATTGTAAATTGAACTGAGGGAATGATCTTTCGGTAAGGGAAGGTGACCCCAAAGACAAGATATCGATATGATCCTTCGGTAAGGGAAGGTGATCAATCGAGATGATCCTTCGGTAAGGGAAGGTGATCGCCAAAACGTTTGGGATAAGAACCTTCGGTAAGGGAAGGGGACTCTCACCTTTTATACCGGTTTGAGATCAATACCTTCCATAAAAGCTACGAGAAAAAAATAATAAAAAGTACAATGAAAAGTATGATCATGATTGTTTTTCTTTTATCTTTTTTTTAATTTATGATTATGTTTATTATTGCATTTAAAGATCCTCCCTTTATCCAAAGTTCCTTTTTGTATAATGTATGATATTGTTTAAGATCTTTATTTTATTCAGATCTATTATGTTTGATTTATCTATGGTGATGTTACTATTCTTCTCTTATTTATTATTTGTTTTGTCTTGCTTTATGGCCTGTGAGGACATCATACCAAATTTTATGAGTTTATATTTATATGTTTTAACGCTATAGCCATTTTGTATGCATCACACATGTCATAACATAAGTAAATGAGAAGTATCTAAAAGTCACACTACTCCGACTAATAAGGACTTTTGAAAATAATAATTGAACAACATTGCATTATCACTGTTTTTATTTTAAAACTCGGAGTGGCTGGAGATGGATACGATGACACCATATAGATAAATTATTGAGAAACTTTTGTTTCTCACCCCTCTCTCCGTACCATCTTCAGGAAGGATGCGGCACAAAGCAATACCCTGATCAGTTGAGGTGAAAAGGCAAGTGCACTATTAGGAGCGAGCTATCAAGAATGTAGATACAAAATTTTAAACGTTTATCTTAAGAAAGAAGAATAGGCGATGGCTTCATTCATATTTAAACAAATTAAGAGAATTAAAATTTTCTATGTGTCTTGTTTTATTTTTATCGAGTGATTGTAATTGCAACTATGATGTTTCTTTTTATGATTATTTGGTATGAATAAAGCTTGTCATTGTTGTGCCTTCATAGTTTAGCACGCCCGTTTTTTTGTTAGTATTTTCAGATCCACTTATATTTTTCAACTAGTAACTATTCTAATAAAAACTAGTTATTTAATATTTTTACACATTTAAATTATTATATAAAAAGATTTCATATTACTTTAAAAATTCTGCAAAACTTTTTGAATATCAATGACTAATATATTTCAAATAAGGGTGTCAAAAATCTCAGGAGGCGGGGATCCCCGCGGGGACCATCCCGAATGGGGTCCCAATGGTGTAAAATTTTTTCCGTGGGGATGGGGATGGGAAGCAAAATTCCCCCGAGACAGGCGTGGGGACCCGAGCGGAGATCTCCCGCCCCATCCCCAATAATTCCCCAAATATTTGAAATTTCTTAAATAACCTTACTTTATTTCTAATATAGGAGTTTTTTAGTAATTTCACCAATTAAAAAAACCCTAACCCTATTATTCAGTCTTCCCTACTCATTGTGTTGTTTGTTGTGCCATCTACTCTCTATTTTCAGTCTCAACTCTCTTTCATCTCCACTTTGTTCAAACTCCAAAACTCCCACAGCCCCATACGCTGTTCTCTCCTACAGCCCCAACTCTCTCCAGTTTTCACTTGATGTTAAAGACTATATCTTATTATTTTTTTTAGAATGGAAATTGTATTTTAAGATTTTATTTTATGGACTATAATTTAATATGTTGTATTTGTAGACTTATAATATTGGATAAGATATGTTTGTGTGTTTGTAATAGTATTTTCTAATTTGTTTTTTTATTTTTTTGATATTTTTTTACTATAAATTTCATATGAATGTTAAACATAAAGGGATGGGGAATGGGGCCTGCGAAGAATGGAGATGGGGATAATTATCCCCCCACGGCGTGGATCAGGGTGGGGATGAGGATTAATTCTGGGGGCGGGGACGGGGAGCAGGGAAGCATCCCCCGCCCCTGCCCCCCCCCCCCATTAACATCCCTAATTTCAAATGAGGCTTAACCTGGTTTAAAAGCATTAGGGTGTTACATTTTTCATTTGGGAAAGAGGATGAATGCTGAGTTTTCTTTAATTTGGTGGGTTGGGTTGGGTTGGGCCTTTGTGCCTATTTTGGGTCCGATTCGTTTAGTTCGGCTTGTTCGGCCCAATCTTAGGCTAAATTCTTTGAAATTAATGTCGAAATTATCGTTATAATTTTTTCTATCACATTAAACTATCAAATTCTATTTTCTAATCATTTTGATTAATAATTAATTTATTCACTAACTATTTATTATTTTCTAAGGATTTAAATAATTCATATTTACATTAGTTGGTTTAAATATATTTTGATAAATCTTTTGAAAATAAAATCTTGTACTTTTAATTAACAGATATAATAAGAATTCTAATAATAAAATAAAATTTAAAAATCTATAATAAATTTAACAGTGTGGTATTTTTATTGAGCTAGAAATTGTTAAGTTGCGACAAATTGAAATAATTGCAAAAGTACTTTTAAATTTAATGTAAGGTGTTATTTCTAAATTTGCCTTAATTATATTATAAAGGTAGACCTAAATTGAGATTTATATTCTTTGAGAATTTTATTAAATAATTTATCAAATATATGTATAATTACATAAACAAAAAATAGGTGAAATAAAATAAATATATTTGTAACAATATTTTTGAAAAAATCATATTTCAAACATAAATATAAAGAAATAAGTTTTTTTCGTATATTGCACGAGTAGATATAATAATTGGATATTAACTCACATTATAATAAAGGATATATATTAGTAAATTTATAAATACTAAATTAATTTGATAATTAAATTATTTTCGTATAAAAAAATAAAATTATCAAAATATTTTTTGAAAATATATTTGGTAGAAAAATATATCAGATCAAATATCTAATTAATTTTTTAAATAACTATTTTTTTTAATTCCTGTCTCTGACTATTTCTCTCTATTATAAGTAGTCCATTAGAATATCAGACTAATTAATGACTAAATATTTTGTTTTATTGGGGTTGACGCAACAAAATAATAAAAAAAAAAGACAAAAGTTTGATTGGTATTTAAAGGCTCATAACAGAAGTTTAAGCTGCACAATCACATTCACTGAATCACAGTTGAGACTTGAGAAAATTCCAAATAATAGTAAAAATGGAGGTAAAAAGAGAAAATTCTGCCCACCACAAGAACTCGAAAGAATTAAATTATTATACAACAAGGTTACTGTCTAACATTTAGTTTAATATATTGTTAAATTGAGTATTATCTAAATTTTTTATATTTTATATTTTTTTAATTTTTCTTGAAGGTAAGATCTAATTAAGGGTGTCAAGATAATGTTTGAACATAAAATTGAAAAACTTAAAATTAGAATAGTTTGATTGAGGAGTGTAAAATAATTTAAAGCGTGGGCACAAAAAACTGCTCTAATTGAAGAGGTTCTAATTAACGAAGATATATTTACAATTTGTATATCAATAATAAATAAATTATATATTTTGTACAATTCTTAGTTAATTCTTTTTTATACTATTTTATAAGAATTCCTTATATATTCACAACTAAAAATTCAAATATATCTGTATTAAAAAAAAAATATTTCAAAAAAGATTTTATGATATGATCAATGTTAGCGTCAGTCAAAATAAAATTAGATTCAAATCAACTAGGCATGAATATAGAATTTACTCAAAAAAGCTATCATTTTATACTCAACTAAAGACTCTCTAATTTTAGCAATTTTTTTTAATCAAATAAGAGAATATTCTAAGAGATAAGAAATTACTCATATTTGATAGGTAAAGGTTATATAATTCATATTTACATTAGTTGGTTTAAATATATTTTTATAAAACTCTTGAAAATAAAATTTTGGGCCTTTAATTAACAGATATAATATGAATTCTAACAATAAAAGAAAATTTAAAAATTTATAATGAATTTAACAGTGCAATATGTTTATTGTGCTAGAAATTGTTGAGTTACGACAAATTGAAATAATTATAAAAATACTTTTAAATTTAATGTAAGGAGTTGTTTCTAAATTTGCCTTAATTATATTATAAAAGTGAACTTAAATTGAGATTCATATTCTTTGAGAATTTTATTAAATAATTTATCAAATATATGTATAATTACATAAACAAAAAATATGTTAAATAAATTCAATATATTCATAACAATTTTTTAAAAAAAATCATATTTCAAACATAAATATAAAAAAATAAATATTTTTCGTATATTACACGAGTACATATACTAATTAGATATTAACCCGCATTATAATAAAGAATATATATTAGTAAAATTGTAAATACTAAATTAATTTTATAATTAAATTATTTTCGTATAAAAAAATTTAAATTATCAGAATATTTTTTTTAAAAATATATCTGATTAAAGATTTATTTAAATTTTTAAATAATTATTTTTCAATTTTTGTCTCTGACTGTTTCTCTCTATCATAAGTAGTCTATTAGAGTATCAGACTAATTACTGACTTAATAATTTGTTTTATTAGAATTGACGCAACAAAAGAAAAAAAAAAGATAAAAGCCTCATTGGTATTTAAAGACTCATATCAGAGATCTAAGCTGCACAATTACATTCACTTCCACAGTTGAGACATGAGAGAATGTCAAATAACAGTAGAAATATTGGTAAGAAGAGAAAATTCTGCCCACCAAAAAAATTCGAAAAAATTAAATTATTATATAACAATTGTCATGATTATTAGGTTACTGTTTAACATTTAGTTTAATATATTGTTAAATGAAATATCATCTAAATTTTTATTTTTATTTTTTATTTTTATAATTTTTCTTGTAGGTATGATTTTATTAAGGGTGTCGAGATAACATTCGAGCATAAAATCGAAAAACTTAAAATTAAAGTACTTATAATTGTAGAGTGTAAAATAATTTAAAGCGTGGGAACAAAAAGCTTTAATTGAAGAGATTCTAATTGACAAATATATAATTATAATTTGTATATCAATAATAAATTAATTACGCATTTTGTACAATTCTTAGTTAATTCTTTTTTATACTATTTTATAAGAGTGCCTTATACAATGCACAACTAAAAATTTAAATATATCTATATTAAAATTTAAAATATTTTAAAAAAGATTTTATGATATGATCAATGTTAACATCAATCAAAATAAGATTAGATTCAAACCAACTAGATATGAATATAGAATTCGCTCAGAAAAGATTTCATTTTATACTTAACTGAAGACTCTTTAATTTTGGCAATTTTTTTAATCAAATAAAAGAATATTCCAAGAGAGAAGAAATTACTCATATGTAAAAGGTTAAGGTTATATAATTCATATTTACATTTGTTGCTTTAAATATATTTTGTTAAATATTTTGAAAATAAAATTGTGTGCTTTAAATTAAGATATATAATAAGATTTATAATAATAAAAGAAAATTTAAAAATCTATAATAAATTTAACAGTGCAGTATTTTTATTGTGCTAAAAATTGTTGAGTTGCAACAAATTGAAATAATTATAAAAATACTTTTAAATTTAATATAAGGAGTTTTTTTAAATTTGCCTTAAAGTGGATCTAAATTGAGATTCATATTCTTTGATAATTTTATTAAATAATTTATCAAATATATGTATAATTACATAAACAAAAAAATATTAAATAAATTAAATATATTCGTAATAATTTAAAAAAATCATATTTCAAGCATAAATATAAAAAAATAAATATTTTTCGTATATTTCACGAATATGTATACTAATTGGATATTAACTCGCACTATAATAAAGGATATATATTACTAACATTATGAATACTAAATTAATTTTTTAATTAAATTATTTTCTTATAAAAAAATTAAAATTATCATAATATTTTTTAAAAATATATTTGGTCAAAAATTTATCTGATTAAATATTTAATTAGATTTTTAAATAATTATTTTTTATTTTTTGTCTTTGACTGTCTCTCTTTATCTTAAGTAACCTATTAAAACACTAGACTAATAAATGACTTAATATTTTGTTTTATTGGGATTGACGCAACAAAAGAAAAAAAAGACAAAAGTCTTATTGGTATTTAAAGGTTCATAGCAAAGATCTAAGTTGTACAATCACATTCACTGAATCCCAATTAAAATTTGAGAGAATGCTAAATAACAGTAAAAATGGAGGTAGGAAGAAAAAATTCTGCCCACCAAAAATACCTAAAAAATTAAATTATTATATAACAATTGTCATGATTTTAGATTACGGTCTAACATTTAGTTCAATATATTGTTAAATGGAGTATTATCTAAAATTTCTTTTATACTTTTTTTTGTCTGGTTGTAAATATGATCTTATTAAGAATGTCAAAATAACGTTCGAGCATAAAATTGTATAACTTAAAATTAGAATACTTGAGTTGTAGAGTGTAAAATAATTTAAAGCATGAGCACAAAAAACTCTAATTAAAAATATTCTAATTGATAAAGATGTAATTATAATTTGTATATCAATAGTAAACCAATTATATATTTCGTACAATTTTTAGTTAATTTTTTATAATATTTTATAAGAGTGTCTTATATACTGCACAACTAAAAATTTAAATATATCTATATTTAAAAAGAAAAAAAGATCTTTTAAGGAAGAATTTATGATATGATCAATGTTGACGTTAGTCAAAATAAAATTAGATTCAAACCAACTACGCATGAATTTAGAATTTACTCAGGAAAGATTTTATTTTATACTCACTCAAAGACTCTCTAATTTTGGCCATTTTTTTAATTAAATAAAAAAATATTTTAAAAGAGAAGAAATCACTCATATTTAATAGGTAAAAGTTATATAATTCATATTTACATTAGTTGGTTTAAATATATTTTGATAAAACTATTGAAAATAAAATTTTGTGCCTATAATTAACATATATAATATGAATTCTAACAATAAAAAAAATTTAAAAATTTATAATAAATTTAACAGTGCGGTATATGTATTTTGCTAAAAATTGTTGAGTTGTGACAAATTGAAATAAATGTAAAAATACTTTTAAATTTAATGCAAGGAGTTGTTTCTAAATTTGCTTTAATTATATTATAAAAATGGACCTAAATTGAGATTCATATTCTCTGAGAATTTTATTAAATAATTTATTAAATATATGTATAATTACATAAACAAAAAATATGTTAAATAAATTCAATATATTCGTAACAATTTAAAAAAAAATCATATTTCAAACATAAATATAAAGAAATAAATATTTTTCATATATTACACTAGTACATATACTAATTAGATATTAACTCGCATTATAATAAAGAATATATACTGGTAAAATTGTAAATACTGAATTAATTTTATAATTAAATTATTTTTCGTATAAAAAAATTAAAATTATCAGAATATTTTTTTAAAAATATATCTGATCAAAGATTTATTTAGATTTTTAAATAACTATTTTTTAATTTTTATCTCTCACTGTCTCTCTCTATTATAAGTAGTCTATCAGAGTATCAGATTAATTACTGACTTAATATTTTATTTTATTGGGATTGACGCAACAAAAGAAAAAAAAGACAAAAGCCTGATTGGTATTTAAAGGCTCATAGCAGAGGTCTAAGCTGCACAATCACATTCACTTTCACAGTTGAGACATGAGAGAATGTCAAATAACAATAGAAATATAGTTAAGAAGAGAAAACTCTACCTATCAAAAGAACCCGAAAAAATTAAATTATTATATAACAATTGTCATAATTATTAGGTTATTGTTTAACATTTAGTTTAATATATTGTTAAATAAAATATTATCTAAATTTTTATTTTTATTTTTTATTTTTTAATTTTTCTTCTAGGTATGATTTTATTAAGGGTGTCGAGATAACATTTGAGTATAAAATTAAAAAACTTAAAATTAAAGTACTTACAGTTGTGGAGTGTAAAATAATTTAAAGCGTGGAAACAAAAAGCTTTAATTGAAGAGATTCTAATTGACAAATATGTAATTATAATTTGTATATCAATAATAAACTAATTACGCATTTTGTACAATTCTTAGTTAATTCTTTTTTATACTATTTTATAAGAGTGCATTATACACTGCACAACTAAAAATTTAAATATATCTGTATTAAAATTTAAGATATTTTAAGAAAAATTTTATGATACGATCAATGTTAGCGTCAGTCAAAATAAGATTAGATTCAAACCAACTAGATATGAATATAGAATTCGCTCAGGAAAGATTTCATTTTATACTTAGCTGAAGACTCTTTAATTTTAGCAATTTTTTTAATCAAATAAAATAATATTCCAAGAGAGAAGAAATTACTCATATGTAAAAGGTTAAGGTTATATAATTCATATTTACATTAGTTGGTTTAAATATATTTTGATAAATGTTTTGAAAATAAAATTTTGTACTTTAAATTAAGATATATAATAAGAATTATAACAATAAAAGAAAATTTAAAAATCTATAATAAATTTAACAGTGAGATATTTTTATTGTGCTAGAAATTGTTGAGTTTAAATTTAATGTAAGAAGTTATTTCTAAATTTGCCTTAATTATATTATAAAAGTGGCCCTAAATTGAGATTTATATTCTCTGATAATTTTATTAAATAATTTATTAATATATGTATAATTACATAAACAAAAAAATGTTAAATAAATTAAATATATTCGTAACATTTAAAAAAAATCATATTTCAAACATAAATATAAAGAAATAAATATTTTTCGTATATTCCACGAATACGTATACTAATTAGATATTAACTCGCATTATAATAAAGGATATATACTAGTAACATTATAAATACTAAATTAATTTTCGTATAAAAAATTAAAATTATCATAATATTTTTTTTAAAATATATTTAGTCAAAAATTTATATGATCAAATATCTAATTAGATTTTTAAATAACTATTTTTCAATTTTTGTCTCTGACGGTCTCTCTCTATCTTAAGTAGCCTATTAGAACATTAGACTAATAAAATGACTTAATATTTTGTTTTATTGGGATTGACGCAACAAAAGAAAAAAAAAAGGACAAAAGCCTGATTGGTATTTAAAGACTCATAGCAGAGGTCTAAGTTGTACACTCACATTCACTGAATTCTAAATAGAGGTAAATGACAGTAAAAATAGAGGTAAAAAGAGAAAATTCTGCCCACCAAAAATACCTAAAGAATTAAATTATTATATAATAATTGTCATAATTTTAGATTACGGTCTAACATTTAGTTTAATATATTATTAAATGGAGTATTATCTAAATTTTTTTATATTTTATTTTTTTTTTCTGGTTGTAGGTATGATCTTATTAAGAATGTCAAAATAACATTCGAGCATAAAATTGTATCACTTAAAATTAGAATACTTGAGTTGTGGAGTGTAAAATAATTTAAAGCATGAGCACAAAAAGCTCTAATTGAAAAGGTTCTAATTGATAAAGATGTAATTATAATTTATATATCAATGGTAAACCAATTATATATTTTGTACAATTCTTAGTTAATTTTTTATAATATTTTATAACAGTGTCTTATATACTGCACAATTAAAAATTTAAATATATCTATATTTAGAAAGAAAAAGATATTTTAAGGAAAAGTTTATGATATGATCAATGTTGGCGGTAGTCAAAATAAAATTAGATTCAAAACTAACTACACATGAATATAGAATTTACCCAGGAAAGATATCATTTTATACTCACTCAAAGACTCTTTAATTTTGGCCATTTTTTTAATCAAATAAAAAAATATTTCAAACGAGAAGAAATTATTCATATTTGATAGGTAAAGGTTATATAATTCATATTTACATTAGTTGGTTTAAATATATTTTGATAAAACTATTGAAAATAAAATTTTGTGTCTTTAAATAACAGATATAATATAACTTCTAACAATAAAAGAAAATTAAAAAATTTATAATAAATTTAACAGTGCGGTATATTTATTGTGATAGAAATTGTTGAGTTGCAACAAATTGAAATAAATGTAAAAATACTTTTAAATTTAATGTAAGGAGTTGTTTCTAAATTTGCCTTATTATATTATAAAAGTGGACCTAAATTAAAATTTATATTCTCTGAGAATTTTATTAAATAATTTATCAAATATATATATAATTACATAAACAAAAAATATGTTAAATAAATTTAATATATTCGTAACAATTAAAAAAAAATCACATTTCAAACATAAATATAAATAGAAATAAATATTTTTCATATATTAAACGAGTACATATAGTAATTAGATATTAACTCGCATTATAATAAAAAATATATACTAGTAAAATTGTAAATACTGAATTAATTTTATAATTAAATTATTTTTTATAAAAAAATTAAGATCAAAGATTTATTTAGATTTTTAAATAATTATTTTTTAATTTCTATCTCTCACTGTCTCTCTCTATCATAAGTAGTCTATCAGAGTATCAGACTAATTACTGACTTAATATTTTGTTTTATTGGGACTGATGTAACAGAAGAAAAAAAAATGACAAAAGTCTGATTGGTATTTAAAGGCTCATAGCAGAGGTCTAAGTTGCACAATCACATTCACTTCCAAAGTTGAGACATGAGAGAATGTTAAATAACCGTAGAAATAAAGGTAAGAAGAGAAAACTCTACCACCAAAAGAACCCGAAAAAATTAAATTATTATATAACAATTGTCATGATTACTAGGTTACTGTTTAACATTTAGTTTAATATATTGTTAAATGTAATATTATCTAATTTTTTTTATTTTTTAATTTTTCTTGTATGTATGATTTTATTAAGGGTGTCGAGATAACATTCGAGCATAAAATTGGAAAACTTAAAATTAGAGTACTTACAGTTGTGGAGTGGAGTGTAAAATAATTTAAAGCGTAGGAACAAAAATCTTTAATTGAAAAGATTCTAATTGACGAAGATGTAATTATAATTTGTATATCAATAATAAACTAATTACGCATTTTGTACAATTCTTAATTAATTCTTTTTATACTATTTTATAAGAGTGCCTTATATATTGCACAACTAAAAATTTAAATATATCTATATTAAAAAATAAGATATTTTAAGAAAAATTTTTATGACATGATCAATGTTGACGTCAGCCAAAATAAGATTAGATTCAAATAAATATAGAATTTACTTAGGAAAGATATTATTTTATACTCATCGGAAGACTCTCTAATTTTGACCATTTTTTTAATCAAATAAAAAAATATTCCAAGAGAGAAAAAATTACTCATATTTAATAGGTAAAAGTTATATAATTCATATTTACGTTAGTTGATTTAAATATATTTTGATAAATACTTTGAATATAAAATTTTGTACTTTTAATTAACAGATATAATAAGAATTCTAACAATAAAAAAAATTTTAAAAATCTATAATAAATTTAACAGTGCGGTATTTTTATTGTGCTAAAAATTGTTGAGTTGCGACAAATTAAAATAATTGTATAAATACTTTTAAATTTATTGTAAGGAGTTATTTCTAAATTTGTCTAAATTATATTATAAAGGTGGATCCAAAATTGAGATTCATATTCTCTGAGAATTTTATTAAATAATTTATCAAATATATGTATAATTTCATAAACAAAAATATGTTAAATAAATTAAATATATTCGTAACAATTAAAAAAAACATATTTCAAACATAAATATAAAGAAATAAATATTTTTCATATATTGTACGAGCACATATACTAATTGGATGTTAACTCGCATTATAATAAAAGATATATACTGGTAAAATTATAAATACTAAATTAATTTTATAATTAAATTATTTTTGTATAAAAAAATTAAAATTATCTGAATATTTTTTTAAAAATATATTTGGTCAAATATATATCTAATCAAAAGATCTAATTAGAAGTCACAAAAAAATCTAATTAAATTTTTAAATAACTATTTTTCTATTTTTGTCTCTAATTATCTCTCTATTATAAGTAGCCTATCAGAATATTAATGACTTGATATTTTATTTTATTGAGATTGATGCAACAAAAGAAAAAAAAAAAAGACAAAAATATAATTAGTATTTAAAAGTTCATAGCAGAATTTTAAGCTGTACAATCATATTCACCGAATCACAGATGAAATGCCAAATACCAGTAGAAATGGAGGTAAAAAGAAAAAATTCTGCCTACCAAAAGAATTTGAAAGAATTAAATTATTATAAAATAATTGTCATGATTACTAGGTTAGGGTCTAACATTTAGTTTAATATATTATTAAATGGAGCATTATCTAATTTTTTTGGTTAAATTACACAGTTGGTTCTTACACTTTCAGTGAAATTATAAATTGATCCTTACACTTTAAAAGTTTATAATTGGGTCTTTAAAGAAAATTAAAATTTCTAATTTAGTTCCCGCCATTCAAAAAGTGTTTGATTTAACAGAATATTCTCAACATATTTTCTATTTTAACAGAATATTCTCAGCATATGCTGAGTATATTCTGTTAAATCAATACTTTTTTAACAATAAAGACTAAATTGTAAATTTTAATTTTCTTTAGGGACTCAATTACAAATTTTTAAAGTATAGGGACCAATTTACAATTTTACTAAAAGTGTAAGGACCAACTATATAATTTAACCAAATTTTTTTTGTTAAGAATGTCAAGATAACTTTCAGCAAAAAATTGAAAAACTTAAAATTAGAGTACTTTAAGTTGTGGAATGTAAAATAATTTAAAGCGTGAGCACAAAAAACTCTAATTGACGAAGATGTAATTATAATTTTTATATCATTAATAAATCAATTATATCTTTTGTACAATTTTTAGTTAATTATTTTTTATACTATTTTATAAAGGTTTTTTATATACTGCACAACTAAAAATTTAAATATATCTATATTTAAAAAAAAGATATTTTAAGAAAGAGTTTATGATATGATCAATGTTAACGTCAATTAAAATAGGATTAGATTCAAACCTACTAGGCATGAATATAGAATTTACTCAAAAAAATATATCATTTTATATTCACCCAAAGACTCTCTAATTTTGGCAATTTTTTGTTTGAATCAAATAAAAAAATATTCCAAGAGAGAAAAAATTACTCATATTTGATAGATAAATGTTATATAATTCATATTTACATTAGTTGGTTTAAATATATTTTGATAATTCTTTTGAAAATAAAATTTTGTGCTTTTAATTAACAAATATAATAAAAATTTCTAACAATAAAAGAAAATTTAAAAATTTATAATAAATTTAACAGTGCGTATTTTTATTGTGCTAGAAATTATTGAGTTGCGACAAATTAAAATAATTATAAAAATACTTTTAAATTTAATGTAAGGAGTTGTTTTTAAATTTGTCTTAATTATATTATAAAAGTGGACCTAAATTGAGATTCATATTCTTTAAGATTTTTATTAAACAGAAAAGTTCTGCATACAAGCTCTAATGACTTGTACGGTTTACAAGTTTATTAACAAATAAAACCCCCCAAAACACGCTCCAAGGGTTACGTTGTATACACGCGCTATATAAGGATCCCGCGTATATCTAACTACCAAATTTAAAAGATTTGTTTCCTTTTTCGTTTTCGTTATTTGCATATTTGTTCGTTTTTCTTCTCGCGAAGCTTCCCCTGGTTTCTTCGATCGTTCTTTTCCTCTCCTTTTTCACTCGTTTCTTCTTCCTCATTTATGTTAGATCCTCTCTCTGTAACTCCAGCTTCGTTTTCTATTTGATTTTTCGTTTTCTAAAATCAAAGTTTGAACTCGTTTTAAAGATAATGGATGATTCAACCTCAGATTGTCAGCTGAATCCAGGCGAAGTGAACTATGAATTTGAATCTAACGAAGTTCCTGAGGTTTGATTTACATAGGATTACTATGAATTTTGTTGCAGTAATTTGTATAGCATTGTGTAGGTGGATAATTCGTGAATATTGACTGTCAAAATAATGCATGAAGATAAATCTGTGGATTGAATGTAATGTATTAATTTTGATTAATTTTCTGGAATTTATAGCAAACAATTAGGTGTAGAACAGAACTTTTTTGGGTGTATTTTTGAGGGAAGTGTGCGTGTATTTACAGTTTACTAATTTTTCTGTTATTTTAACTGAGTTGTTGTGGTTCGGGTGTATTATATCAGACACGATTGGGTGTGTTTCTAGTTTTTGACATGGTGTATTTTGCAGCCTGTGTATTTACAGTTTATGACTTTTATTGTCATTTTAGTTTAGTTGTTGCGGTTCGGGTGTATTATATTAGACATGATTGGGTGTATTTTTAGTTTTTGACATGGTGTATTCTGCAGCCTCTCTCTGTTGTTGATGACCAGTTTGTTCCCAAGGTTGGAATGACTTTTACCACCATTGAAGATGCTGAAAAAGTTTACCAGAACTACGCCAAGACTGCAGGGTTTTCTACAAGATTTCGGAGCACAAATAGGAAGGGAAACGAGATTAAGAACCAATTGATTACATGTAGCAGAGAGGAAAAAATGGAAATCTAAAATATCTCAAACAGCACAAGGAACTAAGCATGTCCATTCGTCGTACAATAGAGAATAACGAGGAGGCTGGTATTAGACTAAGCAAAACTTACCAATTATTTGTTGCGGCTGCCGGGGGTCATCGCGAGTTAAATTTTATTGAAAAGGATGTGAGGAATTACATTACGAGAGAAGTGCGAGAAGTGTGGGTGTGCTTAAAGACTCATTTGATAGGAATTGAAATGATTTTCTACTGAATTTTGGTCTTGTGGACAACAAGTGGCTTTCAGGTAATGTTTGTTTAAAATCTGCAGCAGAGGTGTAAATTTAATTTTTTTCGGGTGTATCTATAGTCTGTGTTTGGGTGTATTCTGCAGATCTCTATGAAGACCATCATATATGGGTTCCAATCTATCTGGATCACCACTTCTGGACAGGGATGAGAAGCACACAAAGGAGCGAGAGCATGCATTTTTTTGGGTGTAAAAGCAATCTTCTTTTGGGTGTATTTCTGAATTTTCTTGTATTTCACATTTTACATATATATACATATATATACTTCAGAATCTTGTTTTTATGTTATAAAATACTATTTTTTTTTACAACGGTTTAAGGGTTTTAGGTATTAGGGTTTAGGGTTTTAGGGTTTACGGTTTAGGTTTTAGGGTTTACGGGTTAGGGGTTTAGGGTTTAGGTTTTAAGTGTTTAGGGTTCAGGATTTTAGGGATAAAGCATCAGGGGGATAGATTTTTTTATGTATATTCAACTTTCTTTGGGTATAAAAAATGGCAGGTTATGGGTGTATATTTGGTTTGATGTTTTCCTTCATATTATAGTACTTGTAATTCATACATTTTGAATACAGCAGAGAGAGTTTAATTATTGAAAGAAATTTTACAATAAACTTAATTATAATTGAAAAATTTTTACAACATGTGTTCAATTTGTTACAGGACTATATAACATTTACATTAATCAGTGTCAATATCCTTAGAATCTATCTGACAATTTGGTGATGCACCCTTAGCGGCGGGATGTGCATCAAGCCACCGAATCCCAAATCCCTCACAATTGTTTTCTTCTCCTCACTCATGTTTCTGAATTTATCACTTAAGAGATGTGTTGCACACTTAAGGTCTTTGGTTTGTTGTAAACAAAAATAAAATTATAGTCAGATATATTTCTATTATATAAAACTGATTTCATGTAAGACATATATTTGTTCTTACATTTCTTCCAGGTTGGTTTCTCGCTGCCATTTTCTCTGAAATGAAAAATACACCCAAAGATATCAGTAAGATACACCCATATATATGAGTTAAATACACCCATTGATAACAGTAAGATACACCTATAGATATGATTCAGATACACCCATATATATCAGTCAGATACACCCATAGATATGATTCAGATACACCTATATATATCAGTCAGGTATCACTCAAACATGCATCAATATCAAGCAACATTACAAGGTCAAGCAATATACACCGATGGACAAGCAAATATAAGCAAGTGCTGACTATTACAGTATATCAGTTCAGAAATATACACCCAACATTTTATGCCATATACACCCAACAAATTACTCCATATACACCCACCAAACTACGGAATATACCCTCAAAAATCAGTTACCAGGAGAACTAGAACAACAAGAACAGTAACACCTACAAGAACGAAGAAGAACAGTGTAACATAGAAGTAAGAATAACAATAAAACCTAGAACATTATAAACTGTAAAATGAGACGTAGAGCAAGAAGAACAGTAAAACGTACAACAACAACAGTAAAACCTAGTTCGAAATCTGGAAAATATACAGGAATGGTAATGTAACGTACCTTGAGTATTATAGCTTTGTTTTCTCTAGAGATTCTTGATCGAGAGTTTTATGGTGTGTTGATGGAGTTTTCGAATGTTAGCGACGAATTGTATATTTTGAGTTTCGAATGTTGCTCGAAAATGGAAGGGTTGCGTTTTCTCTGAATGGCTTTAAGAAGTGGAAGAAGTGGAAGAGTCTGCCATTAAGGGGCGGTTTACGCGAAGAGAAGCGTAACAGTTTGAGTGGGAGCGCGTGAATGTTACGCTCCATTCAATATAATTAGTGCGCGTGTGGAATATTTGTGGGCTAGAGACTTGTAACACTTGTAAGGCTTTATTGCTTGTATGTGTAGCAGGCCCGTTTATTAAATATATTTATAACAAACTTTTTAAAAAAATCATATTTCAAACATAAATATACAAAAATAAATATTTTTCGTATATTGCACGAATACATATACTAATTGGATATTAACTCGCATTAACAGAGAATATATACCAGTAAAATTATAAATACTAAATTTATTTTATAATTAAATTATTTTTATAAAAAAATTAAATTATTAGAATATTTTTTTAAAAATATATTTGGTCAAAAAAATATCTGATAAAGATCTGGATAGATTTTTAAATAACTATTTTCTAATTTTTGTCTTTTGACTGTTTTTCTTTATCATAAGTAACCTATTAGAGTATCAGACTAATTAATGACATGTTTTATTGGGTTGACGCAACAAAAGAAAAAAAAAAAAAAGACAAAAGCCTGATTGGTATTTAAAAGCTCATAGCAAAGATCTGTACCATCACCTTCACTATATCAAAGTTGAGACCTGAGAGAATGTCAAATAACAGCAGTGGAGGTAAGAAGAGAAAACTCTACCCATCAAAAGAATCCGAAGATTGGTGCTTTGAATGCAAGGATGGTGGAGAAGTCATTGTATGCGATCGCAGGTTTGTTTTCTTTTTTTTTTTTTTGGAGGGAGTTCAAACGATTCAGTTGCGTTAGGTTCTTTTTTTTTTTTTTCCTTTTCCTTTTTTAAGTCTTCACTTGTAATAAGCTCCACCAGTTATGATATGGTATGGTATGGTATATCGTATGGTATGGTATGGTATGGTATGGGTTGACTCTGATTCTTTTGCTTTCAGGAACTGTGTGAAGGTTTATCACTCCTACTGTGTTCCAGTTACCCCTGAGAAGGACAAATCTTGGATTTGTGGTAAGCCATTTGAGTTTCTTGATAATGTAGTAGAGTTCTTGCTGGGTAGCCAAATATATGATTACTGATTAGTCTTCTTTTAAATGGGAACTTTTGATTTGCAAACTAGATGGCCTTCCACTAATGGTTCCATCAAGTTTAATGCATGCATGTAAAAATACATTGAGTTTTATTCTCTGTGGTTTCTTCTTTTCCTAATTGAGTACACCAAACCCTAACTAAATCATTAGGTTTTTGCATGTCCAATTACCATGAGATTAAGCTCTTTCAATGACTACATGATTAGGTTGCCATAACTGAAATGCTGCATTTGTATTTTATATTTTCAGCTTGGCATTATTGCTTCGAATGCAAGGAATCCGCAAAGTTTTATTGCCTTGGTTGTCCAAATGCTTTGTGCAAAGAGTGCTTGGCTTCCTCAGAATTTATCACTGTCAAGGGTGATAAAGGATTATGCTGCAACTGCGCGCCGCTAGTCAAAATTATAGAACAAAATTTGGAGCTGGACTCTCAGGGGGTCGGTGTGATAATATGGAATGCCATTTATTTTTGACCAAATTAATTCTTGATTACATCGAATCCATAATTGCATTTAATTTAGCTGCTACACCCTTTCTGCACTAACTTCATAATATTAGGAACCATTATGGCAAAGGATATATACTAGTTTTCAATTACTATGTGACTTACATCATTACTGATTGAGAGAAAAAAGAATATAGGCCACAATCGTAACAACTAACAAAGACTGAAAATTTTGGTGAAACTATTGCTATTTCTTTTCTCTAATTTGTGGATGTTTCAGTTTCTGAGTGTACAAGATAATTCGCAATATTAACATATGAGAGTGTGAGAGGTAAGGCTGTTTAACATTTGTAGTTGAGATAAAATAAATGGCTGGTCAGGTCTTTGCAACATATGTGAGTCTAGACTATTGAGCCAAAATTGTTACCGTCATTTGGTTCTTTTGGATGAAAGATGAACCAGCTAAATGATAATGATCAGATTGGTAAATTGGAATCATATTATAATTTAAGTTGAGATGATATCTATAGTTGGCAGTTTCCAATAAAATTTGTTTGTTCCTTGCAGAACAAGATAAGCGTGAATGGAAGAGATACATATGAGGGTCTATTCAAGGAATACTGGGAAATTATTAAGCTAAACGAAGGATTAACTAGTGATGATATCTCTGCTGCACAAACCAACTACAACAAAGTGGTTAAAAATTCACCAGATCAAAGCAAAGTCATTGATGTAGATAAAGAAAGTCAGAATGACTCCATGTCATCGGACGGCAATGAAGCTTTTGTGTATAAACACAACTCAACCAAAAGGAAGCAGTCCAGTTCACTGGAGTTTATGGGATGGGGATCGAAACCTCTCCTTAGCTTCCTTGCGTCCATTGGAAAATTTAGTACTGAACCATTGTCACAGTGGGGTATACGGACTCTCGTGTGTGAATACATTGAGAAGAACAATCTCTATCTCTCGCAAGATAAGAAGAAGTTCCTCCTTGATGAAAAGTTGTTTCCTATATTCGGAAAAAAGGTTATGTCAAAAAATCAAATATATCCTCTATTGGAACTTCACTATGCTGAAAAGTCGGGTGATAGAGATGGTGAAGAAAGCAATTATGAAAGCATAAGCACTCCTCCAGACAAGGGTCTCAGTGCTCAGACTTCATGTAGGGAAAGGAGATTGTCAAGCTCGAAAGGAAAACTTAAATTGGAAAAGGAGGACTTGTCTATCAAGGCTAGTCGTTTTGCATCCATAAGTGCCAGTAATATAAGACTTATTTACTTAAGACAAAGATTGGTGCTAGAGTTATCTAAACAACTTGAAAGTTTTACGGGTAAGGTTGTTGGAGCCTTCGTTAGAGTTAAAATGGATTCCAGTGATTGTAAGCAGACTAGGTCTTACCATCTTGTGAGAGTTACAGGTATCAAATTAGACATGTTTGATAATCTATATTTTACACTTCTCCCTTTTATTTGCTAGGTTTGTTAAGTTGCTTTGTGTTTTACAGTGTTGGCCTATGTTTCCTAACTTTTTGCTTAATGCTCCTGTTTAACTTATAGGTGTTGTATTGGAGGATGATGTTAAGAGAATTCTTTTGCAAGTTTCCTTCATGTCTAAAGCCATCCCTATCTCCGAGCTTTCTGATAATGACTTCACAGAGGTCAATCAGCTGCATTGAGCATGTTATTTTGTTTGAATAATTTATGAACATTTTGTATGCAGTATGTTGTGCTTCTAAGCGTTTATTGCTGTATAACAGTTATTTGTGTTTTATATTGTTTACAGCAAGAATGTGAGGATTTGCGGCTAAAAGTGAAAGCCAACCTGCTGCAGAAACTAACTGTTGTAAGTTGTTTTGACATTCGAAGAAGCATTTTTATCTTTTCGAGGAATACTATCCCAATTAGGAATTGTATTAGTTTAATAAGAAATCATATTCTACTTGTTTAATGTATCAATTTGACTGTTAAAGTTGTTAGATTGTAGCTCTAAAGTTAGTATAATTACCTAATACAAGCTTGAAAATCATAGGAAATTTGAGTAATTCTTTTACCCCTTTGCTTTTTTACAGGTGGAGCTTCAAGAAAAGGCAAAAAGTCTTCATGAGGATATAACAAAGCATGTATGCTTCTTTTGACTCTTGGTAGCTATAAGTTAACATCTACCTATTCACCCCGCAAATACAAAAAGAACAGTGTTATATCTACCCTGTTCTAAGTACAGGTTCAAATGTTTGAAATATCTATATCTATAAGACTTCATTGCACGAATTACATTAGTCGATCCTTTGTTAGAATAATCGTAATCATGATCATATGAGCACATTCCTTTTCCCTTCTGCCTGACTTATGAGCCCAAAACATTTTATTAGGAGAGTCTGTGATGACAGACTGACAGAGATAGAGTTGATATGTTATGTGTGAAAAGTGAAAACTGAGCTCCATTTTGAAGTATCCTTGATTGAATCCTTTTTGACATTTTGTGCATGTCATTGACTCTTGCTTTCTTTCTCTACTATCCTTAGTCGAGATAATGTGTTATAGAGTATTAAATATCAAATTAGCGCGCTATAGGGAGTAACAATCAATAAAAGCACCATCTTAGTTCTTATATAAACAGTAATTTAGCCAAAATATAAAAAACAATGAAGGCAGGACCACCCAACATTGCTTCTAATTCTAAACAATTCCTAATTAAGAGAATTCCATAGATTACTTTATTACAACATTGGCTTTGCTTACCAAAATCTTGTAACGTTTGGTTATTTTGGTTTTGGTGTTTGTTGCATTTATTACAGCTTGTAAATGTCTTTCTTATTTTTCTGACCCTCCTTCACTTTATGTTCTTGCTAGTGGATCGTGACACGACTAACCTATTTGCAAAATCAAATTGACCGTGCAAACCTGAGGGGAAGACAAAGAGAATATCCTTGTTCCTATTATTATATTTTTATTAAAAATAAATGCATGAAATCTTAGTAGCTCATAGTCATACACGTTAGCATAGACCTTGTATAAGTTTCTGTTGCTTCAGTATAAGAATCATAGTTTCTCCTTAACCATGTTTTTTTGTGCTATACAAAATTTGCCTTACTAGATGAAAGGGAAGAACTTCAACAACCATGGAAGCAAGAAGAGTTGTTAAAGCGAGTTCCTTCAGTTTCCCCAGAGTTTACTACAGAGCCACACAATGATCCTGAAGAGAACTAACACATGTAACTTGTGGTTTTATGGTTTAGATTGAAGGTCCATGCTTTTGGAAACATGTTAATTTCTTAATGCTGCTCCAATAGGTTATAGCCTTTTTAATAATAATAAATTAATTCTAGCTAGTTTATGTTTGGTCAATTTTGTGACACTTGGAATTAAGGCTATGTACTGTCGTGTATAATAGCTTTATCAAAAATGTCATGTGTACATTAAAAATCAGTCACCAAATCAGTTGTTATGTATGTGTTTAAATACATGAATTTTCAATAAAAATTTTATATTTTAATATGTATTTTATACAAATAATTGATATAGTGGCGGATTTTTTGTGTACACTTAACATGATTGTAGTTTTATATATAGTTGGTGCTCTCATATTCATGATTTTTGTCTGCCAACATTATCCATGAGACACGTCATGTGCAATTTTCCCACTTCCTCCCAATCTCTCTTCTAAGAAGTTTCCCACACCTTTGTTTTTCTCAAAATTGTTCTTGTGGTTCAATTTTAATCAGGTGCAGTCTTTTTTGCTGATTCAGCAATGTGATTGCTTTAGAGTTTTTCAATTGCGGCCAAGTTCAGTGGTTTTAATAAATGAATATTCAATGAAGCATAATCAGCAAAGTAAAGAAGAGGATCTTGCTTTGTCAAGCATGGTTATGATGGTTTGACCTGTGCTGCAATTAAAACAAATAGATACGGAAAGAGATTTTATTGTAAGGAAAATCTTGCAGTGCTCTATAATTATTCCTTTCCGCTTTGTAAAACCACTTAATTTCACTTTCAATAGTTTGACATGCCGACACCTTCTCAAACGTGACTATAATTAGAATAATTCAGTTTAATTGTCAACTTTTTAAATTAATTTGGGTTGATTTAGTGGTTAGTTTATTAGTTTGTTTAAATAAGTATTGGGAGTTTGAATTTTGTTTTGTATATGTAATAATTTATTGGACATCAACAAATTCTTAAATAGAGTTTTAATTTGTGATATATTAATCCTTGATTTGTAAAGGTAAATAATAATGTGAAAAAAAATTGTGATTTTTTCAGATTTAGGAGTCAACCACATGGTTTAGAAAATTTGCATATAGTCCATTTGTGACTTTTTCTTATTGCACCCTTTGCCACAAGTCCTTTTGCGTAAAATTCTTATTTTATCTGGCAAAATTTCTCTCCCATAGGGCCATAGGTTCGAAATTGGGCATGCTATGCTTCAAAGAGGTAGTCTAAAACTTAGGGATGACAAAATTTTTTGAAACGCAGAAATTTTTCTGTAGAAATAAAGATGGAGACTAAAATATTTTTAAGGCAGATGTGGAAATCCGAGTGAAAATTTCTATTCCGTCGTCGCTAATCTTCTGAATTACTAAATTTATTTAAATATTTTTAATAATTTATTTCTAATATAAATTTTTTATCATTTCAACACACACACACATATTTTGAAAAATCTAATCCTAATTTCAAAACGGTCTTCTCTTCTCTCTAATTTCCATAACACTAGCACTGCGTTGTCTCACTCCTCAGTCAATTCAGAAGGCCAGAACTCGCAAATCTCAATCTCCCGTACCGTTACAACGGGAGTGGATCCTCTCCAATGGGAAAAAAAATGGATGGTATCTAGTGTTCAATTTCACCATTCATTGTTCTCTCTCTCTCCTATTTAATTTTGGTCTCACTTATAGAATTAAAGGTGAGAGATCACACTTTATTCTCTCAAGTGTTCAAAAAAATGGAGAGGATCCATTTCCCCGTTACAACTATACCCCTAGCCACTCCTACTCAGTGTTCATTGTGTTGTCACCCCCTCACTGTCTCATTGTCTTTGATCGCGGCGTCCTTTTCTCTTTTCACCATTGTATGACTATGTCCTTGTATGTTGTAATAATATTTTCTGATTTTTTTTATTTTTCATTAGAACTTTCATATAAATGATTAGGAAGATGGGGAATGGGGCTCGCAGGAAACAGAGATTCGCGAGAAATGGAGATGAGGAGCAAATCTAGGAGCGGGGACGGAGAGCGAAAAAGTATCCCCCACCCCCCATCCTGTCCCGTTATCATCCCTACTAAAAATCCTTACACGGTTTCCAATTAAAAAATTTTAAGTCATAAAATAATCATAAGATTAGACTCTTAGGATTTTTTTTGAAATAAAATAAAAAAATTTTAATTTAAAAAATGATTTTATTTTTATTTTAGAGATTTCTTTTTTTTTTACATTGGAGGCAAGTTCGCCAAACTCTTTGACGAACTTCAACATTTTGACAAAGTTCGCCTAACTCCTCAGCGAACTTCACATAAATACTTGAAGTTCTCCTAATCCCTCGACGAATTTCGTGTGACTCTCAACCTCGGCGGACCTTCCTCCATCCTTATATATTTCACTGAAGTTGTTCAGAACAAAAATTAGTTATCTCTTATTCATTCTTCTCACATTTTATTATTTTTTCATTTGATTTTTACTCCCTAAAATATCTTGAATTCTATTGTTATCTATTCATTATGATGGTGAAATAGTATATGATCAAAATGGATCTATTGTATTTAGTTCTGTTCAGTCAACTTTTATATACATTCACACAAAGTGGAATGTCTAACGACAATGAAGAAAATTCATGCCATTGGTCAACAACACATAAAGAAAGTGAAAAAAATTTATCGTAGATATCCGACGGAAGTAGATGACATTTTGTTTTACAAAAGATTTATTTAATTATTTTTATTATTTTATGTTTCATAGATAACATTTATTTTATTATGTTATTATCAATTCTAATAAGATTTTGTGTGATTTAGGTATCGATTATGTGATCACGTGGATATACGTTTAATAAGGGGTTGGCAAAATCATTGGACAAATGTTCATCTGTTGGAGCTATTTGTTTTTTTAGCCGACTTGTGTGGAGGAACTTCTATAGATATGGATTATGATACCCACTCAAGTGGGGCAGCTAGAATAAACATTAGATGATTGATGGTTGATCTAAACATGTTACTTGAGGATAGTCAAGAGAGATCAAATACAGAGAATTCTAATGGGATGATGCAAGATTTTGAAAGTCATGAAGATCCTACAATAAGAGATCCAATGATGGATCCGTATCAAGTTAACTCTTGATGATGGTGAAGATATAAAGGTTGAACTCATGGAATTTCTTGATGAGAAAGAGGAAGAGATGAACTACTTCACAAATGCACAACTCATGCTTACATGTCTGCCATTTTTTGACCGTACAATTGGTCAAATTACTTTTTCACATTGAATCTCAAGGCAATGAATCCAGATTATTTGTTTGGTCAAGGAAGCTCTGAGAATGATCCTATTAATGGAATATATGCATCTCTTATCATCAAAAGTAAAAAAAAAAAAAAAAAAAAAGAGGTGACAAAATACAATGATCCTTATATTTACATGCAAACATTATCAATGGGCCAAGATCACGGAATATACTTAAAGATTTTATTTTATTTCAAAAAAAAATTCTAGCCTCTTAAAGATTAATTTAGTTTGGATTTTTATTTTTAAGATTTTATAAAAAGATTTAAAAAGGGAAGGTAAAAACAAAAAGATATGATTGAATTATTTTTCTTTACAAATTTTTCAAAAACAAAAAATATTAAAAAATAAAAATAAAAAAATACAAACTAAATACATTCTATTAATATTTTGTCTGTGTACGTCTAATGTCTAAGTGTGCCTCGGTTAGGTGAAAACGACAACCAACAGGCAACAGCATATGTAAACTCCTTGTTAGTAATATATACATATAGTAAAGACGTGATAAGAATTTTGATTTAATTTTTAAAATATTTTGATATTATAATTTTAGATAAGTCAATCAGTTGTATAAAATTTTTACAAAATAAATGATTTTATTATTTATATATTATTATAATTTCATGTTTTACGTATATAATTTATTCTTTCGATTTTACTTAAAATTTTAATTTTTTTTACGAAATTTGTTATTTATTTATGAATTTAATTTTAATATATCGTATAAAATATTTTATATTATCATATTATTATATTTATTTTTTTTATTATTATTCATTCATGTAATTAATATAAAAAAATTGATTATTTTTATTAATATAATATTATGCTTTAGATGTACATATAAAGAAAAATTTAGGGGGTTAGTAATTTTGTTATATTTTGGCCAACATGTAACCAACAAAGAAAGGTGAACCATTTGATGAAATTTCACACTAATTTCACACTATTAAATCATCATTAATGACTAATTAATAGCTACCAATTACAAATGTTGCTGGCCCTAGCATTGCTCGTACATATAAAACTAGTTTACACTAACGCATCAAAATTAAATTCTTTAGCCGAAAACCATTTGAAGGTTGAAGAAGATAATGGAAGGGGGCGGCAGAGAACAGTGGTAAGAGGATTGAAGGCGCATACTACTTTTGACCTCTTTGTCCATTAAAATCATTACTTTAAAGGCTCTACAGGAATCCCATGTTTCGAAGAGAAGCAACCTCGAAGCTAAGGTTGGAGCCTACAACAAAGTAGTATTGTGTTGTATACTATGTATTAAATTAAATTAAAACGTTTCAAAAGTCATTGTATTTAATATTTATATATAAAAATAACTATGACATTCATATTCACATGGCCCATCTCTATTATAAATTTGTTATCACATGACCATTTGTTTTGCTCAATTTCAACTGGGCGTGCTTTGAAGGAAAACAAGTGTTATTGGGGAAAAAAAAAAAACACAAATGGAATAATAATGATATCACTGTCAAGCACTTTAGCATTGAAACACAAAGCTATATAGTATTTAACTATTTATAGCTAAGAGGTGAAGCTACCTTGAAAGAGTTTAAGCTAACAAAGAAACAAAGGAGAATTGAATTGAAGTTTCTAGTTAAGCAGTGAAAAATGGCAAAAACTCCTTGTTGTGAGAGAATGGGTTTGAAGAAGGGACCCTGGACTGCTGAAGAAGATCAGATATTGACATCTTTCATTCATAGATATGGCCATGGAAACTGGCGTGCACTTCCTAAACAAGCTGGTGAGTCTAAATAAATAAATTATGTTGCTATTATTAATCAATATATATCAATGATCATTCACAAGCTTAGTATAATATTTACAATAATATACCGATAAAGAAACAGAACA
Source organism: Arachis stenosperma (assembly GCF_014773155.1). Taxonomy (NCBI): domain Eukaryota; kingdom Viridiplantae; phylum Streptophyta; class Magnoliopsida; order Fabales; family Fabaceae; genus Arachis; species Arachis stenosperma. The sequence goes on along the minus strand of NC_080382.1, from coordinate 3,741,521 downwards.
AATGCTAAAGGAATATCTAATAATGTGTACTTATTAGGTTTGTTAAGGTGTGGCAAGAGTTGTAGGCTTCGTTGGATAAATTACCTGAGGCCAGATATTAAAAGAGGGAAATTCAGCAAGGAAGAGGAAGAGGCCATTCTCAAACTACATGCAGTTCTTGGAAATAGGTAACAATATTAATAACTTGATGACAAATCTACGTGCATGGTAGTTGATATCACATGTATTACATGTATCATATCGACAAAAAAAATTAGTCCAAACGGTCTCAACTTGTCTTATTTAATATTTATTTATTACAAGATGTATTAAATAAAGCTAAAAGTAAGAAGTTTTGGCAGCTTTTGGCTACTATTTTTTGTTATCAAATGTTTTCGATCATCAAATGTGATTGAATTTGGTAAAGTCATATAATTAGTAGTATTAATTAACCATGGTGTTCATCATGATCATCAGGTGGTCTGCGATTGCAGCAAGATTACCGGGTCGTACAGATAATGAAATAAAGAACTTTTGGCACACTCATTTGAAGAAAAGGATTGAGAAAAGTGAAGTGCACAATAATGGCATCAGTGGTAGTAAATATTCCTCACAAATCATCACCATGCCAAGAGTAGTAGCAGCAATTGCACCAAGTAGTGGTAGTGCTGCTTCTAGCTTCAATGATGGTTTATCCTCAACCTCAAGGAATAGATCAAGTTCATCACCAAATATTATTGCAGGACCAGGATTTTGCAGTGCAATAACATCCTCTTCTGATGATACTTCAGGTGAAACCATGGGAAATCATAACGATGGTTCCATTCAGCTCAGTGAAGAGATGGAATTTTGGTACAATATATTCATCAAATCAGGACAGCTATCTTAAAGGGCATGTGGATTTAATGTAGGATAGATTACTAGATGATATGTTTGTGTCTTATTCCTAGATTTTTCTTATGTTTGTGTACAAAATTTATATCCACTTTGCTAATGCAAATTGGCAGAGGGAAAATAAATATGAATGGATGAAAAGAAAGGAATTTGTAACAGCTTTTGCCTTGTCTAAAAATACTTACTAACTGTGGTGATTAGCCAAAGTTACTGCAATGTAAAGAAGAAAGCGAGATTTAACAATTGAACATTAAAAAGAAGCGTTCACGGTGGGACTCGAACCCACAATCTCCCGCTCCGGAGGCGAGCGCCTTATCCATTAGGCCACGCGAACAAGTTGACACCTTTTTAGCATGTTATAACATTTTTACTAACAAACATTTGACACATTTGGTACCCTCAACATGTTTTGTTTTGCTTTTTTTTTTTTAATTCCCTCGGCGAGTCAGTTAGTTGCCAGAGCTTAGGCAATAATAAATCGCAGTAAATGGAGAAAGAGAAAAAGCAAGCAGATGAAAATGGTAAAACCCTATAAAACTCTGGGCTTTGTGGTTCGATAGCATTAGCATTTAGCAGTTTGCAGAAAATGGCTTCGGCAGTCTCCAACGCACTTTTCCCTAATCAATTGACTCTCTCACACATCCACACTTCCCGCCACAGACCTCAACCCTCTCCCTTTCTTCTCAGGTTTCTCTCTCTTCTTCTTCTTCGCTGATATATTTTCTTTTTTATTGTTTTCTGAAATGAATTTTCAGGTTCCACAATACATGGAGTACCAGGGCCAAGCTTTTCTGTTCTGCTGCTTCTGCAGCTGGAGCTGGAAGTTCCAGCTCCAATCCTGACGGTGACTTCAACCCTTACGAGGTTCAAATCGAATCCCTTTTTTTCTCTCTCTCTCTACAGCGTTGAAATTTGAAGCTGAAACTTGCTTAGGTTACGATATTATTGTGCAGGTTCTAGGTGTTAGTCCTATTGAAAGATTTGACATGATCAAGGCTGCATATGCGAAAAAGAAGAAGGAGGCTGAGATTAGCGGCGACGAAGCTACTGCTTCCCGGGTAAGTTTCCTTCTTTCTCATCCTTTCATTTTGGGGCAAACAATGGTTGTTGGGCATGGAAACTTTCAATGCAGTGGTATTTTATTACGGAGGAATAGTTGATGATATGGCTTTACTCATTTCTTGAACGGCATCCCCTAAGATTTTAATAGAATCCATGTTCCGGTTTAGTAGATTATAACTTGAGCAGTGTTTAATTGTTTAAGGTTGGTCAAAATCTAGATTTCCTAGGGTTACAAATTGAGTTGTTTATTTCTGACTTGTGAAGTTGTTACTGCTCTATTTTGATGTGAGGCTTTCCTTTAAGTTCAATCCACTAACATATGGTATGTTGTGATTTCCAAATGTATAATCCAGTTGGAGAAGGCATATGACAAACTCATGATGGCTCAGTTGACTAATCGGAAAAAGGGTGTGACTTTTGGATCATTTAAGGTAAAGTAGGGTAATCTTTCATTTCTTGGACACTCGACATTGAAGTCATCACTTGATAGTAGTATGAAGACACACAAATATATTGTCTAACACTTAGACTTATTCTTGAGATTGAAGCTACTTCATTAAGTTAAGAGAAAGTATAGGGAATCAATATTTAGTTAGCCAACATTAGCCAACCTTTTTTAAAACTATTGTTTATACTAAATTCTAGAACCTAAAATTGGTTAATATTACTCATAGATTATAGCATTAACAACAAAGAATTCAGGCGTAATTACTAGCACATTGTTTTCTTTCATGTGTGTGATGGGATCCGAGATAGGGTGACCTGATGAAATAACTTCCACTACTACAATATATTGGTTTTATTCTTAGAACTGTTGATGATTATATGCACATTTTATCTACACAAGCACGATTTCTGCTTTAGCTATGCAATTCTTTTATGCTTGGCATGTGTAGTGGATTTGAAAAGTATCCAACTATCTCCACAAGGAAGTTAATGAAAAGGTTTAATTCTCAGTTTCACACACTTTATTTTGTTTAAACTATACATTCTTCTTAAATATCTAAATACGTGATCCTAAATTCTACATTTGTGTTTGACCTCCACAAGATCTTATATAACCTCCTAAACAATTACAGGTTTCGAAGGACATCAAGTATGCTGACAAGCAGCCAATTATACCTTGGGGGCCAAGGTTTGATATTGCATCTTATCACTTGTGATTCATGACTTGTTACTGTTGTTGCTGTGTATCTTTCGATACTCACTCTACCATACACCTACGTTAGTGGATCATTCAATATTTGAATTCTTTTCTACTAATCTTGTTGCTTTTCATGGACAAATGATATTTCATTATACTGAACATTTTCTGTAATTTTTTGTTATTCAATTTTCTGTCAATGTAATTTCAGGTTTGCTAAATCAACTACAAATGATACACGCATCAACTTGGCAATATCTGCTGTTTTCGTGAGTAGTAAATGAAGGGTTGATTTTATTTATTCTTTGGGAAATATCATTGCTCAGAATAAGTATTGTGTCTATGCTGTAGTGTTTAATCAGAATTCCTAACCATTTGTCTGCAGACAGCTTGGATCCTTGTTAGGCGGAGTGCTGAATATAAACCTTTGCAATTTTTAGCATTTGCTTTTGTTTATAGGCTATTTGAGAAGTTAAAATCATTTGAATCTCCTGCAACCCGAACATATAATGTGAGTTTGTATCCTAGGCAGAATATTCAGTGCAATTATAAAATCTTTTATTTCTGAACAATGTCCAATTTTCAATATAATTGAAATAGTTCAAGTTGGTCTTGGCTACAGGAAGAAGGTGAGGATACCGGAGAAGGTTTGCGTATGGGAAAACGATTGCTTCGATCTCTGGCATTGGTGTTTGGTTGTGTAGCTTTGTCATCTGTGGTAATGTTGATTCATCATATCTTTGGTGTGACAACTTCATCTGTGGTTTATTTATTACATCTGTGGTATAATTTTCAATGTGTATGTGATCGCTGATTCACACAACTTTTCCTTAAGTCGGACTTCATGTAGTACCATGCTAGGCAAGTTATCACTTCCAGAAGATTTTGAAGTTCGATGATACCCTAACTAATCCATATTTTTGTGGATTTTTATTTTGATTGATATTCTAATTTCTATCTTCTCTGGGTTGGTCAATTATTTCAATTTTGTTGTTTAGTAAATTAATATTCAACTCAGTTAACTAGGTTTGAACTTTTCTGTATTCATCAGTAATAATATATGCCTCAACCCTCAAATCATTCAGTTTTCAAATTAAAGATTAAAAAATGCTTTCTACCATTTTTCTTGCAGGGATACACTATCTTTTTGAACATAATTGAGTATGCAGGTGGTTTTATTCCCGCTGCCCTTTACAACAGCCAGGTATGACATTTTTTTTAATATAAAAAGAAGCACCAAAACATAGAGTATTTACTTTGTCCGGCTAGAACAGTTTGTCACCGAAATTTCTTATTATCTTGTTGGTAGAAATTGTAACATTGAACTTCATATCTGCAGGAGTTGATAATCACCACTTCATCGGCGGTAATGCTTTATATTTTGGCAACTTATTATAGATAGTGAAGTGGGAAGCTCTCTTGAAGTCGTAGAAACCCTGCATGTAGTGTTATTTTTGGTTTTTATTCTAGTGAGTCAAATTTTGTCAAAAGAAGAAGAATCAATATTAAGATATGTTTATACTATATTGAGATAAATATATCATATATTACATCTTCGGCTGGGAACTCATTTATTCCTTACTATTGCCTTTTCTGTCTTTCTATTTTCACCCACCAATGCTCTTTCTTTTCCTCTTGGTTCTGTTTATTGGCGATTAATTAGCTTTCCCTTCCAAGCTATGTTACTTGGGGTTTAACATATTTAAAGTTTAGGGATAGATTTTGAACTGTTAATATATAAAGTATATACCCTGTACTATTTATTTGAAGGACAAAGTTCCCCTAACAATTCTAAAGTACCTAATCGGTCCCCGGCCCATTAAAGATTTTGGTCAAATTAGTCCCCGAAACCGGTCCTGCTGATATGTCAATTAAATAAGTGATGTGTCAGATACATAGAAATGATTTAAAAAAAAAAGTATAGGTAGACAATGAAAATACTAAATAATGTGAACAATGGATATATCGGATGTTCAATTCACTAGCTATGCGGATGGTTATTCTAATATTGGGTAATTTGGGGTGTAGTGTGTTTTTGCTTTATTGGGCAAATTTTAAAACTCATTTTTTACATTGTTTATAAAAGTCATTGTCTACCTAACAAAATCTAAAAAAAATATATATGGACTAAAAATCCTTTCTTGAATTTTTTTTATGTTTATTTTTGTTTCAATTAACTTTTATTTTTATTATTTTATAATATTTATCATCTCTTTTCTTTCCTACACACACCATCAAGTCATCAACCATCAAAAGAGCATCAAAAACACCATTTCCTCTCCTCAAAATTTTTAGTCTCAAATACAAATAGAAACAGTGGCGTAGGTGTAGGGAAGACGGGTGGAGCACCACGGCTATTCTCCTTCCCTAGATTTGATTGGGTGCTCAAGACCTTCTCGGTTTGGGATTTTTAAGGTGAATTTGACTCCATCTTTGAACTTGAGATTTTGGATTCCATCGTAATTTCCCCGGCTGGATTTTGAAGAATAGACAATGATTAGGGATGTTTCATTGACCCAATTGTATTCTCAATAAAGTTTCAATCTTGAATTGTATTTTATGTGTGTGGCAGTGTGGGTGAGTGAATGTCTTGTGTGGATTCCAATTTGAGGCCACAGTGAAAATATGAAAATTTTTTGAGAAAGTTTTGAAGATTGGAGATTGAAGAATGAGAGAAGGGGGGCTGTTTGGCTTGTTAAAGAATTAAAATGGAAAGAAAAGGTAAGGGGCACTAGATTGGAGCAGCAAGGATACCTGAGGCCAAGGAAGTTTATCTTCATGCCTTTTATGTTTAACTGGTTCATTAAGCTTGGTGGTCGTGCATGTTGATTAAAATCTTCTTGTTGATTACTTTTAGTTCATTAGGAGTGCTGTTAGTTGTTTGTTTTGGATTGTATTCCCACTCCCTGTGTGGATTTGCGAGTACTAACTATCGTAAAAAAAATTGAGGGGGGTGTGCAGAAGGGGAGGAGATGAGGTGAGGAGACGAAGATGCAGGGGACAATTAGTTCTTTTTAGAATGAGACAAATCCATGTGGACACCTTACCTGACACATGAGAGACTGAAAAACGTATTAAGGTTTGATTTGGTAAAATTTTTACTTTTTTTAAAATAGCTTATAAAAGTCGTCTTTTAGAAGAGCTTTTTAAAAATTACAGCACTTGCGTTTGGTAAAAATCAAATTAAAAATGACTTTTAATTAGTATAAGTACTACAATTGTTTGGTAAAACAGCTTTTAAAACTTAAAAAATTTATAATAAACATGTTTATAATTATAATGAAAAATAATTTTTTTTTCAAATTCTTTAAAATTTTATATAATATTTTAAAATAAAATAATTTTAAAATAAAAAATTTATATAGTGGCTCATCTTTATAGATCACAAAAAATTGAATACATCTCAAGTAAACTACTCTTACGATTATATATCTATATTTACATATGTATATACATGTTATTATAATTTTGACTAGGAAAAGTATAAGGAACCAAAAGCTTATCAGCCAAAAACTAAACTAAACAAAACTATATTAATTTATATCAATAATTAATTAATTTTAAATTTTTTAAATTCAAAATTTAAAAAAATTTTAATTGATTAAGTAAACCTAATTAAAACCTATAAAAACTTTTCTCTTTTTTCTCACATTAATCTATCCACTTCTAACAATCACAAAGTCGAAAAATATATAAAAGAACATCCATTTAATATGAAAAAGAAACATTCTAATACTTAGTAGAAGAAACATCCATATATATTAACTTGTAAAAATTTTGAATTCATCCAAAAGTATTTGGCTGGATTTTGGCTGATATGCTTTTGGTTTCCTAGCTTTACTCTTTTGACTAATATTCATTTAAGGAAAATTTTATGATTGGTTTTCATAAACCAAGTCAACCTCTTCACATTTCAAAGAATAGATAAAAAACAAACATCATAGATCTACTGAAAAAATACAAAAACAACGCACAAAAGAATAATATAAATAGATAAAAGTTCATACCTAATATGTAATAGAGATGTATTTGTGTTGAAATTTGTGAAGATTAGGTTGAAAAATAAAAAATATATGAAGACTGTGTTAGAATTTGTGAATGTTAGGATGAGAAATTAGAAATATACGAGAATTTCAATGGCAATATAATAGCGAAAAAATAAATGAAATTTGATAAGTACAAGCCAACTTTAAAAAGTTCTCACTTAGGTGCTTTCAAAAATACCCATAACTTTTAAAAGCTCCAAACACAAGCACTTGAACTTTTTAATTTACTAAACGCAAAATGAGGTATTCGTGCCTTTTAAAAGCACAAATACTTCTTGAAAAAGCTATATCAAACCAAGCCTAACTCTAATATATATTGAGCTTATAAGCTTATTTATAAGAAATATTTTCACACACTAATCAAATACATTCTAAGTTAAAATAAGTTGTCAGTAAATTGTAAAATTATGGTTTTGGGTCTTTGCATTTTTTTCTGTATCCTTCTAAATTTTTGTTATTATAACTTGTAATAATGGGCTTCAACTTAATAGAAGAATACTTGAATAGTGACCCCTTAAACATAAATAAATTAGTCATATATGTCTTAGACAAATTAGTCATATGCTTGACATGATTGAACCCTCAGAAATTAGAACATAAAAAACAAGATTAATATTCGTAGGTGAATGGGGGGTGGTACCTGCAAAGACACTCCGATGCCTAAGTTAGCAAGGGCGTGAGCAGGTCTAGAGAGTATTGGGCTTAGAGATACCTGAGGGGTGTCAGTGTATTTATAGTGGTGAACCAATAACCACCGTTGGAGTAGTGTCGTACCTTTAGGGTGTTAACCGCCCTATTATCGTGGGGAGGTTAAGATATGGCTTTATGAAGCGGTTAGAGAGATTTTAGGGGCGGTTACTCATTTGAATGAGTGTTTATCTGCCAGCTAATCTCACGTCCGACTTCTTTAGAGCAAGTCGTGGTTGATACCGACTTCTTACGTGAAGGTCGGTACTTAGCTAGGCTTAATCCTTCAGATTAGGCCTTTTATTTGGACCTGGGCCCTTGTCGTTAGGCCAGAGTATGAACAGTGCCCCTACTTGAGCCCAAAGTCTCTTTAGAGCTTGGGTTCAAGTATTTAACTCGGGTTCGTAGCCGACTTTCTTGGAGAAAACACGGGTTTTTAAACCGACGTGATTTTCGCGACCTTTTGTTTCTGACAGTTACGTCAATTCAAGCGTCGTGTCCGTTGGGGAAGCATTGAGGGCTTTGGTAACGGTGCAATCTCATTAATGACTGCTCCGTTTTTACCATTATACCCCTTAGCATGTTTATAAATACTTTTCCTCTCTTTCATTTTTCCGTTTCTGCAATCTTTCAAACTTCTTTGCTCGTGCCGCATTCTTGTGCTCGAAGATTTCTGCTTTTTTCAACCTTCACTTTTCGGATAAAGGTTAGCTTTACTTCTTTCACGTCATGCCTTATGTTTGCATACTTTGTTTTGTGGGTGGATAGGTTGGTCTGTAGGTTTTGGCTTCGTATTCCCTCTCTTTAGGGACCGTGTTTTTTGATTTTCTTTTCCTTTTTCCTTTTTGTAGGTTTCTGTCACCTTTTATATAAAGAAAAATGGCTTCTGTAGATGTTCTTTCTCAGTGGGTTGATGTCACGGTCCTTGGGGAGGAACCCTTGGTCGACGCTGAGTTTATCACTCATCTTCGTACTCATCACAGGCTTTGTACTTCGGAGGAGGACGAGCCAAAATATGAGTTGATAATCCCGGGTCCGGAAGACCGGGTTTATTTTGGGAGAGTCAATGAGGCGGCCCCTCATTTTTTCTTTATGTATGAATGTATGATCACCCGCTTGGGTGTTTTTCTTCCTTTTTCGGATTTTGAAATATCTGTTTTGCACCACTGTCGAGTTGCCCCCACTCAACTTTACCCCAATTCTTGGGGTTTTCTGAAGATTTATCAGTTTGTTAGTCATGCTTTGGACTTTCCGACCACTTTGAGGATTTTCTTCTTTCTTTTCCATATGACCAAGCCCTTTAGTGGGCTAAACAACAAACAGCAATGGGTATCCTTCCGAGCCATACAAGGTCGGAGGATTTTTACTCTTTTTGATGAATCCTTCCATGACTTCAAAAATTATTTTTTCAAAGTGCAAGCTGTAGAGGGTCACCACCCCTTTTTTCTGGATGAGCATTCTTCCCCCCGCTTTCCCCTTTATTGGCTGGAGGCCTCCCCTTGTGAAAAGTATGGTCTAGATGACCTGGACGAGGTGGAGGCGGCCATTGTGGGGTTTTTCCGAGAAGCGTGGGGGAGAGCCCCATACTTGGATACTAGGAAATTCCTTCAGGGGACGCCGACCTTTGTTCGGTCGCAACTAGGTAGTAAATGCATTTCCTATTTCCGACTTGTTTCTGTCGACTTGAGTTTTTGCCGACTTGTAAATTTTGCTAATTATTTCTTTTGCAGATATGGCGAGGAAGAATGCTCAGGAATCTTACCAGAGAGTTCAGGAGGCTAAGGCAAAATCTCGGGCCAGGGCCAGTGGTGCCAGGGCAATCGTCTCTCCTCCTCCTCCTCCTCCTCCTCCTCAGAACGTGGGGACTCCCTCTCAGCCCATTGTGATTTCTTCTTCCAGCTTGTCCCGACCACTTCCTTCTGCCCGACTTCTTTCTGAGCCAGAGAAGAAGAAGCGTAAGACTTTAGAGTCTGGCTCTTCTTTTGATGGTGGGGTTAAGGCGGATGCTCTTGCATTCGTCCGAAAGAACATCTATCCTCATATAAGTATGGATGATGTTTCTGTTCGAAACCACCTCACCATCCTGGCTGAGGAGAGTTTTCGGGCGGCGGGTGTTTGTGGCAAGCTTCTGGATATCTTCGAGAAGACTCCCCTCAGCTCTTTGGGGGTAACCTCGAAGGTTGAAGAGTTGGAGGGGAGGCTTCTTGCTTACCAGGATCATGAGAGGGAGTTGAAGGAGGAGAGAGATAAATTGAGGGAGGAGAGAGATAGCCTCCGGGAGAAGGAGAGCAAGCTGCGGGCCCAATGTACTATGGAGGCGAACTTGAGGAAGACAGCACAGGATAGTTACCAGAGTTTATTTCAGGATCTTGTGTCTGTGAGGAAGGATTTGCTGAATTCTCGGAATGCATACGCCGAGTTGGAGGACTCTATTGCTGATGGTGCCGAGGAGTCTTGGAGAATTTTCCTGGAGCAAGTCAGAGTTATTGCTCCCGACTTGGATCTTTCTCCTTTACATCCTGATAAAGTCGTTATTGATGGTGCTATCGTGGATCCTCCTGTCCCCGTGGTTGTTTCCGAGTCAGAACTGAAGACTCGGGGGCAGAGGATTATTGAGTCCCCTCCTCGTCCTGAAGATGCTCCGAGCTCTTCAGTTGTTCCTCCGACCTCCTCTTCAGCCTCTCTTCCTGGTCCCGGTGGCACTCCTCCTGAGTCTGGTGGTGGTGATCCTTCTACTCCTCTGAAAAAATGATTTTTTTATGGCTATATGGGGGCTCGGCCTGTGAGTCCCCCCTTTTTTAAACTCATTTATATCTTGTTTGGTGATGTTTGAACAATTTTCTTTGGCCTTTTAAGGCCGTAAACAAAATATTTCAGCAAGTGCCCTTTTTTAAATAAGGGTTTAGATTAACAAAATAAATGCCCTTTTTTTGGATAAGGGTTTTAAGTTACCTTATGCGTGTATGCTTTTCTAATTTCGATATTTCAACACCCTCATGATCTTTCTCTGAAAACCTTTTCTATTGGCTTGTCTTGTTTTTTTTTTTTTTTTCGAGCCTTTTCGTTTAAGGGCTTTTATGCAACCTTTAAACCTTTCTCAGGTTTTTCAATCTCTTTTTGTTATCCTTTATACTCAACTTTGCTTTAGTGAGTTTTTATGACTTAGGTTGTTTTTGTGATGCGTTTTTCATCTACTCGGAGTGTTTCCGAGTTTGTTTTACTCGGGTTCTCATTTCGACTTAGGAGTCAGATTGTTCCCGAGTTTTTTACGATCAACTCATACAACCTCTTTACGCCGACTTGTACCTCGTCGTTTTATCCTGACGACCATCTAGGTCGGTTCATGAGATTTTCACGTTTTGTCGAGCTTAAGTCGGCGCGTTTCGTAGAAAGACTTAGAAAAAATAAAGAAGGATATTATAAGAGATATTGTAAATGAAAAAGATCTTTATTAATTGGGGAGGTACCTTCTTGCTACTAAGGGTCTTGATAGCCTATTTTCCCTTAGCCTCTACTATGATGCCTCGTTAAAAACCCTTCTCCAGAAAAAACCCTTTTGGGAAAAAATCATGAAGTTGGGAAAAGAGTACATCAGGGAGTAGAGTTCGCTTTTAACTGTAGTACCTTTTCATATTACAAGCATGCCACGACCTTGGTAGCTCAGTGTCGTTCAGGTCGGTTACTTTATAATAACCTTTTCCTAACACTTCCTTGATTTTGTATGGTCCCTTCCAATTGGCGGCGAGCTTTCCTTCTCCTGATTTGTTGACTCCAATGTCGTTTCTGATTAGGACCAAGTCATCCAGGGCAAATGTTCTTCGAATGACTTTCTTGTTGTACCTGGTAGTCATCCTTTGTTTTAATGCCGCTTCTCTTATCTGGGCACCCTCTCGGACTTCGGGGAGCAAGTCGAGCTCCTCTTTGTGTCCCTGTATATTTCCGACCTCGTCATGGAGAATTACCCTTGGGCTTTGCTCGTTGATTTCTATTGGAATCATGGCTTCTACGCCATAGACTAGTCGGAAAGGTGTTTCTCCTGTGGCGGATTGGGGGGTTGTCCTATAAGCCCATAGTACCTGAGGGAGCTCTTCAGCCCAAGCTCCCTTTGCTTCCTGTAGTCTCTTCTTTAGTCCTGCCAGTATGACTTTGTTGGCTGCCTCAGCTTGCCCATTGGCTTGTGGGTGTTCTACCGAGGTGAACTGATGTTTGATTTTCATACTGGCTACTAAGCTTCTGAAGGTAGTGTCAGTGAATTGGGTTCCATTATCCGTAGTGATGGAATAAGGTATCCCATATCTTGTGATGATATTTTTGTAGATGAACCTGCGACTTCTTTGAGCGGTGATGGTGGCCAATGGTTCTGCTTCTATCCACTTTGTGAAGTAATCTATCCCCACAATCAGGTATTTGACTTGTCCCGGCGCTTGGAAAAAAGGACCTAACAAATCCATTCCCCATTTTGCAAAAGGCCATGGAGAAGTGATACTGATGAGCTCTTCTGGTGGGGCTACGTGGAAATTCGCATGCATCTGGCATGGCTGGCATTTTTTCACAAATTCCGTGGCGTCTCTCTGCAAGGTCGGCCAATAGAATCCTGCTCGGATTACTTTCCTAGCGAGCGACCTTGCTCCGAGATGGTTTCCGCAGATCCCACTATGTACTTCCTCCAATACCTCGGTGGTTCTTGAGGTCGGTACGCATTTTAACAATGGTGTTGATATCCCTCTTCTGTAGAGGACATTTCTCACCAAGGTGTAATGTTGTGCTTCCCTTCGGATCTTTTTAGCTTCTCTCTCCTCCTTAGGGAGGATGTCGAATTTCAGGTATTCGACTAAGGGATTCATCCATCCGAGGTTTAAACCGACTATTTCAAGTACCTCTTGCTTATCTTCTGTTTTTGCTACCGAGGGTTCTTTGAGGGTTTCTTGAATCAGGCTTCTGTTGTTTCCTCCTGGTTTGGTACTTGCTAACTTGGATAGAGCATCCGCTCTGCTGTTTAGATCCCGAGTTATGTGTTTGACCTCGATTTCTGCAAAGCGCCCGAGATGCTCCAGAGTTTTTTCCAAGTACCTCTTCATATTAGGGTCCTTTGCCTGATATTCTCCGCTTATTTGGGAGGTCACCACTTGTGAGTCGCTGTATATCATCACCTTTGTCGCACCGACTTCTTCTGCCAACTTTAGTCCGGCGATCAAGGCTTCATATTCTGCCTGATTATTTGAAGCCGGAAATTCAAATTTTAAGGAAACCTCTATCTGGGTTCCTCTTTCATCTACTAGTATTATGCCTGCGCCGCTCCCTGTTTTGTTGGAGGATCCGTCTACATAGAGTTCCCATGTAGTCGGTTTGTCCTCTTGGTCCCCTGCGTATTCTGCCACGAAGTCGGCAAGGCATTGGGCTTTAATTGCTGTCCGAGTTTCATATCTCAGATCGAACTCGGAGAGCTCTATTGCCCATTGAACCATTCTCCCTGCAACATCCGTCTTTTGGAGGATTTGCTTTATGGGTTGGTTTGTACGGACTCTTATTGTGTGAGCTTGAAAGTAAGGTCGTAGCCTTCGTGAGGCTATTATTAAGGAGTAGGCAAACTTTTCTAGTTTGTGGTACCTTAGTTCAGGGCCTTGTAAAACCTTACTGATAAAGTAGACCGGGTGTTGTCCGACCTCATCTTCTTTTATCAGGGCTGACGAGACAGCCCTGTTTGCTACGGATAGGTATAGAATGAGGTCTTTCCCCGGTATTGGTCGGGTTAAGATAGGAGGTTGGCTTAAGAACCTTTTGAACTCTTGGAATGCCTCCTCGCATTCCGGAGTCCATTCGAATTGGCATCCCTTCCTTAATAGGGAAAATAGTGAAAGAGATTTTAATGCTGATCCTGCCAAAAATCTGGAGAGGGCTGCAAGTCGGCCATTGAGCTGCTGGACTTCTCTCAAACAAGTCGGACTTTTCATTTCTAGGATGGCTCTACATTTATCGGGATTGACCTCAATCCCTCTTTGTGTTAGCATAAATCCTAGAAATTTTCCTGCTTCCACCGCAAAGGCGCATTTTGCAGGATTTAGTCTCATCCCATGCAGCCTTATGGTGCCAAAGACTTGTGAGAGGTCGGATAAGAGGTCGACTTCCTTCTTGGTTTTTACTAGCATGTCGTCGACGTATACTTCCATTAGGCTCCCCAGGTGGGGGGAAAACACTTTATTCATCAACCTTTGATATGTGGCTCCTGCATTCTTCAATCCGAATGGCATAACCACGTAGCAATAGTTGGCTCTGGGTGTGATGAATGATGTTTTCTCCTGGTCGGGCTCATACATCGGGATTTGATTATATCCCGAGTAGGCGTCCATGAATGACAAGTATTGGTACCCCGAGCTGGAGTCCACTAGGGTATCAATACTTGGTAGGGGATAAGGGTCCTTAGGACATGCCTTATTTAAGTCGGTATAGTCGACGCACATTCTCCATTTACCATTCTGTTTTTTAACTAGCACTACATTGGCTAGCCACGTTGGGTACTTGACCTCTCTAATAAAGCCGGCTTCCAGGAGCGCCTGTACTTGCTCTTCTACTATTAGGGCTCGGTCCAGGCCGAGCTTACGCCTTCTTTGTTGTACAGGTCGGGACCCTGGGTAAACCGAGAGCTTGTGGGACGTGAGCTCGGGATCAATCCCAGGCATGTCAGAGGCCTTCCAGGCGAAGAGGTCGGAATTATCTTTTAGGAGTTCAGCCAGCCCTTGTTTTAGGGTTTCCCCTAGGTTGGCTCCTATATAAGTGTTTTTTCCTTCCTCTTTACCGATCTGTATCTCCTCAGTTTTTCCCCCCGGCTGTGGTCGCAGCTCTTCTCTGGCCCTTGTGCCGCCGAGTTCTATTGTGTGAACTTCTCTGCCCTTTCCTCTCAGATTTAGGCTTTCATTGTAGCATTTCCTCGCCAATTTTTGATCTCCTCTTACCGTTGCTATTCCCGCTGAGGTCGGGAATTTCATGCAGAGGTGGGGAGTGGATACCACTGCTCCGAGCCGATTAAGGGTAGTCCTGCCAATTAAGGCATTATAGGCTGACCCTTCATCAATGACTATGAAGTCTATACTCAGAGTCCTTGATCTTTCCCCTTTTCGAAAAATGGTGTGAAGGGGCAAAAATCCTAGTGGTTTTATTGGCGTGTCCCCCAATCCATATAGGGTATCGGGGTAGGCTCTCAACTCTTTCTCATCTAACCCTAGCTTATCGAAAGCTGGCTTGAAAAGAATGTCCGCCGAGCTTCCTTGGTCTACTAGGGTTCTGTGGAGATGGGCATTTGCTAGGATCATAGTTATTACCACTGGATCATCGTGTCCAGGGATTATTCCTTGCCCATCTTCTTTTGTGAATGAAATGGTAGGGAGGTCGGGTGACTCCTCCCCGACCTGGTAGACTCTTTTGAGATGTCTTTTGCGAGAAGATTTGGTGAGTCCCCCTCCCGCAAATCCTCCTGAGATCATATGGATATGTCTCTCTGGGGTCTGTGGTGGTGGATCTCTTCTATCCATATCATCTCGCTTTCTCTTTCCGTGACTGTCCGACCTTTCCATGAGATATCTATCAAGCCGACCTTCTCTAGCCAGCTTTTCTATCACGTTCTTAAGGTCGTAGCAGTCGTTAGTGGAGTGACCATATATTTTATGGTACTCGCAATAATCGCTGCGGCTCCCCACTTTTTTATTTTTAATGGGTCTAGGGGGTGGCAGCCTTTCAGTGATGCAAATCTCTCTGTATACATCCACTATAGAAGCTTTCAGAGGAGTATAAGAGTGATATTTCCTGGGCCTTTCGAGACCGAGTTCTTCCTTTTTCTTGGCTTCCCTTTCCCTCTCTTTAGTTGAGGGAGGGGGTCCGGGTCGCCAACTCAGGTCCCTTAATTTGGCATTCTCTTCCATATTGATGTACTTTTCAGCCCTTTCTTGTACATCACTTAGAGAAACGGGGTGTCTTTTAGATATGGACTGTGAGAAGGGACCTTCTCTAAGTCCATTGACTAACCCCATTATGACTGCCTCTGTGGGCAAGTCTTGGATCTCCAAACAAGCTTTGTTGAACCTTTCCATATAGGCTCGTAAAGATTCTCCGACCTCTTGTTTTACTCCCAGGAGGCTCGGTGCATGCTTCACATTGTCTTTTTGAATTGAGAACCTCATCAAGAACTTTCTTGAGAGGTCTTCAAAGCTAGTGATCGATCTTGGGGGAAGGCTGTCGAACCACTTCATCGCTGCTTTCGATAAAGTGGTCGGGAAGGCCTTGCATCGCGTAGCGTCGGAAGCATCAGCTAGGTACATCCGACTTTTGAAGTTGCTTAGATGATGCTTTGGATCCGTGGTTCCATCGTAGAGGTCCATATCAGTGCTTTTGAAGTTTCTCGGAACTTTTGCCCTCATTATGTCCTCGCTGAAAGGATCTTCTTCGCCCAAGAGTGACTCTTCTTGTTCGTCGCGGGAGTTATGATTCTTGAGGGAAGATTCCAGCTTTAAGAGTTTTCTTTCTAACTCTTTTCGCCGTTCCATCTCCTCTTTTAGATACTTCTCCGTTTCCTTTTGCCGCTCCCGCTCTTGTTCTAACTGTTCCAGGCGGCTGTGGACTAACCCCATTAGTTCAGTTACGTGGGATGGTCCGCCTTTTTCTGATTCGCGCTCGTCTGAGGAGTTTACCTTCGGGTTTTTTACCCCGGAGGTGCCCTCTCTCTGCTGATTGTTAACCTCCTGGTGGAGGGCTAAGTCCCCATTGTTATTACCTGTGTCCAGATTCTCTTGTTCGGAATCTGTTTCCACATGGCCTTCTTCGTGGGATCTGTCCGCCATCAATGGATGATCTCTCGGTTCCCTGGCAACGGCGCCAATGTTACGGTGGGTAACCGGAGATTGACTGAATGGATGGTGTTGATTGGCCCAAGTGTGTGAAGGAGGAGGTTTCCGTATGAGTATGCGGCTCGGGAGACTCCGTCCGACTTGTGTTCGTAGGTGAATGGGGGGTGGTACCTGCAAAGACACTCCGATGCCTAAGTTAGCAAGGGTGTGAGCAGGTCTAGAGAGTATTGGGCTTAGAGATACCTGAGGGGTGTCAGTGTATTTATAGTGGTGAGCCAATAACCACCGTTGGAGTAGTGCCGTACCTTTAGGGTGTTAACCGCCCTATTATCGTGGGGAGGTTAAGATATGGCTTTATGAAGCGGTTAGAGAGATTTTAGGGGCGGTTACTCATTTGAATGAGTGTTTATCTGCCAGCTAATCTCACGTCCGACTTCTTTAGAGCAAGTCGTGGTTGATACCGACTTCTTACGTGAAGGTCGGTACTTAGCTAGGCTTAATCCTTCAGATTAGGCCTTTTATTTGGACCTGGGCCCTTGTCGTTGGGCCAGGGTATGAACAGTACTCAATCAATTTTAATCACTAAATTAATTTTTAAATTTTTATTTTATTAGATAAATTAATTTTTATATCAGATTATTTTTCTAAATAAAAAGACTGATCTTAGAATTTTAAAAATTTTTAGAAACTAATATTTCTTTATTAAATAAATGACAAGGATTGCTTTGTTTAATGTTTTTTTTATCAAAGTTTGATATGAGAATTGATTTGTTTAATTTTTTAAATCAAAGTTTGATATAAAACTTGATATGTCTAATAAAATAAAAAAAATTTTTTTTTTGGTTGAGAGTCGGGGTCCTGGGACCCAAAACTAAACAGCAGAGATAGAAATTAATCGGGTAATGATACCCCTCTGATGTCCTCATCTAAGCATTGCCTGATACTTGAAGGAGGCAAATCAAGAAAGATTAGCCCAAAGTCACAAATCAAGCTCTCCTTGGCCAAAAGATCTGCTACTCTGTTGCCTTCTTGGTAGGTGTGCTTGAGCATAACATCCCAATCTTGTCTTAGCAGTGCACCAATAAGTCGCACTAATTTTTCTGGATGTTTGCTTTTTTTCTGCTCTTGGGTGATCACTGTATAAGCTGCTAGGGAATCTAACTTGACTAGAATCTTCTTCAAACCCAATCGCCAGCCTACTCTAAGGCCATGAAACACTGCCCAGAGTTCCGCTTGAAAGGCTGAGCAACACCCAAGATTGACCATATACCCTGCAATCCAAACTCCCTCTTCGCTTCTAAATAAACCTCCACAACCTGCATGTCCTGGATTTCCGAATGAGGCTCCATCTGTGTTGAGTTTTATCCACCCACTTGGAGGGGGTGTCCAAGCTATTTGAGCTTATACTCTCCTTCTTGTGCTCCCTGTCATGAAACTGGCTTTGTTGAAAGCTGTGGTTATCTCATGGGCATATGGAAGGATGTTGAAGGAAGCATTCTGAGGCCTTTTAAATGGTGGGAAAAATAATTCTTTGTTTCGCCATTTCCAAATCATCCAAGTGGTTGTCATGAAGATGGTCAACCATTTGATTTGGCTATTTTGTCCAATTTTCGCTACTAAATTCCAGCGAAACCAGACATCGAAGGGAGCTCTAAAAAAATAACTCAACTTAGAAGGATGAATGAGTTGCATCCAAAGCTTAGACGCTGCAGGACAGTCCCGGATCACATGCTCCATCGTCTCGGGAACACCCGCACACCGATGACAATCTGGAGGAGAGCCAAAGAGTCTTGCCCTCCTGGTTGAGATCATAATTCTCTTATGGGCAGCCAACCAATTAAATATTTTGATTCGTTGAGGTCTCGACCATTTCCAAATCAGGTTCCAGGTTATATCTACAACACCAGGTCGATTTGCTATGGCGTGATATGCACTAGCCACAGTGAAGTCTCCATCTTGTGTTAAATCCCAAAAAATTATGTCTGTCTCTAACACATTGTTTGGGGCTGGTATGGCTCTAATTTTGTTTAGATCTGCTTGAGGTAAGAATACCCGAAGCCTGTCCAGATCCCAATCACCATCACTATTCACATAATTAACCACTCTACAGTTTCTTTCTTCATTGCATAAGGGTGCAATTACCCTTTCTTCAAAAGGTGGACAGTTTCTCATCCACTTATCACCCCAAAAATTTATGCTTTCTCCATTTCCTACATTGAATGCTATATGCTGTCTAAATTGCTTCCATGACTTAGCCAGATCCTTCCAGAGCAGAGAATCCGTTGCTGTCACAGGAAATTCATTGAGAAGGTTCTTGCCCCTTCCATACTTACTATATAAAACATCAATCCATAGCTCATCTTGTTCATTAAATAATCTCCAAAGAATCTTGCACATAAAGGCTTCATTCATGTGGGTGAGTTTGCGAAAGCCTAGGCCTCCTTCACATTTCGGCTTGCACAGAGTGTTCCAACTCATATCGTGAATTTTGCGAGCATTTTGATCCTCTCCCCAAATAAATTTTCGTTGAAGCTTTTCAACCTCATATATGATTTCTTTGGATATTCTTGAGTGCATCATGTCGAAATTGAGTATTGGAGCTAGCACCGTTTGTGCTAAAGTTAATCTGCGTGCGAAGGATAGGCAGCTAGCTTTCCATCCCCCCAGCTTGTTGTTGACTCTATCTAGGACATGCTTATAGTTATCTCTGGCTCTTCCCTTGCCTTGGATCACAGCACCTAAGTACCTTCCAATACATTTGGTTTTCTTATAGCCACTCATGTCACACAATTTGCTCCTCATGTTATTTTCCACCTTACTAGAAAAAAAGATGGAAGTCTTGTTGGTATTTATTTTGAGCCCTGATGCTTCACCAAAAAGTTTAAGAGTGTCCACAATCATATGCATTTGAGCACTGTTCGCTTCCGCAAATAAAAGAAGATCATCCGCAAAAAGAAGATGTGAGATGTAGGGACCATCCCTCCTCGCCTTCATTGGACACCAATCACCATTTCTTACACTATCCTCTATTAAATGGGATAGCTTGTCCATAGCTATAACAAAGAGATAGCGTGAAATCGGGTCCCCTTGCCTAATTCCCCGAGAAGGGTTGAACTGATCTATTTTGCACCCATTCCAAAGAAGGCTGTATGATACTGACCTCACACAAGACATAATGATTCTGCACGTCTGAATTGGAATATTGAATTCTATTAAGCAGTTTTTAATAAAACTCCAATTAAGCCGGTCATAAGCTTTCTCAAAGTCTATCTTGATGGCCATAAATTGCTTTCTTCCTTTCATCCGTCTCATAGAGTGCACCATCTCCTTAGCTATAATTATGTTATCATGAATTATCCTTCCCGGAACAAAACTGGATTGGTTCGGAGCTATTCTTCCTTGGAGGGTAGGTTTGATTCTTTCCACCAAGATTTTTGTGAGGCATTTATACACCACATTGCACAACGCAATTGGTCTGAATTGGGTGAGAAATTCCGGTTGTTTGCTCTTTGGAATGAGAGCTATTAAAGTGTTGTTGACCCCCTGAATCAGAGTGGGATCCCTCCATAGGCTTTGAATAAACTGAACAAAAGAATTTCCAACCGTTTCCCAATGCTCCTTGAAGAAAAGGGCTAGAAATCCATCTTCCCCAGGTGCCTTTAAAGAACCAATGCCAAATAAGGCTCCTTTAATTTCATCGTACGTCAAGGACTTCAACATATTTCTTCTATGCACCTCATCCATTGGTGGATATGAAAGATTAGTAGAAAGAGGGGATCTCCCAAAGTTATCCTCCTTATATAGATCAATAAAAAATTTGCAAGCAGCGCCTTTTAAAACATCTTGATTGTCACACCAAATACCATTTGCAATTCTAAGTTTGAGAATTTTATTTCTTCTTCTCCTCACAAGAGTTTTTGTGTGGTAAAACTTGGTGTTTCTATCTCCTTCAACCAGCCACTGTTGTCTCGACTTCTGCATCCAGAAGACTTCTTCTCTATTCAGAATCTCCTCTAGTTCTCCTTCCAGTCTTTGTTCCAAGTTTTCTAAGAAAGAATTTGTGCCATAATTGGGGATTTTTGAATACCCGCAATTCGATTTAGTTGTCTCCTTTTTCCTTAAAAATGTGGCCAAATTTTTCCTTGTTCCATATCTGTAGCTCATCAGACAACATACATAAGGCTTGGGGCGTCGGGAGGGCATTTTTCCACATCTTATTAATGAAATCAGCAAACTCTGGATGTGTTTCCCACATTACTTCAAACCTGAAAGGTTTAACACCTTTATCAGTTTGGGAAGGCTTCAAGTTAACCAACAGAGGATGATGATCGGAGTTGACTCTAGGAAGAATTGAAACATAGGCTTCTGGGAAGAGAGTTCTCCATTGTGCATTTGCAAGTGCCCTATCTAATCTCTTAAAAACTTTGTCCATGCCTTCTCTGACTCTCCCTTTCCATGTAAATTTGGAGCCAACAAATCCCAAATCCAAAAGCTGACAATCGTTAATCCATCTCCTGAAACGACTGCAAGCATGTCTGTTTACAGCGGTTCCACCTTTTTTTTCTGTGGTCTCTGCTATTTCGTTAAAATCCCCTACCAACATCCAGGGACCAACTATATTAGCAGCCATTTCAGAAATTTTATTTTTAAAAATTCTCCTTGTATCCTCCTGAGGGCTAGCATAAACTGCAGAAAGCGACCATCTACCTTTATCACTGTCAATAATTTCTAATTGAACAAATTGAGGGTGAGAGCAAACAATACTAATATCTAAATTGGCATTTTTCCAAAGGGCCCATATTCCCCCAACAAAACCCAATGCTTCTTCTCTATGAGAGAAAGAAAAATCCAGCTCTTTAACAACATTTTCCGCTTTTTGACCACTACACTTAGTTTCATACAGAAGCACAATGTCTGGCTTATATTGCCTGCAGAGCTCTTTCAACGTGTTTATAGTGGCTTTGTTGGCCACTCCTCTAATATTCCATGATAATAAAATCATAAATAACTAGAACAAAAAGAGGGAACATCACCGCTTAAGAAGACAAAGGCTCCTTAGACACACTGCATGTCCTCCTCCCTCAGAGGGGTTCCTTCCTGGATCTAGTCAACTCTCATCTCTTCTTTTTCTTCATATTTTTCCATCACCTGGATTAATATTTCTGTCTCCATTGACCCAAAGTCTGGAGGTTTTGGGTCAGGTGGATCCACACCAGTGATAGGAACTTCTTGGGAGAAGTTTGGACTAATCGGGTTTTGAGAAACCCAATTTTCTTGGTGTCTATTCACTTGATTTTCGATGCATGTGGTCTCATTCATAAAGAATTGTGGGGTGGATTGTGTTTGGCTAACTTGGGAAGAAAGAAGCTTTGTATGGACTGGATGGTGACACTGGTTGGGTTGAATAGATTGGGTATTTTGTTGGGTTTGGGTGGACATGTGGGTTTTGTCAGATGGGAGGCTTTTGGGGTCAACATTCATTGGGCTTCCATTAGCAGTAGGAGTTTTTGAGTTTAGCATACTAGATGGGCCATCTTGCTTTTTTGGAGCGCTAGCAGAAATGGGCTTGGGAGTGGCTGACAGGGTTTTGTTATGGCTCTTCTTTTGCTGTGTGAAAAATTTACTCTTGTCTTTACCTGTAGATGTGGCATTGGCAATAGAAGCTTTCACGATTTCATCACCCTGCTGCACATTAGATTCCCCATTCACCAACACGGCAAATTTCGAAGGAATTTCCCCCTCGACAACTATATTTTCCTTTCTTTTTTCACCTTCACCACTACTTGTACCTTCACCTCCTTCCCTTGCAGATTTCTTGCCACGTGTTGTCCTTTGTACCAGCATCCATGGACCATAATTATCCTCAGATTCTTGTATGACTTCTTTACCCTTGTGATTTTCTAGAATTCCCTTATTGCCCCCTTCTTCCTCCTCCCTTACAGCTGACTGAAGATTTTGCCTCTGCTCAGTCTCCTTCTTCCTCAATTCCGAGCATTCTGATTTTTCATGGCCAATTATTCCACAGTGGAAACAAACCTGATGAATTCCTTCATATTCCACATTGTAAGTAACCCCGTTAATTTGGTATTGAGAGGTCAAGGATTTCTCCATCTCCACCTCTACACACAACCTTGCTACCTGAGCAGTGTTCACATCCACTTTCAGAGTTCTTCCCACAATATTTTCTATCTTTTCTAGAATTCTTTTATTGTAATACTCAATAGCTAGACCAGGAAGGCGGATCCAAACTGTAATTTTTTCAATGGAAGTTAGAAAATGATTGAATTCTGGCTCCCATAACTGAATAGTTAAATAGTGGTCAAAAATTTTCCATGGCCCCTCAGTAATAGCAAAATCTAGGTCCTCCGAGTTATAGAAATGAACTAGAAAAAAGTTATTGCCTAAATCAATCACATCCAAGCTTCCTTGTTTCCCCCACATTGCTTCTAATTTGCGTTTTAAAACAGGCAAAGAAATTTTTCTTCCCAACAATTTCACTATCAAAGAGTCCCACCAATAGCTCCTGAGTTCTCTCTGCATGTCTTCTCCAATAATCAAATTGTATATACCTTCCGTTGTTTTCTCAACTCTGACCTCAATCTCTTCATCCTCCGAATCTGACTCTGTTACCTTTTCTTTAGCTTTCTTTTCCTCCTCTTCAGTCCTCTTTGTAGCGCTACCGTTCCTCACAATTGTCGCAAAGGATAGGGCTCCTCCCGGTGCACCAAAATCATGTCGCTGACCGTCTGTAACTGGTTGCGGGCTACACACCACCACTTCCACACCGTCTTCCATCTCTTCTGCCTCCATCCATTCCTCCACTCTGGGAACATTGGCCATGTCTCCTGAGTATTCATCTCCTTCCCCTGACTTTCTCACCTTCTTTCCTAATCTATGTAGAATCTCGCCTTCCTTCCGCATTTTCTCCCTTGGATCATGTCGACGGGAGGTCCCTCCCCGAACGAAGCCACCGCGCATGGCTGCTTCACTTTCACACGGAGACACAAGAAAACCTAGGCTTTCAGAAAGAAAACAAGAAATTATTCCAACTATACTGTTGTCCCAAAAAATTATTATTGTTATAGACTCACCTAATTCATCAAAAAATAATAAAATAAAAAGTTAAAAACTAATTTGATAATTAATTTTTTTTTGTATTAAAACAGGGCTAAAGCCCAAAAGAAAAATTAACTACAAATGGTTCATGATAAAGTATTTCCTCTAGCATTCTTATAGAGGAAATTTTCTAATTTTAGTGGAGGTTTATTCCAAAATAAAAAATTCTCCTCTAATTTTATGCTCTTTTTAGCAAGGAGGGGTGGCAAACGAGGTAGCCCACCCCGCCAAAAACCCTCCTCACACCCGCCTAGAGAGGCGGTTTCGAATTTCTCCTCCACCCTGCCTAACGACGAG
The DNA here is from genome assembly GCF_014773155.1 of Arachis stenosperma. Lineage (NCBI taxonomy): Eukaryota > Viridiplantae > Streptophyta > Magnoliopsida > Fabales > Fabaceae > Arachis > Arachis stenosperma. The sequence continues at coordinate 3,717,462 of NC_080382.1, read as the reverse complement.
TTGGTGGGCTGGCGGGCTAAGTCCGTCAATTCTCTCTTTTTTTAATTATTTTTTTATTAATAAATTGTTAAATATTAAACAATATATATAAATTTACAACTATTTGTATGTTTTTTTTGTCTGAAAAAATATAAAATATATTAATTTAGTGTCTTTGAATACAATGTCTCTGTACATTTCTTATCTGCTAAATATAATTTTGTGTTTTTGTGTTCCTATCTCAATGTCTCGTACTCCTAAACAAACACCGCCATTGTGTCCTAACTCAGTCTATTTAGCGTTTGGTAGAGAGACAAAGACGGAAAGACTGAGACTGAGAGACAGAGACTAAGAGACAGGGATTGAAATAAATTTTAGTATTCTGTTTTGGCCTTTTGGGCAAAATGGGAGACAGGAATTGAAACAAGAATAAAACTCTAATTTAATTTGCACAAAGGGTAAAATTGGAATTAATTAATTGAAATGAAAGTATTTTAAGTATAAAATATTATTAAAGTTTTAGTCTCCATCTCTAAAAATTTCAGTCCCTTATGTCCCTACTTTTTGGAGGTACTGAAATACTGAAATTTTAGAGACAGAGACAGAAATTTTAGTACCAGTCTCTGAACTAACAAACACGATACTGAATCTCAGTCTCTCAGTCTCTGTCTTAGTACCTCAAAAACAAACGCTACTTAAAGACATCATTCTTTTCCCCCTCAAGAATTTAAAATTTTATCCAAAAGTAGAATATGTATCTTTTCTTTGTGCCCCTTGACTGCTTGTCGGTACTGAATTTTGAACGTCATAATCTGGCTTACGAGTTTTCAGATGAGGGCAAAAGAAGTCTTTGGCCACAAATTGAGGCCACTTTTAAGCAGATGGATATAGCTGTAACAGAATTGGAGTGCTTCCAAGCTTTACAAAAGCAGGAGCAGTTAGCACTTAGCAGCATCACACAGGATTAACAATCTATGACAGAATTATGGGGATCTTATAGCAGAGCTGGAAAGGATACAAATGGTCATGAAACAGTGTAGGACACAAGCACAAAAACAAGAAATTGTAGCAAAGAATCATGAGCTTGAGTGTATTGAGAATGCAGCTGATGAAATTAATGCCCAGGGCACAGAGAACTGTAATGGTTTTCCCTGCACCAGCCAGCAGACATTGTACCTGACAATGCCACTCCGAAATCCAAAAATGGTGTGGATATGGAGTCCTGCGAGGACTAAATTGGCAGATGCACTTACTGTAGAGGATAATCGCAAAGGTGGTATAAGATAACATTAACAACTCTGAATCTTGTTTCGACAACAGAGACATGGCGCCCAAGAAACCACTCCACTTGATGAGGGAGATAGGATTGAAGTTGTGGCAGACAGAGGAGAGGAGGTTTTTAGGCTGGAGTCTCCATCACCAAGTTCAAACATTGAGGTTTGAGTGTTGTTGCAGAATCCAGATTTCAATGGAGTCATTAACTTGCGTTTATTGGACGCTCACTCTGTAAAATTTTGCAACATAACATTAGTGATGGAGGCAAGTTCTTCAATGGGGAGAAGAATATTATGTACTTGGATGGATCTTGGTGTCAATATATAATTTACAGAAAATTAATGGTGTGCTAGAAATTTTATTTCTTCCGGATAGAGGTCTCGGGTTCGAAACCCTCCCGTTATACGTGACAAAAAAAATTCAAATTTTAAATAATAATTAATATCAGTATCAAATGGTAATATAACAAATTTTAAAAATAGCGGCTTTAGATGGAATATTTCTTAAAGAGGACCATCGAGACAGATCCAGTGATCTGCTGATAAATTGTATGAACTTCCTGAGATAGTAACTTACCTGTAATTGTTCCTACTTCTTGTCTCGTTATTTTTATAGTTGTCAAAATCGAACTAATGATCAAACCAGTTAGATTATTAAGTCATTGGATAACTGGTTTAATCGGTAAGTCACCGATTGAACCGATAAAATTGGTCACATGTAAATAAAAAATATAAAATAGTCAAAAATTTAAAATATATATTTTTACTAATATTTTAAAAACAATCAAATTTCAATAAATTATAATCAATAAATTATGATTAAATTATTATTAAATAAGTATATAAAATTCTAGTATTTTAATAAAAATATTTGATATTTTTATTTGTACAAATTTAATGACATTTATATTAATAATTATGAATAATAAAAAATATAATTAATTTAAATATAAATAAGTATAAAATTAAAATAATATTTTAAAAAATTATTGTGTAATTTTACTATATAATTAATAAGTAATATATAAAATATTATGGAATAATATAGTTTAGTGGTAAGAGGAACATATAATATAAAAAAGATATAGGTTCAAACTACATCTTTATTAATTTTAGATTTTCGGTCCGGTTCAATTTTTACAACTATGGACGTCTTCAGTAAATACGAAATCCCTTTGCTTAAGAATGAAACACTTTATTCAAACTCTGGTTTTTTTAACTTTTCTTTTCTCAAGGTCCTCTAATGGAATGATACGAATAAATAATATTGGTCAGACCAAAAACAAAATATTTGTTCCCACGTGTTTACATTAACAAAAAATCTATTGTATTATAATCGGACTGGAAAAAATGGCACCAAATTGTTCAAGTTTGATTGATGCTTGTATGAAAAAATATATCTTTTTGGTAAGGGAAAAAAAAAACTGTGACGAAAGAAATAAAGACAAAGCAATAGTTGGTGGAAAATATAAAATATGGTAACAAGTTGGTGTTATCCATTGGTTGTTGGCTCTCCATGTTTGTTGTCATTTCATATAAGTTAATGATTCCTTCGACAAATTCACCTTTAAATCTTTTCCAGATTATGATTACCGTATTAAACAGAACTCAAGTTTAGAATCTCTGCCACTGCAATTTACTCCAAAAAACCTGCTTCAAATAAAGAGTACACAACCGTATTACTGCTCAACTCTACTTGGGTTCTTACTACTATTTCAATTTAGCAGCTGTATCAAGGTAATTATATTCTCTTATCTTAATCTCTAAATCACTAAATTATTGTAATTCATGGTTCTTGAATTTTGCAAGCATACCAAGTTCTAAGATATCTTGTGTGACTTTTTATGGACTATGCTTTTGTTAATTAAATTATGTAACAAGGATTGTTTTAATCTAGATTCCATTAACAAGGAGAGAATGGAATTTGACATTTGATTTTGGCTTGTGTTAGTTTTCTGAGAAAATGGTGAAAAGGATTGTGGATCTTCGATCAGATACAGTCACAAAACCAACCGAAACAATGCGAGCTGCTATGGAAGGTGCTGAAGTTGGTGATGATGTTCTAGAACATGATCCAACTGCTTTTCACTTAGAATCAGAGATGGCAAAGATAATGGGAAAGGAAGCAGGCCTTTTTGTCCCCTCCGGCACCATGGCGAACCTTATATCTGTGCTTGTTCATTGTGAAAGCAGGGGAAGTGAAGTGATTCTTGGACACAACTCCCATATCCATATATATGAGAATGGAGGCATTTCAACTCTTGGAGGTGTGCATCCTAGAACTGTTAAGAACAACGATGATGGAACCATGGACATTGATTTGATTGAGGCTGCTATTAGAGATCCAAAGGAGGAGATTGTGTTTCCAACCACAAGGCTTATCTGCTTGGAAAATACTCATTGCAAGTAAGCAACTCAGTTCTTTTGTTAATCAAGGTGTAGAAATCTTACCCTTTTTTCTATTAACAATGTTTTTCTGTGATATTTTTTTGCTGCATTCAGTCATGGTGGAAGATGCCTTTCAGCTGAATATACAGACAGAGTTGGACAGATTGCTAAGAAGCATGGACTGAAGCTTCACATCGATGGAGCTCGCATATTCAATGCATCTGTTGTAAGCATAGTAGTTAGAATCTCGATATCAATTTTAAATGAGTCAATTGATTTTACAAAGACGATTTTACGATTTACATATTTAATTTAGTTTTCTAATTTCACGTAAAATCTTGATTTTCTTTACCTTGGTTGTAAGTAATAAATTTGATGATGCACCTTAGTGAATTGAATACTGACAATTGAAGAAAAATAAATTACTTGCAATTTTAATTGTTACATTTCAGGCACTTGGTGTTCCAGTGGATAGGCTTGTTCAAGCAGCTGATTCAGTTTCAGTATGTTATACCCTTTTAGAAATCTTATTCCCCACATTGCATGATAATTAATCTAACCTGTCTATGATTGATTTGAATAAAATTAATTAGGTTTGCCTATCGAAAGGTCTTGGTGCTCCAGTTGGATCTGTCATTGTTGGTTCCAATAGCTTCATTGCCAAGGTAATTCAAACTCTTCTAAAGGGGATATAGTAGAAGCTATATGCAGATTCTATCTGAAAGAACATGATACTAAGTCTAGTGCAATACACCTTTTTCAGGCTAGGCGGCTCCGGAAAACGTTAGGTGGCGGTATGAGACAGATTGGGATCCTATGTGCTGCTGCACTTGTTGCTTTACAGGAAAATCTTCCAAAGTTAGAAAGTGATCACAAGAAAGCAAGACTCTTGGCTGGTAATAGATTTACACATGCAGTTTTTGTGTGCTTGAAGACTTGCAAGTTTAGACTTTACACACTAAAGATTTTTTACTTCCAAATTCACACTTGCTTTTTACATGAAATTTTTCCTTTGTTTTTAAGATGGATTGAACAAAATTCAGGGCCTGAGAGTGGATACCTCTTCTGTGGAAACCAATATAGTAAGTACTTTTTCCCCCAATATTTTTGTGATCTAAATTAGAGTCCTGCAATAGTAAAAGTTATGTATGGATGCATTAACTTGATTAAAAATTAGTTATTATATATTTGTATATAATCATATGTGTTGTTTAATTTATTTTTAATATGTATTTTATATTTTAATATATATTTAGTTGCTGATCTTTTTCCTACTAGTATAGTTGCTTAAAAAAATAAAAGGTCTCCAACTATTTTATTTTATTTCTGTTGTCAGATATATGTTGAAATAGAAGAGTTCTCAGGAACTACGGCAATAAAGCTGTGCAAGGACTTAGAAGAATATGGTATTCTTCTTAAGCAAACAGGCTTATCAAGGTCTTTATTGTTTTATTGCTTATTAATTATTTCAATTAGTACTGATTAAGATTTTATATGTTTTGTGCAATAATATTAGCCAGGGCACTTTACTGTGATTATATTTTCACAGCATAATAAGTAGTAGTTAATGCATATTAACCACACATTATGGATAATAAAATAATGGCATTATTTGCTTCTTCTAGGTTGAGAGTTGTGTTACACCACCAAATATCAGAAAGTGATGTTCAGTTCGCCTTGTCCTGCTTTCAGGTGAATTAATCTCCCCCTTCTTTTTTAATGATAGGTTAAATTATATCGTTAGTCTCTACATTTTCAGTAAAATTATAAATTGGTCTTTGTACTTTAAAAGTTTATAATTGAGTCTTTAGAGAGAATTAAAATTTGTAATTTAGTCTATGCCAGTCAAAAAGAGTTGATTTAACAGAATATTCTTAGAATATATTAAGAATATTCTGTTAAAATAAAGAATATATTAAGAATATTTTATTAAATCAAACATTTTTTGAACCATGAGAACTAAAATTATAAATTTTAATTCTCTTTAGGAATTTAATTATAAACTTTTAAAGAGTAGAGACTAATTTATAATTTACTGAAAGTGTAAGACCTACTATGTAATTTAACCTTAATGATGTTTACTCATTAAGTAAACATGTATTGATTTAAATTTTATTTATCGTTAAATAGGATATAAATCTAACGTAAATCTAGTTTATATCTCATCTAACAATAAATAAAGTATGAATTTGTACGATGTTTTATATAGTGTATATGTATACATACAACGCAATAATTCATTTTTCACTCAACATGGTTAGAATATTAGAATATAGTATTGATGAAACTCCTCTTTATTGAATTTTGCAGAAAGCTGTAAATGGAGTACAAAATGAAAATGGCAACTAGTTGAATTATTTGATAATTGCTGGCATGTAATTTACTTGAATCTATAATAAAATATGGGCCTTAGGGGGGTTAATAATCATTTTGTAGTTAAAATCTAGGTAAGGAATCAAAATTAGTCCCTACTCCCTACTACTATCTGGTTCAAGAATCAAGAGCATTTGATCATCATTACGTTTAACTGCAAAATAAGCCAGCATGTAAAAAACAAAAAACTAATCTTAAATAATAATGGGATGTGAATTTCCGAAAATGACGGTGGAAAGAAAGAAAGAAATAGTAGAAGCTAAGTTGTGATTATTTTTCTGACTGCCCTCCCTGCATGTCTACGTCTCACGATGCTCATCACTACTACTGCTCCCTCCATCATGTTACAGTTCTACTGTCATAAACTATTTTCGTAATTGTAATTCAAATAACGATAAACTTACTTACAGTTATTTTTATAAAAAAATTAATAATTAAAATATAAAAAATATTATTTGTATAATAAAATTCAATTTTTAATATTATTTAATTATTTTTTAATTAAAATATATTCCTAATTTTTAGATACATATGGTGATTAAAATTAGTTTAAGGATAAAAAACTCAAATAACACAAATTGGCCAAACTAAAATCTGCGAATCTACCAATGTATATTTATATGTAGTTTGAACCAACTTGATTCGAATTTCATTTCTACATAATTCGAACAAGTTGGGTTCGAATTATACACAAACACATGCACACACTAATTCAAACCAGCTGGGTTCGAATTATACACTTATTAAAAAAATTAATAATTTAAAAATTAAAAAATATATATTTTATTTTATACATTAAAAAAAGCTAACAAAATATTTAATTACGAGAATTTTTTAAAATATTAATAAGCTATCAATTCGAATTTCATACAATACTCTTTTGTCTATTTTTAATAACTCATGAATATTTTTTAATAAATTTTTTAATAAATTTATTTAAATTATACTACAAAAAATATTTGATCCTATGCAAAACAATTTTAAAAAAATAGCTTAAAAAATGTTAGAAGTACTATAAAAATTTGTAATATCCTAATGACTAAATACATTAAAGAAATACTCTACATAATCAATAATAATTTAAAAATTAAATAAAAAATATTTTTATCATGTATTTACCTAAATCATTAGAATATTACAAATTTTGATAGTACTCATAACATCTTTTAAGCCATTTTTTTAAAATTATTTTGTATAGAATAAAATATTTTTTTAATTATTTTATATGGAATAAAATATTTTCTTTCATTTCTAAATTATTATTGACTATGTAGAATATTTTATTTAAAATTTGAGTACATACATGTATTTCCCTAAGTTATTAGAACGTTACAAATTTCTAATAAAATTGTTATTCGTGTTACAACATTTTTTTCTTTTTCTTTTTTCACTGTTGATTCAATTACTTATTTTTCTTCATTTCTATTGGTGCTGTTTCTTCTTCTTTTCTTCTTTTTTTTTTATTTTTTCTTTTGTGATCATCGTCGTTGTCACCGCCAGTGTCTCATCTTACTCTTCTTCCTCCTTCTTCTTTTATATGAATTTTTTTCTTCTTTCTTTTTACTCTTTCTTCTTCTCCATTTTCTTCATCATCATCATTATCATTATCGTTTATTGTTATTATCGTCATCGTCTTCTTATAAGTATACACTACCAGAAACACGGTGACTAGCCACGGAAAAAACCGTGGCTAAAATTAAGAAAAACCGTGGCAATGAAGCGTTAGCAACGAATGGGTATCCGTGGCTAACAAGGGCGACGCATTTTCAGTTAGCCACGGCTTTTGGCCTGTTAGCCACGGTTTTGTGACCCGTGGAGACATTTAAATAGCCACGGTTTTCACTATTTTAGCCACGCTCTAAACCGTAGCTAAATGACAACAATATAATCAACAAGTATAATTTTGCCACAATTTTGTCCGTGGCTAATATTGGTGGCCTGGGTTTTTTTGCCACAATTTTGTCCGTGGCTAATGTTAGTGGGTTATTTAGCCATGATTTTTTCCGTGGCTAATATATGGATATGGCTAATTTTTTTTTAATTTTATACGATATAATTTTGTACTAAGTAGCATCTTTATACAAAATTATATCGTATAAAATTAAAAAAAAATTAGCCATATCCATATAAGTAGAATTCTTATTAATAAAAATATGAAATTTAAGTAATAATGTTGAAAAGCAAATATCCTGAACTAAATGAGTTTAAACTATTACAAAATCAAGTATCAGAATGCATCATTATTAGATCTCTAACGTCTTCATTGGAGTACCTACAAAAATATTCAAATAAGATTGTGTTATCTCTTAATTCATGAAAAAAAATGTTCCAAGACATTATTTAAAATGATAGTTTAATGTAAAAAAAAAGTAAAAATGCATACCCAATAAAGCTGAGTTTTCATTTTCACAACATAAAACATATCATTAAACTCCTCATCAATCAATATATTATATATTGCTAGACTTATACCCTGCTAAACAATTTTCAATTCAATTGCTTCATGTAAGTAAGTAAGATATCAGATTACAATCAAAATCATTTAGAGACAGAATTTAAAAATAAAAATAGAAATGTATTAGCAATTAACAAGATCAATATTTTAGAGTAGAAAGTTGAACTTACCAGGTAACTATCGAGCATATCGAGCATGCGGATCTTCCAGGTAAGTGTCCCTTGTTCCATGGCAACATGCATCCATTACTCTAAGTTACCATTGTTCACATATTCATCCATTAGTAGCTTAAATATTGAAACAAAAACAAATAAAAATGCTATTGATAATACAAAGAAATAGATACTATGTACTCAGGAGTTGTGAGAGCATAGATAATAACTTAAAATGATTTACTTTGCTAAAAATAAATACCTGTTAACTCCCTCCAAGCAGGCACATAAGATGTTTATGTCTAACATGACCTATAGCCTCCACTTCAATTATGAATTCACTTTTCTTATTCTTTATTAAATAATTAATAATTGAAAGAAAACAGTCTCAACTACTGTCTAGTGTTATAATGAAAGAAAGGTTGAAAGAAGCAAATCAAATAAAGTATCCTTACAATTTTTTAAGAAGTTTTTTTTACTGCCACCTCATTTCTATTGATCAACGTATAGAATGCTTCTTACCATTCTTGAAAATTCCTTTTTCTTCATACATCAAACTAAAATCTCTCTCGTTTGAGATAGTTTGATCTACACTGATTAACATTGTTATGATCACAAAATAACACTCATATAAAAAGAAATATTCACAAAGATTAGGTTCTTAAAAAAGTTAAGTATATAAAAAATTACATGTTTGAAGAATGGATGCTACCATAGTGATCTAAATGGTGGAACTTCTTCTTATGAAGTGGTTTAGAATATACAAAAATAAATGCATAAAGTTAGACTTAAAAGTAAGAAACACAAGAAATGATAAGAAATGTAAATAATAACTCTTGTTTGCTACCTTGCTATGGCTATGAGCATTACCAAAATAATGTTGATTTTAGGAATTTTAGCATATAAAAGAGAACTAAAGTTAACTAGAAATATAATTAATCACATTAGTACGTACTACTAAGTAGATAATTATATTTATGCATTTAAATTATACTTTATACCAAAAATTTATTCTCTATACCATCAAAAGGATAAATGGATAAAACATGCAAATCCAAGACAATGCACTCATCTCCACCAACAAGAGAAAATTTAAATCGACCAATATTTTAGAGAGGCAAGATTCAGAGCACTACCTCCAGAGAGAGTGACAGTGAAGGAGGTTCAACGAAGCAACCTAGGGTTCCTTCAAGTCTTCTTCGCGATTTGCCGTAGAATCGGATTCCACCGATTTTGCTTGCTTCTTCGGCGACTCGAACTGATGGTACTTGAATTGCTGCAAATCATAGTCCTTTCTCTTCCACAAAATGTCTAATGCGATTGTACTCAGAATTTAAACAGGAACGGATTGAGCATAACGGATTTACTCTTGCAGGAGCTAAGAAATTACGGATTTGGAGAAACCGAAGAGAATGTTATTAGCGAGAGGGGTTGCATGTTATCAAACTTGAATCAATTACAGGAGCTAACAAATAGGGAATTTGGAGAAAAAAATAGTGTGAGGAAGTTATCGTAAAAACTGGGTGAGTGGGCTACTAGTTACATTTAACATTACCGCTAAAAATTTCATTTATCTTATTATAAATGTTAATTTGAATTTTGTTTAGTGAAGTAACTATCATTTTTAATTTAGAATAAAATTTAATTTTAATACAAATATTAAATTGTAAATTTTATAACTTTAAATTATATTTTAAAAATTTTACATACAAATTAGAATTTAGAATTTTGGCCCGTTGGATTTAAAAAAAATGGCATCAATAAAAATTAAAATAAATAAACTTAAAACTTAAAAATTTGATACCTTTGAATTAAAAAAGAATAAAAATGTTGTACATAGTTAAAAAATGAACTTCCATAAAGTTTATTTTATTTTATTTTTTTATTAAATTAATAAAATGTTAATAAATAGATAGAATAATAAAATGTAGTTATAAAACTAATATTCTTAATTTTAAGAGTTAGAACTTTGTTCATTAATATTGCACTAAATTAATAGTGAGTAATTAAATTAGTTATTATTCCAATCAATCATAGTTAATATTTTTTATTTTTTAGAATTAGCTAGAGTTATTTTATTAAAGATAAATATGTACTTTTTTTTGGTACTCTTTTAATACTCTTTTTATAATTTTAACATTCATTTTTAATTGAATCATTTTATTTTATTACTAAAGTTTCTAAATTAATGCATAATGTGAAATTGAACACTGAAACTGTATTTAGCCAGAAAGAATACGAATAAAAAAAGTGACAACTAAAAAATATAAATAGTAAAATTGTATGTATATGAATTAGTCTTTTTTTATTATATTACAATATGATTTTTATAAAGTAATGAACAACACAACCACACAAAAAAATTACTTTTAAATCAAGAAAGAAAAATTAAAAAAAGATTCGGAGATATGGCAGAGTATAATTTTTCAGCGGCAGCACTAGAAAGAAAGAATGGAGAAAAAACTAACAATTGGAGAATTGGAAAAGCCTGCATAAAAATTGAGAAAAAGTATAAACTGCATAAAAATATTTTGAAAGAGATGGAGAAAAACGCCAAATTAAAGATAAAATTTTGAAGTGAAAATCGTTTGAATTCGTCACGGTGATCATTAGGTCTGTGGTAAATGAGGAAAGTCATCTCAAGTTAGCCACGAACAAATAAAACCGTCGAAAAAATCCACAAAATTTAGCCACGGAGATACAAGACGTTGCAAGTGATTATCACGATCATATAATTTGCCACTATTTTTTATTTGTGGGTATCTTCCCGTTGGTAATACCCGTATTTCTGGTAGTGATAACAGATCAAATTCAAAATGCACCGAAATTTCTTAATGATGACGACACACAAATAAACTCAATTCAAAACAAATTCAGAATAAATGCACTTTATTTAAATCTAAAATGTATCGAAACTAAATCTAAAATACACTGAAATTATTTAATGATAACTCAAAACAACAGCTCTTGTTCCCAGGGACGGATGTATGTACATGAGTGTGGGGACAATCGCCCTCACTACGATTTGAAATTTTTTTGAGTAGTATATGATAATAATATTTATTTGCCTCTACTAAATTATTAAATTTGACCCCACAATAAATTTTTACTCAACTTTTGGTACTTCATAGTTAATTTAAAAATTTCATATTAGATGTTATTAGAATGATTAATTCTCAATTTAAATGAAATTTGTGTTTTTTCTTAAAAATCAACTCAAAAGAGTGTTATTTATCTTTTTTTATATTAGTTTTATTTATTTTTTCGGTAACAACTACATTAATTGAAAGAACTTTTTTAATTATGAATCTCAATAAAAATTGACTTTTAATTATATAAGAAGTAAATTTTTAAATAAGTATTTACTTATATATATGTAAAAGAAATACTACACATCTAAGTCTTTTTATGAACTAAGTCTAACCAAGTTAAACAATAAAACTTAAAATAATATTAGTCATAACTGATTTTTGTTGTTTTAGACAAATTTAATTAGATTTGGTTAACAAAAAATATGAATATGTAGCATTATCCTATATAAAAAGACAGATATTTATAAGGGGTAAATTATATTTTTTGTCCCCAAAATTTGGCAAAATTTTTAAAAATATCCCTAAGTTTTATTTTGTTTCAATTTTGTTCTAAAAGTTTTCAATTTGCATCAAATATACACTCAAAAGCTAAATTTTAAAAAAATTTAAGACCAATATAACAATAACGCATGAAAATTATGCTTGATTTACTTGTGTTGAGGAGTTGTTCTTATGAAATTGTTGTTGAATCGATCTTAAATTTTTTGAAAAATTTGGGGTATATTTGATGCAAATCAAAAACTTTTAGGACAAAATTGAAACAAAATAAAATTTAGGGATATTTTTTAAACTTTTCAAACTTTAAGGACAAAAAATATACTTTACCCTATTTATAAATGATTATTTTAGTGTTTTAATTTGTAAAATTAGATATTATAAAAACTAATCATATTATATTTACATCGAAAATAACTATCTGTGTAATACACATTAAAAATAAATTAAACAATACATATGTTTATATACGAATACATAATAATTAATAAATAATTTGATAACTAATTTTTATATACACATAATATTTTTATTATAAAAATAATTATATATATATATATATATATATATATTGTCTCACTATCAAAATTTTCTAAATTCGTCACTGACTGTTCCTTCTTCTTCTTCATTATCATCGTCTTCTTCTATCTTCTTTTCTTGTTCAACTTCTTCTTCTTCTTCTTTTGCCTTCTAATGATTTTTTTTTGTTTTATCTTCTTATAATTCTTCTTGTTTCACTCTTTTAACAAGAATAAAAATAAGAAAAAATCAAATAAAGAAGAAGAAGTTGAAACAAGAAGAGAAACAAACATGCATTCACTCAACTAAATAAGATTCTACAGTACAAACATGTTTATTTAAGTCTAATATAAAAAACAATGTTCCTAATAGAAGAAATAAGAATAACCAAAAAAACGAAGAAAAAAATACATCATTAAAGAATATATTTTTGTACTTTTGTAGTAAAATTTTGGTGTTAAAACTAAAAAATTTATGTGTTATTATTAAAATTTTTTTATATTATTTATCTGATAAATTATATATAATTCAAAATTTTTTATCTTCTGCATCTTTATTTTCTACTTTTTTTTCCTTATTTTTATTTTATATTTTTTTATTTTATTTTTTTTATAATTCTTTCTGTTTTACTCTTAAAAAAAACAATAAAAAAAAAAAGAGAAGGCCCACGAAAATTACAAAAAAGAAGAACCACGCGACGCGTATATCGAACGAATGAGTTTCTGTAAGTTTAAATTAATTTAATTAAATTTAATTACAAAAAAAAAAAATTGATATCATAATATGTAAGAATTAAGCCTATTATAATTAGTAATTTATAAAAAATAAAAGGGGTAACATTGGCGGAAAAAACCTCCTGTTGCCGTGCCGCTTGGTCCGGGTCAGCCAAGGATTAAGGACTTTGTCCTCTCATCAATTTCTCTCTCTGTATATAAACATTACATAAAATATTATTTTTATACTTTATACATTTTTTATTTTAATATTAAAAATAATTCATAAAAAAATAAAATCGAAAAAAAAAATCCTATTCATCTGTTACAACTTACAACTTAACCTAGCTTTGCAGTTACTGCTTCGTCCTAGTTACTAGTTACTAGTTACTACTACAAAAGTCTAAACCAACCATAACCTTTTAAATTTTAATTCCTCCGGCAGGTGCAATGAATTTGCTTTTTAAAATTATTTTTCGTATAAATGTCATTGTTCCATCACAAAAGCACCTTTCATGAATCGCGCTTTCAGCTTGACGTTCAATTTAGGATTACTCTATTTTTTGTTGTTTTCTTTTAATTTTTCCTTCCTATTTTTCGAATATTTGGTATAGAATAACGGTTCATTTGTCCGTTTAAATAAGAATTGAGAATTTAAAAAAAAAATAACATACTTATAATAAAAGAGGACACCCAAGAAATACACACTTATAACAAAAGTGCTAAGAATATTGTTAGAACATATGACTCGGTAAATTTCAAACTTATTAGAGCAGCTAAATAAATAATCCAATTTCGTTGTATTAGGAGAATTTTCTCAAATTTCAAATTCAGAACAAAAACAACCCTGAAAATCAGTCAACTAACGTTTCAGGACGAACTACATTTTTCTCATTAACGTCGATACAAAAGAAATGTAATTTTTTTTTCTTTACAGAGAGAATAAATGTAATTTGACGGACAAAAGTAATAATATTGACTAATGTGTCTATGAAACCATTGTATATATATATATATATATATATATATATATATATATATATATATATATATATATATATATATCGTTGTTGTGTATTTATTTATTTACATACAAAAAGAAAATATATAATTGGAAATCGATAAGGAGGTGAGGATTTAGAGAAAGAAGAAAGATGGTAATAATGCATCAAATAATATTATATATTCATATTATTATGATTGGTTTCTCATATTGATAGATTATTATTAATAAGAGTAGTGTTAGAATGTTAGTAGAATTTATTATTTTTGTCAATAATTAATTAATAATATTTAAAAATATAAACTAAAAATATATTATTAAATTATTAAATTAAAAAAATTAGATTGATAATTAAAAGTATTTGACAAAAATAATAAATTCTATTTATCCATAAGTTTTTTCCTATTAATAATTGTCCATCATATGGTGTTTATACTATAGTCCTTATGATAATTACATGTCTCAAAATAAAAATAATATTTATTATTATTATTTAATAATTTTTTAATTCTTAAAAATATTATTAAAATATAAAAAAATTATAAATATAATTTTAATAATATTTATATAATCATCCTAATTATATCCAGTATAGATTCCACCTTATATATTGCTACATTCTTATCAATATGACGTGGTGCACAACAAGATTTGTCTTGACAACCCTACATAGATTAATTAGGCGAAAATTTTGGTCCCCAAAAAAAAAAAAAAAAACAGAGAAATTGGTGAGCAGAGTAGTATCTAGTAAGAAAAGGAATCAAACTTACAAACGGGCAGCTAGTCCGTGTAAGACTTGATTTGAAAAAGCGTTCCTACAATCTTATTCTCTCTATTTATTTTGTCTACATGTGATATTTATGAAAATTAGGTTTAAATTATTCAAAATCTTATTCTCCTTATAACACACCATATCTTAATTGATCATTTAATTAGATGTATATGTAATGAATTAAAAGTAAGAGAGAAAATAGAAAGGTTAATTATAATAAGAGAAAGGAGAATAGATAGATAGATGGATGTGAGAGTGAGAGTGATAATCAAAGGTCAGCATCATGTATCCCTGTTTACCGCCAAACTTTGTCCTCTCTGACTGACTCACAGTCTCTCTCTATATCATTTAATTAGCCATCGGTCCTTCTTGGCTTCCCTCAAAAAACAAAGCTTCTTCTTTGTGACCACTGGCTACTCGCTAGGATGATGAAATTCAAAACAGTACGTACTACTAACACTGCACTCACAATAACTTTCATTATTATTCAACTCTCAGTTTAGTACTCACTCCCCAACACACTCATCTCAATCTTTCTTTCATTCATAACATCACCATCTTCTCCTTCTTCTTCTTCTTCTTCTTCCATTTGCACTGATCATATATATGAGGAGATACATACAGTAGTAGACACTAGAGTGTGTGTTTCAATTCAGCTTCGTATTAATTAATTAATTCGTTCCTTTTCCAGTTACCCTAGAAACCAAAACCCTAACCCTCAGATCTTGAAACCAATGGATTTGGTAACCGATTCAACAAACCGGAGCTTCGAAATCCAGAGCCTGGTGAATCCAACAGCAGCAACAAACACCAATCCTCCACCCTCGTCATCTTCATCGCCGAGCCGTTACGAGAACCAAAAACGCCGAGACTGGAACACCTTCTGCCAGTACCTGAGAAACCACCGTCCGCCGCTGTCTCTGCCGCTCTGTAGCGGCGCACACGTCCTGGAGTTCCTCCATTACCTGGATCAGTTCGGGAAGACCAAGGTCCACAACCCTACCTGCCCCTTCTTCGGCCTCCCTAACCCTCCGGCGCCCTGCCCCTGCCCGCTCCGCCAGGCCTGGGGAAGCCTCGACGCCCTCATCGGCCGCCTCCGCGCCGCCTACGAGGAGAACGGCGGCAGAGCAGAGACGAATCCGTTCGGCGCTCGTGCCGTTAGGATTTACCTGAGAGATGTTCGTGATTTTCAGTCAAAAGCAAGAGGAGTGAGCTACGAGAAGAAGCGCAAGAGGCCAAAGCCTAAAACCTCTTCTTCTTCTTCTGATGCTTCTGCTACTCATGCTTAATTTGGAACCTGCTTCAATCATTTCTTTCATCATGAACAACGTAACTGCAACTGGTATATATGTGTTCTTTTCTTTATGTCTCTCTTTCTTTTCGTTTATTTTATGGACTTGATCAGATACACTTTGTTACTACTATTTATGGTTATATTATTTTCTTGTCTTGGACAATATTATTTACTATTTATAATTATAATCATGAATCAATGTGCTGCTGCTATATATATATACTTATTATATACATGTCTGTCTAATTATAGATATATATTCATCAATAGTTTGATAGTAGTACTCATCTATTTCAATTCATTTTGGACCAACTATATGTAGCTTCTTGTCATATCAAATCATCAACAATGCGTGTTATTATTATTATTGTTGCTGTTTTTGTTTGATTACAATGAAATTTTACTATGCCATGTGCATTTTCAACTTGCACTGTCAAGTGTGAACTCTTTCTTTTTGAGTCATATATACAATCATTCAAACTTATTACAATTGATGCATTTAACTTGTTTTGGATATATACCCAAGTTTTTTACTTTCCGTTACTTCACTATTTCTGCCATTTCTGTTTTTTCTTCCATGCTTCATTTTAGTATATTCTATTTTTGTGTTTTTTCTTCCATGCACATACATCCATGTAGGGTGACAAGTTTAATATCATAAACATTTCTTCAACCTCAAGATTTAGTGATATATTATTATTATTGTTGTTGTTGTTGAAACCCTAATAGAACTACCATATACTAACTGGAGAAATACTTAACTAGATACAATTAAATGAGACATACATGTTATATTTTCACTCATTAGTTACTAATATAAAATATATATTAAAAATATATAATGACTAATTTTGATAGGGTAATACTAGGTAAACAAAAAAAAACAGCCAAAACTTGTTTTATTTAACATTTATTAATTGTTACGACAATTCATAAATGCTAAATAAAACAAGTTATGGCTGTTTTTGGCTGATTTTCTTTGGTTACCAAACATTTTTGATTTTGATATATATGCAGTATGTTTAATATTTTAAATATGTAGCAAAGGAGATATATAGTATAAATACAACTTATTAATAAAACATCATAATAGTGAGTAATAAATAATCTATAAGTTACATATCAATTTACTATTGAAGATTTGAAATTAGCAAAATAACTCACGAGCTTAATATAATTGGCCGAATGGGGTTAGGTATTATATATTAGTTTAAAGATGATATTATTGTGAAATCAGTGTGAGACAGTGAGAGTGTGATGAGACAAAGTCTAGATTATCTTCTTTATCATATCTGCCAGCTAATTAAAAATGGGAATCTCAAAGGGGAATTGATTTGTTTGGAGAATAATAATTCTTGACAATAAGGGCAAAGCTATATTTGCCTAACCCCCTTAATTTGGATGGAAAAGCGTAGGCTTATCATGATGGTCTGTCTCCTTTCTGGGAATATATATGGGTTAGGTAATCTTGGATAAGAGACATCATTATATATATTCTAATATACATTATCAAACCCAATGTATTTACCCTTGGTTTCTGATGCAAAATTAAAAAAAAAATGTTTGTTTATTTAAGCTTTAAAACGACAAGAGCTTGACTGATGATGATGATGATGATACATGATTATCGTCACTTTCAATGATTCTCTTAACAGTCTACTTCTTAGACTTAATTAAATCAGAACAATCTGAGTTTTATCTTTTCTTCATCAACCCTTCTACATAATTTTAAATTAAATCCGCCTATATATGTATATACGTAATGATGCTCCTACATGAAAACAATTATTATATGATAATATGAGAAACGAAAATATTTAATAACAAAAAAATTAGTTTAAAAAATAGTTAAAATTTATTTTATTTAGGATTAATTAATTTTAGTAAAAAATAATAAATGTTAAATAAGATAAGTTTTAGTCATTTTTTTTTATTTTTCTAGCATTAACAAAAATAGGTTTGGAATTGAAGTTCTCGTTAAACGTACAGAAATATGCCAAAGATTATACTTGGTAATTATTTAAGTATATCATGTTTTTGCCAACTTATGAAACCCTAATCAGAATCGAACTTGTGTATTTCTTATTATCAAATCTACTATATCTATATATAATCAGTTGGATGTGTTGATGTATTATGAAAAGATAAAATTAATATAATCTTATTGTTAAAACAGAAATTTATGACTACTTGCAAAACATCAATTAGAAGAGTTAATTAAATAATGGAGGCAATCATAACAACAATTAGAGCAGGTAAAGTTAAGATGGCAAGAAAACAGTAAAATTATTAACTATTAAGGAACATTTTGATACATGTAACTGATTTATTCATATACAAGAGTGGTTACAATAAGATATTATGGAATTATTTGATTCATTTGTGAAAAAAAGGAGCGTGACATATAGTGTTAAAAATGACACAAATATTCAGGAGACAATAAAAAATTATCTCAAATTATTCTAAAGTTGTTTTATTATATATTTATTAATTATTTTAAAAATAAATACATAATATTAAATGTAATAAATATGTAATTTTAAATATTATACACATAAAAGTATAAATATTAAGTTAAATAAGATAATTTTAAATTATTGTCTCTCGATTATTGTTCTTAAAGTAATTATGGAATTAATTAACCATTGAACTCTACAAATTATTGAAGCTGATAAATTTGCATATACAGCTTTAGTTTTGATGTGTCATGTATGATGTATCCTATCGTCACAAAAATAAAAATCAATGATCCAACCTATGATAAGAATGTATATATACTGTTCATTTTGACTTGTTTTGCCATCTTGCAGAGAGTTTAACAAGCTTTTTTCCAGAGACTTTTCAGGACCCTTTCCAAAGTTCGTTCTTATTCGATATACTTAATATTAAATCTAATGGTTTATGCCACTGCATGTTGTGATACTGTTTACCCTTCTTAATTAAATTGTTTCTTTCTTTAAGGTAAAAAAACTGACATCTTTATTATAGAAAGAATTTTCAAGTGTTTCTAGAATATCGGTGTTTTATTAATTTTAATGGATAATTTTAATTAATATATTATATATATTTTTATAATTCAATGATTAAAATGCTAATATTTCAAAAACACTTAAATTTTTTTTTATTATATAAATTTCATTTCGTGAATTTGCACTATTTCTTATATATATATATAAGAATAATTTTGCTATGTTATTAACAGCATTTTTGTCAATTTCTGTCAATTCTTATTTATAATTGTGTTTAATAAAAAATTTTTTATGGATATATCTAATAAAAATGTCTTTTTTATAGTTGTGTTTAATAAAAGTATCTTTATAAATATATTTTTTATATTTATTCTTTTATATATATGTTTAAAATATAATAATTAATTATTGTTAGCAATAAGTTGACAGATAATATATCCTATAGTTTTCCATATAAGAATTAGACATATGATTCCCTTATGCTTAAATTGTGTTGTGTAAGGACCTTTCAACATAATAATTGAGTCCTATATAAAAACAAAGGAACATAATAATTGAGCTGGTGGAATTATGGTTTTCTGAAAAAAAAAATAAAAAAATAAAAAACTTAAAAAATCCCCTATATGCATGATTTGATTTATTTATCTAAAAACTATTTGAGAGTGGTATGTATATATTATTACTAATTATTAAAAATTCTTTGCATCTCACTAAAACATAAGGTTAACACAAACACTGCCTAGTCCGAAACATGACATAAAGTCCGTTGGCAAAGCAAGATTATTAAGGCGACTTTAAAATGATTTAGTTTTAATTTAAATAATACAAAAGTTACTTTATTAAAGACTCCAAATCAAATCAAATAAATATTTTAAATTATTAAGGAAGAGATTTACTCTAACTTATTAGTGTCGACCCAGCATTTAAATTCATCAAATACTTACTAAAATATTTATAAATTGTTAAAAGAAATTGTATTTAATTTAAAATCATTATGATATAAATAAAGCTGATTAGGTGGTATATAACTCATGGCAATATATATTTTCACTAGTTAAATATAATTTTCTTTTTCCTGAAAAAGATTGTCACTTCTGAATTTCACTATATATGAATTTGAGTCTATGTTAGCGACTTCCATAGTTAAATAGTCAATAACACAAGCAAGATACGAAAGAGCATGAAATCGCCAGTTGTTTGATCAGTACGTACGTTGAGATTTTTCAATTAGGAAATGAATCAATGAATTTTTTTTTAATGTTCACGATATAGTCATAAACTAATTCTATTGTCAATTTAAGTTTTATTTAAAAATTTATTTTTTATTAATAAATTGTTACATGCACATGAACGAAAGAAGTATCAATGTTGAAAGTTGAAACTTTAGAACAGCGATATAGTAGTATTACACACATGTACGTTACTATGGATATGTATTTTGTGTGATATGTATTTTGTGTGATGTATGTAACACTAAACACATGTGTATATCATGTATATTTTTTTTGAAAAAGTATAAAGAGCTAATGGAATATTTATACAATATGTATAATAAAAGATTAGAAATGTTCAATTCAGTATTAGAGATATAATCATTAGTGTTATTTTTTTCTATTAGTTTAAATTTTTGGGATGAATAATTTTAAGACATGATATCAAAACTCTAGATGGATTAAAATTTCAATAACGTAAATTATAGTCGGTAACAACAATCATTTGAGCACCACATTTTCTTTTCACTAAATTTCTTAGCAACCATTTTATCAATAAATAAAGAGCATTTATGAAAAGAGAGTGGAAAAATAAAAGAAGAAATAGTTTGGCATTGGAGGGAAAAGTAGGGTTTGGGTATGAAATGACATGAAATGACCGATCGTACAAGTATAGCGCAATCAACGGTCAACCCTTTGAGGGTGCATCACACTTTCTATTTGTGTGATTCCACGTGCACATCGTACTCCCTGTCGGCTAAGTGGACTACCTCGATCCACGAGCCCCACTTTCTCAATTCAGATCATCTTCCAACCGTTGATTTCCTCCCTCCTTATGCTTTTTCCTTTTTATTTGTTTCTATCTTTGCTCATGCTTCATTTTTACCATTTTTACAACACTTCCACGCCAAAAATGGTAGGGGGCCACCTTCCCTCTCTATCATTGTACTATTATTTGGTGAAAAAATTAACTATTAAATTAATTTAGTGATTATTTTTTAGTATATTCAATATGATTGGATTAAGTATAGTGAATTTTGTTCAAAGTTATTAGAACCATATAATGACTTTTTACTTTTAATGGAGAATAAATAAAATGCATTTATTAAATTTAACGATTAAAATAAAAAAATGTGCTTCAAACAAATTTTGGATGTGCAAATTGCCATTCAATTTTATGTATGGTGAAACTTTCTACCACTAAAGAAATGTGTAGTTCGTAAAAAATGTTCTCATTTTCGAAAATGTTACATTGTAAAATTATTCCAATGTAAAAGTTTTAATATAAATCTTTTAGAAATATAAAAATATTCTTCTAACCAAACATGTTTTAAAGATATACTTCTCCTTAAAGTATATAATTAATTGAGTAATGTTAAATGATTAATATATTTTTTATTTTTATCTTACATTTAGAATTTTAGACTAACAATAGCCAAATTTTTCTTTTTTTTTTAAATATACTAAAAATATACACCCTAACATTCCCGATTTAATTATCCCCAATTAGACATTGTCATTCTGGATTTTTTTTATTATAAAATAAAAAATATTTATTTTTAAATAAAAATTATTCTAATTTTAATTTTGAAAATTTTTTTTTTTGCGTCAAGGGCAAGTTCGCTACTTCCTTCGGCGAACCTTGTCCGACCTCTTCGACAAATTTTAAGTAAGTTCGTCCAATTATAACGTAATCTTCCCTTAGATTTCACTGTTTACTTTTTCACTCTCGTCCTCTATTTAGTTAGATTAACTTTTCTTATTAGTTTTAGTTAATTTGATAATTAGATGATATAATTAGTTTAAATTACCATCTATTGTTAGTTTAAATAATGCCAAACAATCATGTAATTATGGTAGGAGATTAATAGATGTTAGTTAATGAAAAAATTTATTATGATTATTGTTTCAT
This sequence comes from Arachis stenosperma, assembly GCF_014773155.1. Lineage (NCBI taxonomy): Eukaryota > Viridiplantae > Streptophyta > Magnoliopsida > Fabales > Fabaceae > Arachis > Arachis stenosperma. Next base: position 3,694,861 of record NC_080382.1, on the reverse strand, counting down.
TTGAACTAATTATGATTTAGAGTAAAATTATAGTTTATGGTCTAAGTATTTAAAGTATTAAGATTTATTTCAATGTGTTTGATAATAAGCTAGTTAATTTTAATTTTTTTTATCTAGATTATTGTTCAATTTGAACTTATTATGGTTTAAAATAAAATTATAATTTATGGTTTATGTTTTACATTTATTTCGAATATGTCTGATAAAAAGCTAGTTAATTTGAAATTATTTATTCTAATTTATTCTATTATAGTATAGTTTTATGGCGTAAAACATGTTAGAATACAAGGATACCCTTTATAGACGAAATCAGATTGATCATATTGCTGACAGACTTGGTCGAGTAGTATACTTTATAACTTATGTCTTTTATATGTTTAAACTTTGTCTTATTACTTATGGCTTCCGTTTTGTCTAACTGGTTGATTTTTTTGGTAGGGTCTTCGAGTCTTGTGTACAAGAAGGAATTTACTACAATGGTTGCCCGAACATATTAGGACACACCTTAGACGAACAGGATTCGAGTATGTGGCATATATGCTAGAGTGGGACAAATGATTGGGCATTGGTCTCTGCTTTGATCGAGAGATGAGGACTTGAGTCCCATACTTTTCACCTGTTCTGTGAAGAGAGGACTATCACCCTACAAGATGTGGCATATCAGTTGGGACTCAACATTGATGGAGATCCAGTCAGCGACTACATCGGTGGGTAGGAACAGTTTTATGATGGACACTATTGAGGACCTTTGTCAGCAGCTGTTAGGTATTGTTTTGAGCCCCCATGATAGACAATCACAAAACAAGTGAATTGAAAATCTTACTTGGTTTCGAGATATTGTTTGCAGGCAGTTGGAGGAGTACCCGACGGAGGAGCGCCTGCTGCATTACACCAGAAGACACATCATGCAGATGATCGGGGACACTTTATTTCCGAATATCTCTGACTCTTGCATACACATGAGGTGATTGTCTCTATTGGATGACCTTGGTCGATGTGGGAGTCTATCTTGGGGTTCAGCTGTAATATGACGTATGTCCTCATCATCACGTAACTGATATAAAATCTTAACTAAACCATCATCTAAAAAAAAAATAACAAAATAATAATATTCAATTGTAATCTATGATATACTTTTTGTAAAACAAAGTGTTATCTACTTCGAACAGATATTTGTACTAAATTTTTTTTATTCTTTTCATGTATTGTTGACCAATGGTATGCAATATTAAATTCTTTAACGTTATTAGACTTTCAACTTCAGGTGGCATATATGCAAATACTAGTTGAGCAGAACTAAGCACAATAGATTCTTCTTGATCATATACTATTTCACCATCATAATGAATGGATAATAATAAAATTTCAAACATTGTATAAAATAAATAGAAGATGAAAATAAAAGAAAAAAAATGAATTACTAGTAATAACTTTAGTGACTGACTAGCCTTAGTGGGATTTTATTGAACATGCACTCTAAAGTTTGCCGAAGAGAGTGGCAAACCTTGTGAAAATGACAAGGTTCGTTGAGCGGAGCGGCAAACTTGCTCCTAACACCAAAAGAAAAATTTGGATCTTTGCAATTGAAGTTAAAACAATTTTTATCTGAAAATAAAGATTTTATTTTATAATAAAAAAAAATCCTAGTCATTCTCCTTTTCTTTGTCAATAACTTCAAACAAGTCTCGTTTGTAGGGTGTTTCCAGTGAATGGCCCCAACGTAAGGATTGTCCACGATGAACAGCTATTTAACCCCAGACAATTACTTACCATAGTGGAGCATTGTAGTTTACTTATCACGAAAAACCGCAAAATTCAATATTCATCATGAATAATTACACAATTGCAGTTAAAAAGTTACAGCTATACAAATTGTGCTTCTTGAGATGAAAAAACACCAAAAATAAGATGGTGGCATTAGTATAGTTGTTACAGGTGCATAAAAGCTTAAGTATGCAGAAACACGGAACTGGTTTAACATCTCAACAGATCAGAACAGAATGTGCTTTTCTTCACAAACATGAAAGGTTGCATAAAGAAAACCCCTCCAATCGAATCTTAGACTTGAGTAACATATCTACACAACAATGCAATTCGCCAAGAAGAAAATGGCATCACAAGCCATTATGCCAATAAGTTGGTACTCAGATCTTTAAAGAGCCTTGATGCTTTCTTTCATAGTCTCTGACCAACATAAACAACCAGCTTTTGCCTTTGGAAACAACCAGACGGATCTGAGTAAACAGAATGGGCACTGCCGATATGATGGATGTTTCAATTACTCCACAAAAATTATATCTGACGAGCTTCTCTCTCCGGTGGTTTGTTTCAAATGTGAATGTCAACTCATTCTTTGAAGCATTATACAACAGAAGTCATACACGGTTGATCACATTGTCCTTAGAAATCCACGAACTTCAATCAGGAAGCTACTAAGATTTTTCCTAAATCTCTGAGAATTTATCCTATCAAGGGAGGAAGAGAGCTGATTTGCAGATGTTAGTGTGTGCAATGCATTTGCTAGCCTTGATCTGAGCGTTGGATTTGTTTGTCTTTCTATCAAATCATTGCCTAATTTCTGTCAAAAAATTCACCCAAGACAGAGACATCTCAGGAGCGTCTAGTAAAGAATGAACACACAACACACAGAGAACAGGGGTGGGGGCACATTGTGATAATATTTAGTAATCGGTAATAGAGAGTACATGCCGACTTTCAATGGGAGTTCCCGCATATAATGATAACTCGAAAATAATAAATATTATTAATAAAAAACATAGCATTTAAGGAATGAGTTTAATTTTGATGCACTGACAATGTATAACATTTTACACAGTCGTGCAATCTTATCTGTTCTTTTGGATAATGATTCACATGGTCAATATAAAAAACAATTATTTTTACTGACATGGCATTATGTTATTAGATTCACGTGTAAAACTACTTTCCAATGACTGTGCATCAAAATTAAATTCTTTAAGGAATTCATGCGATTAAGAGGTGTTTATAAGAATATCAAACAGCAAGCGTTGATTTATCATCCTTGCTCATGCTCATCTTAATTTACGCATTTTAACCAAAATGGGCACTTTTAACCGAAAAAGTTTGCAGCGAATACTATACGAAATGCAAGTTTGAGAAGCATACCTGATACAGGCTTTGCTCACAAAGAATTAGTGGAAGGAGAGCATCTGCTGCCACACTGGTTAGATCAGAACTGAAATAACAAACCAATACTAAGCTAATTTCGGAATGGTTTTACCAATACAAGGTATTTGTGAGAAACCATGCTCACAAGTCTGAAATACTGAAATTATGTTCTTTAAGGTCAGGCAGAATGTATATATAAATTCATTTGATGGTCTATCGTCATTTCTACAAACAATGTGAGACTGAATGGAAGGTGCCATAGATTCAAATGCAACTGACCTCCATTCAAATATATTCATTCTATGGATAGATTCAAGTCATGCAGTAACAAGATCATAATTACATTAATCATTCTATGCTTGCAGAGATAAACACAAGACACAATCCTTTGTTAGGGAACAGGCTTTGGAGGAAGGAAATGTTTTGTTTGAACTCTCACCTATAGTCCTCGAAAAGGAGCAATTGCAGCAATGAACGAAGGAACCGACTCAAGAGGCCTTCTTGGAAATTCCCATTTGAATCCTTAAGACCCGTGGCATGTGTGCCCAAGCCTATGTTACCGTTACTCGTCTCCTTGTAGTGGTAAGAAGCAAGAGCTTGCAGAGCTCTCAGACACTTGGTAACCACATCTGCATCCTGCAAGAAAGTAAGGCATGCAGATTTGCCACAAATTCTAATTACAACCATTATATGAAATGCAAAAGAATTATTTGGATTTGGAAATACATATATAGTAGAGAACATATCGCTTGTTTTCAACACAAGAAATTCATAAAGGACAGTGAATGGTAAAACTAAATCAGTTTATATATATATATATATATATATATATATATATATATATGTATCTAAAATTTTGTAGTTTCTTTGTCTCATCAAATGTAATTGAGTACTATAAAAGAAGTGTCACGTATATTACCTGATGGTGGAGGCCAAAGTCAAGAGTTCCAAGTATATGAGCAAAGGCTTCATTATTTAGTTGTGCAAAAGTTTCAGGATAAACCTCCAACACATGTGAAAGGAGAGAAAAATACTGCAAATTAATCATTAAAGTATCAGCTTTTGATCAAATAATCACTACAGCAATTTTTCCACGTTGATGGATGAATATCTTACATCATGACAAAGTTTGGGATATTTCAGGAGGTCCATAGAAATCAGTGGTGTAACTATGTGAAGACCAAAGTAAACCACCTGTAAGACCCAGGTATCAGAGTTTGACTAGTAAATTTATATGAAATAGTTTAATAATAATAATAATAATAATAATACCTGAGATATGTTAGTGCCTTGGATCTCAATTGAATCTGACGAGAAATCGATCTGGCACATTAAGTATTTTCAGTTAAGCAGGCCAAATGCTAGGTAGGAGTATGAGAGACAGGTATATCCTTTTGCAATGGTTAACCTAGCTAATATACAAAAAAAAAAAAAAAAAATACCATGTCTTTAGAGCAAAGACTTGAAAGAAGTTGAAGAAGAGCACGCAAATCTTTATACATATCCGTTTTTGCCTCACTGAGTAAGCTGCTTGAAAGACTTATTGATATCTGACAAAAGGAGCAAAAATACACTTGATCTGAGTATGAGAGAAAGTTACAAGTCTAACTAATACAAGATTTTCATCCAGTAACAAGTTCATCAACAAGTCAAATTTTCGTCCTATCCCAAAGTATTTGTCCATATAAGAACCAATATATTACATAATTGATAATAAAACAAAAAATACCTTGCCAATATTGTGAGATGAATATAACTGAAGCAAACACATGCAGAAATTAACAACAGAAGCAGTTTCTTGCGCCTCCAAGTATGTAATTTGTCCATCAACCCAATCAACTACAAATTTGAGTAGCAGATAGACAACTGCAGACTAAGCAATAATTATATATAAGTACAGTGAAAGATGTCAGAAACATGGAAGTTCATACACATTTGCTAAACTAAAAATATGATGGATTAATAGTAAGGAATATGAGTAACTTAGAAAACGGACATTATAAGGACAATAAACAAATTATCACCGACAGTCATAGAAATCACACTTGTCAAGAGCATAAAAATATCAAAATATGGCAAGGTATCAAAAAAAGTGAATGCTACCTCATGTTTATATACTTCAAGAAGAACAAGAATGGGATTCATTACAGAGAACCCTAGCTCAAAAATAGCCTTCTGAGTTCGAGGTTCAGAAGCACTAGCAGCTCCACGCAGACGTTCTAACATGCAGCTGACCTACAGATATCAGTGATTATATTGGAAAACTATTCACATAAAGATGAGAATTAAATAAATGCTTGTGTCCTCACCGATAGGAGGATATCCGGCTGTTGGGCAATACTTTTAAAATTACTCTTGCTGGACATCTCCACTATATATGTCGCAATATGACCCATGAGATTCCTCACATACCTTCATATAAATTTAGTGTCAGGGAAGTTGTAAAGTCACAAAATAATGCTGCAGCAGATACTCACTGGCTTGATGTGTCCAAATTTCTCATGCCTGAAGCTGAACGAACAAGTGTTTGTGCAAGTGACCGCTGAAGGAAAAAACAGAAGGCATTTACACCACAACATATGGCAACAAATCAGCTGGGATGTGCAAGTTTAATAAAGTTCTTACCTGATGAGCAGTGTCCAAAAGGAACAAAGTCTTTTCTGTGGAAAATGCAGTTGCTAGTTCATTCCATGAATTCTGCCCAAGATATTAAAAGTTCAAGACAAACATGCCAAGGTAATATTTACTTCTTTTGTTCTTTTTTTTTTTTAAACAATATTTACTGTTTTTAAGTACCGAGTGCCATAAAATTAGAGGTTTAGTGACTATAGGCAAAGTTGAAGGTCGTTGAAAGCATTGGAACATGACCATTACTTCTAAGATAATTGGAAATTTAGTCTCTCATATCTTCCAAACACTTGTACAGAGCATAACAGAAAACGAGTCTGAGAGATAAATCCAGTTTCCAGAGATAAAATTATACATGCAATTGTTGGCTCACCAGTGTAACAAGATGAATGCATATATGCTTTTGCTGAACCAGTGAATGAAGTAACTGGTAGCAGGTAATGCCCTGCATAAAAATAATACAAAAGAATAATGCAAGACAGTTTACTATTATTGCAGTAGTGTTAACATAGATAAACTTGCAGAGCTTATGATTGAAATATTAAATTTCAGAAGGGAAAAAGAAAAGGCAAAGATGCATATCAAGTCGATAATAATTGGAGTACTTGCTTCAAGTGCAATTCACACACCTCCAATGTTAGATTTTCAGAAAAGCATGTTTTGGGGGATATAGTTAGGTGTTTGGCCTCAATTTGGTGTAAAACTCAAAACATTTTGAGGGTTTTTTTTCCCTCAAACATGTTCGATGTTGAAAAAACTATCCTTCATTCATAGTTTTTTCTTTTGTTTCGCTTTACTCATGTAAGGAGATTTTGTCCTCTAATCTTATATTGTTCTTTTCTTCTTAATATTCTTTGTTTATCAATAAAAGGAAACAAACTACAGGTATATCCACCTGCCCTAATCTGTCACCAAATTGCATAAAAAGATTTGAAGAATTGTTCAATATTACTTTATTTAAAAGAGTATTTGAAAATATTAAAATGATGTGAGTTTTAAACTCAAACCTGAAGATCCTTTTCCCCTGGATATGATATAAGTGTGACCAAGGATACTCGAACAATAATATCAAGGACGGGTTTTCCTTGGTTATGCTCTCCAAAGAAACTAAGCAAAGCCTTTTTTGAACTATGCTCGGGATGATGACCTGAATCCAAGATTTTGTCCCCATTCCCATCGGAAGACATCAAATATGTACGTGACCACCGTGCAAGGAACCATATAAGTGACTGGCATTGATAAACAATAAAAAGGGAGTGGGAAGTTAAACACATCTGTTGAAGAAAAGAATTACAGAAACTGCAAAATGCAGTATCAGGCTCAGCATCAATATGATCTCACTTCAAATAAATAACTTCGTAGTGAAGCACCAAATAAGCCCACATTTTTAGATAACATAAATACGACATAGATAGCACGTGACAATAAGAGTGAGAAAACTAGAGAAAGACTCGGAGGATCTTAGACAGAGGTTTTAAAACTGTCCTCCCTCAGACAACTTAAAAACATTAAACACATAAATGGCTTATTCATATGCAACCAATCGAGGTAAAGAGTAATTTCAGCTTAGCCTTGAAAATTTTCAAGTTGTTTAACAGTAAGTCTTGGCATTTTGAAAACAAAAGAAAGGGAGAAAGAACCGGGGGGGGGGGGGGGGGGGGGGGGGAGTTTGGAAGGTGGGGAATATATGCAATGGCCCATGATTATAATAATCTGTGATTGTAAAATCTTATAGAAAATCTCCCCCAAAGATACAGTCTAGGACTGAAATAAAGCCAAGGCAGCACAGCACCATATCCAGATTTGACGACAATAACAAATACATAGAAAATGAATGTATACTGTATAGGACAAGATAAATAGCATTTGTTACCTCCATAAGTCGGGGACTAAAAACTGATGATCTCATTTCTGGATTTTGACACTGCTCAGCAAATTTTATGATTGAGCTGCATTGATTAGGAAAATAAATATTTTATGGTTGGACAATTGGGTTAAAATCATATCAAATCTTATCAGGATTTCAAATTCCAATTCTTCCATATCCAAGGAAGAATTCATACCTTAAGCCAAACCAGTTCTTCAACTCAAAATTACAAGTTAAGGGCCACATACATGTACATGTGCACAAAAACAAACCCCAAATGCAAAAGGACAACAATTTTAAAATGGCCTAACCAAGAAACAAGGGCAAAAATGGCCGAACACTTTGTATTAACTGAATACGAAAAGGTTTATGAGAATTCCCAAATCAGACGAGCGGAAAAGAAATTTACCTGGAAAGTACTATAACAGGATGTTTGTCTGCTTCCATGGCATTAACAACAAATTGGGTTTGTATAGCATTCGGAACCTAAATATATCACAAGGCACATTAAATTAAAACTTGAATCACACATTACTGCCAACATTTAATATGATAAGAAATAAAGTTTGAAATATAAAGTAACTTTGAAGAACCTTTTTCTCCAAAATAAAATAAAAATAAAAATCCGTTGAGCGTTTGCTCCTTATTAGGATATTTTTTATATTAAAAAAATGCAGTACTAAAGGCTGGTTCCAAGTGAAATTTAAAAAATAAGGAGAAAATAAAATCCACATACCAGAGGAATTTCCCCTTCCCCTTCATCTGCAATTACATGCCCAATAATCAACAATAATGAATAAAGTTCTTCCATGGTTTCAGTCAAGTCAACTATTCCCCGTCCCTACAATGAAGTGAATAATTTGAGTTATGAAAATAATTCACAGCTTAGCAGAAAATATTATGGATGGTGAGTACAATACAAGCAGAAAAAGATGGAACAATATATATAAGAGCAAGTCTGAGTGGAATGAGCTGGTGTTACAGTGTTAGCATCGTGATATTTTCTCCCTTTATACAATCTAAAAGTAAATTTGATTTGTCTACCTCCTGTACAATGGTTTCCTTTGATAATTTATTCTTAATCACAAAAGGCCAACATCTCAATATCTGAGATCTGAACAACCACCAATTTGAATTTTTGTAGTCTAAATAGGTAGGAGAATAGATACACCTGATTTAGGCGTGCAACCCGCTCAGAAAACACTCCATGGAGCAAGGGAATTGTAACGTCAACAGAAGCTCTAGCAATAAGAGAATAGGAGCTTAACCTTTCATCCATGGCTGCAAAGACAATATTAATGTAAAAAGGAAAACAGGAAAACTCATCAAGCTCCAACATAACGTATGTTTTACCGCTGAAATTCAGCAGTGATAGTCTTTGCATAATTCTTGTTCCATACCAGATACAGAAGCGTGAAGATAGTCTGCATCACCCTCATCATTAAATGCTGATGCGGAGGCAACTAAATTAAATGAAAAAATCACATCAGCATAACTATACGATGAAAAAGAAGCAAGTAAAACAAGAAAATGACAAAGCAATATACAAAGTTGTATATAAAGTTACTTCTAAGCTCGCATTCTACAATGAAACCAAAGAGATTTGCTGCAGCTTTTATCCCTTCAGATGGAAGCAAAGCATTTGCAGAGATCATATTTATTGGCTGGAGAACAACAAATATTTCAGTTTGATGATCAGAACTAAACCTTCTTTATTCAAGGACAGAAAAAATCTTATTAAGGTAACAAGTAACATTAAAATAATAATAATAATAATAAAAATTATAAAAGACAAGATGTTCTATTTTAACTTAGTACCGTAAGAAGGGCAGTCCAAGTATCCAACAAGACATCACGTGCTTCCCAGCTCCAAGTCTCCTCATCAGTGTTGCTAGTCATTAGGACTTTAATTACTTCCGACATCAACATTGACAAAAATGTAAGAGTACCAAAGGGCCTGAAATATCGAAGGAAAAAGTGTGTTCACATCAACTCAATTACAATTAAATTTAACAATGAAAAAACCAGAAAAAGAAATTGCAATAAAAAATAACCTCATAGGCTTTAGGAGATCATCGAACACATAGGGAGTTGCTACATGTGCAATAGCTAATAATGCACGGCAACCATCAAGCATCTCACTGAATGAAGCCAGCACCAATATAGGGTCAAATATAAATAATTAAAAGTTTTGAGGGGTTGAGATTTGTGTTTGTGCATTTGTGCAGGTGTACTATACAGATGATCCCCCATACCTTTCACTTTTCCCTGATTCAATAGCTCTTGAAACAGCATCAGGAGGATCGACCCACTCTATTATCCCAGATAAGAGTTGCAGAAGGTGCTGCTCATGCATTTTCACATCATCTAGATCACAATACAAAAAACTCAAACTTTAATCATGGTTCTCCACAAGTTAGGAAGATACAGGGAATTGAGTCCCTATTGCTAATCAGAGACCCCCTTTAACAACAACTAATTATCTAGCAAAATCAGGCAGTATGAATAATAGTTTGAAACTTTGAATTAACTAATATTCACTACTTGCATAAGATTATTTTAAGAACTGAAACAGCAGCAATCTAGCAGCCCTGCCTACTGCTTGAAGCCAAGCCCAATCTCTAAAGTGTCATCCCATACTTTCCAGTCCAAAAGACAATCCCGTGTGTGTGTGGAACAAGAGGGAAAGTTTATAGAAAGGGCCAATTACTTTACTTTAACACCTTATCAAGGATGATCTTACCATCCGCACAACAACCCCACACCTCAGTAAGTCCATCATTTAAAATAACAAGCATCAGAAAGATATGTAAAATATTTATCAACTTGAACATAGAGGGGGATACCAGAAGCAAATACGGCTCCTGTCAAAGAACAAAACTGTACGATTAGCTTTCGGGCAGAAACAGCAATTGGGCAGTCAAGCCAGTAGCCTTCACATGAAAATTTCTTCCTCAATGCTGAATATAAACTCAAAAGCCATCCAACATGACCACTTGATATTAATACATCACGCCAATCTGAACCAGGCTGCAGATAAGCATAAAAAAAATAATAGAGTCAGCAATAGCAAACTAATTGCACAAAATTTCTCGTTATGACTTAAATCATAGTTTTCTTCTCTTAAGCATGGCAGCAATAGAGATAGCAAGAGGATCAGCCTGCCCTGATAAACCTTGGGTTAGCCAAAACTAGGGTGGGGTAGGTTCATCATTCTAAAAAGATCAGTTTGAAGGTCACCCCATAAAGGGATAACAATATTAAACATGGTCAATAATGAAGTTGAAAAATAAAATAAAATGAATTGGTGGGTTGATTGCCATGACACAATACAATCGATCGGTTAAACTGTTTTAACCCACCAAGTTTGGCACCATGTTATCTTTTGTTCCACCAAGGCATATTAATTCATTAAAGGTAAACCAACTTCTAACCTGCACTAGGTGATATTCAGACCTTCTAGGAGAATCCCCGTCTTGCCTAATTCCAGCAGAGAATACATTTACTTTTGTATCATTAGTATTGCAACGGAAATCCCAATTAAGAATCTGAACCATTAAATCCAGTGCTGCAGTGCAAACTTTAACCTCGGGAACAGCATAGTCAGATTCAACAATCTTGTTTGTGACACTTGAAGCAGCTTCTTGTGTCCAACGGTAGAATATCTAAAATAAACATGAGCCAGGTAAACAAAAGAAATACTACATTAATGCTAAAGAAAATAAAGATGACTAGGATGAATTAGAGAAACTTCAAGTGATTTGCAGAAAAGAGACTAAATATATTAGAAAGACCTTCAAGTAGTCTAGCTCAAGTGACCTCCTACATTGCTCATGGAATTCCCTTGGAAGACCCATAGCACTTGAAGTGGATGGAGAAAATTCAGATACCTATAAAAGAATATAGATACAAAGAAAGCAGGTAAGATTAACACTTGAAACAATAAAAAGAAATCTCCCGACATTATGTGACGAAGTCCAATATTAAATACCAATGATTCAAGGAATTTGATTCCAGCAAACTGCACATCAACGCCATGAATGCCCAAAATAGCTTGGTTCACCTGAAGTATATAAAACTGTCAGGCATGAGAGACGAAAGTTTCCAAGCAAATTAAAAAACTGAATGGATATACAAACAATATGTGCAATGCAGAAGAAAAAGCAGAAAAACCAGATAACAGGAGGAAAATGGAAAAGTAAGCAAACAAGAAGAGCATTAAGTTATAATAAGTAGGGCAAATTACAATACGGGATATCCTGCAGAATAAACTTAGCATCACAAAGGAATAATGGATATTAAATGTTGCAACCCCAAACCAAGACAGCAAACAAATATTTTCTATCCAAAGAAAAAGACCCAACCTACCCACTCAAATTTACTCCAGTTGTCAGTCATCACTGTATCAATTCTGAGGAATTTGAACAGCCCACTGACACATTTCAAGCATGAGTACAAGGAGGCAGAGGAAGAAGTCAACATGTAAAAAGAGTAACATAGTCTGAGAGAGAGCTTAAACAAAAGGGAAAAAATGAAGCTGGTACCTGATAAAAGAGCGTCTCCTTCTCTGCAGTCGTAAACTCAAGCCTATATATAGAAATCATTTGCCAAGTCAACAACATGAGACATAAATCTAACCTTAAACCTTATCCAATACAGATCTGCCAATAAAATTGCTAATTGCTATAGTACGTATTAAAAAAAAAGAGAAGTAAGTTTCGTGTTATGCAATTTCAATCAGAACAAATCAAACACATGGTATATCAGTAAATTGTTTGTTTAGCAAAAGATATCTAGCATGCGCATTAGTTGGGACAACACTGATATGCAGGTCACTTACCAACCCCTTTTCATCAACTGAGCAGCCACTGAAGAAACCTTTGCTTGGACAAACACATCAGGAGAACTAGCATGTTGCATAGTATAGCATAGACAAAAACTGCACATAGTACAATATAAAACAGGAATAAGTAGCAATAGGTTTGACAGATTCTAATAGAGACAAGATCACTAGAGAAATATCCTTCAAATTATAATTATCTAATAAGTCATGAAACATACATATTTCACTCCCAGCTAATGTGGCAAGGAATTAGGAAAAAGTATACCACTTGATGTCAAAGAATACATTTGGTATCAGCAAGTAAGTGTATAAATTAGCAACCTTTGAGAAGAAATGGCACGGCAATATTTTCCTCCTTTAGAATAAAGAAGACAGTTCCAGTATCAATATTACTGAAACAACACAGTTTGGATTCTTAAGTGGTATGCATACATACACAAGATAAAACTTGTGTGCTTAATAAAATAGGTATTGTCTAAATCCTGAATTGGTTCCATCCTTATATTTGTCCTCATTTTTTGAAGGAAAAAAAAAAGCCCTAGATAACCGAAACCTCTTTCTTCTGAATCAGTACATAGAGTATTCATAAGGAAACGGGTATTCAAAGGTTTAAGCAAACCTAATCAAGCCTCTCTTATCATCAGCACTAAGAAAACCCCATTCTCTGATAGCTGCTTCCCGGATTGCTGCAGCCGCTTGAAACCTTGCAGTTGCCACCTGGGAATTTTCTGCAAAGACATCCAGAACAGTATCAGCACGATCTAACAATAATATGAATAATTTAATGAACATAAAAAGGCTGTTTGACAGAACCCAAACAGTATCCCCAAGAACCACGGATTTGTCTGTTTACAACATTTATACTTACCAAGAATGAATTTGCAAGTCTTGTATGGCTGAGAGGATTGGCCTAATGACAATATGACTGCCTCAGAAGCGGCTGGATTTATGTGCATCTGAAAACAAACACATAAATGATAATATGACTGCCTCATAAGTAATTTATGTGCATAAGTTCATGTTTTATTAAATGCATGCAGAGATCCTACTACTTTACTGCACCCTCATTGATTCGAAGCAGAAAATCTCAAAGCATATTCAATAAAAAGTAGTGAGATTGTGGCACAACCCATTACCCAACATCTGTTACAACTTTAGAGATGTAATGAACAACAACAGGAAGAGGTTCCACGCAATTTTTGTTTACACTCAAAAGGTAGGTGCTATGCTAGCTTCCTAAACTAATCTACAATCTGTTCCCTTGCAAAGGCATGGGTTAGAAAGTTCCATGAATCTGACAGTGGGTACCATGTCGATACTTTCCTTATTAATAAATATTTTCTACTAATTAATGAAAATTATCTCAGATACAATATTCTTGCAATGTGCCTGAGTTTAGGAAACTGCAAAACTTTCTTACTATATGGGTGTACAACATTTACACTATATGATCATAGAATTTTTCTTTATGATACAGTTTATACCTCCTATTCTAACCATAGCAACTTGGAAGAAAACACAATATAATGATCAATGAACTTTCACTCTTTCACTCTGCCGATCTTTCATTGTATGTAAACAGCAAGCATGATTGAAAATCAGTAGTAAAACAGGTAGCACAAAATAACTAAATGCCATTGCGAATGATTGAATCCAGTGTGACAAGACCAGAAAACGGTGAAAGTAGAAGGGGAACCTGAATGGAAGTGCAAGCTAGCTCGATGGCTTGCATGGTAGACTGAAGCTGAGCCAAATCGGAAGGTCCGGCGGCGCCGCCTCCACCACTACCACCTGCTGGTGGTGCTGCTGCTGTAAACCCTTGCATCTTTGGCGCACGCAAGGGATTCCGAGCAAACAAACAATTTGACTATTATATAGGGCTTTGAATTGAATTGGAAAGCAGCGTCGCCGATGAGGGGGTAAAGTTGGGAATTGAAATCGGGGGAAGTGAGAGTGATGAAGGTGTTGTTTAAGAATGGAGCTGAGTGGTTTATTGTTATCACACTCACTCTTCTTTCTTTGTTTTTTCTTTAACTTCCAAAAGAAGAAGAAGAGGAGTGGAGCTGAGGTGGCGAGTAATAATGTAATGAATGAGTGTGCGGGCGGCAGTAACCCAAGAAGTGCGCCGCGAGTAGGTGGTGTTGAGCGTCAAGTCCAGTTTCTTCCGCACTTCTGCTTCCCCTCCCCACCCCTCCCTTTTATTTCCACTAGATTAGTAGTAATTAGTAAAAATTAAAAATTAATTAATTTGTTTAACGAACAATAGATCACCCTTGAATTTATAATAAATTAATAAAAATATTAGAGAATTAACACAATCTATTATTTTTATCTAAAATTAATTAATATCATTTAAAAATATATTATTAGATTTTTTTTTACCAAAGATAAGAGACTCGAACTGCAACCTCTTAATTAAGTATGAGAAGACTATGCCATTTGAGCTATTACCCATTAGCAAAATATATTATTAGATTGATAGTTAAAAATGTTAATAAAAAATGATAAATTATGTTGATTTTTAAGGTTTTTTTTTATTATATAAGTTCTATTGTCTTAACTCTTAAATATGAGAGCAAAGAATTTGTTAAAGTGAAAAATTAAAGTGTATTTAGTTTGCATTCTTATTTCTAATATCTTTTGTTTTTAGTATTTGGAAAACAATAAAATAATAAAATATTTATTTTTTACAAATTGTTAAAATAAAAACATAAATCAAATATATCTTAAGGTTTAATCATTTTTAAACTAAGATATAATAAAAATTACAAATTTAATTATGATTAATATTTTATTTTATGATTTTACTGATTTGTACACTTCATATAAATTTTTTTCGTTTTTCACCAACAAAACTAAAAGTGATAAATATAAATTATAGTATTACTCTTCTCAATCTTATTAGTTAGTTCATATGAAATGTGATGACTATTTGAATTCATTATGAAATACTATTTTGGCAGACTTTAGTTCAAAATATTAGTTATTGTTTTTCTTAAAAAAATAATAAATTATATTTTTTGTTTCAAAAATTTGATAAAAAATTTAAAGAATTATGGTCAAGATTATAAAAATTGGCTGTGCAAATTTTAGGAGAATGTTGTGTTAGTGAAGACTTTAATAGTGTACTATCTGCATCTGACACTAGAGGATACTCGGAATTGGCTAGATATTCTTAGAAATTTGCTAATTGTCTGTTAGAGTGTAGATTGTAGGATATTAGTTTTCAAAGGCAACCTTTCACCTGGTAAAAGGGACAACTCGAAAAAGACTTGATAGATATATTCCTAATAATGCTTGGTCTCAGAGATTCAGTATGACAGTGGTAAAACATCTTCCTAAACTTAAATCGGACCATATTTCGATCCTTTTGAACTTGGAGACGGCTTCAGGTCTTACAAATTCTAATCAACCGTTCTGTTTCTTGACAGCATGACTCACTCATTCTGATTTTGATAATCTTTTAGATAGATCTTGGCAGAAGAAAAATACCATGGAGGTTAATATTAGCAACTTTTCTAAAGCAGCCAATGCTTGGAATAAAGAAGTCTTTGAAAATCTTGCCAGACGAAAGGCTCACCTCTTAGCTCAGTTAGATGGTATCTCTAATGCTCTTCGTTTCCAAATCAATCATTTCTTGAATAATTTACAATATGATCTTTGGAAAGAACCAGAGACACTCGTTATTCAAGAAGAAATATACTAGAAACAATGTTCTAGGTACAAATGAATAATTTTTGGTGATCAAAATACATATTATTTTCACAGCACTGCAATTTCTAGAAAGAGAAAGAACAGGGTGACTATGTTAAAGGATATTAATGGAGAATGTGTAGAAGACTCTGTTTTACTCCAGAATATAGAAGTTCAATATTTCCACAATTTGTACACTGATGATCATTTTTCTGAGAGGTTGGAAGCTCTTGGTCTATTTCCGAATCTGTCAATGGAGGAAAAAAAACAAGCTGGATAGAATGGTTAGCGCAAAGAAAATTTCCGCTACTCTATTCTCTATGGGAGCATGAAAAGCTCCCTTACCTAATGGCCTTCCTGCCATGTTTTACCACAGTAAATGAAAAACGGTCAAGTCTTCTTTGGTAAATTAGGTAAATAATATTTTCAGTAACCATTTTGACATTAAAACAGTAAACAAGACCTTTATTTTCCTAATTCCTGAAAGAGATTGTCCATAATCCTTTCACCATTTCCATCCTATTGGGTTATATAATGTCTCGTATAAACTCGTTACTAAGATTATTGCTCATAGACTAAAAGAGGTGATGTCACATCTGATTAGTCCATCTCAGGGTACCTTTGTTCTAAATAGACAGAGTGCATATAACATAATTATCGCTCAAGAAGCTATTCACACTATGAGATCAAAGAAAGGTCCTATCGGCTATATGGCGGTCAAGATTGACCTTGAGAAAGCATATTCGTCTAAACTGGCGGTTTCTCCATGATACTCTCACTGAAGCTAGTCTCCCAGTTAATCTGATTAGTCTTATTGATCATTGTTATTCTTCTGCTGAAATGCAAGTCCTTTGGAATGGAATCCCTTCTCCCTGTCTAGAGGTATTCAACAAGGTAATCCCTTATTTCCATATCTATTTGTTCTGTGTATTGAGCGTTTAGCCCATATCATATTGACTGCTGTGAATAATAATCTCTGGGACCCGATCTATTTAAACCGAGGAGGTCCTAAAATGTTACATCTATGCTTTGCGGATGATTGTTTTGTTTGGCAAGGCTTTCATGGACCAAGTGGAGATAATGAAGGATATTATGGATCTCCTCTGCCATAGCTTTGGCGAGAAAATGAGCTTTGAAAAGTCTTATGTTTTCTTTTCAGATAATGTATCCTTTAATCGAAAAGTTGACTTAAGTAATGCCTTGGGCATGAAACTTACCATAAATTTGGGTAAGTATTTAGGGGTTTGTTTACTTCATGACCGGACTAAGAAAGAAGATTTCCATTTTATTCTGGATAGAATGGCCGACCGACTTAGCTCCTGGAAGGCTCAAAATATTTGTCTTACAGAGAGGGTTACTTTAACGCAATCCGTACTAGCTACCATCCCTTCTTAATTAATGCAAACTATGAAGATTTTGCTGAGTGTTTGTGACAAAATTGATGGTATTTGTAGAAATTTCATATGGGAAGGACTTTCTGATGGTAAGAAGCCTCATCTCCTTAGTTGGGGAAAAAAAGACGCTGGGAGGATTGGGTTTAAGACCGGCTAGAGCTCTTAATAATGCTCACATGATGAAACTAGTTTGGAAGATGATTCACCATTATGATATTCTATGGGTATAGGTCCTACGGAGCAAATATAGATACGGCAATAATCAAATTTCGATAATTAACAAGCCTCAATCTTGTTCTAATGTATGAAAAGGTATCTGTCAGGTTTGGACAATTTTTTAGCAAAATCTCATTTGGAAACTGGGTGCAGGAACTCAGGTGAATATATGGACTGACCATTGGATACCTGGTGTGCAAAGACTAGCTGATCTTGTCCTCGAATTCTTATAGAAAATGGGATGGAGGGAAAAGTGGCGGAATATGTGTTCGGCTCAAGCTAAAATTTTAATTTCTTTAGTAATTTTTTAGATGAAGATTGGGTTCCTATTTTGACTGCAATTATACCGCCGAAAAGTGGTATGGAAGAGGACCAAGTTGCTTAGTTACACTCATCTAATAGTTCCTTTACCATTAAATTAGCTTGTTCGATTTATTTGGAGACTAAGGATAGCTCTACAGTTCAACTTTTCACAAAGGTCTGGAAATTGCAGGCTCCACAGCAACTTCGTGCATTTTTGTTGGCTAGTAGCAAACAATGCTCTTTTCACAAATGAGCTTCGTTTTCGGAGAATGAAATCGGATGATTTTTGTTGTATTTGTGGTCTTTATCCTGAATTTGTGCTTCATGTCCTCTGAAATTGTAAAGTCGCGCATGAGATGTGGAAGAGCATAAATAATTCATTGAGTATGGATACTTTTTTCAGTAAGCCTCTTTACCCATGGCTCCTGGAAAATTTATCGGCTCAATCCCACCACCAAGGTTTTCCTTGGCCCCTGATCTTTGTTTGCACAATGAATATCCTCTGGTTTTCGTGGAACAAGTTCATCTTTGAGGTTGACCACTCTATGTAAGAATATTTCATTTGTTGGACACCTCTACATCTAGCTAAAAACTACCATTTTGCACAATCCAAACTTTCTCGAACCAGGAGTAGAGTTGGTTCCTTTTTTGAGAAACAAATAAGATGGGTGTCCCCTGCCTCGCCATTCTTCAAATTAAATACTAATGGCTCAGTCACAAAAGAAGGAACTTCGGCTTGCGGTGGTATCATAAGGGATCATGATGGTAAATTTTTGGCATGTTTCAGTGCTAATGAAAGACAGAGACTAAGAGACAGAAATTGAAATAAATCTCAGTATTTTGTTTGGTGCAAAGTGGGAGACAGAAATTGAAACAAGAATGGAACTCTAATTTAATTTGTACAAAGGGTAAAATTGGAATTAATTAATTGAAATAAGGATATTTTAGGTATAAAATGTTATTAAAGTCTCAGTCTCTATCTCTAAAAATTTTAGTCCCATGTGTCCCTACTTTTTGGAAGTACTAAAATACTGAAATTTTAGAGATAGAGATAGAAATTTTAGTACCATTCTTTGAACTAACAAACATGATATTAAGTCTCAATCTCTCAGTCTCTGTTTCAGTACCTCAAAACAAACACTACCTTAATATTCTTAACCTAAATATTGAGGTGGATTCAAAGACTGCTGCACATCTCTGTCTGAAAAATATTACTGATTTTCATTTTGCCAAATTTCTTGTTGCTACAATTCATTCCAGATGTCATAGATTTACCTCTTGAAAAATTCATCATGAATTCAGGAAAGCAAATGCACCGAGGGCACAAGGTCATAATCTACCGTTAGGATGCCATTTTTTCTTTAGTCTGTCTGCTATTTCTTCTTATTTCATGGCAAATACTATTGATACTTTTTTTTCTAGAGTTATTTTTGTGTAGTTTTTTTGGGCTCTATTTTTTATAAAAAAAAAAATTTTAACTAGCATTGCATGTGTCTAAAATCATAATCAACACATACGCAATTACGCATGCACAGATATATATCCCAAAACAGTAGAATACATTAGACAATTTATTTATCCCTAACTCAACCTAATTATATTATGCAGAAAATTGATGTCTCCTACACCTTATAGCGTAGAAATCAAGTCTCTTCTTGTCCTTTCACTCCTGACTTCAACCGAAAGCTTTACTATGAGACTAATTAACAAAATTGAACAAGAAAAGTTCATGCAAGATACCTTTATGCCAAAAAAATTTTACACGCACAAGTGTTCTTAATCATCTCATAAAAGTGGCACACATCAAGGGTGGGATTCGTATGAAATATTTGAGAAATGTTAAAATTCAGGTGCAATCGACTTCATGTGAAGTTGATAGCTAAGAGCCGTTGGATGAAAATTTAGTTAAATCAGTCAAATCATCTAATAACTCTCAGTTATCAACTTCACGTGAAGTGGACTGCACCTGAGTTTTCACCTTTGAGAAATAGCTTCCATGCTAACAAGGAGTAACTAGTTTCATTCGGTCTACACCCTAAGCCCCTGTTAGCAATAACCAGAGTCAGGAATACACCATATACATCCATCTACCAGTAACCAACTATTCCAATTTTTCTTTTGAATTAGATGAATTCAACCCTCTATTGTTGATAAATTTGTTTGCAAAATCAAAGCTAAAGTCTTCATGCATGCATGGTTCAACAAACCCACTGATCATTGCATTGTATGCGAAAACGCCGGGGGTACCGTGCTGTTCAAGCAAGTCCATCTGAGAGAGTGGATAAGGGTGTGTCCAATTACAAATATGAACATAATTATTAATTATTAATAATCCTTGATCCTTGATTAGTGAGATTCACAAGACTGAATTCTTCCTAAGTACACCACGTGTCGCCCTCTCATTTTTTCTACTATTTCCTAAAACTAAAAATACCACTAAAATTGAATTCATCCTCTTCCACAATTCTTTCTTCTTTCTCCTTCACGGATCTGCACATTCATTACATCGCTCGCATTCTTTTTCTTTTTTTCATCAAAATCTCGATCTGCTGACTCCGCAACTATCGCAAACCGCATTTCCGATTAGTTTACGCTGTTCCGATTCATCAAAAGGCATTGAAATTCAGCTTGCTTCAGTGTCAAAATTAAAATTCTATAGAGGATTCGTGTTTTCTGATCTCTATGCGTTTCAGTTTTCGTGAATGAGATGAGCACGGATGTCGTTAGCGATGTGGCGTCTCTTGACGTCGAAATGTTGCAGCTGCAGGAGGTTTCTGCTTTTGCTCTCAAAACTAACGCCTATTTCATGGAGGCGCTCTTCGAACAATGGTTATCGCTTCCCGAAAGCAATCGTTTGGTATGCATCGTAGAGATTCAATGTCTATTTCTTCATTTGAACTTTGCATGCGAAATTATCAATTTAATCATCATTTAGATAATCATAGTCGAGTCCACAATGTTTTTGAAAGGGATTGTTTCTCAACCTCTCCCTTTAGTAGAAATCATCTTATCCTATTATTGGAATGAAGCACTATGAACGAACTCTTGATGATGCTTCAAGTGTCTGAAATTGTGGTTACCAATAAGACATGCTTATTTATTTATTTATTTATTAATTCTTTGAAAAATTTATCAAATATAATGAATGTGTTTGTGTCTCACTTGGTAATTTTTGTAGATAACATCATTGCTAAATGATGCAAAGTCCGGTGCTCCCTTAAACGTGCCGGCGAATAGCAATAGTCCAAATGCTTGCAATAGTCCTTTGCCTTCCATGTTTCCTGCAGGCACTGCTCCACCTCTTTCACCAAGAAGCACGTCTGGTTCCCCTCGCGTCGTGAAACAGAGAATTGGTCCTTCTAATTTGAGTTCTCCTCTGAAGGTTGTCAGTGAGCCAGTCAAAGAATCCATACCACAGGTTAGAAAGAACAATGTACTGCCACTGTATCACTCTTTCATGCCATGTTCATTCTTGTAACATATAGACTTGTGTGTTTGCAGTTCTATTTTCAACATGGACCTCCACCACCAAATGACTTGAAAGAACAATGCTTGTCTAGAATTGACCGGTTATTCCGTGATCACACAGATGGGCTGCAGATGCATGGTGAGACACTGCACATATAAGTAGGTGATATTCTGAAGGGCCAGTTGGCAACTGAGAAAATGCATTTAAAATAGTTATAACTTATGTATCATATTCTTGCTATCTTAAGTAATAAGTAATAACACTCCTCCAACTAACTTTGCTTGAAAAATATAATTTCTTTTTAAATGTTTCCCAGAGTCAAAAGTGAGTATCTATCTGGAAGTCACTTTATAGTACCTAGTTAAGATTCACTTTCCTGTTTACTTGTTTACTTGTTTCTTTGTTATACTTTGTCAGAATTCAAGCCTGTTACAAAGGAAGTTTGCAAGCTGCCATCTTTTTTTTCCGCAGTTCTTTTCAAGAAGATTGATAATGGAACTGGTGTTGTGACAAGGTCCCTAACTTTTTCTTGTCTTTTCTTTTCCAAAACACAACTTTTTACCTTTTTAATTTGTACCGTGGATTATGATTCTTAGCCTTAACTGTTTGAATACTTGACGTGCTGGAAATCTTGAGTAGCATAATAATTATTCAGAAAGGGAAAGAACTTTTATGGGAAATACAGACCTGTATTCCTGATTATTATGTTAGATATTCTTGAAAAAGGAGTGAAATTTAGAGACACTGGATGGCAAGGATGCTAATTTTATTCTGATATCTTTGCGTGGAACACCATATTTATTATTAATGAATTAAACATGTTTTATTTAACTATATCTCCTTTCCCATCTTTTAAGAATCATACTTGAATGGCCTTTTCTCTGTAATTATTGTTTTCTACTAATTGTTATTCTTGAAATCCTTGACGGAATGCTCCTTCAGAGAAGCATTTATTGATTATTGGATTAAAGGCAACATGTTGACGAAGGATATTGCAACTCAGATGTACACAATTTTAAAGCAACCACAGCTCAATTACCTTACCAAGGTATTTTGCTTTTATCTCTTTATCAAAAGTTCAAGACGGTTAATTATTCCCTCCCATTTGATTCTAGCTTCATTTATTTTTTTAGGGTCACGTTAACTGATTTTTGTTTTTGGCTGATATGATGTTCCTATCTATCTTTCTTATTGAAAACCTTTTTTACTCCCACGTCAGGATGATTTTAAACCCGTGCTACGTGAGCTTTTGGCAACCCATCCAGGGCTAGAATTCCTGCAGAGCACACCTGAGTTCCAAGAGAGATATGGTTTGTATTCCATCTTAGTTACAACCTTGCATTCCAAGGCTCATAAAATTGTAGATATCAGCAAATAAATTTGAGATTCTTAATACTTAGTTCCTCAAATACTTCACTTTTGGGTTAATGGGGGAGCACAGGGGTGAGGGGTGCCCCTCTCCCCTAGACCAATTTTTGAAGTTACATTATAAAGGATTAGGTAAAAATAAATGCATATTGGACTTCTTGTAGTTTCATAGAATGTTGTAGGTTGTGTTTCATGCCTTTGAAAAGTGGGAGGAAGGAGGCCGGTTCTGTACTAGTGCATAAGTTTGCGTAAAAGGTTTCTTTAAAACAATTTTTGAGATTGTTTGATTTATAATTATGCATATGGGGTTTTTGCTGCTCGTTAATTATTTAAGATAACCAGTTAAAGGACTTTTATCAAACTTGATTATCCAAGATTCATAGCTCATGGTTTCTGGCATGATCCTCTTGTGTTATCTAGGATGTGAATGTGATGTTTATTAATACTTGCCTTTCCAATGTTCCAGCTGAAACCGTAATATATAGAATATATTTCTACGTGAATAGATCGGCAAATGGTCGTCTTACTCTGAGGGAGCTGAAGCGTGGAAGCATAATTGATGCAATGCTGCATGCTGATGAAGAAGACGACATCAATAAGGTTTTAAGGTATGCAGTGTTAAATACCATTACCATCAACTTCAGAAAAATGACCGAGACATTTCTTTTTCAAAGTTAAGGTTTTAAGGTTCTAAGGTATATTTATTTTAAAATGCATTAAATTTTACTTTGCATGAAACAACTGTTTGCAGGTACTTCTCTTATGAACATTTCTATGTTATATACTGCAAGTTTTGGGAGCTGGATACAGATCGCGATTTCTTGATAGACAAAGACAACCTTGTCAGATATAGTAATCATGCGCTCACCTATCGAATTGTCGAGAGAATATTTTCTCAGGTTTGTGTGGATTACAATATTACAAATCAATTTTGTCTCAAGACTTGCCTTCAGCAGTCTACATCTTCTGCTACATACAATCCAAAACCACATCTCTCTCTCTCTCTCTCTCTCTCTCACACACACACACCCACACACACACACACACTAATCTTTGTTCACCGGTGAATATTCTAACTCACTTCAATATTATCACAGGTTCCAAGAAAGTTTACTAGTAAGGTTGAGGGAAAGATGTGTTATGAAGATTTTGTTTACTTCATACTGGCAGAAGAGGATAAATCATCAGACCCGAGTCTTGAGTATTGGTACTTTTTTTCTTTTTGTTTTTTTGGTATTTGAGAATTGGTACATTATTTCCCGTTCATTATTCTAACTAGCTATGCAGTTACAAAGATCATGCATTGTTAATTACACATGTGCATAGCATGTTTTACGTGACTTGGATTTTGAACTGTGCATATGCCTGTGAATGAGTCCATGTTTGTCTCTTGGAGACAGATTGTGGACTTGTGTTGGATATCTTTCCCATTATTAGGAAACATGGGAATTTGACCTTTGTGAATAACTTATTAGCTATGTGTGAATTTGCTTGACATTGTCATATGATTAGGTTCAAGTGCATTGATTTGGATGGAAATGGAGTTCTGACACGGAATGAACTGCAATATTTTTATGAGGAGCAATTGCATCGAGTGGAGTGCATGGCCCAAGAGCGTGTGCTATTTGAGGATATATTGTGCCAAATACTTGACATGATTGGACCTGAGGTTTTCTTTCAATTTTTCTTTTGGGTGTTTGGTCATGTTACAATTCTGTTATTGGGAATTCATAGCTGAAAAGTGATGCAAATCTAATGAGCCATTACTTCTATTTATGTTATTACTAATCCTTTTACCACAGGGTGCTTTTTATTTTGGTGCTCCTAAATTTAACTTCTCTGCTCTGCAGGATAAGACTTATATAACTCTGCGTGACCTGAAAGGTCGTAAACTCTCAGGACATATTTTCAATATCCTGTTCAATATAAATAAGTTCATGGCCTTTGAAACTCGTGACGCATATTTGATTCGCCAGGTACCTAATTATGTGATCAAAATTATTGTGCTATTTGCCTATTTGGTATGATGCTACATTGCTAATGAACCACGAGAGTCATGACTGCCTTGTTATATGTCCTGTGTAAACAGGAACGTGAGAATCCAACACTAACGGAGTGGGATCGCTTTGCTCATAGAGAATATATTAGGCTTTCAATGGAAGAAGATGTAGAAGATGCCTCTAATGGAAGTGCAGAAGTATGGGATGAATCAATGGAGGCTCCCAACTGATATTTTTTAGGTAAGTGAAATATGATGTTACAAATTCAATTTTAATCTGCATTCATTGTGAATTCAGAAATTCTTTCTTGTCTGCTTGCCTAGGGCCGCCTAGGGAAATGGATCGTCTCCATTTTTTTGAACACTTGAGAGAATAAAGTGTGATCTTTCACCTTTAATTCTATAAGTGGGACAAAAATTAAATAGGAGAGAGAGAACAATGAATGGTAGGATTAAGCACTGGACACCATCCAGTTTTTTTTCATTGGAGAGGATCCATTCCCGCCGCGTAGCTTGCAAGCCATCAACCCAAATTGAGGTTTGATAGTATGGCTCAGGCCAAAAAATGCTAGTGGACAAACATTTTTAGTGTAAAAAAGTAGAGAATTTGCTAATGTTGTTTCAAATATAAAGACAAAAACAAAGAAAAATATTGGTCACCACTCACCAGACATTTTTATTTTTTACAAATAAGTCGCCTGGAATTATGTCAAATGTAGTTTAGCGGGCTCGCTCAAATGAATTGGAGCTTGGATGGACTAGTTCAAATTTTGATTGCCAATCACACTTGTTTTATCAAGTTATTCCCACTAACGTTCCTTTTTGACATCAGAATATCATGTAGCTAGTATGCTTCCTTGTTCATTTGTTTTCTGGTAACCATGACACCTATTTTAACCTAGTCTGATTTTATACTTTATATCATTATACATTAATGCAGTGTATCAACATAATTTAATGCCCAATAATGGAAGGACTCGCCATTTGTTCGAAGACACTAGACTCAGATCAATTTTAAAGTGTCCTTCAAATTTAGCCACGAGAATGGAACATTCCCAGCTTCTCTAATAACTACTGAGTGTGTCTTTGATTGGGGGGCACACAGCAGCAACAACATTGGAATCATGATCGGGGAAGTTTTGTAGCTTGTACTAATGAGTCTATGTTAAAGTGAGGGCTGGTTTGCTAAGAGGTGATTAGCCAAGTTGAATTAAATTGACATAGCTTAGTATGCTTACCATTATTAGGGAGATTTATTTTCTGATGGATAAGTTTGTAGTTTACTTTTCGGTGGAGACCAATTTTGCAGTTTTGCCTCGGATGTGTCTAAGATTTCAGTTTTTTGTAGCCTATAATTCAGACAACCCTTCAGCAAATAATTTATTTCTCCCCACCTTTTTCAGACCAATTGAAGGATTATGTAATGCTACTTGCTAGTTGCTACATAAGATCCATTCTGCATTATTAGATTTGTCTTTCAGGATGTATGCAGAGCATTTAATTTGACATTGGATTTTGTTTTTATCTTGCGTTTTCTTCGAAGAAAACGTTGTTTCATTTTCGAATAATATCCTTTTATTAATAATAATTACACGGCATTTTCTTCGCAACTCCCCTACATACTATGAATAAGTTAATACCGTAATAGATGATGATTAATATTTTATATAAATAACTACGGAATGTAATTCTTATTTTAATAATGCCATTTTTAATAAATTCATACAATGTAAAAATTATGTATAATTATATATATAGTTATATTATCAAAAATGATCCGTCACCTTATAACTCAGTATTTATTATGCATTATGAGTTATAACTCGGCGTTAACTATCATTCATTCTTTTGCTTGTAACTGACACTTTCATTACCGACTTAATGACCATCATTTCTATCTTAATGACCAAACGATCATAACATCAATTCTATTAATCAATTTTATGCTTATAAAAAGAACCTTCTATATCTAATATCAATAATACATTCTATATTCATAGAATTATTATAAACACAACATAACACATGATAACTTTCATTTCATGTCTTACATTCTATATTCATAGAATTATTATATACCTCTTAAACACTTACTGACTTGAGCGTCGGAGTGTCTTTTGCAGGTACCCACTCCCTTATTCTCTCCTTGCCGATGTATAACTCATCCCGACGAGAAGCTTGAAGACATTCATCGACGGACGAGCTATACACTGGCCAAACTCAGTAAGAACAATTGGCGCCGTCTGTGGGGACGAGTAAAATAATTTCCACTCCCCTTAGGTTCATAAAATTTGATTTACATTCAAATTTTTGAACCAATCTTAACAATCTTTTTTAAGATTTTATTTAATATCTCTTATCAAAATATAATATATAGTAACTTTTCATAAAGTATGTACTTTATACATTCAAATTGTTTTATTTTTACGTATCATAATATTTCACATCTCATAATCGATCAATGAACCAATCCGAGAACAAACTCGGCCTTCAATCAATCCGAGAACAAACTCGATTTTCAATCAATTTGAGCACAAACTCATTTATCAATTTTGCTTACTTTTTCAAAGTTCTCTATTTACATAAGTAAAATTATATATTTTATTCAACATACTTTTGCATTTATATTTTGTGTAACTAATATTTACTAATTTATTAGTTATATTCAAATCTCAATATATGTTTTATACAATAATGGCATATAAACAACCATGTCAATTGCATTTTTATTTCATTTTGTATTATATTTTTATTGCTTAATGATTTCATTTATACAATTAAATGACGGTAATGATGAGTTCAAATATTAAAATTGGATTCCATAAAAAATTAATTGTATATCAATTGTATATAACTGTTACACTATTCATTTTATGCTATTAAATTTTATTTTACTATTTGTTTAATGTAGAAAGTTATTAAACAAAAAATAGTTACAAACATGCAAATTTGTTACTTTTGCACCAGGAATATACCTCATAGTTAAACAAAATTTGTTATATTATTATATGACTGTTATCTTATTGCTTTATTATCAAATTAAAGTATGTCCTATAAAACAAAATTCAGATATTCACATTTGACATGTATGACATTCATATATGTCATATTCTTCTCTATAACTATCAACTTTCAAGGTATATTTTTTTACTTTGAACTCATTTACTTTTACAATATATATTATTCAATATACGTTGCGATTTTGTATATATTCATTTTCTCAATTTATCTTATTCATGTCAGACCTTCGCTATAAATTATATATAAATATTCAAATAACTAATTGTTTTGAGCGAGAAATTCATCAATAAGCTGTTGTGGGCCGGAAAAATTTTCAAGACAATTAACCATTATATCCTCGGATCATACAATCGATTCCGTCAATAGATATCCATCTCTGAACTTTTCAGTTCACATACAATCAAATGCTAAAATTGTTCTTA
The DNA here is from genome assembly GCF_014773155.1 of Arachis stenosperma. Classification (NCBI taxonomy): domain Eukaryota; kingdom Viridiplantae; phylum Streptophyta; class Magnoliopsida; order Fabales; family Fabaceae; genus Arachis; species Arachis stenosperma. Next base: position 3,666,488 of record NC_080382.1, on the reverse strand, counting down.
AGCGGAAAAGTATCCCCCACACAACTATCTTGATTGAACGACTCTTATCACTCAATTATTTTTTGAATAAGTGCCGACATAATAACCCGACTAAGCTTGGGGGCTCACCATATCATTATTCACCCATCTTTTAATCGAGTTATAACTCATTTTATTTTCTAAGCTTAGCCTGGATCATATGATCGGCGGACAAAGCTTGGGGGCTGTGATCCGTCACCTTATAACTCAGTATTTATTATGCATTATGAGTTATAACTCGGCGTTAACTATCATTCATTCTTTTGCTTGTAACTGACACTTTCATTACCGACTTAATGACCATCATTTTTATCTTAATGACCAAACGATCATAACATCAATTCTATTAATCAATTTTATGCTTATAAAAAGAACCTTCTATATCTAATATCAATAATACATTCTATATTCATAGAATTATTATAAACACAACATAACACATGATAACTTTCATTTCATGTCTTACATTCTATATTCATAGAATTATTATATACCTCTTAAACACTTACTGACTTGAGCGTCGGAGTGTCTTTTGCAGGTACCCACTCCCTTGTTCTCTCCTTGCCGATGTATAACTCATCCCGACGAGAAGCTTGAAGACATTCATCGACGGACGAGCTATACACTGGCCAAACTCAGCAAGAACAAAAAGATAAGGAGCAATATTATTTTCTGATAATTGAAATTTAAAAAATAACCTATTCATCGAGTTAATCATATTTTTTAATAAAAAGTTTTATTAGTAGTATATCACTTTATTGGTAGGTTATTTTCTAAGAATCATTGTATTTTGTATTTTAACTGAAGTAGTATTCACCGTAAAAATGTTAATTAAAGAATGAAATTGAGCAATAAAATTTTTTCTTTTTTAATATTATTTAAATAATATTAATATACATAAAAAATGGTCTAATTGCCAAAAAAAACTAAGTATATTAAAAATCTAATAAATTTTTAAATAATATTAATATACATAAAGAAAAAATGGTCTAATTACCAAAAAAAAGAGAGAGAGAGAATTAAGTAGAGAAAAGTAATATAAAAAATCAGTCATTCCATAGAAACGTACAAAGTTATCCAAATAATGATAATATCAAAAAATTGAAATGTATTTTATTGTATTATATAAAATAATTATGTTAAATATATACAAAAAAATTAACAATTATATTAAAATATAAAATACATATTAAAATAAATTAAATAATTTATATATTCATACACAAATATATAATAGTTTATATCAAAATAATTTCTTAGTGTGCATGTGACAATTTTTTATAGGTTTAATTATTTTGTTGGTATCTATAGTTTCGTAAAATTTTCAATTAAGTCTCTATACTTTTTTTTCTTTTTAATTGAGTTCCTGCACTAAATTTTTGTTCAATTAAGTTCTTTTTAGTAGTAATTGACTTAATTTTATAGGGACCTAACTAAAAAAAATAGTGTAGAGACCTAAATAAAAGAAAAAAAGTATATGAACCTAATTAAAAAAAATTTTTGTGCAAGGACTCAATTAAAAAAAAAAAGTATAAGAACCTAATTAAAAATTTTGCAAAACTATAGGGACTAATAGAGTAATTAAATTTTTTTATATAAACTATATATTACATAGACTATAATTTATTACTACACGATATCAAAACATAAAGAATTAATGTAAAAAGGAACAACGCATATATTAAGCCACTTTGAATCGAAAAGAAAAACTCATGTAAATTGGCTAATTTAACTTATTCAATCATGATCAAAAAGAAAAAGGGAAATTTAAAGTATTTATGATTTTTTAGCAATTATATTACATATATAAAAAAAATGAGTCACTAGAACATATATTAAAATACATAATATATTAAAAGTATATAAAATAATATATAATGATATTGAATGATGTTACATGGGCAAATTTTGTTAGTAATTAAATTTAATTAAATTAGCCTAACTATTTATCAGCACATTAAAAATTACCTAAATAAATGTATATGTAAATTAATATTTTAAAATTTAGTTTGGTAAAATTTTTTAAATAAATGCTTCACAAATACTTCGTTTTATATTTGGTAAATTAAAAAAGTCATATACTTATGTTTGCGATTTTTAAAAGTTAGATGTGCTTTTAAAAGTTTGATTGTGCTTATCAAAATTAAAAAAATCTAAAATAATATTATTTATTAATTAATATTTAAATTTAATTCTTATATTAATATTTATTATAATATTTTAAAATTTTAAAAATTATTTTATCAAATATATTTGTTATTGTTTGTACTTATTAAAAATTATTTTTAATTTAATTTATCAAATATAAATGCTACAAAACTATTTTTTAAAAGTTAACTTTTCTAAACTATTTTTAAAAAATAATTTTTATTAAACCAAGTCTAAGTAAAATGAGAGTTGAGATATATCAGGAATTTGGGATGCTCATTAAAGTATAATAAACTTTGGCTGTGTACTTGGTTACAAAAATATTTGTTCACCTAATATTTTTAAATTAAATAATTAATAATATTTTTATTTTCTTGTTTTCTTAAAAATATTTTATTAAAGTAAATACTAACTTGATAAAATAGTACTTGACCTTTGTTATTGATAAAATTGATTCCCAAAAGATTTTAAAATTTGACAAAAACATCCAAACATAAAAATATAACGTCACAATGAACAAAAAATACTGATTTAGCAAAGTTTCAGTAATAATGGCAGAGAATTTCAATGACGTTTCCGACGAAGAGGAGAGCTTGATGTGCTGATCTCTTCCTTCACCTCCTATGTTTTCTCTTTTTCTTTCAAGCTTGATTCGCTCCACCATCAAGCGGCAAAGCTATCAAAACACACAGAGGAGAAGCAACATCGAACATCTCTCTCTTCTTACACACAATGATAGAGAATTTGAATAGAAGCCATCCTTTTGCCTTTTGCACGCCCTATTTAACCCAATTCTGATAGTTAATTTAAAAAAAAAAAGAATAGACATCTAATTGAAATGGATGAAATTTTTCAATCAATAATTAACATATGATATATATGATATTATTGATTCCCTTAGGTTTCTCATTTGATTCGGTCTATCCTGATAAAAAAAGAGAAGATGAAAGATCTGATGGAGCGAATGAACCAGATTGACCTGAGAGAAAGTCCCAGAAATGATAGACGAAAAAAATTTTGATACAAGTAACGGAGGAGGTAAGGAAATAAATTAGCGAATCAAGCTCCCTTCCTCACTGAAAATGCTATTGGAGCTTTCTGCCACCATTACTAAAACTATTTTGATAGCCAGAACGACATTTTCTGTTCAATATGATGTCATGCTTTTATATTTGAATATTTTTATCAAATTTTAAAATTTTTTTGAAGATCACTTTGTCAATAACAAAAATTAAATACCATTTCATCAACTTAAAATTTTTTTAAATACCGCCGATCTAATATTTATCTCTTATCACTTCATTTAAAATGAATAATATTAATTTCTTGCCTTATCTTTTAAGTTTCAAGTTATCATCCAACAGAATCTGTCACTTTATTTAAAATCATTTAAAAGTTTATAGTTTTTTTTAGGTATAACTGATTCTGTATTACTTTATTTTTTTATTTTTAATTATATACAATATCTAAACAAAAATCAAAGTTAAATTTAGGAGTGGTGATATCGTCATAACTCAAATTTATTCATTAGATAGCAAGTCTTCTTGTGCGAAAAGATATACAAAAGGAGACGTGACTTCAATAATTTATTTAATATCTTATCTTTTAAACTTTAATTTAATATCTTATCTTCTATATCTTATAGTGTAGAAAACAGTTATAAACCGTAAAAGTCTTGCCAAATTTAATTTTTATTTAAAAATTAAAAAATATTTTATAACAAAAAATTAATAAAATAATTAAAATTTATTTTATTTAATATTTATTAATTATTATTAAAATTAATAAATATTAAATAAAGTAAGTTTGAATTTTTTTTCAAACATTACTAAAAAAAAAAAATCATCATCATGCATGAGCTCTGAGCTATTAAAGAAGACTATTCTTACCATAATATAATCAGACGTCATAAACCCCATGTCAAACTTAATTAAACGGAAGGGGTCAATTTTGTAATGTTATTGAAAAAAACGAAAAATAAAAAGAGCGTAAAAGCATGATGAGCGCCATAACGGACTCAAACAGCAGCGGCCATCATAGATTCCGTTTAGTTTGACAAACGTGTTGTGTTGTGAGAAATTGGGAATTTTGAAACCGAATATTCCTTTCCTTTATTCCCATAATACCCTCCCTACTCAGAAGTCCAAAACCCCCTCCATAACCCACTGTCTCTTCTTCTCTTTATAAATACAGAAACCACCGCAACCTGAAGACCCCAAATCACGAAATCAATTAGGGATTAAGAAAACGAGAAAACCCTAAATCAGAAGAAAGAGAGTGAAATTGACAATGTGTGAAGCCTTGCAGAGACAATACCAATTGCTGGAGGAGATTGGTCGTGGTAGATTCGGCACTGTGTTTCGCTGCTTCGACCCTAATTCCGGTGAGTTTCTCGCATGCAAGGTTATCGATAAGGGTCTTCTTCTTGACCCCACCGATCGTGCCTGCATCGAAAACGAATCCAAGTTCATGACTTTTCTTTCTCCACACCCTAACATTGTTAAGATTTTCGGAGCCTATGAGGATTCCGATTCTCTCTCCATCGTCGCTGAGCTTTGCGAACAAGAAACCCTATTCGACCGAATTGCTGATCGACCTTTGCCGGAGATAGAGGCCGCCACCGTAATGAAACAGCTTCTTGAGGCGGTGGCGCATTGCCACAGGCTGGGGATAGCGCACAGGGACATAAAGCCAGATAATTTGCTTTTCGATAGAAGGGGGAATCTGAAAGTTGCGGACTTTGGTTCGGCGGAGTGGTTCGGCGACGGAAGAGGGATGAGTGGGGTGGTGGGGACGCCGTATTACGTGGCGCCGGAGGTGGTGATGGGAAGGGAATACAGTGAGAAAGTTGATGTTTGGAGCTCCGGTGTGATTCTTTACATAATGTTGGGTGCTATTCCACCATTCTATGGAGAGAATGCTTCTGAGATTTTTGAAGCTGTTGTTAGGGCTAATCTTAGATTCCCAACTACCATCTTTAGGTCTGTTTCTTCTTCTGCTAAGGATCTTCTCAGAAAGATGATTTGCAAGGACCCTTCAAGGAGAATTTCAGCAGAGCAAGCATTAAGTAAGTTTTTAACTTTTCTTTTTTTTTTTCTTTTTTTTTTTCATTCATGATTAGTAGGTTTTTGTAAACTTATATTCATGTGTTTTTTTTTGTGTGTGCTGTATTTCAGGGCATCCATGGATCTTGAGTGGAGGAGGTGTGACTAGTGATCTGAACTGAAGAAAGTAGAGGAAGAGAGAGTGATTGAATTCGAGGAATTTCAGCAGCAATTTTCCAATTTTGTTCATATGTCACATAGAAAATTAGGTGTAGATTACCACCCTTAACAAAAAAATAAGAAAAGATATATGGTTGATGGTTCTAGAAAGTAGAAACTCTTATTTTATGGAGTTCTACGATTTTAAGCTAGACTCTGCAACTGGTTTTAGTTTCTCTGTTCTTTCCTGATGTACAGAGTTTTCACTAGTGAATTATAGATTGTATATTGATATTCATGTTTCATGTCTTTTTGATGTTTGATGCAACTGAATTCAGTTGTTTATTCTAGTTTTTGTTCTTTTATTTGCTGATAAGTTAAATGTACCTGTTTAAGGTTACATTATTTTTTAATCTCTTAAAAAAGTGAAACGAGTTATATCTTATAACAATCATATATTGGTAGTTTCGATCGAAATTCACTCTTTATGAAAGTAGTTATATCAGTCTTTTTAGAAAAAAAAATTTGTTCGGTTAAGAAAGAATAAACTTTAATTTCTCAAGTGAATAACATTTTATTTTTTTAAGAAACTAGATGTTTATATTTTAGCTGTAAAATATTTTTGTTTCAATGTTGGATTTCTTGAAAGATATAAGCACATGTACCTCACACTCAGTCTACTCTCCAAAATTAGACACCAAAAAAAAGTCTACACCAAAATATTTTAGCTTTAAAATTAAATTCTTAATGATTAGATACATATATTTTAAGAGATAATTTTAATGTACTGATTATATAAAAAGTTTAATATTTAAAATTTAGTTACTTTTGTTGTTACATTTTTTATATTGTGAGCGTATGAAAACTAAGTTTATATTTTAATCTTCAAAAGAGATTTAGTTTTTGAAGATTTATATCAAAATATCAAAACAAATAAGAATGTGTGTATTGAATGGTTAACAGTTAAAATAAGAATTTAACTTAAATACATTGTTTACGTAACAAACCATTTCTCTTTTGTGTTTTTTCTTCAAAATCATGTGTATCACTTTTTTTTTTTAATTTGAAACATCTAAAATTAGGATAATTTTCACAGATTTTTTTTAAGATTAAAATTATTAAAACTCAAAAGCTTATTTACGAGAATAATCAAACATATTCTACTGAAATAAAGTCAAATAAATGCCAAATTCAATTATCTATTATCTGAAAATTCTTGCAAATAATAACATGTGACTAAGCCTCTTTAAAGTTTAAAGTTTAAACTCAAAAAGATGAAGTATGCAGTGACGAAGAAGCAGGTTTGCTTATATGACTTTTTATCTTTTTAGAAACAAAATAATGGCGATAACTTATTTCAAGTTATAGTGATGTGATACGTTGGTGCTCGTTTCCTTGAAGGAAAAGGAAAAGGAATATCCTTTGTTTTATTCTCTGTTTTTATGTTTTTAATTTGACTAGAAAAAATGAACACATGATGACAAATTGATAATTAATTCAATGGTCAAAATTCAAAGCTGAAGGACTATGCATAATGCATGGCTCAGGGGTCTTCATCGTCGTCGTCGCCGGCACCCCAACGCCACCACCTTCATCGCAATTGCGTCTTTATTCTTTTTGTTTTTTTTCTCTCTTTTAACACATTTCTCAACGAAAAATATTTTGTTAAGAATATTCTAATTTTTACACTTGTATTCTATAATAAATATTTAAAGAGTATTAGATAATAATACTATTTATATCAATTTTTTTATTATTTCTATGCAAATATAATTATTGTTAATTAATTATATATTTAAATTTAATTATAATTAATAAAAAATATGTATTAATTGTTGATAAAATATTAATATTAAATAATATTTACTATGAAAAAATTAACAATAAAATTGTTTTTTTATTAATTTTACTCCTTGAATGATGGCAATTTTACGAGTCATGGGTTGTTTGATACTTTATTTGAATTGTCTGTTACGTTGAAAAACAGATATAATTTACTTATAGTCAAGCTTCGCATTTCAGTATACTGCCATGTGTTAGAACATATATATATATATATATATATATATATATATATATATATATATAGTGATTGTTATAGTATTTAAAAGTATTTGTCTAATTTATTAAAAAAATTAAAAATTAATATTTAATTTTAAAAATATAAAATAAATAATTATTAAATATTTAAAAATCATTATAAAACACTATAAAATTCACGTTATAAACAGAGATGACTATTTTGGAGTTGTTTGAATTGAAGCGTGTGAACATATCAGCAACACTTGGTGAATTTAATTTATAATTGCTTGCCATTTTCACGTATATAATATATAGTGCAAAAATTAAACTAGAACAAATATATTATTTTATTTTGAATTATTGGCGTATGAGATGAGATCATGAAATATTAAGATTTTGATTAAGAGATATATTAGGAGTATTAATTTTGTAACTTACAGTATAGGTAACTCTTATTATCTTGATTTAATAATAATTAAACTTTAATTTATTTAAACTTAGGAATTTATTCTATATTTTCATAGCATTATTATCTAAAATAATATTAAAAATATTTGATATAAAAAAATTAACTAAAAATAATTAAAATTTATTTTTATAATTTATTAATTATTTAATAATTACTAAAGAAACAAATTTTGATTTTTTTTATCTCTCTACTATTACTGAATAATATATATTAAAAGTGAAGTGTAAAATAAAATACAAAAATATTTAATAACTAAAAAAATAAATAAAAAAATCAAATTTTATTTTATTCAATATTTATTAATATTATAATAATTAATAAATATTAAATAAAATAAAATTTATTTTTTTTAATCTTAATAACATTTTTGAATAAAATATTAGTGAAAAATGTCTACATATTATGTTCATAAAATATTCTTCATATTAGTAATTTAATTTAATGATAACGTGGGGAGCTGAATGTGGAGCCCGCGCCAGAGCCAAAGTTTGATAACTTATCGACGGGATTATTCCTCGCTCCTGTCATGAATCTTGACTCCACTTTAATTATTTATTGAATTTATTTTAAAGATCTAAATTTATCTCTAAATTAATTTGAAATAAATCAGTTTAATTGGATGCATTCGATATATAATTAATGTATAATTTTATAAATTTTATATAAGAAAATAATAAAATCTAACATTTAAAATTATATTTAAAAAACATTATACAATAATTATAATAAAATAAATTATTTTAAAACAAATACAATATCATTTACTATAAAAAGAATATCAATTAAAATATAAAAATATAAGATTTTATTATTAATTTATCGTAAAATATATATTTTATTTATATCACATAATTTTGAATTAGACTAAATATTTTTTCATTATGCCTTGAACTTAGATTATATAAGATAAAATGACAAATTCAAACCAAACAAACAATATGATAGATTCTAACAAGATTGGGAGATTTTGGACACCAAATATTGAACAGCCCCAAAAAATCTGTTAAGGGAGGGATTCTTTTTTCATACACATCATATGTGTAACTCTTTTTCTTCTAAATTTTATTAACAGAAAAATAATATTGTTCATAATAAAATGAAAAAAAAAAGACAAATAACACTAACTTTTGGAAGAATTCGAAGACAATTTTAGTAATATTTGTCGAATAAAATTCTACAAATAAATAAAATATTTAATTAAATTTAATTAAAATTGTTATCATTGTTCCACGTCATGCTGGACTCCTTTTTTTTTTCTTTTTTTTCATATTTTTTTCTCTTTCACATATGTTGTTATTTTTTTTTTTATATTTCTCTTTTATTATTGTGGTCATCACCACCATATTATTACTATTTCCATCTCCTCCTTCTTTTTTAATTTGAATTTGTTCGATTTTCTTATTCTCTTCCTTCTCCATCATCATTATTATCATTATCAATTTATCATTATTATTATTATCATCATTATCATTATCGTCTTCTTTATATATACACATGAAAAAAAAGAAAGAATGCGAAAAAGAAGAAAGAAAAAAAAAAAAAAGAGAAAGGACAATGCGAAAATGTTCATGTAGTTGGAACGTATATTCACATTCTTACTAATAAAACTGATTTTTATTGAATTTGAACCAACTTGATTAAATTTAATTGCCAAAAAAATTTAAATGTATAACATGATTCATATTTATTTAAGTAAACGAATGAATAATTATTAGACCAATTTAAACTAATAACTTTTTAGCAGTATTTTGAATAACAATAATTAACATATATTATACTTCAACCTCACATTAAATTTTGAATTTGTATGTATACTAAAAATTAACTATTATTAATTCAATTATTATGTGTAGTTACATGTATATATATATGTGTTGTTTTTTATATTTTAAATATCTATTTTTATTTCAATGTATGTTTTTTATATAAAAATAGTTAATTTAGTACTGATTTTTAATATATAACGTAGAATAATGATTGAATAATTATACTTCTTTGTTTGTTGGAGGGTCAACTTCTTATCCTCACTCCTCACTCCTCACTCGTTAGATTCCGCTCTCGAATTCCACCGAAAGTTTCCATGTTTTATTAGATTAAGTTCCTATCGAGAAATTGCACAGTTAAAATATACAATAATTGTACCTAAAACAGGGCCCTACCCATGTGACACACTGCTTCTAAAGTTGGTTAGCGTATTATTTTTTTCCAGTAAGAAACTGCAAATAATATTTTTCAAGTGTGTGACCCAACTTAAGTAATTATTATAAAATGATGTTGGATCATTCAGAATATTCTGCTGAGGAGTTGAAGCAGTACCCTTAAGTGGAGAGCATATGCTAAGAAAAGTTAATACTATGATTAAATGATTAAGTGATTAATACTTATTATGTAGGTCGCTTTCATTTCAGGGAGAGTTTTGGCTTCATTCGTGGATAAGGCATGGAAGGACACATCATCTTAGCCTTTCGATTATTACTACATAGATGTTAATTATCATTATTATTAGTAGTACTAAACCTAAGCAAGTTTGTTTTGTGTGATGCGTTTACAATTAGGTAGGTCCTACGGCCAGTTGTTTATAAAAATTAAAAAGTGACCACTAAGTTTGTCTTCAAATAAAATCGATCATGGATTAAGGTGACGTTTGTTTTTAAGAATAGAATACAACCAGATATTAAAAATAAAATAGGATAAGATATTAATAGACAAAAAATATAAAATTTTATATTTTTATATTTTATTTAGTAATAAATTAAAATAAATTATAAAAAATTAATTTATTTTTTTATTTAAAAAATTTAAAATAAAAAATATAACAATAAAAAATTAATAAAAATAATAAAAGAAAAATAAAAAATAAGTTATATTTTTTGTTAGTGTTTTTCGTATCTTTTTTGTTAGGATGGATACAAAATATATTAATTCAGTGTCTTTAGATATATTATTTTTTATTCATATGTCAAATACATTTTTATGTCTCAGTATCCTGTCTTAATGTCCTGTTTCCACAAACAAACGCACATAAATGTCACTCACATACAGAAATATAATAATGTAATAATAATAATCTAATTGCATCTTTGATGGACACATACATAGTTGAGAAAGACGATGATTTATGTTATACAAATCTGAAACCGCCGTGTAGCCAGTTCTTTCTTATATGATTGATTTTTACTTATTTATTTATTCCTCCCGAAGAAAATTGAACATTACTGATAATGTCAGCAAACTAGTAATAAAATTCGTGTGATCAAATAACAAGCTTGCAGCGAAACTAAGACTAGAATCTAGATATACTCCCTCCTTGGTGGATGAAATCTGATTGGACCAAGTGCAAGTTCTAAATGATGAACATATTTTTGGATTGATACGAATATTAATGAATAAAAACTAGCATTATGGGTGCAAAACGTGCTTTATATTTGAAGATACAAAATTATGATCTTTCTTAAGTTGTATTAACATTATTATGTGCATAAAATTACATCAATAGTAGATATCATTCAATATTTTTAAAAAATAAATACTTACACGCCTTTGTTTTTATATAAAATTAATAATTTAATTAACAATTTTATATAAAAATAATTACAAATTTCAAAATATGTTTTAACTGTGGTTTAAGAGGGCGGCATAAACACTTTTAGCTTTTCGAATATTTTTTAAAAACGTCCTTTACTATATTCAGCTTCAACTTCCAAAAAAGGATTTTTTTAAATAACCATTTTAAATATTTTATTTATCGAAATAGGTAATTTAGACACTATTTATATTTTATTATTTATGTAAATAATTATTTTATTATTTATATAAATAAGATAAGACATAAATTTTTAAACATGTATCATATACATATGTATATATGATACGTAAAAGTTAATATACTCTACATATCTCTTTTTATGAATTTATCTCGTCTATGGTATATTTTTCAAATTCTATATATCTTATTTACAAATAAGATAAAACCAAATAAAATCGTGTCTTATCTCGTTTATATGGTAAATAAAATATAATCAATCTTAATTTGTTTATATTACAAATAAAATATATAAAAAAATTAATAAATATGTTATAAATTAATTATATCTGTAAATAAAATATTTAAATTATTTATTTAAAAAAATCCATCTAAAAAAAGAGTTCAAATTTGTATTTCTTTCTCTTTTTTAGAATGAAATTGTAATTATTTTGTCATTTTTTTGGGCATGCAATGAAATTTTTTTTTAGGGCCCGGGACCAACTAGGCTTTGCCCTTTTTTTTCTAAATTATATATTGGACGGTGATCAAACTAACTTGGGCTACAACTGATTGAATATAAACATTGATTTTGAAATTTATTTTGAATGGTGAAGTAGTCAATTTATTTATTCAAATAAGTATAGTTAATGAGCCATAACTCACACGGTATTCTGCTTCCTCTTCATTGTAGTAATTAAACTAAAATCTAATGACAAATAACAAATCCTTAAATGTTGGCTCCCCTCCCTTGCTTTCTTTCCTTTTCTTCTTGTCCTTGGTTTTGTCTTCCATAGTTGAAGTAGTATCATCATCCCTTTCATCTCAATCAGGGTCCAGAAAGAACTTTTCCATATTGCGTTTTGAGTAAACTGGAAGAATAATGCTTTAGATCCAAACAGCTGGTGCAAACCAAATCTACAACAAAGATTAGAAGCAAAGTCGCTAAGGGTGCACAAGTCCTACCCTGACCCGAAGACCTGGACTGAACTCGATTAATTTGGTGGTCTGACTACGTTTGGACCTAGTCAGGCCTGAAGTTCATGAAACCTACTCTATCCGATCACTCAACCGAGTTAGAGTCAAGGCTCAAGTTAGCTGAACCAGCTCCGATTGAGAGATTAAGTGAGGTTTGCCCATTTGCCCATTCATAGTTCACAATCACACTACTTCCACTTTTCTTCTTGGTGTATACTATCCTGAACCCAGTCCTGAACCCTTTACCCACTACCCAAGTATCTAGTATTATGCATTTTTGTTTTTGGAGCTGTTGTATGAGTTAGAATTAGTTTGGGTTATATTGTTTTAAAATTTTTTTTAGTGGTTATGTAATCTACGTACAACTATGTTAAGTATATCTAAAATCAGCTATCAAAATTAACTACTAGTATAAAATATATATTAAAATATAAAACACATTAAAAATAATTTAAACAATATATGTATTTGTATACAAATACAAAAAAATTAATTTTAGTATACAAATATAATTTTTATTTGTTGCGACCGTTATATGTAATAATGGTATGGGAGCGGAACCGAAGATGGGATCATGGGAAGTGTTGACCATACAGCAAAATCTACGCCTAAGAAGCGGCTTTCAGAATCAAGATTAGAAATATGATGAATTCGGTTAGTCGTTGATGTTATCAATTATATAATTTTTCATTGCATCTTGCTAACGTTAATCACAAGGACACGTTTTAAAAATATTATAAAAAAATATTTTATTAAAAATATTAAAAAAATACATTTCTAATACATTAAATATATCAAAAACTTAAAAAAATTATAATATTATACTCTTAAAAATGTGCTCGTAAAACACAAGCAAGCTATTTCATTTTTGAAAAAGTGTAGGTTTAGTTTAAGCTAGTTTTTGATAAGAAATATGTAAAAAGATTACTTAAATGTAGCATCAAATATGTACTGGACTTTCACTTCTAATTAAGGAAATTAAAAAAAAAAAAAACCTAAACCGAGGCCATAAGCCATAAGACATGAACAGCCATAAACAGAATACAACAGATGACCAACACGATCCTCAATTGCTCTTTAATATGCTTCTATTGCCCCACGAAAAAGCAAATAGCAGAGCTGTTTTCCTCTACTGCATCCATATGCCAATCGTATAAGCATTTTTCAAATAGTTTTCTGCTATTATCCATCTATTCTTGAAAAATGAAAAGCTTAGAATTTAGAAAACATACCATTAGTGTACAACGAAGATAAGGAAGGAGATTATGGTTCTCCATCTTCAAATGCAAATTTGTACCAATATAAAAACAATGGTTTACATACTTCAGAATGTGTTTCCCTTTGATTTTACAATTCCAAATATCCATGTGTGGATCCAAACCATCTCTTCCCTTTTCTTGCAACTATTAGGTGTTCATCATAAAGTAGACCACTTGTGGCAGCAATCTTTTTCACCAAAGTCATGGCGAGAACAACTTCAGAACATGTTAGGAAAGGCATGCTGTGAAACAATTTTGGGGGGTGGGGGGATCCATAGATTAGAAACATGGATACTAGTAATTCAAAGAATTTTTGCATAATAGCCTAAATTATGTGAAACTTTGCAAGATTGCAATAGCTTAGTTAACTTGTGATATCAAATGAGGTACTCCCACACCCTTTTTGGGTGATGGACTACTAATCCATGCTTGGGAACTTACCATTAGCACATACCTTTTACAACTAAAGCACCATAAATAATCATTATATATAACTGAAATCAAATTATTCCGCTAATTTTTATGTCACTTTCTATTATTAAGAAACCCGATTGATGTCAAGTTCCTTTGAGGGACCAAACTGATGCGACTTAGATCATAGGTGGACTGAATTGGTGTTTACTCTTGAAATAATTGCTACATCAAATAGCTTGGGCTGCTATGGTTCATATTTTGCTGTTTACACTAATACCATGATTTCCTGATTCCTAGTATAATTAGTATATATATAAGATAAATCCAAATTATCCTAGTTATGTTGGACAAGACTGGTGCATGAAACCTATCCTCAAGCACATGCCCCTCATCACCATGTTTTTGTGTAATCATCACAACTACCTACTTCACGTATTATTTTTCTGAAGGTGGCAAACATGGTGTTTGATTCAAGTAAAGCATGATATACATTGGCATTATTGTAATCTAAATACTTCATAGAAAATCGATACATATAGTCTCAGCTAAAAGAAAATCAAGCAATAAGCATGAAATTGCCAATTCACCATGAAGATTGGTATTCACAAATATCTCATTTATGTGAAGAAGATAATCAGCAGATAATCGAGCATTAATTTCCAGAAAACACTAAACTATCTTCTTACCTTTACTCCAGCCGGAGAGTTTCCGGGCTTGGCAGTGGTCGTACTTCCAAAATTGAGCTTTGTCTTCCTATCAGCCGGCTTTAAGATTTGGAACGAGCACATTAGTGTTTCATCAACACTCATCATGGCACCAGCATTGTCAAACTCCCCACAATAATTAGGAGCAGAAAATATTGTCACAAGCTGTCGGTTCGCAAAGAACTCGTATCCGTCCTCCACAACCTGTATCAAACAAATTAAACCAAAAACGAATTTCAAGTCCAATTCAAACTTAAACGATGGAAGATGTTTGCCTAAAAGCTCAAGCTACTCTACAAACACAAGGATGATATTTCAGTTTATAAGTGTGATTGCATAAAATTCTCACAACAACATGGCAACACAAAATGAAGTAATCGAATTGGAATTTAACCTGGTGAGCGCGGCATACAAGATCAAGATCATGTTTCTGGAGGAACTCGGAGACTTTATCAGAACCAAAGGTATAAGAAACTCCCCTGTCATTCATTCCCCATCCTTGAACATCTTTGCTAGGGTCGGACCAAAGAAGATCACAAAGCAAACCGGTGTCAGGCACATCAGTAGGGCGCTGCAGATTCCTGATCTGATCCAAACTATGCAGGTCCGGAGAAAGTCCGCCGTGCATACACAAAATCTTCTCGTCGATAAGGGCGGCGACGGGAAGGCAATTGAAGCATTCAGTGAAAGTCTTCCATAAACTGACATTGAACCTTCTCTTACACTCGTCATAAAAACCATATATCCTATTGATAGAAGCACATTCATGGTTTCCCCTCAACAGAAAGAAATTCTCAGGATATTTAATTTTATAAGCAAGAAGAAGGCAAATTGTTTCTAAACTCTGCTTGCCTCGATCCACGTAATCTCCCAAGAACAAGTAGTTAGCTTCCGGTGGTAATCCGCCGTACTCGAAAAGGCGTAGAAGATCGGAGTATTGGCCATGTACATCGCCTGAAACAAACACGAATCAATAAAAGGAGTTGAGTGAGTGAGGGATTGGAACAAGTTAAGTTAGTTAGGGTACCGCAAATCTTAATGGGAGCTTGGAGGTCCAATAAGTTAGGTTGTTGCAAGAAAATGTCTCTGGAAACGAGGCACAGTTGGCGGATCTCGGACTCCGAGAGCTGAACCTGCTTGCCGGGGCGCCCACGAACTTCGAGGAGACGGTTGATTATGCCGTCAAGCACTGACTGCTCCATCGGTTAAACTTTTGAGCTTCGGTTTCAGCCTCTTTCTACTGTACTCGCCTACTCGACGGAATTCTCCACATGGATTGTCGGAGGGAGGAGGAGTCGTTGCATTCCTCTCTCGCCACCACTGCCTCCGGGAAACACACAACAGAAAGAGGAAGGGACTAAAATGACTTTTAATATCAAGGGGATTAACATTATTAACTTCTTACTTTCTCTTTCCTTCAAAATATTTTAATTATTATAGTATTCATACACTCTGTGTTTCTATTATTCTAAAATTAACCATTTAAATTGATTTTTTAAATTTTTTAGTATAAATTTTGATTATGCTAAAAGTTCTTTGAACGATTATTATTATTTTTTTTTTTAAAAAATTTTAATACTATGGAGCAGTCAAACAAAAACAAAAAGTTAAATTAAACAAACACAGTAACATTAAGAAAAATTCTCATGTCATCTTTCACATTATCATCAACAACTAAAAGAATTCATACCTTTTCATTTATTGTGACTCAACTATCAGTGATTTTTTTAACACCTTTGTTTTTATTCTAAAATATCTTTCTATTCCTTTTCAGTTAGATATTCCAAACTAACGATTATCTAATTTATTTTATCATAATATTTGTTTGAAATTTTAATTGTTTTATAACAAAATTTGTTTAAAATTTATTTACTTCATATGTGTATAAAAAATTTAAAATTTAGTGGGAACTAAATTGTGAATTATCAAATCTAAAGTTTGTTGAAATAAACTTAAATGCTTATTTATATTTAGTTATAATTAATATTATTTTAACTATACTTATATGAATAGTCACTCTTGAAAATACGACGATTAACTCTTATATACCAATTTGTTACATTTTATTTGATGCGTCAAACTCATACCTGTTAAATATAAATTTATTTATCTATCATTTAATTAGTCTAATTTTAATAGTCACTAGTCTCTAGTCACTACTACGTATTTACTATTTAGTTTAGAAAATCATAGATAGATGTAGAATTGAATGGTAACCTCTCGTTGGAGACAATGGCTTCATGATCAAAGTATGTGGTGGAAGTCTCTATTATGCTTTGTCTTTATCCTCCCATTATTTTGTTTAGTTCCTCTCTATAATCATGCTTTCATTGTTTTCCCCTTTGAATAGAACACAGCAACACACACTTTACTTGATCGGTTTCGTTAGTAAAAACGCTCCTATTGACGTGGCATTGCATTGCTTAGAGGAACATATGGCGTCCCACAACTTTGAACCTTGCAATTATCAACACATTATGCTATTGCTGTCCACGTCTACCAGCGGCATCAAGAATCTCCTCTATCTTAGAAAATTGAAATATATTTTATTTATGAAGAAGTATAGATAGACAATAAAAATATTAAACAATGTGAACAATAGATATATCGAATGTTTAATTTATTAAGTGTGTAGATGGTTATTCTAATATTAAGATTTAAGTGAGTAATTTGGAGATATAATATATTTTACTTGAATTAAACTAATTTTAAAATCTATTATTTATGTTATTCAAAAAAATTATTAGTTATTTAAATTTATTTATTTTTTCTTTGCCTTCGAGAGATACTAATGCGTGCGACAAGATTTGAATCATTAGACTATTTTCAAGAGGAAAAATGTATGTTCACGTGAAAACAGATAGTAGTAGCATCAAGTGAAAGGCTATTTTGAGTATATAATACTTTGAATCGCAAAAGATGAATTCGTTTGGAATCAACAACGTGAGATTTTAACTGAATAATTTTGTTTTGAACTGCATTAGAGTTGAATAATTATATTGAGATTCTTTAGTATTTTTTTAAAAAAAGTATAAGTAAACAATAAAAATATTAAATAATATAAACAATAAATATATCGGATATTCATTTCATTAGGTATATGAATAATTATTTTAATATTAAAATTTAAAAATATAGTGTATTTTTTTTAATTAGTAATTATTCATGTTGTTTAAGATAATATTATTTACTTAACAGTTTTTTATTTTTTATTTTTATCGTGCTTGCAAGTGAAATGGAGTGGAAGAAGTGACAAATAAAGAAATAAAGGATTAAGAATTGCGAGTGAGATAAGATTAGAGTTTATAGTTGAGATTTGTGTTAGATAAGAAAGGAGAGTTAAAAAATTTTAATTAGTTATGTTAGGGTTGGAGTAATTTTGTCATTTAAAATTCATCTGATATAAAGTGAAATTTTTTTTAAAATAAATTTATCAATACCTGAATTTTTTATGATGAAAATATGATTATTTACTCTTAATTAAATATCGTATGTCATTAAATTTCACGTGTAGCTTGAAAGTATAAAGGTTCCATTCTTCCATTTAATGTAGAAAAAGCGAAAATTGGGATTACACATAGTGAGAGTTCAAAGTCGTGTAAATTGGGGTGGTGGTTTGTCCATTTGATACATACAAGACTGAGTGAGTTTAATCAAAATTTGTGGTGGACCATGGACGTTAAATATTTTATGTTCCCAAATTGAGTTGACAAACATGGGTATTATTAATTAAATTATTGAGTATAAGTAGTTTTATAGTTTTACATAGATAATTATGATATAGCAGCTAGTAGCCAGCCCATTATATTACGTATAAATTTGGGGTAGAAAATAAGTTAATAATTTATATGCTTATAAATAAACAATATTCATCAATTATTGGGTTCTTTGACTTTTATTCACGTTTCTTTCGTATACGAGTAATATTCTAAATCAATCACAAAGAATATTTTAATTTTAAAAAAATGTTGATCCCCAAATAGTCAATAATTTTTTATTTTGTTAGAAAAATAAATTTTCACATCAAATTATATAAAACATTAGACAAATTAATTTCTATCATTATTTAATAAAAATATATAAATTAAAAAAATTGTATCGATTCCTCTATATATTCGAAAAAATATGATGTATAAATTGACTAGTCTAATTAAATAAAAGTACGTCTTACTAAATTTTTTTCAAAAACTATTAAAATATTATTCTTATATTCTAATTCCTTTAAATAGTGACATTAATAAGAAAATAATATCTCCGAGTTGATGAGAACTGTTAAATTATTAATAACTTTCTCTTATATTTACCTTATATCTAATTAATTCTAGCCAACTTTAATTTTTATTAACTTTTTTTTACTAAGATGTTGATTGTCTGACCTTCCCCGTTTAAATTCCACATTATGATGTTTGTTTATTTCTTTCTCTTTGTATTAATGTTAGTTGGAAAACTATTGATAATCGCGTAGCACTTGTATAGTTACCTAGAGAAGAGTTTGGTTTAGACTTTAATTAAAATTTAATTATTAAAAAAAATAAATAATTTTATATTATTAGATATAATTTTACACTATTAAAAATATTAATAATAACTAATTTATAACTACAAATTACAAAATTTCCTTTAACACTCTTCATGATTAAAATGGGAAGTGTTAATAAAAAGAATCCCATAATAATAAGATGAGAAAGGAATTAGAAGAAGGTTCGCGTGTGGTAGTGTAGTTGACCTAGAATGCATGTGCTCTTCCATTGAATCAAATTGGTAATAATGGCTGCTGCTCGATATCTTGTGGTGGTTCTGTTACTCATCAATTTCTTGAGCTTCTTCTCTTGGGCCTCGTCGGAAGAACATGCTGTTGCTGCTGCTTCACGAGTTGGTGCAAACAAGGGAATAATAATAAACAGAGTGAGTGGCAGGGTTCCTTCACCTCCGCCAGCGCCTGTTTCCAACACTGGAGATCCCTCTACCGCTCCTTTCTCCTCATCCATCATATCCAAACTTCATTCTTTTCATCTTCTTTAATTGCTTTCTACTTTATTAATTAAATAATCAGAAAATTTTGGAAGCCAGTAATTTTACGCAATATTTAATCAGTATAATAAATATGAAGTATTTATATATAAACCAATTTGATTAACTAACTAAATTATATTTTTAGTTAATCCAAAAATAAGTTTGATTTTTAGATTAACCATTGCGATGGTTCTAGTTAAACTTGAGAAGAGGGTTAAATCAAGTTGGCTTAAAATTAGAGTTTTTTCAGTAGAAGTTTAAATTGCAGGAAATTATTTCATTTTGTCTCATATTTAGAACAAGTAAAGAATGGAAAAGAGAAGAAGAAGACCAGCATGTATCCTAGTTCGGATTCTTTATGCAATAAATCCTACATCCAGTTTCTACCACAAATTATGATGGAATTTTCGCTAAAATTCACAAGTTACATACACCAATACTATTGAATTACTTCCCTAATTCAACTAGTATCTACTCCTAAGTTTTCTTCACCAAAGCTTAGCTTCCCATAGTGCTGTCACAACTTGGAAGGAGAATCAAAACTGATTCAAACTCAATAAAAGATAACCCAACTTGACAAGGGGAACTAATCCTAGTTTAACAACTCAAATTACATCAGAAATCAGTAGCTATTGTGCATCACTCTTGCCTTTTCTCTCTTAGCTTTTCATCCTCTCAATATTAGTTTTTTCAAGACAGAAAAAAACGCAAGACAGCAATAAAAAAAGATAAGAAATTAAGCTTGAGTAGAAGAAAAAGATTTCAGCTTAATGTTTGAGGTGGTGCTCTGTATGTGTGCTCTCCTTTTCTTGTTTTCAAAAGATGGAATGAAACTGCTTATATATTTTCATCTTGCCTTCATTTTTGCTTCTTCTTTTTGCTTGTCCTTGCTGGTCGTTGAAGCAGTCACAGCTAACAAGTAGTCTTTTTTCATCATGCTCCACTATTTCTGCTGGTTGAGGAACCCGTCCACCACCTCTGTAGTCTTTTGCTTTGTTTTCTTCCAAGGCATGCACCCTTCTTTCATTTTGTTTCATTTTTCTGCAGTTACTGTTTTTTTGGCAAACACATAGTCATTTAATTGTTGATTTGTGAAATAAGGAGGAGCTTTGGCTCTTTTGCATTGCTGAAAGCATAAGTTGGTCTTAGACTGAAGCAACATAAACTTAAACATTTAGGCCTGTAATAATAAAATACACATTAAACAATACTGAATTTTCAACCTAAAAACATGTTTATCATCATTTATGAAACTCAAAATCATATTAGACTTAACACATTGCAATTGCAATCAACTGCTTTGATTTTCTTTTTAATTACGCTTTCCTTTTCTAACTAGATCCTGTTTTTAATTTTCTCTTTATAAGCCATGTTGATGTTGTTGAAGAGATCGATCTTGTGAAGAATGTGGTAGACTGGTAGTTGTGTTTGCCTCTAAGTCAACCCAATCTATACAAGGAAACGCTTCCATTAGAAAAAAAAAGGCTACACAATTTTTGGTTCAGATTATAGAGTGTTTCTAATTCGTAGGAAACGCTTCCATCAGAAAAAAAAGGCTACACAATTTTTGGTTTAGATTATAGAGTGTTTCAAATTCAACACGAATACTCAATATTCAATTCTCTCGGAAGGAGAGCTGATTTCTCTAGATAGCTAGAGCAACTACTTCGACAGGAAGCTTGTTTATCTTCGGTAGTGGAGCTCTGTTAAAGTAAGAAGGAGAAAATCATAACATCAGCAACCAAAACAATCACAATTTTCTTAATCTAGTTTTTCAGTTTAGCTAGTTAACATTTTAAGCTCATGGCAGTATTGGGTGGAGAAGTTCTTCACCTTGATGGAGACCAGGCTGTTGATGAACAGCAGATCAGGAAGAAGTTGGTTGGAAGAATTTTGACAGAGAAGAATGAAAACAGGGTCACTGTGGAAAAATCAATCAAGAAAATGTGGGGAGAGCCTCAGGGTTTGATTATCTCAAGCATGGGTACAAATACATATTTGTTCAACTTCAAGCACGAAGAAGATGCCATAAGAATTCATGGAGAAGGGCCATGGAGGGTGGACGGACATATGCTTAGCTTGCAATGGTGGAGGCTAGAGCTTTCATTTGAAGAGGTAAGTTATAACTCCATCGCTTTCTGGATCCAAGTTCATGCCTTGCCCTTGGAAAAGTTGAATAAAAGGAGTGTTGAAAAGATAGGAAATTCTCTGGGAAAACTATTAGAAGCAGAAGATCCTTACGTTGACGGAAATTTGCTTAGAAACTTTTTGAGAGTCAGAGTAGAAGTGAATGCGTTGGAGCAATTGAAAACAGGATTTTGGTACAAGAGAAATGATGGCAGCTATTCTTGGGCTTCATTCAAATATGAAAGGTTATATGATTATTGCTATAATTGTGGAAGGATAGGTCATGATAAGAGAAGCTGCAAAGAGGAGAAGGCAATGGCTATTGATAACTCAAACTTACCAAGATATGGGCCAGATCTTTCAGCTCCAGGACTCCGATCGATTTCTTCATTGGCTGAAAAAGCTGGAATCAGGCAAGACGGCAACAAAATTAAAATTTCAGAGTCAAATTTATGGGTGGCGCGTGAAAAAAACACACAGAATAGAGAGTGGGAATCAGAAGGAGGAAGAAAAGGCAGCCCTATCCAAGAGCAGGCAGATACTGTAGAAGCTGGAGGCACAGGAGCAGACCTACATGTAACTAGAAGGTTCCAACAACAGATGGAGATAGAAGAAATGAACCGGGAAAAAGATATACAATATCTTGGAAATAGTGCTGGTCAGAACGTTGGAAAAGAAATGGAGAGTGCTGAAAGGGAAGCAAGTGAATCAAAGAAGCCCAGTAATAGTCCAGAGGAAAGAAAATATTGGGCCAGCAGTACATCCAAGCCCATTGGCATTAACTTCACAACAGATATTGGGCTAACTAAAGGGGAACAAAATATATCAACAATGATGGGGATAAGAGAAAAAGAGGTGAAATTTTTTAAGAGGGCCATGGGAGGAGACAAACAGGATAAGAAAGAAAAGAATGAATTAGGAAAAAGAGTGCAGGGGGAGAACGACCTAGACCAAAGACATTTATGGTGGAATTACAGGGAACAAGCAAAGACAGTTAGTAATTATCTACAAGCAGGACAACAAATTTACAGCTCAGATGATGGAGACCTATACATCGTGGAATTAGCAAATGAAGAGGATGAGAAAGAGGAAGTAGCAAAACAAACAGAATCTATAGCAGAAACTTGAGAGACAGAGTTGGCTAGCCACATTAACAACAGTCTGAAATTAAAAAGAAGAAGGGATGATGAGATACCAATGATGATTGAATGTGCTAAGAATGAAGAAGAGGAGGCAGAAAGTGCTGGTCTACACTTGCGAGAAAGGAAAAAGTGCAGAAAAGAGGCAATATATGAGGAACAGGAAGGGCAAGTGATGCAGATCGAAGAGGAAATAGGGAAGATTTTAATGGCTGGGGAGGCGGGCCTTAACATGCCCCCAACTCAGCCATGAGTATTGTAAGTTGGAACTGTCGCGGGCTGGCGGCTCCCGCGACAGTTTCGGAACTTATAAATATATGTAAAAAAATAAAGCCAGCCATAGTATTCCTCGTAGAGACCAGGGCAAAAGAAAAAAATGTTAGCAGAATCAAAAGAAGGTTACATTTTGAAAACATGTTTTGTGTAGAACCCCGGGGTTTGTCCGGTGGTCTATTCTTGTTTTGGAATGAAAAATATGATGTTGAGGTTTACTTTTGGAATGATAATCTTATTAAAGCCTATGTTGATGATAGAAAAGGTAACAGATGGATTGGTAATTTTGTGTATGGTTGCCCAAATTATAAGCAAAGAAGAAAACAGTGGAGAAATATCACTGCCACCATTACCAATGTAGGGGAAGCGCAGCTGTACATAGGCGATTTTAATGATGTTTTGAGTCAAGAAGAGAAGATCGACATGCATCCAAAACCTCAAGCACATGTGAGAGAATTTAGAAATTTTGTGGATGCTAATTTTTTGATAGACTTAGATTTAAAAGGCAGCAGGTTTACTTGGTTTAGCAACCCAAGAAATGGGTTTGTAACCAGAGAAAGAATAGATCGAGCCATGGCTAATTGGGAGTGGTGGAGTTTAAACCAACAGGCTTCCCTTTCAGCCTTACCGGTTGTGAGTTCAGACCACTGTCCATTGGTGCTGAAGCTGGAGCAGAATATTAGAATTCAAAAAGCATTCAAATTTGAGGCGTATTGGACAGATCACAAGGAGTGCAAAGAAATTGTTAAAAAGGGATGGAATAGAGGGCGGGAGACAGATAGCGAAGGAGCTGAAGTAGGATTGAGGATAAAAAATTGCAAGGAAGAATTAAAAAAATGGAGTAGAAGCACCTTTAAGAGAGCGGATAGAGAAATACAGAGCAAGAAGGAAGAATTAAGCAGATTGCAGAATTCTGAGTTCACGGCGGATCAGCAAGAAAGGATACAAGCCTTAAAGGAAAGTATTACGCTCTTATGGAGACAAGAGGAGAAATTTTGGGGACAGAGATCAAGGCTAAAATGGCTACAATGGGGCGACAAGAATACTGCTTTCTTTCATGCAACAACCATTCAAAGGTGAAACAAAAACAAAATAGAGAAGCTTAAGAACACAGCAGGACAGTGGGTAAGTGGAAACAAGGAACTCATGTCTCTGATTGAAAATCATTTCTCTAATCTATTCTCTTCAACAAAAAGGCTGAATTGGGAAGATTGCATCAACAAAATTCCAAGGAGAGTCACAGAAGAGATGAACCAGAACCTGTTACAAGAAGTCACAGAAAAGGAAGTAAAAGATGCAGTTTTCAGCATGGGAGGCCTAAAAGCACCTGGTCCGGATGGACTAAATGGCTTATTTTATCAAGAACATTGGGAAATCATAAGTAAGGAAGTTTATGGTACAGTCAAAGAATTTTTTAATGAAGGGAGTTTACCTCAGGAATTTGGGGAAACAGTGGTGGTTCTCATTCCTAAAACTAAAAATCCAGAATGCTTAAATCAACTTAGGCCTATCAGCTGTTGCAATTTTATTTATAAAATCATTGCAAAAGTGATGGTGATGAGATTCAAGAGTATACTAGAAGATATAATATCTCCAACGCAAAGTGCATTTGTGAGCGGCAGACTAATTCAAGATAATGTTATTATAGTACAAGAGGTTTATCATAGTTTAAATAACAGAAGAAATGGAGGATCACAAAATGTGGCCATAAAATTGGATATGAATAAGTCCTATGATCGACTAGAATGGGATTTTCTTGAAAAGGTTCTTAGAGCATTCGGGTTTCATGAAATATGGGTTAAGCGCTTGATGGCTTGTGTTAAGAGCACCCACTATCGATTCAAGATTAACGGGGAGCTTTCCAAAAAGATAATACCACAGAGAGGATTAAGGCAGGGCGATCCATTGTCACCGTACTTGTTTATTATCGCAGCTGAGGTTCTTACAATACTTATGAATGAAGCACAAGATAAAAAGCTCATATCAGGATTTAAAATAGCTCCCACTGCACCAACACTTACTCATTTATTATTTGCTGACGACTGCATAATCTTGGCTGAGGCATGTGAAGAAGAAATTTTCCAAATCATTTCAATCTTAAACAAGTATATAGAGGCGTCGGGACAAAGAATAAATTTGGAGAAATCGGGAATCACTTTTGGATCTCAAGTCCCAATACAAATTAGAGTCAATATTGAAGAGATTTTAGGAATGACTACGTGGGACTCGCCAGGAAAATATTTAGGATTACCGGCATATTGGGGAAGATCAACGGCTGGAGTACTTACATTGATTGAAGAAAAAGTTTTAAACAAGCTAGAAGGGTGGAAGGAAAAGCTTCTCAGTCAGGCAGGTAAAGAAATTTTAATTAAAGCAGTCATACATGCCATACCAGCGTATGCAATGAATGTGATTAAGCTCCCAAAATATTTCTGTCAAAGACTTAGTTCAAAAATTGCTAAGTTTTGGTGGGCGTCGTCAGGAAAAGAACAAGGCATCCACTGGAAGAAATGGAGCTCAATAACCAAGAGTAAGAGAGATGGAGGGCTAGGATTCAAAGATTTAGAGTGCCAGAATGTGGCCTATTTAGCTAAACAAGCATGGAGAGCTATGAAAAATCCAAATGCAATATGGGTTCAAATCCTTAAGGCTGTCTATTTTCCTAATAGCAACTTTTGGGATGCCAAAATTCAGAGAAACGCGTCATGGTTATGGAAGAGTATTGTAATAGGAAGAGAGCTTCTCAAAAGGAAGGGTAAATAGAGTATAGGAAGCGGATCTCAAGTCAATATTTGGAGAGATAGATGGATATCGGGAGAAATCAGATCTGAAATTACTGAAAATCCAAACATTCAAAAAGTGGAGGAAATTATAACAGAAGGAACAGGGTGGAATGTTACAAAAATCAAAGACCTCTTTCCACCGGAAGTATGTGAGCAGATTCTTAAAACTCCCATAAGCATAGTAAAAAAGGAAGACTCATTATTTTGGCCCTTCAGGGAGGATGGCAATTATAGTATAAAAACATGGTATCAAGTAGCAAAATTGGAGACACTGGAAGGTTTGAGCGAGAATCCATCTACAAGCACTGATAACCGGGAACTCTGGAAGAAAATTTGGAATATGAATGTTCCGTCAAAAATCAGGATGTTTTTGTGGAAGGCAGCTCAAAACATTATTCCAGTAAACTCTAATTTATACAAAAGAAGGCTACGGGACAACCCAATATGTTCAATTTGCAAAAAGGAGGAAGAAACGGTGGAGCATGCGGTGTTGCTTTGTGAATGGACTAGGGGAACTTGGTTTGGTGCACAATGTCATTGCATACCCACCAAATATACAGTAACATCATTCAGTAATTGGTTGATAGACAATATTTTGAAAATCAAAAGGAGTGGAGGGGATGACCACGAAGACAAAATCAGTAGAATTGGATTTCTATCTTGGGAAATATGGAAAGCAAGAAATAAGGCAGTATTCCAGGAACAACAAACAAATCCCAAAAGCACTATCATAAGAGCTGAATTAATGGAAAGAACTCACAAAGAGGCAACAAAACAGGAGAAGACAATAACTAAAGAGTTCAAAAACAGAAGCACTCAACAAGTAAAATGGAGACCTCCTCCGGCAAATTGGCTTAAAGCTAACGTTGATGCTGCCTTTGACAAGAAAACTGGAGATGGGGCAATTGCTGTAGTATTCAGGAATGATAAAGGAGAATTAGAGCTGGGATTCTCCGGAAGAATTAAAGCTGACTCTAGTTTAGTAGCAGAGGCAAATGCAATTAGACAAGCACTTATAATAGTGGAAAATTTGGGAATGGGAAGAACGCTTATTGAATCAGACAACCAGCAATTAATTCAGGCAATAAAATCTCAAGGTTCAATAGGAGAAATTGAAGCAATTCTGCAAGATATTCAAATTCTAAGCAACCGATTGCCAGACAGTGGGTTTACCTGGATTCCTAGGAATGGAAATCGTCTGGCTCATATAATTGCTCAACTAACAAACTTGAACAAATTGCAGGCGTCATGGTGCATATATCCTACACAAGAAATTGCGAAAATATTAAGAAAAGATAAATTTGGAATATCTTGATAATTCAGAAAGGATAGGGTTAATAGAGATAAGATAACGAGGTTACAAATAGAGGATATAGGAGAAGAACCTGAAAAATCGTGGGCTTAGGTAGTGACTCAACCTCTGGGGCGAAGCTTCTTGTCGAGGTGATGCCAACAGAGAGACCTGATGCGGACTTCATGAACCAAATCAAGCCTTGATTCCAGACTTGAAGGTTAATCGGATAATGAAAGAAATCATGATCTTAGCGTGGATGCCATGGAAGCTTATCTCTTGGTGTTACAATTCAACGCCTTGAGAGGAAAAAGATCAGTTTGGGGTTTGGGTTTGGGCGGGTTGAGTTATGGGTTCGGGTAGGGTTTATGGGCTTAGCCCAAGACCAAAAAAAAAAAAATTCAACACGAATTATTATCGATTTAATATTAACCATATTACGTTTATACAAAATATCAATCACCAAATATATAATAATATATATTAAAATATAAAATACATATTAAAAATAAATTAAATAATAAATATATTTATATATAAATATATAATAACTTACTTAAAAACAAATTTTTTATATATAGTATTTTTTATTTAATTTTTTTTTTCAAGGAAATAACACTTTATTATTCTTTGGAAATTTCTAGATAACATTTTTCTTTTTTTTCTATATATAAAAATATAGATTTTTCTCTTCTATACTCTATAGGATTAAAATAATCCAATTTTTAATTCACTTGACCAAATTAAATACTCTTTAATAATAGCTATAATCGTATATATAAATTTACTTCCCCAAATTAAAAACTCTTTAACTCACTCTTTAATTCACTTGACCAAATTAAATAGTACTCTAAAATAACTATAATTGTATATGTAAATTAATAATAATTGTTTGGTTGATTCAAATAATAATAATATAACATATACATTTTACGGAAAAAGAAAATGTATCTTTTATATATAGAGAGAATACAAATATCATTTAAACATCTCAAAAGGTAAATGCTATTTTCTCTTATTCTTTTTGGTATTTAATCCCTTAATTAATTAATTAATAACGAGCACAAGATTGAAGTCTAGTGTAAAGATGCATCATGCATCTAGTGACAAGCCCAACCAATTCCAGGGGTTGCAGAAGAGTACCAGCTACCGTGAGCACACAAATTAATACCATCATTTATTCAAAATTCTGTTGTAAAGTAGGAGCAGTGTAACTATTGTGATTAAAGCTAAGGTTGTAAATAAATACGAAATTTGATGGCAATAACTAATAATTCGTTCAGCAACTAAACTAAAAAAAAAATTGAATTCAGTGTCTAATTTATTTGGTTAATGCTTTATCACGAAAGTTAGACAAAAATATTATTTATATATATATATATATATATATATATATATATTATTTAACTTATTTTTAATATTATTATATATATATAATTAATTTATTTTGATTTACACTTAATAAGATGTAAATTAAGTAACCTAGAGGAGAATTTGATTGTTTTTGACATTTAATTGTTGCCAAGAGAAATGTTGTAATAACGAATGCGTATGAGTATGTTATAGCTGCTATGTCTTAGGTAGTTAATAGGGTTGGCTATCATCCTTTTTTTTTTATTTTTTTTGGTAAATGGTTGGCTATGATCCTTAATGGGGGTGACATTAGTTTTTGACAGACTTTAGTTTGTTACTTTATTGAGCGAAGACATTCAACGATAATTGACATCACTAAGCATACTGCATAGATATAGTCATCATTTGGCCGTGTGCCACCTTTAGTCACCCACAACAACACCCATTCAAAACGGGGGGCGTAATAATTATTTTATTATTTAATTTTAATATATAAATAATATTTCTATTATTTAAATTATTATTGGAGAGACTAGAAAAAAAAAATAATAAAAACACTTAACCAAAAAGAAGTTACTCTCATTTTTTCCCTTTGCGTTGAAATTAGAATAAAAGACACTCCATGTTATGATGATAATAAATTACAAATAAATATGTAAGGGAAACATTTAGTAATTAATTAAAATATTATTCAAAAAAAAAAGTAGAGGACCAACTATTTTAATTAATATCGACTAATATTTTTTACCAACAGTTAAAAAATTCTTAAAAACTAATAATTTTTAATTTTTAATATTTTGGTTATTATTTAGCCAACACAAATATTAAATTGTCTTTAATAAATAAATTTGATTAATTTATGTATATAAACTTTAAAAAATATAAATATAAATTGTATTGAGTATGCATACAAACTTTTGTAAATATAAATATAAATTATATATTTTTTGGGTATAAAATATCTGTAAATATAATTATGTTATATATATACTAAAATCAACTATCAGTATAAAATATATATTGAAATATAAATACATATTAAAAATATATTAAACCATACATATATTTATACTTAAATATATTAATGACTTATTTTAGTAACTATTTTTAGTGTATAAATAATATTTTT
The DNA here is from genome assembly GCF_014773155.1 of Arachis stenosperma. Classification (NCBI taxonomy): domain Eukaryota; kingdom Viridiplantae; phylum Streptophyta; class Magnoliopsida; order Fabales; family Fabaceae; genus Arachis; species Arachis stenosperma. The sequence goes on along the minus strand of NC_080382.1, from coordinate 3,636,423 downwards.
ACTGTGAATATAGATATAAATTATAAGAAAGTCTAAAAATTTAATTTTTTATTAAAATTTAATCAATACTTAACCAATAAAAGAAAAGTAAATAATCTCATATTATTAGACATAATCATTAGATATAATCTCACATTACTAAAAATATTAATAATCATTACAAATCACAAAATTTACGGACTCAACTAGCGCTCCTCCTTTAGCATTGCATCGTTGGACGAGAGCGTAAGAAGTTGTTCCAAATAGTGAGCACCCAAATCCTGGAATACCATGACATGATTATGATTATGATGATTGTTGTTATTATTTGTATTCATCATCATGAGCAGTTTCTTCTCCCTGTTCTCCATCTTCCTCTTCATGGAATGCTTCTTCTTCAGCTCCAACACCGGAGAACAACCTTCACTAAACCCACCACACTCCATCATCATCTTCTCTAGCGACTCAACAACCATCCCTGCCGGGAAGTTCAAAACCGCCACTGATCCTCTACTTGCCAATGCCGCTTGGTCGTAAGCCAAAGCAGCTTCCTCCGCCGTATCAAAGGTTCCCAACCATACCCTCTCGCCGTTCCTCGTAGAGTCCCTTATCTCTGCCGCGTACTTTCCCCATGGCCTCCTTCTTACCCCTCTGTAAGATGCTTGTTGTGGCTGCAGCGCCGCCATGGTTGAGTTCACCTCTTCGGTGGAGGAGTTTTCCGCTGCATCACCGCCACTTCCCTGTGCAAGAACCTCGCATAGAAGCATTTCCTCGGAGTCATTTTCGTTGAAGGGAAGGGATTGATTAAAGTTTGATGTAGTTGCATATGGTGGTGGAACAGAGAATGATTTTCCATAATAATAATAATGATCCATATATAGTGATAGTACTAGATGAGAACGAGCTTAATTAATTACAAGATTTGAGTGAATGATAGCTTAGAAGATGTTTCTGGAATGATAAGCATAGTGTTATAGTGTGCTTAAATATATAGGCGGAGCGATTAATTAAGAGCATGCAGTATTATATGCAAAAGAGGGAAGATAAGATTGCATGAATGCAATGCAAGTTGCCATTTAGTGTTGATTAATTAATTAACGGGACCCAAATTAAAATTAAGAAAATACTAATAAAGATGACACACGTGAGTCAAAGAGAATTTCAGGCGGCCAGTGTGAGGTGTGGCCTTCATTCAACATTATTATTAAACTTTTAATTGTTCTCTGCTTATTTTGGAACCACATATATCTTCATGTCTGCTCTTTTTCTTTTTTCTAGAACCATAACGTTTATAAAAACTTTACAGTAGTAATCATATCATATCGTATATATGAGGCATAATTAGTAATTATTAATTAATTATATTATACTATTGAAGGCTTGGAAATACATACAAAGGCGATCCATATCACTGTTCAATGCATCCATATTAGTTTAATTTGGACCTCATTATTCCATCTACTCCAAAAACTAATAACAGGGTTGTCAGATTACTTATTGATGAGGAAGTTGTTAATTAAGTTTTGGATTTGTGGGAAAGCATAAACAGGTTCTTTAAGGATAAGGGAGAAAATAATATTTTGTGGTTGTGATGATTTTTTTTACATTAGTTTTTAAAATAATATTATTTATATATTAAAATCAGCCATTAAAATTAACTATTAATATATTTATGTATAAATATATATGTGGTTTAATTTATTTTTAATGTATATTTATATTATAACATATATTTTATACTGATCATTGCTTTTAGTATACAAGTGACGTAACATTACTCTAGTTTTTAATATGGTGTTAATGGTCTCTAACTTGGTAAAAGTATAACGAGTAAATTGGAGGATGACAAATTATACTAATAATTTTAAGGTGTAAATTTAGTGAAAAAAATATGGGTTTGTTTGTGATAAATATGTATTTAATAAAATTAATTTATTTTATATATATAAATAGAAAAGAATTATATTTACACTAGTGTTTTTTATCTATATCAATAAATAGATTTTTTTTTTAAGTGTCCTATGTTCTAATGATATTTTTTAGTTTGGTAGGATAAAGATTAATTTATTGCAGTTTTAAATTCTATTTAAAGATTTATCAATGGTTAATAGGTTGTTATATTCATAAGACGGAATTCAAATTCCTAATACTTACTTAAACATACGAGTGAATTGACTATTTGACCAATTTAAATTAGTTATCAATGAGTAAGATGAAAACTCAAATACAGCTATCTTTACGTAAAGTTAATAATTAAAAGTTATTATATAATTTGATAAATTTAATTAAATTATCATCTAATAATTTTTAATTATATCAAATTGATATAAAAATAACTACATGTGAAATTCCATTAATAAATAGATATTAGATCTACATCAAATGAAACGGTAGAGATATCTAATTGATTATAATGTTATTTTTTATTCTTTTCTCTCAATTAATTATATCCTTCAATGCTTATTTTCTCTTTTAATTAATTACTAATATATGTTCTCGTACACTATTGTACGAAATAATTAATAAAAATATATAAATTTTTTTATTAAAAGAGATTAAACAAAATATATATAATAATTATTATTATAAATATTTTATAAAGATATAATTAAAATTAAAGTTTAATTATTTTTAATATTAAAAATAATTAGTATTTATTTTAACTGATTTAAATTGATTGAGTGGTCATCTCACTCGTTTACCTAAATAAATATTAGAGTTTCAAACCCTATCTTGTGTATATAATAACTCATTAGTTAGCGGCAAATCCTTAATTAATAAATAGAGCTTCAATCCATAAAAGATTAGTTCTCGACTTGCCGAATTGGAAAATACAGTGAAAGAAAATAGTATTTATCTTGAAAGTAAACAATTCTCATTAATGATAGCAATACTTATAGAGATTTGCCTTTGTTAAAATTTAACTGTGACAGTTTTATTTATTGATATCATATTCATTCAAATGATGTCAAACAATATGATCAATGTTTTAACCTGTCAAAAATTTATATTTTATGACATGATTTTCAAGCTTCTTTATAAACTTATGTCATTACAAAAGCTATTAGATTGATTAATATTTCTTGGTAATATTACTAAAATATCGTCGTTGAGTATTAGTTTGTGTAAAAAGAAACTATAATAATTTTTGTTATTCAATATATAATTTATTCTATTGAAAAATGAATTATTATTCCTAAATTGGTAAATATATTTTTCTCCATTTTTATATCATTTTATTTTACAATATTTGTCATTAAAAAAAAAACGAATGACTACAATATCTTATAATATGATGTACAAAATTATTTTTTATTTCAAAATTAATTTTGGTTAGTAAAAAAAATTTAAAATTAATTAACAACTCACATTTTTTTAAATTTTAATAGCAAAAACAAAATTAATTAGATGCAAAATATATTCAGCATTTAAATTTCAAATATCAAAAATTGAGTTAAAAACTAATTATAACTTAATAATCGATAATATATATATATATATATATATATATATATATATATTAGTACATAAATAATAATATCTAACATAATTTCATTCTTTTTAACAGGGTTAATATACAATTTATTAAGGATTGATTTATTGTCTAAATTTTTTTTATAAATTTTGTAGTATGTAAAAATAGTGATCTTATTTTTTATTATTTAAAATTATTCATAATTTTTTATTATATAATTAACTTAATTAATAAATTTTATTTTTTTTCTACCAAAAAAATTATGTTTATATTATTTGTATATTTTTTTAATATTAATAAATATGTAGTTATTTATACTATTATATTTATTGTCTTAGATAAAGGCTTAAGTTACTTATTTCGTATGTTAAATAATATAAATTATATTTCTTATATTAAATTCATCAATTTATCTATATTAAGAGGAAAAAAATTATGCAATAGATCGTATATTATAAAGATTAGTTGATTTATGTATAAATTATTTTTAGAAAAATAAAGAAATAATTTATCACATATAATAATCCTTGATATATGTAGTGTCATGTATATATTAGGATAATCTATTTTAGTTACGTGAGTGATTTAATCACTTTTTTATTAAGATAGTAAATAATATTTAAAATTAAAAAAGATAAAAAAAGATAATTAGAATTTTTTTTAGTTTGATTATAAAATCTATTGTAAGTATACCTAACTTTTATATATACTAAATATAATTATATTTAATAGTATAGTATTTATTACAGCAAAGACTCGAAATATTAACTCAAGTGAGTAAGTTCAACCTGGGTCTATTGTTAGGATCCTAAATTCGAATTAGGTTCATTGTCTTAAAATCCAATGCAGATAAAGTTTACGTGTCCCATCTCAAATCGGCTCAAATTAAATTTTCGTTGTTAGTTAGATATAGTAATAGATACTCGTGTGGACACGGCGGACACCTTTTTCCATCATTCACTCCTGTCTTAAAAAAAATATCCCCCATCCTCTTATCATCTTCGTCGCAAGTCCCTCTATTTAATTATTCCCTCAGCAAATGTAGATACCCACGATTATCTATGGATATTCTTTGAAAATTTTTGAAAAAAATAAAAAAATTATAATATAATAATCATAAAATAATCAATAATCAATTTAATATAATCAAACACAACTCATCATATATTTATTATAAAAAATAACATTTAAAAAATATAAAAATATTTCCAATATTATAACATAATATAATATTTTAGGGCGAGACTGAGCGACAGAATGACGAACTTAAGAGGTAGAGAAAATAAGTTAGAGAAAGAATAGACACAAAATCAAGGCTAAGAATGAGTCTAAAAGAAAAAAAGAAAAGTTTAAATTAGAGACAGAAATTAAAATTACTAAATCTAATATATATATATATATATATATATATATATATATATATATATATATATATATATATATATATATATATATATATAAACGGGTCTCTTGAAGAAGAAACCTATGTCTCCATCTCATTCTATTTCACGTGGACAGATCTCTACTCGTAAAAATTTTATAGATCTTCATTTAGTCCAAATTGCAAGTAATCTGACGAATATCTATTTGGCTGATCTTTTTTATCATTTCAATTGCTATATCATTCTCATCAAATCACATGTATCCTTATTATAACAATATTAATAAAAAATAAGTGGTTAAACACAAAAATGAGTCACATTTTTTTATATATATAATAATGACTAATATCACATATTATAACTTGTGAAATCATATTATAAAATATTGATAACTTTGAACAACTTTAAAAAAATAAAAAATATTAAAAAATTACTGGTTGATCATATGATTTTGATTTTAGCAATTTTCTATAGTCTATTATTAATAATGAAATTACATATATGCTATTTATCTAATATGTATTTTATTTTTCTTGATAGAAATTTATACTTTTTTTTATATCGACGATGTTAGTAACTATAAAGAGATTTTTATCATTAAATAAAACTATAGAGAAATTAAAAATAAAATTTGATGATTTTTTTTGATAATTCATTTAATTTTTAATTAAAATTAAAATTAAATCATATATCTAATTTATATTTGTTTGTTTATTATAATAATTGTTTGAAATAGATAATATATTTAAGTATTTTTGAAAGACACAGTTTAATTTTACTAAGACGGAGTGAAATATAATAAACATACTGGGAGTAAAAGTTAAATAAATAATTAAAAATAAGATAAAAAAAGCAACTAAAAGAAGTAGAAATAGAAAGAAAAGATTATACATGTAGTCGGTAAAAAAATATACTGCAAGAAAAATTTGGAAGAACGCACACCCACGCGTAAGCGTGGTCGATGCGCACGCGTCGTTTTCACTACCCACACGTGTGCCTGGCCGACGCGTACGCGTCGATGTGCTGATCCAATTGCTCAGCCAAATTCCCGAGAGTTGTGCGAGAATTGCGCTGGCTTTGTGCGTGGGGTACAAAACGCACCCACGCGTACACGTAGCTAACGCGCGTGCGTCATTTGGCTTTTCTCCCATCCACGCGTGCACGTGGGCGACGCATACGTGTCAGTATACTTTTTGGCTTTCCACGCGTGTGCATGGGCGATGCGCACGCGTGACCCGATTTTCACTCCAAGGTTGATTTTTGAGTTTTCAAAGCCAAATTTTAGACTTCTAAGCCTCCGATCTCACCCCTTATGTCATAAATCTTTATGAGATGCCTAACAATGAGAAATGAGTTAGGAAAATGAGCTAGGGAATGTGGTAACTTGTGAATGAAGAAAGGAGAGAATTAATTATCAACGATGATCAAAGATGATTGTATGAGATACGGAAGATGGCGGTGGAAGTGCTTTATATGCCATGAGCCGAAGGGCTGTAATTGTTAATAAATTGGTTGGTTATGGATTGAATTATGAGCCGGATGGCTGAATTATTGCCGAATTACGGCGGAGCCATTAATGAATTATGGCTGATTATGATTGCATATATGCTTATTGAATGAAATGTGAATGTTGCACTTCCACTATCTGAGATACGGGTTTTCCTAGGAGAAAGCAGTGGCTAGCCACCACGTGCTCTAGGTGGAGACTCGATACTCTACTGACCCTATGTCGTAAGTGTGGCCGAATACAGTGAAAGTTCCGTATGAGTTCGCCCCCGTGAATATACACCAGTGAGAGTGTTGGATATGAATTATGGATTATGTTGAGTATAACTCGAGTTGGGGATGCACGACAAAGGGACAGTCCAATTGTTAGCTACCAAGACTTGTCGGAGTTGACTTTGTAACCGACAGATGAGACTCATCAGCCATTAAGACAAGCATGCATCATATGCATATTATGTGATGACTTCTCTTAGAGGTTGTCTTGGAGAACATGTTTTGTTTTGTCCTTTGGTCCCTTATATATATACTTTTATGCTCGGACCGGTTATCTTCGCAACTGGATCTTGAGTTTTGATATTCGTATTTTTGGCACTCTTTTATATAGGTACATTCTCGCGTTAGCTTATCCTTTATCCGTTACGATACGTTATCAATTTGCGCTTTTCAATTTACGATTTTGTTTTATCCATTTTTTTTCAAAGACTCCTAGTTATAGACGTTGTTCACACTATTACGTATACTAAATTTTATTTTAGAGATCGTAATACTTTATCATATCTATTTTATAATTTAAGCATAAGACTCTATATAGTAGGGTGTTACACATACTACTACTTTTTGGCTTTTTGGATTTCAGCCTCATGGAGTATGAATAATGGTCTACATCGTTGGATGAGGAGATAGTGATCGGTGATCATCTAGGGACCCTCATACAATGCAAGAGCATAATCCTCGTGATGTGAAAATTGCACCAAGAAAAATCCACCCTCATGGTCCATGGTCTGAACGGTTCCTTCGTTGGTCCATCTCTAATCAATCCAGTGTTCCATAACATGTAAAATAATCTTCTTACCAAAGGGTTTAACTATCAGCGCTTGCTTCCAAGATCTACACTATTCGTCGTACTCCTCTAAAGAGACTTTAATCACTGGGTTTGGATTGAAGGGAGTTTGACTCTCTTCTTCAAAATCTGCATCTCTTTGTCTAAAAGATACTCCTCAACCACCATTTCTTCAATCACCTATGGGTTTAGTTTATCAAGACCATCTGCAACCAATCTATTCCTATAAGATAGTTTCAGAGGTTGGGGGACATTATTCCTCACAGCAACTTCGTCTTCCTTCATGGCATCAGATTCTTCCGAGATTTTCATTCCCACAATCTCATCTGGCTGTTTGTCCTCTTTCATAGGAGCATCTTCCTTTTTTTCTTCATTCATTTTTATTTTTTTGGTGCTTCGAGCCACTAAGTGTTCTTCTTCTGGCGATTTTTTTTGAGGTCGACAATAATTTTCTTAGAGAAAACAGAGCTCATGTTAATAATAAAGGAGCAATGCTAGGGTGAGCAATTTTTGTGATTGTTAGCCATCAACTAGCTATCAATGATGATTTGATGGTGTGAGATTGATGTGAAATTTCATCCAATGGCTCACCTTCTTCTGCTGGTTACATGCTGGTCAAAATTTAATAAAACTGCTGGCCCCTAAACTTTTCCTATTTAAAATAAATACATTCATGACTATTAACTATGATGCTTTAATATTATTTATATTTATACTTAGAATTGTGCATATCAATTTAAATTAAACAGTATTTAATTGTTAGTTATAATTTAGTAAATCTCTAGTGATAGTAAATAAGTAGTAATCAATTCAGAATTGTTTGTAGCCGAAGTAGTTAATATAATGTTTTAGTCTTATGTAAAGATAAATCTACAAGTATTTTTGTAGCAGTAAGATAAAAAAAATTCTTATTTTATGCCATAATTAACAATTTGTTAATAAATCAGATGAGGGTATTTAATTTTTTGATAATAATAATAATAATAATAATAATAATAATAATAATAATAATAATAATATAACTGAAAAATAGAAAAATAATAATATGGTATAGCAATGGAGTTATTTTTTTGTAGTTATTGTATTTTTAAATTTTGGACTCTTTTGCAAAAATCTCATATCTATGAATTAATCTCTCATTTTTTAAATTTTTTTATATTAGGAAACTAAAACTGAGTATTGTATTGAATAATCTGAGATTTGAAACACAAAATTTCAGTCTTTTCAAAAAGTAAAGATACAATCTTTAACAACAGAAACTAAATTTTTTTTAATATTTCTTTTAAAAAATACTCTAATTAACTTCTTAAATTCTAACTATACTCCTCAATCTCCATATTTATTTTAAATTAAATATAATATTAAGACATAACTCTATTTTTTCGTCTCTATCTCTCCGTTTCGATCTCTTTTCTAAATATTCCAAAATTTTGGAAATACTTTTACCACCATAAAAACCTCCTTAAGTTTTATACAGGCCCTCTTAACTTGATAGTTAAGTTTCCATTGGTTTGTTCAACATCTTTCAATAATGGCAAATTAACAAATTAATGACAACCATAAAAGAGAATTTCTTACTCTGCTTGTGACATCACTCTATCTACAGTATGAAGTTGGAAACCGCTTTAAAAAGGTACAACTTAGAAACGGATCAGCATTCAAATGAAAGAAAATTTGGATTTTCTTTATGCTTTCTTATAAATGATTATATAGGTGCGCCACAAGCCTACAAGGTCAAAGTAACTACAGTAATAAAAAGGATAGTATTACAAAATTGACCTGGGAATAAACAGTGTACTTGTTGCTGGTAGTGGCCACAAAATTCTCGTTGGAGATTATAAAATGTTAATTAGTAGATTTATTTTAGTTTAGGGATGATAATGATGATGTTATTGCTTTTGCATTATTATCTGTAATGTTATTACTATACATATAAAGTATATAAATTATGCTTATATTTATTAGAATTTATATATATTAGTCAACACAGTTTACATTCATATTTATTAGTTTGCACTTATAAATTAATAAAATTTATTTATTAAAGATAATTTAGTATTTATATTAACCATTTATTTGGCCAAAATTATTAAAATCTGTTGGCCTCCAAAGACTATTTTTGTTATTATTTGTTAGTTTATTTATCGTTACCCAGACAATACAAATCGTTTAATCTGGATGAATAATAATAATAATGCGTGAATCCTCACATTTTACAATTGATGCTGTAATAATTAAAGGTGCTGTTCCTTGTACAAATTTGATGAAGATGATGATGAACTTGTTGCTTTCTTGTTTGTACCACTGTATGTGCAGCCACACGTGCATGAGAAATTATAGAAAACGGAATTCATGTATGTATGTTAACTTTTTGCTTATGCCTTATCTTTGAACGATAATAATTAATTAAATGCCAGGCACTAACACGCAATAACTAATTAAGCTTGCAGTTGATGACGTTCAAAGTTTAAAACTAAAAAGTGAAATCCAATTAAGAATCAAGATTCGCCGCCACTACATCCTGACCAAAGCAGTTCCATGAGAACACAACTAAATCGTCTAGAACATGAAAACAAAAGTCTCGTGCAATAATCAATAAATGGCTTTATTTACTTTGACTCGAGTAATCGATTCACTAGTCGGTTCAAATAGATATTAAAAATTCAAATTTTATCTTATATATATAGTAATTTATTAGCTAATAAACCTTTAAATAGAACTCAGTTTCATAATAGATTAATTTTTTATTTATCGAATTAAAAAATACTATAAAAAACAAAAAATAGCTTTATTTATCTTTTTAGAATAAAATTTAGTTAATAAATGTTATAAAAATATAACAACAACTACAAAATATTTTTTCAACTGCCCCTATAAATTCACCCATTATTTTAAATATGAAATCACAACAACTCTCTAAACAAACAAAAATAACCACCTATGACTATAGGTGAGGGGTTACAAAGTGAAGGCAAAATTCTAACCTCAATTGTATAAATATCTCATTACATACGGATATTTCTCAATTCTAATTAATAAAATCTACTTAAAATCTTTGTTAAAATCTTTATTAAATTAATTATGTGAATCCTTTGCAGGTACCACCTCTCATTCACCATCAAAGAATTCGGGCGGCGTTACCTCACTAAGAAAGATGTCGAAACCCTCATTATAAAGACTCTGGACCTAACTTTCAAATTCAAACAACCTTAGTTTCAGGTAATTCTCAAAACAGAAAATAATCTTAAATGTTCTTACTTGAAAATTACAAGAAATCAGATGGACGCAAACTCCAAAATTGGCGTTGAAATCAACAAAAGAAATAAAATTATAGTATGCTAAAACTGCATCATTTTTGGAGTCTAGATTCAAAACAAGTAGTATAATCGAGAGAACCCAAGAGAGTAAGAAAAAAGTAACATAATGTAGTGTATAAGTATAAAAAATAACGACAAGTTTTACTGTACAAAAAATCTACATTTTTAAATGAAAGACTGAATTAACTCAACATGAGTTGTACCGGAACTTATAGATAAAGATAAATGTTATAATTCTAACTAAAAAAATGATCATAATAGTAAATTATTAAATAATAAACGATAAAACCTAATTCTAGTTAAATAAAAACAACTTAAATTTAAAAAAATAACCAACTTGTATATTATGCAACAGCTTCCTTCAAATTGGATGGCGTTTAAACGAAGGTAAGAATCTAAGACCATCAACCAAGTAATTTTCACATCATTGATGATCAAATAAAATGATGATATATGTGTGGGAATAGGCAACATTGAGATGATCAATACTCTTGTATGTCAGACTTACATGAATGTGTTATAGACGCTAGAGATTCTCCATTAAAGTCATTAGAGCATAATGTGATCAAAGCTCTTGCCAAAGATATCTGTGTGCTTGAGGAGCGACCTTTAAAAGAGGCCAAAGAACCATTATAAAAAGGGTGAAGATTTTCCTAAAAGACTCGGTATGCTGTAATTGGTTGAGTCTTAAAAAAGTTTTTAACCCACAGATAGAATTAAAATAAAATTAAAACCCTATCCAACCCATCCCATTGTCGGTTCTAACTTAGTGTACTGTGTGATACTTCTCTTCTAAATCATCTGGTCCAACAAAGCACAAAGCAATTTATCAATTAAAATCAACTTAAAAGCATTTTACTTGTAATACATAAATCGCTTATTAATTTACATTGTATTACTAACAAGGCTTAAAACTTGCCATGAAAAACCCATGGATGATGAATTCAATTCTCTGCTATCTGACCACAATCTTCTATAACAACCAGTTCAGATGTCTTCCCAGCATTTGAACCAACCTTCTCCATCTCCTTAACCACACTGTACCCATCAATAACGTTTCCAAACACAACATGCTTCCCATCAAGCCATTCAGTCTTGGCAGTACATATAAAAAACTGAGAACCATTTGTATGGGGCCCTGCATTCGCCATGGAAAGCATACCAGGTCCTGTATGCTTCAACTTGAAATTCTCATCGGCGAATTTAGAACCATAAATTGACTCTCCACCAGTCCCATTCCCTCTGGTAAAATCTCCACCCTGACACATAAACTGAGGAATAATTCGGTGAAACGAAGATCCTTTGTAGTGCAAAGGTTTCCCAGATTTTCCAATCCCCTTCTCTCCAGTGCATAGAGCCCTGAAGTTTTCAGCTGTTTTTGGTGTTACATCAGCAAACAGCCATTACTATTCTCCCTGCTTTCGTCCTTCCAATTGCAATGTCAAAAAAAACTTTTGGATTCGACATCTTTATCAGATTTGCACCCAAGTTCCCTATCCAGGTAAATACAATGTTGTCACACACTATAATTGTACTGATAATCAAATCAATAAATAAATAAATAAATTATAAATGGTAATCACTTGTATTATCAACTTCATATGAAGCCAATAGATGAGAACCATATGTCAAACTAGGTTAAATTACTTTGTCAATCTTTATAATTTCAACAAAATTGCACTTAACTCCCTACAATTTAAAAGCTTCTAATTGAATCCCTACACTTCTTTTAATTTTGTAATTAGATCTTATCATCCCAAAAACATTTGGAGAATCAGAATATTCCTCTTCAAATTGAAAATACCCACGCCTACAGGCTAAATCTCCAAACCTTAACATCCCATTTTCAGAATCTTCAGTAAATTCTAACGTTTTTTAAACATATGGATCTAATTAAAAATTTCAATATGGCACAGAGAACTAATTAGAAGCTTTTAAACCATATGAACTTAATTACAAATTTGGTAAAACAGAATGGCAGAGTAATTTAACCGTCAAACTATCTATCAATTCTCGCCTATAGTCCTTACACGAAGACAGCTTCATACGTAGTCACAATTCTAAATCATATAATTTCAAAACTAAAACTAGCTAATTTATGATGCAATATTTGCCACAATGCAGTAGAGCCTTTCCGATTTAATCATAGGAAAACACCAAAAGATATACAGTGAGGCAACATTAAATGTAGCTTAGGTTTATGTTATGTGATGACGTGGAAACTAATCAACACAAGACCGTCCATAAGCACACTAATAATAATTAAAGAAATCAAAACCATAAAACAATAGAAATCAATAAATAGAGAATGTTCATCATTCTGTACAAAGTCCTCGAGCTATGAACAACACGCAAGAGAATGTGAATGAAGAAGATGAAATGCGATTTTGCACATGTTTTGAACTCACAGACTACGAAATAGAGCACCAGAGAGTCTTCGAAATGTGCAGAGATATACACAATAAGATCACAGAAACAGTGAAAAAGAAGAAAAGAATACCTTCGATTTGGACTGAAACTGAGGTTGAGAGTTGAGAGGTAGCGGCGAAGAAGGCTTTAAATAAACGGTGGCAGAGGGGTTTAGGGTTAGGGTTTTGCATATTTTGTAGATTGGGGATTGGGCTTTATGAACCAGGGCTTTTTAAACAAAAACTTTTTTTGAATAAAATGAAATTTGGGCGAGGTAAAAACTTCGTGTGGGTCAGACCAAAAATTTTTAATGGGTAACAGGTTTTACTTATACACTTTATCACTCTACTAGCGGCTAGTGCCTGTTCAGCCGCTTTTCTATTGTTTTGAAGAATTTATATTCAAAACATTTTTTATCTTCATGCATAATTCCAATAGATAATTTTTTTTATATTTAATTTTTTAAACTATCTTAATTGTATTATTTTTTTCAAAATTAATTTATATTTGTATTATATCGCCTCACTATATTAAACACTATTCTTTCTCTTACTATATATATTTTATATACATACATGTCATTGTCTCATCCCACTATTATATTACCTGTTCTCCTTTCTTATTTTTCGCTTCTCCTTTCCACATTCTCTCATCCGACGTTATTAATTACCAAGTATCATTATCGCAACTTTATTTTTCTATAACTTTGATTTATAATTATCTATTGTGTAACTTTTATGAATTATTGTTGAAATTTTCCTAAAAAAAATTAAGACATAAAGCATTTAAAATTTTTTGAATTATAAAAATTTGATGTCAGTAATCCTAAAAAACAATATCAAAATATATTTTTTTAACCAAAATAATAAAATTAAATTCTTCAAAAAAAAAAGCGGCTGAACAGGCACGTTAGTGCCTGTTGAGCCGCTAGTATTATTATGATTATAGTATAACGTTATCTATATTAATTATTGAAATTTTAATAAATTTTAAAAAAATATCATGAAAAGTTAAAGATAAAAATATAATTAATAAATTTAATTTCAAAATGTCATTTATCTTAAGTACGTAGTATGTGTTTTCTTTAGAAGTGGTTCAATTTTAAGTTTGTTGTAGGTAAGTTCATTTTTTAATAAAAAAGGGATAAAAAAATAGATGAGAACATGTGTTTTCCCATTATTTGGTATAAAGATAGCTTTTGTTATTTTTTTTTAGCTGTTATTTGTACGTAGGTGAGATATCTCCTAATTTTATTTTGATTTCTAGAATTATATCATTACCAATTGAAAATACAAAAAATTAAAAAAATTAAATAAAGTGTTGTTAAGAATTTTAATGTTACATTGATTTATTAATTTAATATATAAATTTTATTTTTTATTATAAAATCATATCAAACTTTAATATAAGAGTACTTTTTGTGGTTAGTCTTATATGACATCTTTTTTATTTTTTTAATACAAATATATGAAAATTATATATTACGTTATATATTATATTGGACGATGGGAATGAAATATATTAAAGAAATATTATTATTAGTTAGTAGTTACTGACATTAATTTTTGAAAAAAATTTTTTAGATGAATGATGTTACATTGATTTATTAATTTAATATATAAATTTTATTTTTATTATAAAATCATTATCAAAAACTTTAATATAAGAGTACTTTTTGTGGTTAGTCTTATATGACATCTTTTTTTATTTTTTTAATACAAATATATGAAAATTATATATTACGTTATATATTATATTGGACGATGGGAATGAAATATATTAAAGAAATATTATTATTAGTTAGTAGTTACTGACCATTAATTTTTGAAAAAAATTTTTTATAGATGAATGATGTCTAAAAAATTTGGAATGTTAATTTTTAACTTCATATACAATTAATATGTTGTTTGATTAAGAAATACTGCTTGGATGGTAAACCATGTATAGTAATATTAATTTAATTAATTTTGTTACAAAATATTAATGATAAAATAGCAACCAATTATGTTATTTTTATTTTTGTACCTGTGGCAGTTCTACTGCCATGCGCTTCCATTCCTGCATTTTTTAAAAGTAAAATATAATTATTAAGAACTAATTCAATTTATAACAAAGAAATTTAAATTATGTTATCGTGTTAGCTGTAACAGATTGATGATAAGTGGTAGCTCTGGCCATTTGTCTAATTGTAGTCGATCTGGCTACCCCTATGTTTGTAGTTAATCGGGCACCTCCACCAGTGTTTGGCATTGAAGTTGTATCAGTTGATATGGCAACTTGTTTTCCTTGTCAAATCATCTCCCGATAACTTGCACGTCTTCTAGCCAGGTATTGTTGTCTCTGTTCTTCGGTCATATTCTGTCTTCTTCGCCTAGCATAATCTGTCCAACTGGGTCGACGTTGAAGTGGCTCGTGAAGTTTCCATTTGTATTTGTCAGAAAGATAGGAATAATATGCAGAGAAAAAACATTTGTGAGAGCACGATTGAAAGGGAAAGAGTCTTTTAAGAGTTGAAAGTGAGTTAGTTTTTAAAGCGAGTACGTAGTAGTAGCAGTTTTTTACAGTTGGTATAGTCCATTATATATTGTATATTGTATATATATTGGTATAAATTTAATTAATGAGTACACTTTTATCTGTAAATTTTGTTTAAAAAATAAATATTGGACATAAAAAATATGTAAATCATGTGTTGTAGATTTAATTATTTTGATACTTTAAATACTATTGTCCCATTGAAATAACTATTAATAAAATAAATATATTTTATATACTATCAGTTATTGAACTATAATGATATATTGATCACTTATATACTATTGTATTATGGACTATTATGTAGAAAAAATACTTATTAAAAAAAATATAAATAAAAAATCATAAATAATTAATATTTTGTTGACGTAATTTATTTATTTATATTATTATTATAATTGTAGTATAATGTTATTTATATTAATTATTTATTTTTTAATAATTTTTAAAAATTATCATGAATAATTATAGATAAAAATACATTTAATAAATTTAATTTCAAAATATTATGTCTTTTGAGTACGTGGTGTCAGTTTCATCTATTAGAAATAGTTCAGTTTTTAAGTTTTGTCATGAGTCAACTCATTTTGGTTTAAAATTAGAAACAGGGACAAAATAGGAAGAAAGATTTGGATACCAAATTTCCATATCCCCGTTATATATTGGTATAGATGTATAATTCGAATAGATAAAAATTTTTTTTAATCTTATATTAAACATCTTTAATTTTTTTTAATTTTATTATTATTTTAAAATTATTAATTTTTATTTTGATTATATCATCTCATCATATTATACACTATCATTTTTTCTTATCATTCTTTTTACATGGATAACTATTATCGTCTCACCGTCACTATTATGTTGTCTTATTTTATTTTTTTCCGCAATCAATTACCATAATACCATTATGGCAGCTCTCATTTTTTTTCATCACTTTGTATGTGAAAGACAGATTAAAAATATATAAGAATGAGTTAACAAAATAATTTATGAGAATTCTTCGGTTCATTATTGATAGGTATATACATGTCAAAAAAAATTAAAAAATAAATATCAGATAAAAAAAATAATCATTTTTTTAAATTAAATTGATGAGAGAAATTTTGTATGTGAAAGATAGATTAAAAATATATAAGAATGAATACAGTTTGGTAAGTAAACTGAAAAGAAAGGAAAATGAAGGTGAAAGTTATGCGTGAAATTAATATCAACAATAAAATGTTATAAAATTTGCAATTGTAGTAAATGAAAGCAAGGAAAAGATGGAAGCGATACAATTATGATATTCAGGGAATGAGAATGATGGCAACAGTAATAATATAGAAGAGTGTACCTAATAGCAAGAGGAGAAGCACTAAAAATTGAATAATGAGATTAAACTTGGTATAAAGTACTCACATAAAGAATATACCCAAAATAAAACGATAAGATCTATAAAAAATTATTTATCACCCCTAATTATTTTTTTCCTCCTTTCATACATGGCGTCGAAAATCAACATTTGGCATAGTCATTATCTAGTTCAGAAAATTACAAAAATTCATCCAAATAATTGTTACATACAGAGAAACACATTCAGACTTGGAAAGAGAAGTAAGAAAAATTGAAAACAGATAAAATTAATTAAATGGATAAATTATTGGAATAAAGAATTGAAGAAGAGGTTACGATTTCTACAACTATTAGTGAAACAGAATGAAAATAAGATAGAATAACATGTGTTGCTGTTAATGGTGAAAGTTCTTTTATTTAAAGTAAAAGACGCATGTACGGGAGAATCTCTATCATTAAGGGCAACATTAGAAAGCACATTATATATTGTTATAGATTTCTGTTACTTGTGCCTGTTCCATTGTCATACGCTTCCATTCCTGTAAGTTTCAAAAGTAAAATATAATTATTAAAAACTAATTGAATTCATAACAAAGTAAATTAGTTATCGTGTTACCTGTATCAAATTGATAATGGGTGGTAGCTCTGGTCATTTGTTTAATTGTAATCAATTGGGCTACTCCTATGTTTGTAGTTAATCGAGTACCTCTACCTGCGTTTGGCATTGGAGTTGGAATTGGAGTCAGTTGATATGGCAACTTGTTTTCCTTGTCGAATCATCTACGGATAAGTTGCACGTCTTCTAGCTAGGTGTTGCTGTCTTTGTTCTTCGATCATGTTGTCTTCTTCGCCTAGCATATTCTGTTTAAGTGGGTCGACGTTGATTGTTGATTTTGTGAAGTTTCCAGTTCTATTTGTCAAAAAGATAGCAAAATGTAGAGAATCAAAAAGGTTTGTGAGACCAAAATTGAAAGTGAAAAAGTATTTAATTCTGTTGGGGTTTCAGTTTTTAAATTGAGTACGTAGTGGGAGCAGTTTTTATTGGAAGTAAATCAGTTTTAAAATATGTCGTAGGTTGAAAATGAATCAATTTAATACTCTGTCGTGAGATAAATTCTTTTATAAAAAAATAAAAAATTGAGGACGTGGTAACAGTTTGTTATATTAAATTCAACGTGTAACAAAAATAAAAAAGAAATAGGGATAAAATAGGGAGAAGGAATTGGATACCAAACTTTTTTATCCCATTATATATTGGTATAGATAAAAAAAGTTATTATGACAAAAATAAAAAAATAATAAATAGAAAATAATAGAAAAAATAGTTATTATAATAGAAATTAAAGTTGTCAATCATGCAATGGGACTATTTCAATTCGAAAAGAATAAAAGAAAATTCAAATCTAAATTTATTTGATACTAAATAAAATAAAATTACATAAAATATTATTATTTACCGTATAAATCAAATAAAAAATTACTAATATTTTTAAATAAATATTTTATACAACAACTGTCAAGTAGAACTCACTGAATAAAAAAAATTGAACATCAAACTCCCATAATTTTTTTTGTATATTGTTATTTTGTTATAGTATAAATAATAGTTTTGGAATTATCTAAATATTTTAATATAAATTAGTTAATATTGTCAAAGCTTAAAAATTTAAGAGATAAAATTAATATTTCTTCTAATGATTATTTTTAAAATTATAAATACACAATAAAAAATTAGAGTACATTAAAATAGTACAATAATAAAAAATAATTCAAAAGATAAAATTAACAAACTAATGGAATATATATACACAACTAACCAATGTTATTTGGACCAATTCTAATACTTGAATATCTAAAAACAGATTTTTAACATATAAATAATATTTTTTGAATTTCGTAAATCTTTTAATATAAATAATTTAATATTATCTGGACAAAAAAAATTAAAAAATAAGATTAATATTTCTTTTAAGAATGATTTTTATCAAAATTATAAATACATAATAAAAATTTAGAGTACATTAAAATAGTACCATAATAAAAAAATTCAAATATTAAATTAATAGTGTAAATTTTTTAAGTAAAGAATTAACAATAATAAAAAAAATTCAAATATTAAATTAATAGAGTAAATTTTTTAAGGGAACAATTAACAACCATAATACACTGTCAAGAGGTGACAGGTACGTCAAGTGGCCAAGTGGAGTAATGGGAATTTTGCAGAGATAACTGACATTAAGTGGAGAAGTTAATTAGAGAGGGTAATACTGGAAAAAAAATTTGGACACCAAACTCATGTATTGCCAATATATATTGTTATAACAATTAACAACCATAATACACTGTCAAGAGGTGACAGGTACGTCAAGTGGCCAAGTGGAGTAATGGAAATTTTGCAGAGATAACTGACATTAAGTGGAAAAGTTAATTAGAGAGGGTAATACTGGAAAAAAAATTTGGACACCAAACCCATGTATTGCCATTATATATTGTTATAGATAATACATAATTTTTGTTTTGCATTATATGTTTAAATGAATTTATAAAACCTGACAAAAAAAAAATGAATTTATAAAAAAGTTAACATTATTAAAATAAGAATAATAATATTCATTTCGTAAAGAAAATGTCTCTTTATCTTCATGGGTGCTTATCACCTAGTTTATTAACCATGAGGCTGGAAGTTGGAATCTTACCACCCATTTTTTTTTCCAGGAGAAATCTTAATTACCGCCTTGAATATGGTCAATTTTATTTAGAGAAATTATTTAAATTTGTCTAAAAAATTTTAAAAACAGATAATTAATACACAAAAATATTCTCAGAGTTTTATTCTGACAGACAAATCAATTTTCAATTTATTTTTTGACAAAATAATTACCCGAATTAGTTCCCAAAAATTTTAAAAGAAGACATTTTAGTCCCTAAAAAAAATTAATACATAGATTAATTCTCAATATTTTTTTCGTCAAATATAACAATTCTCCATCCAAAAAAAAGTAAAATAAAATTATTATTATTATTATTATTAATTACACAATAATACTATATTATAATTTTTTTGTATTTTTTGGATAAAAATTATGATAAATTTATTCATTAAATTCTTATATATATATATTTATAATATAAAAAGTATATGTATATATATATATTCACTTAATAATAATAATAATAATAATAATGATCAACAAAATTATAATCTCTAAAAGAAATTTAAGGTTGAAATTATTTGATATTTTTGTATCTAATATAATCAAAAGATGTCTTATTTTAAAAAATATGTCTATATTAAAAAAATATTTTAATTTAGATTTTAAAACATCATTATTCACCTTATTTGTTTCTAACGAAAAGAGTGTATTAATATGCTAGTGTCATCGTCCACATGCACAAAGCTAAGTTAATAATAATAAAGGTTGACATATAGTAAAAGTGAAATGTATGGGGACTGTTATGTCTAATAGAGAAAAACGTTAAGGATTAATCTGTGTATTAATTTTTTTTTGGGATTAAAATGTTTGCTTTTAAAATATTTGGAGGCAGATTTGGGTAATTACTCTGATAGAAAATAAACTGGGTACTGATTTGTCTGTTAAAGTAAAATCTTAAAGATTGTACATATTAATTTTTCTTGGAGACTAAAATGTCTGCTTTTGGAATCGTTGGAGACTGATTTAGGTAATTACTCATTTTATTTATCCTAAGAGTCTTACTAGACATCTAAGTCTTTTTAATAACCAAGTACAATTAAAGTTGGTCTAAATCTAACAAAAATAAATTTTATTAGTGAGAGCGTGAATATACGTTCCAATTTCCAGCCACTAATGTGAACTTTCTATCATTCTTTTCCTTTTCTTGTTTGCATTCCTCTTCCTTTTTTTTCGTGTTCTTCCTTATTCTTTGCATGTTTTCTCCCTATCATTGTTTCTTTTTGCAGCAACAATTTTTTTTCTCTTTTTTTCAAATTTTATTCCTCTTAAAAAAGTGAAACAAGAAGAATTAAGCGAAAATAAAATAAGAATAAGATGAAGAAAAAAAGATGAAAAATAAGAAGAAAAAACAGCAGAAGATGAGGAGCAAGAAGAGAAAGAGTTTTAAATTATGCAGAATTTATCAGAACCAGCAAACGAGCAAAGGAGTTGAGGAAATTATCAACATGTCTTCAAATAGTGCTAACGAGTGGAGCGATGGTGATCCCTTTAGTTGTTGATGGCTATGCCGGAGATGACATGGGAACGGTTTAGTTTGGTTATTGTTTTTTCTTTTTAGGTTTGTTTTTTTGAGAATTGGATGACTATTGGTGCTCCACTGCTATTGTGTTGAGCAATTTGCTTTCAAAAAAAAAAATTTATCAGAACAAATAACATCAAAAATTCTTAATAATAATATATAAATTTCTTAATTTTATACCAAAATTTTGTTACAAAAATGTCTTCTTTAATGCTGTATTTTTTCTTCTTATTTTTATTCTTTTTTCTTTTTTTCTGTTGTTCTTATTTCTTTCTTTTAGGAGCATTGCTTTTCATATTAGACTTGAATGAACATGTTTGTAATATATTGTAATCTTATTTAGTTGAAATTAAAGAATGTAAGTCCTTCATCTTCTTAGAAATTTTGTAACATTATGTGTTTCTTCTTTTTTTTATTTGATTTTTTTTATTTTTATTCCTGTTAAGAGAGTTAAATAAGAAGAATCATAAGAAAGTAAAAACAAAAAAGAAAAGATGAATAAAAAAAGAAGATGATGATGATGATGATGAGAATGAAGAAGAAGAAGGATGAGAAAGAGTTTTGAGTTTTCATTAAGTAATTTTGGTGCATTCTTAATTTAAATAAGGTGCATTTGGTCTATACTTATTTTGAACCGAGTTTGTTTGTATATCATCATTAATTTCAGTGTATTTTATATTTAATTTTGGTACATTTTGGATTTAAATAAGGTGCATTTTTAGTCTAAATTTGTTTTAAACTGGGTTTGCTTATGTGTTGTCATCATCATTAAAAAATTTTATACATATAAAAAGAAGATGATGAGGATAATAATGATGATGGAGTAGGAGGTGGAAGGGAAAAAGGAAGGAAGAGATCAAAGAAATTCAAATGAAAAAAGAAGAAGAAAGAGAAGATGGAAGTGGTGGCATGGTGATGGCGGATGACGACGTTAATAAAAGTGAAAGATGAAAAAAAAAGAAGAGAAAAAGAAGACTATGATGATAATGAAGATAGAGGAAAAGAAGAAGAAAAAAGAAAGAAAAAAATGGTGGTAGTGGTGATGACGAAAGAAAAACAAGAAGAAAATGTAGCAATAATATGAATATAAAAAAAAAGGCACGTGTGAATTTAAAACCCTTAATAATAATTTAGTTAAACTTAGTTATAAAGCACAATTAAGAAACTAAAACTGATATGTGTATCACTTTATTGGTGTGTCTTTTTTTTTTAAATATTTTATTTTTGATAATAAAAGTGATCGATAAAAAAATTATAAAAAAATAATATTGCAAATATCATTTTTCTTAAGCAACATTCCTTTCAATTTCCTCTTGGTCTCTAACACACTCATGGTCATGTAGGGTCAGACCTGAGATACCAAGAGGACAACTTGGCTGGGAAAACAACAAAACCAACTACACCAAAAGATTAATAATCACTAATCAATCATAACAAATTAACCACTAAAATCGGAACAAACAAGTCATATAATTTTTATTTTTTATCTGATTATACCTATTATCAACCCACTCAAAAAATGAGGTAGAAGATTATAGGGGAGAATTTAAAGCACATATTAGGCCATTCAAACCCTTTGAAAGGGATAATTTTCCTCTCAAACTCACACTGTGTTTAATGTTTATTCTTTATATAGCTATACTTTTTAAATGAGAAGTAATAAGTTATTAGTATTTTTTATTTATCTTATATTTAAATTAATATAAATCAATAAATCAATTCCTCATTTTTTAAAATATTAACCTCTAATATCTTCTTTGGATAATAAAGGGAAAAAGTGATTTCTCCCAAAATTATGTAAGACATTTTAGTGAACTTTTTCCAATGCATTATCCCGTACATGTTCATGTCACATTATTTTATATATACGTACTTTTATTAGGAATCTTACTTGATGAAATTAACAAACAATATATGTATATATAGTTGTACGTAGTTATACATAGTCACACATAAATAAAGCAAATATAATTTTTTTTCATTATTATTAGACTGCGTTTGTTTTTGAAAATAGGATATGATAAGACACTAAAAACAGAACAGAATAAGATATTGATTTGACAAAGACATAAAATTTTGTGTTCTTGTATACTGTTTGATAATAAACTAGAATAAATTATGAAAATTCAATTTATTCTTATTTTTTTATTTAAAAAATTTGAGATAAAAAATATAATAATAAAAAATATAATTATAAAAAATTAACAAAAATAATAAAAAAAAATAAAAAATAAATTATGTTCCTTGTTAGTGTTTCTGTGTCTTTCTTATCAGAATAAATATAAAATATATTAATTCAATGTCTTTAAATACATTATCTCTATCCATATCTTTTTTGACGATTTTGTGTCTTTCTGCCCCTATTTCAGTGTCCTGTACGCAGTTTTATGGAACAATATAATATAATCATAAATATAAATAAATGGGTCGATAATGAAATAATTACTTTGATTTTGCAAACATGTTGTCCCACAAAAGCAGTCATGTCAGCACATAGATTTAAGCTACTTGCATGACTCTACATGTGACTTGTAAAAATATTTTTGTCATTAAATCAACTCATCACCTAACTAACAAATTAAAGCTTTTTATTTAAAATTATTATGCATAGATGTTATTTTTTAAAAATGTTATAAGTGGAGTTTAAATTCTAAAACCTTTAAATTAAAAAGCCCAGGTCACATCATCAAAATTGCAAACCCGTGAAATTTAAAATAAATTGTGTGACATGCCTAATAATTCTATAATCAGTCTCGACCTAATCAAGATGCATTTTCACTATGCACATTTTTTTAGTTCCTTTCTAATATTTTCACTAAACTTCAATCCTTTTCGAGTGAGGACAAAATACAGGCTCAACCAACAGAATTATTGGAATGTCAACTCTAAACCCTTTTCAATATATATAATTATCATCACTATGGGGTCAATGATGACCTTACAATTGTTTTGTGTGTGTGCTTTTTATTTTTTACTTTTTTGACGTTACAACAATTTCAGCAATGAAATTTTACCTTTTCATTTAGAGTACATACAAGTAAATTAGTAAGATATTTAATTATCTCAATTCTCCGTTTATCAGTCAAGAAGACAAGTAACTGATATTGCACTGCATAACATGGCAATTATTAAAACGAAGAATATAATAAAAGGTTTAGATGGTTAACATTTTTTTTTTAGTTGTATATGAATAAATTATATATTGATTACTATTCAAATTGGCTGGTCTATTTTAAAAGCTAACTCAAAATATGAAGATTGCTTTTTAAATATAGGTATTGTTTTTGAAACGTACCTAAA
This sequence comes from Arachis stenosperma, assembly GCF_014773155.1. Lineage (NCBI taxonomy): Eukaryota > Viridiplantae > Streptophyta > Magnoliopsida > Fabales > Fabaceae > Arachis > Arachis stenosperma. Next base: position 3,611,892 of record NC_080382.1, on the reverse strand, counting down.
ACGAATTATAGACAATTGGATCTTAAGTAATGAGATTGGAGATGATGATGAAGGTGTCTAAAATAGTTTCACCTAAATTTCGAAATATATTTATAGAAAAAGTGATGACTTGATCGGCAATCCAAAATCATGAATCGTAGCATCCATATCACTGAATATCATTCATATTATCCAGAATAACTATATGGGTATTAGAGAATTTTGGGATTTACTAAAGATTCAATTATTGACCTTTTGAATTTAGAACTCTGATACCATGTCATGAAACACTCATTTCAAAAGTTTAAGTTGATAAAAAAATATAATACTAATTGTTATATCTCTAATATTAAATCGGACATCTCTAAACCTCAATTGTACACATTATACAAATATTTTATTGACTACTCCCTATTCTTCATCAAGTCATAATTTTATTTGAGCCACAGTATAAACACGTATAAACACCGTATAGACTTGTAGAGTGACTATAACTTTTATATAACGTGGTTGATAGATATGAGAGTAATAATGGTAAAAGGAAAAGAAAAGTGAGAGGATTAGAGTTCCAAGGGCCTTGATGAAAGCAAAGATTCTCTCCAAACAGTTACTTGATCGAAAACATACACAATCGAAAGTGAAATGCTATTATTCTGAAGAAAAAAAAATAAAAATAAGAAAGCAAGAAAGAATCAACGAAAAAGAAAAGAAAAAAAAACAAGATGCGTTCAACAACCGTTTATCAATTGAAAATTTGAAGCAGTTAGTTGTCTACATATTAATTAATTGATGTGATATGATAAGGTCACTAGCTAGTAGCTACGAGAGGAATCATGCTATTATGTTATGTGAAATTCTCAAAAAGTCATATTATATATGCCGAACGTAACGGGAGATTATTACTTCATTATTTTATAACCAAACTGCAGAAAAATAGTGAGTGCGTATTTAATAGAATAATAAAATCTTATTTTTGTTATGATATACGTTGAATTTGTATATTTTTAAAGTGAAAAGATATATAAAGTAATAAGTAAAAGACTTGCACATTTAGCCGCAAAACGTGACGAAGCAAATCAATAAGTAAATCGTGGGGATAAAGAAAAGAAAAGAAAAGAGTCATCACCAACAAAATTAATCATTTTTTATTAATACTTGATTAATATTTTATACTTAAGTACTAAAATTTAAAAACTAATTTTTGATTTTTAATAATATAAAAATAAAATGTTCGCTAATATTAATAAAAAGTATTATTTCCTAATATGTTTTTAAACTTGTTATGTTTGGTACACTAACTTTAGATAGAAAATAACCTCGTTTATTTGTACTTTTAAGATAAAAGTAGTATTTGTTTTAGTTTTTTCCTTGTATTTTTAAAGAAAAAAGAAAAGTAAAAAAATTATATTTTTTGAAACTTACAAAACAAAAATAAGAGAAAAAAAATAAAAAATGAGTAATATATAAGACTAAGGGTAATTTACTCCATTAAAATGGGTATGAAAATTCTTTATTCAAATGCAATATTTCCAATTCGTTTACGTGAGTATCTTTTTTTATTATTATGTAAACTATAGTAGATAATTACGATTTTTAATTTGTGACACAGTTTACATTTAGGGAACTTTGTACATAATTCGTGACTGTTTATTATGGATTATGTACAAAATTTTTTAAGTGTAAATCGTGCCAACCTCTCATAATTTATGCACAAATTAAAAATCGTAATTACCTACCATAGTTTACTTAATAATCAAAAAGAATACTCACATAAATAAATTAAAAATGTTACATTTAATTGAGTAAATTGGCTAAGACCAATATGAAAGTTTAGGCGAAATATAATAGCCGTGAGCATATAAGTAATAAGTATGATTTAGAGGAGATGCGAATAATGATGTGAATTGGGCCACCTTTCGCCAGAGCGAATATATATAAATAAAAAAAATGAAAAGGGAAACCCTAAGTACGAAGCTTATATTTGTGAATTCCCTAGTTTTTTTGTTTACTTAAACTTACAACAACCCTTTATAATTTGTACATACAGCTCCCCCAGGAGAAACCTACACACACTTCCCTTCTTTCTTTCCAATTTAATAATTCAAACTTCTCACTTCTCTGCTCTCTTTTTTCAACCAACCATGGCCAACCGATGGTGGACCGATCCGGTGGGTCTGACCGGAGTAGACAACTCCACCAACTCTCCCATCAAGAAACCCGATCTGGGTTTATCTGCTCCCATCAACAAGCACGAAGAACAAGATGACAACAACAGCGACGAGTACCCCAAGGAAGGAGCAATCGAGCTCTCCGCCACGCGCCGCCCAAGGGGCCGTCCTCCTGGCTCCAAGAACAAGCCCAAGCCGCCGATATTCGTCACCAGAGACAGCCCTAACGCTCTCAGAAGCCACGTCATGGAGGTTGCTAACGGTGCTGACATCACCGATAGCTTGGTTCAGTTCGCAAGGAAGCGCCAGAGAGGGGTCTGCGTTCTCAGCGCCACCGGAACAGTCGCCAACGTCACTCTCCGGCAGCCAACTGCTCCCGGCGCCGTCATGGCACTCCATGGGCGATTTGAGATCATATCTTTAACAGGCTCGTTTCTTCCCGGGCCGTCGCCGGCGGGGTCGACGGGGCTGACCGTGTACCTGGCTGGAGGGCAGGGGCAGGTGGTGGGCGGCGGGGTGGTGGGGCCTCTTGTGGCGTCGGGATCAGTTATGATAATGGCGGCTACGTTTTCGAATGCAGTTTATGAGAGATTGCCAATTGAGCAGGATGAGGATCAACTTCAAGAAGTGCCTCCTGCTGCCAACGGCGGTGGGTCTCCGCCGGTGTTAGGTGGTTCCGGCGGGGACGGTTATATGGTTGGGCAGCTGAGCCATGAAGGTTCTTGGGGTCATTCGAGACCACCACCACCCCCCTATTGAACCCTTGAAATTTAATTATGTTTAATATAATAATTAGTATGTTTGTTAATTACTTTTTCTTAATTACTAAATCATAGATACTACTCTAAGTAGTAACTCATCATCTCATCTGTACATTTAATTTACTGCAAAAAACGGCTTAGGTTATTATCATTATATCATCTTTTGCATTTCCGTCCTTCTTCTATATTCTTTTCCCTTCATTATAGGTGGAGACTTAAATCGACTTCACATAAAATTGATATTTAAGAGTTATTAGATAATTTGATTGATTTGACTAAATTTTTATCTAACAAATATCAATTTATATATATGAAGATTTCAGCTGAATTTTCACCTTCATTTCAAATAAAATAAAAATGTATTATTTAGTCTTTTTTATGTATGTGCGTGTGCTTAACTAATACTGTCAGTATTTATTTTAATCCATTATCCATATAATCCTTTCTTTAATGCCTTTAATTTGCATCTGATATATTGAAAATGTGAGTAAGAGAAGTGCATTTCTTATTACTTTATAATTTTTAAATTTACTATTTAAAAAATATCTAAATACATAATTTAATTAGGTTAATACTATATTTAAACAAATGTAAAATACTTTTGACTCACACTTCTGATCCCAAATATATATAAATAAAGGGGAAAATAATAGCATGAATAATACAGTACCATAACTTAGGCGTTGATGTGTGCTTCATGCATGATGTCTACATCTAGTGTCCTTCCTATTAATTAAAACAATATCTGTTAAATCAATAGTGGGTTAAATGAGGGAACATACAACACAGATTACAACTAATAATTAATTCAAGAGGAAATTATACATACAATTTAAGCTGTTGACACTTTGGATAATATAAATTATCAAAAATTAAAGTGAACTCTAGAATGTCCATATATATAAAAATTAAGTTGACCAATTATCATCAGATTAATATATATCTCTAGAATGTCCATATATATAAAGAAATAAGAACAAAAGTAGTCACATATTTGTACCTTATATACATGGATTATTTTGTTGATTGAATGAATGCGTTAGAGTAAAAAGAGAGAAGTGGGTCAAATTTTCAACTCATCTTTTTTAACTTTATCCCAGTAAAGTGCAGCCTTCTAGTTAGCTCATCTCATCTATCAAGAACAAAATCATGCGGGATTTTGGGCAGACTTGTTGCACCATATTTATAATTCCTAGTCATCGAAAATCACCAGAACTATATATATATAATATATATAGCTAGATAGATTGCTTTGTACTTTATTTTGTCACTAGTTATATATTACTACTATAGCTAGAACACTTACATTACATAACATACATAACAAACTCCTTTATTTAAGATATATATGTACTAAAACGGATCCTTTAAATAAAGAAGCTAGCACAAGATTATTTGTAGAGGCTATTGTTGTGATGAGCCTTTCTAGTACAATATATTTTTATTTTATTACTAAAAGATCAATCAATGAAATACTTTCCCTTCATGCATGGGACAATATAATACAGGTGATTGATTCTCTATTATATATAATATATTTTGCAGATGCACCTATTTGGTTGGCAAGTCACAAGTTATGCCTAGCAAACTTGTGCTTTCATATGGTAACTTTTTTGGAAGAGTGAAACATTCACATTTTATATATATGGCTAAAGTATGGAAAAATTTATAGTGTACGGTATATCGATATTTCGGTGGTTTTTTAATCGTTAATATTAATTATAAAAAATATATAATATATATAATTAAGATTAATGATTAAAAATCACTTAAACACTTTTTATATGTATATTTTTTTTTGTAATGTATGGTATTTTTAAAAATATTTTTAACATTTTTAATACAACGTTAATTTATCTAAAATATTAAAAATATAATTAAAAATATTTAAAAATAATTTTAATATAAATAAAAAATTTTAAAAATTAAATTAAATAAATAAAAATATTAAAAATTAAATATATACTTTATGTTATGTTTTTTAAAAGTAATTATTATTGTACCTAAAAATATTAAAAATTAATATTTAATTTTAAAAATATAAAAATAAATAATTATTAAATATTTAAAAATTATCATAAAAAATAAATTAAATAAAAATTAAACAGACACCATAAAATTAACCTTTAATGGGTACATAGGCGGAGAGGGGTTAATATAAGGCCCAACACTTTATGTTTGGTTTTGATTCAATGAACTAATTGATTCAAATAAAGGATGTTATTAATTGTTTCCCTTCACACTCAAAGGATCCTCTATAGCTCTATAGCTATAGTAACATTGAGGAGGCCAACACTGAGGACCCAATTCACATGGATTCACGTGTTCATGTTTAAATCAAGAACAATGAATTTAATATTTAATTATTATTAATTATTAGCTAAGCTTACTTGCATACAACATTCGAATCGTAAAGTAGTTGTGCACTTGTGATGTGTTGGAGCCCCACTAAGGTTTGAGGCTTCCATATTCAAATGCCTTTAATTAAAATAACACTATACAAATAAAGACTTACCAACCAATCCCTTATACCTATTTTAATATTATTTTATCTCACACTCTACTTTGTTAGAGTCATCAGGCCTTTTAATATTTAATTCAAAAGTCTAATCAGAACCCAAGTTGTTAATTGATAATACTACTTTATTAAACAAAGATAAAACCCCATAGCTCAAGCATTAAGAAAACATGAGCCACTTGATACTTATTGAGCACAAATGAGTGACAAATATATAATATGGTTAGGGTTATATAGTTAATCGTCAAAGCACTTGATGCTTAACATATTTTATTAATAAACCGTACACCCATATGAACTTATTGCCGTGGAGTACACGCCTTCATGAGCCCATTTTTCATTTTTCAACCTAAAATATATTTATTTTTCAACAATCTAAAACATTCTACTAAGAAATTTTTTCTTCTAAAACCAAAGTAAATTTTTGTAGCATATGTATCAATAATATTGATTTGGCTTTATAATCAGTTCCATCGAATCAAATTATAATGATCAGGTCATTCTGCAAAGTAAATTTCTGTAGCATGTGTATGAATATTGATTTTTAATTTGTCTAAATCTAAAGTAAATTTTGTAGCATGATGTTAATTATATTATCTTTCGGTACACTAATTATTTTAGTAAAATTTATATTTTTATAAAATTTAATTTTAATGTATTAACAATAATAATTATTCAATCAGATTTATATATTTAGATAATTTTTTAAATAAAAAATTTAAAAATTAGTATTGGTTATTGATGGTATATTTACACTAATCATGCATGAAAATTAATTTTTTTTTTAATAACAAAAAAGTAACCGACATTGAATAAGTTATTAAGAATACTTAAAAGTCTTTTAAATAAGAATACTCAATTATTTGAACACGAAAAAGGAAAAGGAAAATCAAATCAACCTCAAATAAAAACAATAGTAAAAAGTCAGAGACACGATTTTAATGAACACAGTCTTCTATCACTTCTTTCATCCAATTTGGTCAGCACAAAACACCCCCGAATTATTTTCTTGATCAAGTTTCACTAACATGATTTTATCCTAATAATCGTCAACAAATTAATTGATCATGGTATTAAAAAAAATCAAACTCTGCCCATATGTTCTTCATATATTATATGTACATATAGCTAATGTTAAAGGAACGAACTTCTTTATTCTTGTAATAAATGAAGCTTAATCAAACAAAGAGTATATAAAGAATACGTAAAAATAATAAAATTATGAAAAAATAAAAAAAATAAAAAAATTTTATTGATGGATAATTGATTAAAATTATAAATTATGAAAGTAAAACTAAATATATATAGATAAAAGTAAATAAAAATAAGATAAGGATAAATAAAGATAAGATAAAGATAAGATAATAATAAAGACTAAAATTATAACTGAATTTGTGTATTCTATTAGGTTGAATTTGTGGGCCGTGAGACTTCTTTATTGTTGTCATGAGCTAAGGTGGAAGAATGGTCTAATAGAAGATAAAAGATGTCAAGAACACCAAGCTTGTTCAAATTAAGATGGAAAAGTTGAGAAGACAAAAACCTCTAAATGTTTGGTCCGTTCATGAAAAACTGGGTTAGCAGCAATATAAAGAGCACTCTGATTATCACAATATAAAACTGGTAGGCGAATAGGAGAGATGCGTAAAAATTGTAACATTTAGTATCCATTGAAGTTCACAAGTTATGTTAGCAAGTGCACCACTTCAGTGGATGAGCGGGCAACGGTGATTTGTTCTTTGGTCTTCCAAGAGACTAAAGAATAGAAACAATAACCTGTTAAAGATTGCCGAGTGTTAGGACATCCGCCCCAATCAGAGTCACTGAAATCGAGAAGCTGAATTTCTGATTCTCTTGTAAAAAAAAAAAAGTCCTTTGCCGGGACTAGTTTCTAGATATCGTAACACGTTTGGCAGTTTGAAGATAAGATTCAGTATGAGATACCATAAATTGACTTAATTGTTGAGTGGCATACATGATATCCGATCGAGTAGTGGTGAGATAGATAAGACGCCCAACCAAATGGCAATATACAAAGGGGTCAGATAGCAGGGGACTTTTGTCTTGATACAGTCTTATGATACTATCCATTGGAATAGAGACAGGCTTAGCACCTAATAAACTAAAATTTTCCAAAAGATCAAGACAATATTTTCTCTGAGATTAGCAAATTCTCTTCGCTGATTAAGTAACCTCAATACCCAAAAAATATTTTAATGGGCCCAAGTCTTTAATTCAAAAATGTTAGTGCAAAATAGACTTAATGGCAGCAAGTTCAGAAATGGAATTACCAGTGAGAACAATGTCGTCAACATAGACTAGAAGGATAGAAATTTGAGTACCAGTGACTTTAACAATAGACTATAATCAGATAAGGTCAGTTGATAATTTGGTGGACGATTGAATAAAATCTCAAATGGTGTCATGTTTAACAGCATAAGACCAAAAAGATGATGGTAAATTAGATTGAAACATAAGAGCACGAGCTATATTCAAAATATGTTGATACTTGTGTTCTACCCTTCCATTTTGTTGAGAAATTTCAATACAACTACGTTGATGAATAATGCCATTTGAAGCATAAAAATCATGTAAAATAAATTCTGGTACATTATCAGAATAAATAGTTTTGACTTTAGAGTTGAATTGTGTTTCAACTAAAGTAATAAAATTTTTTTACATGATTTTGCACTTCTCCTTTTGATTTTAATAAAATAACCTATGTAAAGCGGCTAAAATAATCAACAATAGTAAAAAAATATTTATGATTATGAATAGAATTTTGTCGAAACTAACTCCAAATATCAAAATGTAATAAATCAAAACTTGCATTGGCTTTGTTAAAATTTTGTGAAAAAGAAAGTTTTTTTTGCTTAGAAAGATGACAAATATCACAAACCTCATCATGATGCATAGAGATAAAAGGAAAATATTTATGTAAATTATTAAGTCTTTGTCCAGAAAGATGTCTTAAACGAAAATGTCATATATTTGAAGGTGTAATGGGTAGGGATTGGATAGAATTTATGGAATGTATAATGGATGAATTTTTACCGAAATTAGATTTAAGGAGATATAATCCCTCTCTCATTCTGCCCAAATCAATCGTTTTCAAAGTGTTACTCTGTAAAGTGCAAGAAGATGAAAAAGTGAGTTCACATATGAGTGTTGAAGTAATTTTTGAGACGTAGATAATATTAAAGTTGAAATAAGATAAATAAAGAATATCATGAAGAACCAATGATGGTGAAAATTGAACAATGTCTTTATAAATATCAGTAATTTAAAAACCATTTGGTAAATGAACAATGATAAGAGAAATTTGTGGGTAAGAAATAAATCAAGATAAGTTTGATGCAGTGTGATTTGTGGCACCATAATCAATGATTCAAGTGTTTAAGAATGAATCTCCATTTGAAGAATTGTTAACAATAGAAAAAGTATTGAAAGAACAAAGATAATGAGTAGTTGAACTTGACAACGAAAGGTCCAAAAGAGGCTGTTGATGAAGTTGCTCGTATGCCCTTTCTCCTTGACTTAGGACAGAGTAGGGAAGTTGATTATTCATGGTGGGAAGAGAGGTTGAAGGGATTTTAGGATCTGAATTAGTTGGTTTATCTATGAATATCAGCAAGAAGAGCTCTGATACCATAATAAAACGAAAATAGTACATAAAGAATACGCATAAAAGAACAAGGAAAGAAAAGATAAAGAAATTTTATTGATTGGTGATTGAATGAAATTGTAAATTATGAAAGTAAAACTAAATATATATAGAACATTGTCCTAGAAAGATAAAAGCAAATAAAGATAAAATAATAATAAAGACTAAAATTATAACTGAATTTATGTATTCTGTTAGGGTAAATTTGTGGGTCGTGAGACTTTTTTTTATTGTTATCATGAGTCAAAGGTGGAAGAGTGGTTTAATAAATCTAATTCAAATAAAATAAATTCAAGAAGTCTAATACACTTTCAGTTCATGCCAAAATCAAAGACGAAATTAAAGGAGCAAGATAGTGATGATGGATGAATAGCATGGATTCACGGATAGCATATAGTTTTTAGATGTCGATGTCTCACAAAACCGATGTTGACTGATTGCAATTCTTCTTCTTCTTGTGGCTTGTGAGCTTGCTTGCACGTTGCATCATAATATTAGCTTCAATTTATCTCCCACTATAATTTTATTAAATTTTAAAATAAATGAATATACAGGCTTAAATATTTAAGTATCTTTAATTTGGGAAAAAAATTATTCTGTTAACTTTAAAAATTTTTGCAACAAAATTTAAAATAATATAAAAATTTAATTAAAAACTTTTAAACTATAAAAGTTAATTACAAATTTAATAAAATTGTAAAGAATATTAAAGTATTAATATTATTGTTGCGCACACACTTCACAATCATAACAACACAACCTCTCGTGATTACATCTCAAATTGTTCACTTAATTGTGTATGAATGTGTGTTGGATTAGCAATTATAATTGTAAATCTATCTGTAGTGTAGAACACAAGTCTTGAAACATATATATTCACAATCATGAACCATATGATATGCCTCAATAGCTCATAAATCTTAATTAATAGTATTCTTTCCCCCAGAAACATATACATACATGAAATTATTACTCATTTCCAGAATCTGATGATGCTTCATCTATTTTTGTTCCATGGTGACAACTGGTTCTGTATACCTTGTGAAAAAAAGCCTAACTTGTTATATGGCAAAAGAGATCAAACAGGAAAATGGTTAGCAGAATGAACCTAGTGTGTTAGAGAGAAAATTCCAGGTTCCTTGTGGGAATCATTGTGTAATTAACTTTTAAGGGAACTTAAGAAATTTGAGGCACTTGAAACTGTTTTTTCACAATTTTTCACCTGCACGTTGCAACACTGTCCTGAGTTCATCAGCCATCTCTTGAAGAAGAATTGGTTTGCGAATCAATCCATGCATTCCCACCTGTATGCATTTCTCCCTCACGTCATCTTCCGGGCTTGCGGTAAGAGCTATAATCATGGGCCAACTACGGCTATGGAACTTTCGGATCCTTCTAGCTACTTCGAAGCCATCCATTTCAGGCATGTGAAGATCTAAGAGGATAATTTTGTACGTGTTGCCGGAGGCGCTTACAGCACTGAGGCACTGGAAACCTGATGAAACAGCGGTTACTTGACAACCAAGCTTCTCGAGCAGCTTCTTTGTCACGGTCCTGTTTACATTATCGTCGTCCGCCAACACAACCTTAAGGCCTCTAAACTGAGGGTTTGGAGCATCTCTTAGTGCAAATGTGGATCTTCCAACCGAGGGTCGACCTAGCTGAAACTTGAGAAGAAGTGTCATGCCTTGAGCCAAACCCGACGAGTTTGGCGACATCCAGATATTACCTTGCATCATCTGCATATTATTCCATAATATATTGTCAGAATTACTCAAAAAAATTTCATATACTACACTATTACAGCTTGTTTTACTACTAAAGTGTACTCCTATGCCAACTGATGAATTGAAATTGTAAAAGTAGCTGGATGATCATCAGTTGGAAAAAGCAAACCCCATTAGTTCATTCTTTTTCCCCTTGATGAATATGATGTTTGAATCAGTAATTCCCAACTAACTAAATTTGAGTAATGATTTTCATACATCCTCTTTTTGGTACTTGAGAAATCATGTATCAGTAACTGAAGATTTAGGCCATGTTGCATCATTACTTTCCCAATGAGAATCATTGTGTTGATAAGTGATAACTTGAAATTTCAGTTACTCTACTGGTGGTTCATATTGTAACTAACAAAATATGTAAAATCCTTTTTAGAAATTTGTAAGTAATACAACGAAAAATCCTTGGTAATACACATGATTCAAGTAAATTCGCTGACAACTTAAATCCCCATTATTGATACAGAGATCCATTGGTACCAAAATTATATTTGTAAAAGGGATGAAACACTAGCAAACTAAGTTAAGCCCCGAATGAGGATAATCTGCATAAAAATGAGGAATAGACACGAAATGATCCATTTAATATACAGTGAAAACAGAATCTGCACTCTCTGCAATTCTGTTAGACCACCAAAAGGACACCGAGACTACATTCTGATGATAATAATAAAAAGAGCAGGACAGGGGTTAGATTATGGGTCATGACAGAAAGGACGTGTCAACCCATGCTTGTGACATGTGAAGAGAGGAATATATGAAAAATTCTGTGTAATTCTCGGTGGCCATAAATGAGTCCATTCATCAATTTAATCATTGCCTCCTGGCACAGTTGGGACTACATCACATATTAAATAATCAGGAAAGGTGGCAGATCAATGTAAAGAACACAGTTTCATCTATAATCCAAACTCCTTTGAGCATCCCAGCATGCACAACTATTAATCAGCATTGAAGTAGGTGCTATGCATTTAACCAATGAATAATAACTCATCTATCTAAACAAACACCATCCAAGACTAGTATTAGTATATATGGCTCCTAAAGTCAAGGAGATCACCAAAAAGCTAACTTCAGAATAATTCATTAGTATAAATGCAACCACCACCAACAAAAATAATAGATAAATTTGATTTCTTTTTTCTATCCAACATAATAAAAAAAAACATAAAATTGACAAAGGTAATGTAGCATCTACCTGCACCAGCGTTTTGCACATGCTGAAGCTCAGGCCCTCATTAGGTTCATTGTTGTAGTGCCTTCTATCAGAATAATGTTTTGCTGAATTTAATACATCTGACTCGGAAGTAATGCCCGTTACCCGAAAACTAAATTTTACATATACATAGTCATGTTGCACACTTGATCTCCATATTCCAAGACCTTTATCATCCTTATTTCCACTCTCATTTTCAGGAAATGCTCGAAAAATGAGAGTCCCTTTGTCATACATGTTCAACAGATAACCTATCAAGTGCAAAATTACTTGGAAAGACCTTGCCTCATCACCTATAACCAACCCTGGTAAACCCTTGTGGACATCAATTTCAAGACCAAAGCCTTTATGTACACACAAACACTTAGCAATGCAAGAAACTTCCCTCATCATGGAATGCAGATCGAAAGGTTTCATCTCTAACCGAAAGCTTCCTTTGTCATTTGCCGAAATCTCCATTACATCACTAATCAAACTGGAAAGTGCATTGCTAACTCTCAACATTGTGTCAATAATAATCTTCTGTTCAGGTCTTAGATTGTCCTCTTGAAATATTGAAAGCAAGCCAAGGATTGAATGCATAGGCCTTCGCATTCCATTACTCATGACTTTCTGAAATGAGCTCCTTGCCTGGCTGGCCATCATTGCATTCTTTTGAGCCTGTTGCAGCGCTCGGTTTTGCTCTGCAAGTTTCTGCCTCATCAGCTGAGACTCTTCAAGAACAGATGCATGAGACAAGGCTACAGCAACCTGATCAGCAACTACTTCTACTATATCCATCTCATGGGGGTTCCAAGCCCTTGAGTTTAAATTTGGGAGAACCAAAACCAATATAGCATAAGATGTATCAACCATTTCCGGTGTCCCTCCTTTGAAATTGGAAACATGAAGTATCGGCATGCGGATAGCTGCTACAGAACCCGACTCCCCAGATTCACCACCACTAGCAGCTCCCAATGCAGAATCAGGCCTCAAAATCTGCACACCCTTACTCTTTCTTATCTCCAACACATCTGGATCACTTATAAGAATAGAAATTTTTAATTTATTAGCCGAACTCGGTTTCAATTCATGGGTCAAATGCATCTCTCGCCTGTCATTGTCGGGCATCCACACAGCACAGTTATGCAGATCCAAGGCCTTGGAAAGCTCAACAAGGGTGGAATACAAGATAGTGTGCTTATCCAGAGACTTCCTAATTTCCCGAGTCAGCATTCGAACATGCCAGCTCGCTTCCTTCTGTTTCTTCATCATCCCAACCTCTTGGCCCAGTTCCAACACATTCTGCCTCAAGAAAAGCTCTCTCACTTTGATCTTGAGAAGAAGGGGAATGAGAGTAGGAAAGGTGATTGCAGTAGCACAGGACACAAGAGCAGTAAGGAATTTCGCAACGGTGAGAGAGATCAAAAGCTGGAAGGAGGGAGAGCCATAATAGGTGTAGGCATTGAGCAAATGTGTCAATCCACAGAGAACAATGAAGGCAATGAACTGAAGGAAGACCAATTTGAATGGGACATTGGAGTAGCTAATGAAGTAAAGTAGCTCAAGGGGTATGGAAAAATATGCAATGGCAATGAAGAAGTCACTGACTTTTTGGCAAACCAGGATGCTCTGGATGGTCCAAATCCCTTCCTCATCATCACAATTATTGCAGGGTCCAAACTCAACATCCATAGCATAAACAGAGAGCACAAGAGAAAAAACCAGCACCAACAACAGGATAGGACACACTCCTCTTTCCATGGTAAAAGGTCAAGTCAAAAGTTCCCAAAACCAAAACCATCCATGAATTTCACACAGTGCACAAGGTAGATGTTGACCTATTATCTGCCACACCCATGTAAGGTCAATACCCTAGATCTAACCCAGCTAACTAACAAAATTAATCCCTTCTTTCAAGTTTTGGCCTTTCTAATTTAAGTTGAAAGGAATTGAATAGAAATACTCCTACTTTAGATTTACTGTTATCCAATTCAAGAAAGACGAGAAGCTCAAAAAGGATTCCAATAACATAAATCTTACACTTCAGAGTCCTTCCCACAGTGATGGCTCCCTTTGATTAGATACAGGTGAAAGAAGAACCGACACCACACCAAATCATAACAACAAATCAAAGGAATCTATAAGCTAGAAAAGTGAAAATATATTAAATAACAACAATAATAATAAAAAAGAAAGAGATATAGTTACAGTACTAAGTTGGGTTTCCTAAAGTTGAAGAAAAATAGAAACTTGAAACTGAAAGGAGCAGTTCTAAACAGCATGATCATAAATAGAGTTACACGTGATTTGTTCAGTTGATATGATAGAGCGTGTCTGCGTCTCCGTGTCTCTCTTACCGCTTCAGAAAGCAAATGTTGAAAAACAGAGAGAGACAGGAGAAAAGAGAGAGAACACAGGACAGGCGTTTGTGTGTAGAAGTTGGAAGAAAGAGAGAGAGAAATGCGAACTGTGGGACCCACAGAGGCTTTCATCAACCGAACCTAGACTCCTTCTCTTTTGCTTCTCTGCATAATAATAATAATAATAATAATTTAATTTTGATATAGTGTAAACTTAAAATAATTTTAGAATTCATGTAATTTAGGTGTTTTATGTGGTGGCCTGTGTCAGTGTTCATGCATCATAAAATGTAAAAATAAAATAATTTTACACGTATATTCAATTAAATAATATTACATTAATAAAAATAATTATTTTTTATATTAAACTCATGAATAATCATTTAAAAAATGCTTTTCACTGTCAATACATTAACATTAAACTCTAATAATAATAAAATCTAAAATATCATCGATCTATATTTATAATGTTTATAATAAAGAAAAACATATCACTAAAAGTTAATTATTATATAATTGTGTATAAATATATTATTTAATTTGTATTTAATATATATTTTATATTAATAGTTAATTTAATAATTGATATTTTATATATATTTAGTATAATTATTATAGTAATCAACAGTAATTAATTTAAACAATTAAATTTTGAAGTTTGGTTTTCAATTATGTTTTGAATATATTTAATTTTGATGTATTGAAAATATAAAAAATTTTATACAAATAATTAATTATATATTATTTATTAATATAAATTAATTTTAAATTTAGTATATAAAATATTATATAAATTTAATTTAATAGATATATAAAAAGTTTTAAATTATTAATATATTAAAATTAAATTCATTCTTTTAGTCATTCAACTAAAAATCTCAAGCTGGATTTGCTTTCGCTTGGCAATCTTATTCTTTCTATTTCTGTATAGTTTGACTCACATCCAAAATAGCACAAGCCTAGGTTATCTTGTGGGTAAGACGATTCTGCCCATGATATGATAGTGCAAAAATTTCCTTTTTAGTTTTTTACTTTCAGAGATCAGCGTCAGCGATCAATAATGGCAAACTTTTTAAGCGGCTGTTTGCTGTTACGTTATATTTAAAATTTTATGAAATTTAAATTAAAAAAAATCAAAATAAATTCTTTTTATTTATTTATTTAAAATAATATAATTATCCTGTTTATATTATTTTTGTTTCTGTATCATTTGACGCAGTGCCTCCACCACGTCACGCTGTCAAGATCCAATTTATAATTTTAAAATTAATAAAGTCATAATAATGTTATAAAATAAATAAATAAAATAATAAAAATAAAATAATAAAATATAAATAAAAAACACTAATATTAGAGTTTATTAATATTATTATTTTATTATAATAAAAGTAATTCATATATATTTACAAATATTATATACGTTATAGCTTATACTTATGGAAAGACAAAGAAAAAAAGAAAGTTTATATTATATATAAAAGAAAAGAGTATTTTGTTATACACGTGTGTAAACCTATGCTTTACTATTTATAGAAGTAAAATGTTTATTTTTTTAAACTTCTTTAATATGGGAGCCACTTAGATAAAGACGTTGAAAATATTTTTTTATAAAGATATTTTTTAATAATTAAAATTTAACACATATAATCGATTAAATCGTGTTATTTTTGTCAAAATTAGACTAGACAAATTGATTTGACCGAAAAACAGTGAATTAAATCTTGAATTGGTCTAAATTAATATTATTTTTTTATAAAAAATGACTACAATACCCTATTATAAAAAATGAATAAAATACTTCTATTATATATATTAATTTTGAGAATCCTAAATTTTAGTCCTTTATTTTTCTATTGTAGGGTTATGATTTAGAATTTTTAAAATTAATATATATATATATATATAATAAAAATATTTTAATGATTCTCTATAATAAGGATATTGTAGTCATTTTTGATAAAAAATAATAATATTAATTTAGACCAGTTCAAGATTTGATTCACAATTTTTTTTGTTAAATCAATTTGTTTAGTCCAATTTTGACAAAAAAAAATATGATTTAATCGATTATATATGTCAAATTTTAATTACTGAAAAACATATTTAAAAAAAGACATTTTAGACGTCTTTATCTGAGTGGCTCCCCTTTAATATAATTCAGCTTTGAGAATGTGAGCTACCCATAATAAATGGGCATCTACATCATCATCTTTATTACAACACTCCCTCTTAAATGATCATTTAAAATTATGCTTCGTTAAAACCTTACTTAAAAAAAATCTAATGAAAAAACTTTAGTGAAGAAAAAAGAGTACAATATCCTTTATGATAGAGAATGCCTCGTTAAAAATATTGTCAAGAAAAACCCAATGGAAAAAACCTGACCAAGGAAAAAATAGTATAGTCTTCCCCTCTTGTAGACATTATTTAATATCTCGAAATCAGTACATCCCAATCTGATGTACCAATTTTTTAAAGGAGAATTTTGGAAGTAACTTTGTAAATAAATCTACCAGATTATCACTTGAGCGGATCTGTTGGACATCAATCGTTCCATGATTTTGAAGATCATGAGTGAAGAATAATTTGAAAAAAAATATATACTTTATTCTATTACCTTTGACGTATCTACCTTTAAGTTATGCAATGCATGCTGTATTATCTTAAAACAGAATAGTTGGAGCTATCTCATGATCAGTCTACATAATGACATAATATATTGGATCAAACTCTTGAGCTAAAAACACTCGCGAATTGCTTCATGTATCGCTAGTATTTCAGCATGATTAGAAGATGTTGCTTCTATCGTCTGTTTCGTGAACATCCATAATATAACTGTATCACAATATGTGAACAGGTATCCTGTTTGAGATCTTCTTTTGTGTGGATCAGACAAGTATCTTGCATCTGCATAGCCAACTAG
Source organism: Arachis stenosperma (assembly GCF_014773155.1). Classification (NCBI taxonomy): domain Eukaryota; kingdom Viridiplantae; phylum Streptophyta; class Magnoliopsida; order Fabales; family Fabaceae; genus Arachis; species Arachis stenosperma. The sequence goes on along the minus strand of NC_080382.1, from coordinate 3,594,540 downwards.
TTATGACTTGGATCCATATAGATAAAACAATCACATATCAACCGTTCCATGAAGATAACGAAAGATTTGTTTGATTCCATTCCAATGTCTTTTGGTTGGAGAGGAATTATACCTTGCTAGTAAGTTCACAGCAAATGATATATTGGGTCGTGTATTATTAGCAAAGATATATTAATGCTATAATAGCATTAAGATATGGTACTTCAATACCAATGATATATTCATTTTCTTCTTTAGGACGAAATTGATGCTTTTTCACATCTAAAGACCTTACGATCACTGGGGTACTTAATGGATATGACTCATCCACATAAAATTTCTTCAAGATCTTTTCTGTGTATGTTGTTTAATGAATAAGGATTCTATTTTTTGTATGCTCGATCTGCAGGTCAAAACAAAATTTAGTCTTTTTAAAATCTTTCATCTTAAACTCTTCTTTTAGAGCTTTTATAATTGTTGGAATCTCTTCAAGAGTTCCAATGATATTTAAATCATCAACGTACACAACAATTATAATGAATCCAAATACAGATTTCTTTATGAAAATACATGGACAAATATCATCATTCTTGAATCCGTTTTTGACCAAATACCCAGTAAGACGATTATACCATATTCGTCCAGATTACTTTAAACCATATAAAGATCTTTGCGTTTTGACTGAGTATAGCCCATGCGAATATTCATTGGATGGTTTAGATATATTTAGTCATTCAGGGACTTTCATATAGATATCACGATCTAATGATCCGTATAAATAGACTGTTATCACATCCATTAGATGCATATGTAGTTTATGGTATGCGGATAAACTGACCAAATAACGCAATGTTATTGCATCCACTACAAGAAAATATGTTTCTTCATAATCTATACCGGGCCTTTATGAAAAATTTTGTACAAGTCGAGTTTTGTAGAGTACAACTTCATTTTCTCTCATTTTATTTTCTCACAAATACCCATTTATATCCAATAGGTTTTACCTCTTCTGGTGTATAAACTACAGGTCCAAAGACTTCACGTTTTGCAAGTGAGTCTAATTCAGCCTTCATAACTTCTTTCCATTTTTGGCCAATCATTCTTTTGTCAACATTCTTTAGGTGTTATTGACTCAATATCCTTACTTTCATGCATGATATTTAATAATACATTATATACAAATATTTCATCAACAATGTTCTTATTTCGGTCTCATTTTTCTCCTATAAATACATAATTTATCGAGATCTCGTCATTTTCACAGTTTTCAGGTACCTGAACGTCTTATGGCGTAAAAAATACATAAGAATTTTGGATAACTATAGGCGTCTTTACTATATCTTTATCTTTTTCAATAGGAATAGTATTTACCTCTTTTCTTTTTCGAGGATTTTTGTCTTTGGAACCGACAGGCCTACCACGCTTCTAACGTGATTTTATTTCGGTCGCTATTTATCCGATTGGGACATCAATTCGAATTGAAGCATTTTCAACTAGTATATAGGATTTAGTTATCCTTTTCGTATCATAAAATATATCAGGTAATTTATTTACTATTCTTTGCAAATGTACAATCTTTTGAACTTCTAGTTCATATTGCCTTGATCGAGGATCTAAATGTATAAAGAATGATGCATTCCAATTAAGTTCTTTTTCAGGAAGCTTATTCTCTCCCATAATGTTGAAAATTTTGATTTATCAAATTGACAGTATGCAAACTGGACTTGAGACAAGATTACTATCTTTTGATAATTATACTTTTCTTTAAGGTTTTTCCACGTATCTGCAGGATCTTTTAGCGTGAGATATTCATTTTCTAATCTTTCGTCAAGATAACGACGAAAAAAAAATCATGGCTTTGCTTTTATCCTTTTAGGATGCATTATTTTCGGCCTTAATGGTATATCAAAGATCCATTGAATCAAGATAGATTTTAGCATATATTATCGATGATAAGTAGTTGTTTTTAAATATATCAAGAGCATTAAATTCAATATGAGAAAGTTTTGACATAATTAAAATTTATTACCTAAGTTTTTCTAAATTTTGATAAGAGTCTCGTGCTAATAACGTATTGTAAAATAAATAAATAAGGATGAGGTATTAAAAATAGAATAACAAAGTGTAAATAGAAGGCACTAATATTAGAGTTCACCAATATTATTATCTAATTATAATATAAGTAATTCATATATATTTACTAATATTATATATGTTGCAACTTATGCTCAGAGAGATAAAGAAAGAGAGAGAGTTTATATATTACATATTATATATATATATATATATATATATATATATATATATAGAGTATTTTGTTATATACGTATGCAATGACGGATCCAGAAAATTTTGTCGGTGTGGGGGCAAATCATACATAATAAGACTAATTTTTAGGATAAAGTATATTTTTATTCTTAATATTTGTAATTTTTTTAAAAATACATCTAACATTTAGTTATATTCAATTTTATTTCTAATATTTTTTATTCATGTCAAAATTATCCATAGACATCAACTTATATAAAATGTTAGGAATAAATTAAAAATTTTTAGGGATAGTTTTGACACAAACAAAGTTAAATGAATACAAAACGTTAGGGAGAAAATTGAATGAAATTAAACGTTAGAAATATTAAAAAAAAATGCAAACATTAGAACAAAAATTATACTTTATCCTAATTTTTATAATTATATTTTGTTATTATAAACATAATTTAAATTTTTTTGTCATCGAAGATTTGCTATAAGACTTTTTACTTTGATTTTTAAAACCGTCTTTTTACTAAAAGAGCTTGATAAATTATTTTGAGATCCAAACTCTAACAATAATAGTTCTTTTAAAAATATTTTTTCGTTACTAAAAAATAAAAATTTATATACTTAAATTAATTTATTAATAAATATAATATTATAAAAATACAATTTATAATTTCAAAAAAAATTAAAAATATAATATGAATATAAAATACTCAGCAAATCAATCATAAAAAAATACTAATAAAATTTTATTGTATAATAACCACTAACAAGAAAATCATTAAATAGTGTAATTGCAAAACAAATGCAGTATAATTTAATAAAATACAAATTAAAAAAAGATTAAAATAAAATTTTAATTAAAATAAAAAGAAATTAAAAAATAGAATAGAAAAAATAGAAAACTAAGAAACTGAAAAAAAAGTAAAAAAAAAAACAGCGAAAAAGTTGATTTGGGAATAGTTTGGATTAAGATTGTTTATTTTGATTTATCATTTTTTTATTATTATTTATTTAATTATTTTTTTATTAAATAGTGAAAATTAAATTTTATATATTTATAAAATTAAATTTAATTAAATATCTTTCAATAATATTGTAATTATAAAGAATTGGGTCAAAATTATTTATATAAAAAGGACGACTAAAATTTAATATCATATACTATTTGAAAATTTTATAAAACTCAATAGGATACTTGCCCTTACATATCACCAAGTAGATTTATCTCTGTACTTATATAAATTTATGCTTTATTATTTATGGAGGTAAAATATTTACTCTTTTAAATTTTTTTAATATAATTTTATTTTAAAAATGTGAACTGCAAATAATAAATAGACATCCACGTCATCATCTTTATCACAACACATAACAAATATAAGCAAATAAGTACTTTTCAAACTTTACTTAAATAGTTATTTAAAGTCATAATTATTAATTTAAATTATAATCATATAAATTTTAAATTAAATATTTTTATAATTTTAAAATTTAAAATGATTTAAATTAAATTAAATGAAATAAAAAAATAAAAATCAAACAAATATAACATCAATTCAATTATACACATGTCATGGTAGATTTCATATATTTTCGTAAATTTTGTATTTATTGTTTTTTTTATTTCACATATCATCTAATTCGACAGACAAAAAACTAATCCGTCGTGATATTGAACTTTATTTAAGGGTTTGTCGCTGATTAATGAGTTGCTGCATGCCAAGGCGGAATTCGAATCCCGATATTAAACCATTCTTCACCTTAGCCCATGACAACAATAAAGAAGTATAATAGTCCATAAATTTAGTCCAACAAAATACATAAATTCAGTTATAATTTTAGCCATTATTATCTTATCTTATCTTTATGTTATCTTTATGATTTATCTTATCTTTATTTTTATCTTTCGTAGATAATGCTCTATATATATTTAGTTTTACCTTTATAATTCAATCTATCAATAATTAATAAATTTTTTTTATCATTTCTTTTATTTTTCTATTCTTTCACAATTTTATTATCCAACATGTAACATCCTAAGTTAATATTCTACCTTTAAAGGCCTTTAAGTAGGGTGTTACACTTAATATGAAAAAGCAAAGAACTAAATCATTAGTTAAGAAAAGAGGGAAAACACGCGCGAAACCTTGGGTGGAAATCGAGTAGTACTAAAAGGATGAAATTGAACAAAACTCAAAGAGGTTCAAGCAAACATAAAAGAATTCCCATGAACACGGTTCTAAAGGAGATAGTGCTTAAAGGTAACTATGACGAAAAGGAAACTAATGCATCCTAACTAGTTTCATCGAAGAAACTTCCATCCTTGTGTCATATCCTATTCTTGGCTCGGGTTATCGGATTCCTCTTCCTCGGTTTCGGAATCAGACTCGAGGTGTATCACCTTAGATGACCGCTTCTTAGATGCTGAAGTGTTCCTGTCTAGGAAGGTTACGACGGGCAGCTGGGTTCTTCTTCCACGAACTCTCGATCTAAGTAGATAGTTTGGAGCACGGTAGTAGTGGTCGCAACTACTCACGCGTGCTTCGAGGGGTCATACTCAGAAGTTACCTTTGGGGGACACTGCAGTCGTCTCTATCCGCTGTGCCATGTTCCTCTGGAGACAGTATGAGAAAAGAAAGGGAGTGAGAACCTAACGTCTCAGTAGGAGTGCTATGCAACACCTCCATATCCATCTCCAGCCCATGTGCGGGATTTTTAAAAAAAGCGTATAACGTGGCATGTAATATGTATCTTTCTTGTAAAACATGTGTGCAAAAAGAGAAAGCATATAGGGAAAACAGAAGGATAACATCCTAAGTAACATCAACATAATCATACATAAATCTGAGAAGAACTAAGAATCAAACTTTCATTCATGCTTTCTTCTTTCTTAACTTTTAACTTTTATAGAAGGTATTGAGCTCAAACCGGTATAAATGAGAGTCCCCTTCCCTTACCGAAGGTTCTTATCTCGAGTGTCTTGGCGATCACCTTCCCTTACCGAAGGATCATCTCGATCGATCACCCTCCCTTACCGAGGGATCATCTCGATATCTTGTCTTTGGGGGTCACCTTCCCTTACCGAAGGATCACTCCCTCAGTTCAATTTACAATCAAGGTTATTTAGACATACACAAGAAAAGAGTTATATCAACAAAGATATCTTATTATATAACATTGATGGGAGTTCCCTTCCCTTACCGAAGGTTCCCAAAGGTTTTCCGATCACCTTCCCTTATCGAAGGATCATCTCGATTCGATCACCTTCCCTTATCGAAGGATCATCTCGATTATCTTGTCTTTGGGGGTCACCTTCCCTTACCGAAGGATCATTCCCTCAGTTTAATTAACAAGTAGGGTTATTTAGGCATATACAAGAATAGATCATGCAAGAGGAGAGACATATACCATGATAAAATAAGCATGTTGAATAAGACTTTATAAGAAAGTAGGTACTCTTTTTCCTAGAGGAGTATTAATAATATAAAATAAATGTACATTATAAAAAAATAGAATAATTTAAATAGTTGAATAAAATAGTTATAAGAGAGCATGTACTCTTTAACTCAAGGAAATATTAGTATTAATCTAATGGTATAAAAGTCAATATAATTTCATGTAATAAAATGGGGGATATTAATTAGCTGAATAAAATAACTATAAAGAAACATGTACTCTTGACCCTAAGAAGATATTAATGATATAATGTATAAAATATAATCTAAGTGCATATAAGAAAGTGGATATTTGAAATACTTGGATTAGATATTATAAGAAGCATGTACCCTTGATCTTTAAAATAAAGGAGCAATAATAACATAATGATATAAGGGGTAACATGGATGCACATAATAGAATAAGGTATGTTAAATAATTGAATTAAAATATTATAAATAATAATATAACCATGTAAGAGATCACACATATGCCTATATGTTGAACAAGACATAAAAAGGCATGTACTCCCGGCCCTAAGGGAATATTAATACAATAATATAGGATATTGAATAAGCAGTATAAGAGGGCATGTACTCTCGCCCTAAAGAGGATATTAACAACATAATTATATGAAAGATGCACAAAATGGGTATAGTAAATAATTTAATTAAAATATCATAAATAATAGCCATGTAAGAGATCACACATATGCTTATATGTTGAACAAGACATAAAAAGGCATGTACTCCCGGCCCTAAGGGAATATTAATACAATAATATAGGATATTGAATAAGCAGTATAAGAGGGCATGTACTCTCGCCCTAAAGGGGATATTAACAACATAATTATATGAAAGATGTACAAAAATGGGTATAGTAAATAATTGGATGAACATCATAAGAAGACATATAATAATGATTCAAGAAGACGTGAATGACATGGTGGAAAGACATGCTCAACATGAATGAAAGGTGAGTGAAAGAAATTTAATGTCATGATAACATTCGTGAACGGAAGAAAGTAATAAGATAACAATGAACCATAACACATGCCAAGCATTTTAAAGAACATAATTCCCTACTCTTTTTCCTAACGCTTCTTCGAGCTTGCCTCTTGTGTTTGCCCACAGAATATTATTTCTTTGTAGAGAGAGAAGGGAGAGGATTAGTGTTTGAGAGGAGTGATTTTCTACCTATGGGTGCTCCCCTATTTATATACGTTTGAGGATGGGGTGGTTGGGATATTTTAAATTTCAAACTGAGGGTGGTTACTAGGTTCCTATCCAAAATTTCAAAAATTCTAATCTTATCTTCTAACCGATTTTCAAACTTCGAAGTTTAATTTTGTTTCTAGAAGGGGTGGTTGTTACATTATCACCCCCGTAAGAAAAGAATTTGTCCCCAAATTCCATGTCTGAACTTGGTCGATAAGGGTCGTCTTAAATAACTTAGGGGTCTTACTGTAATTTCCTACTGTTGTGGAGAAAATGAGATCCTCACCATGATTGTTACCTGTAAACAAGTTCGGGAACTTCTGTCTCATGTCTGCCTCTTTTTCCCATGTGTAGTCTCTGGAATTGCCGCTACCCCATGCCACTTTTACCAGTTGTATCGTCTTGTTCCTTAGTTGCTTCATGTTTCTATCTACAATCTCTATGGCTGGTAGTTCAAAAGTCAGGTCGTCTTTGAGTGTTATATCCTCTTGCTATAACACATGGCTTGGATCGTGCTGGTATTTTCGGAGTTGGGACACGTGGAACACGTTGTGTAGTCTTGATAGATTTGGTGGTAGGGCAAGCTGGTATGCCGACTTTCCTATACGCCGGAGGATTTGGAATGGACCCAGGTGCCAGGGGCTTAGTTTTCGTACCTTAAGAGCCCTCCCTACCCCGGTGGTGGGGGTGATTTTTAGGAATACGTGATCGCCTTCCTGAAATTCGAGGGGTTTTCTTCGTTGATCTGCATAACTCTTTTGTCGACTTTGGGCAGTGCGCATTCTTTCTCTTATCCTCTTCATATCTTCTGTGGTCTGTCTTACTAACTCCAGTCCTAAGTAGCCTTTATCTTCCGGTCCGTACCAGCATGAAGGAGATTGGCATCTTCGCCCGTACAGTGCCTCATATGGTGCCATCCCGATGCTACCATGGTAACTGTTGTTATAAGCAAACTTGATCGGTGGTAGGTGACTCTCCCACTTTCTTGGTTTGTCCAGGACACAAGCTCGTAACATGTCTTCCAACGTCTGGATGGTCCTCTCCGTTTGTCCATCTGTTTGCGGGTGGTACGATGTGCTCAGGCACAATTTTGTCCCGAATGCCTTCTGCAGTGCGTTCCAAAACCTCGAGGTAAATCTTGGGTCTCTGTCCGAGACTATGGTTGTTGGTACTCCATGTAACCTCACGATCTCTTTGATATACAGCGTGGTTAGTCTTTCCAATGAGTCGGTCGCCTTAACTGGTAGAAAGTGGGCAGTCTTTGTAAGTCGGTCCACGATGACCCATATAGCGTCACGCCCTGCTTGAGTACGAGGTAGTCCCATGACGAAATCCATCGATATGTCCTCCCATTTCCACTCTGGGATGCCAAGGGGTTGCAATAACCCTGATGGTTTCTGATGTTCGATTTTTATCTTCTGACAAACCAGGCATGTATTCACGACTGTAGCTAAATCCTTTTTCATCCTTGGCCACCAGAACATCTTTTTCAAATCATGGTACATCTTCGTCATGCCAGGATGAATGGTGAAATCTCCTTTGTGGGCTTCTTCCGCAATCTTGCTTTGAAGATCGCCTTCCTTTGGGACACAGATTCGTCCTTGGTATCTCCATACCTTGTCCTCTCCTTCGGTGAAGCCTTTCAATTTTCCTTCTTTGACAAGGCGTAGGGTTTCTTGGAAGTCAGGGTCGGAGCTCTGTGCCTTAGTTATTTGTTCTTTGAATTGACTTGCCACTGTTAGGTGGTTCAGACGTATGCTTTTTGGAGCGAGGGTGACTTGTAAGTTCATGTCTATGAAATTCTTTATCAACTCTGCCTCCTTTATCATTAGCCATGATGCCTTGAGTACCTTCCGACTCAGAGCTCAGCCACCAAGTTAGCCTTTCCTGGGTGGTAATTTAGAACAAAGTCATAATCTTTAAGAAACTCCATCCACCTCCTTTGTGGCATGTTGAGTTCCTTCTGGTCGAACAGGTACTTTAAGCTCTTATGATCGGAGAATACTTGAAACCCAACTCCGTACAAATGATGCCTCCATGTCTTCAACGCAAATACTATCGCGGCTAGTTCAAGGTCGTGAGTTGGATAGTTGGCTTCGTGGGTCTTCAGTTGTCTTGACGCATACGCCACTACCTTTTTGCATTGCATTAGTACGCAACCCAATCCTTGTCCTGAGGCATCGCAGTAAACTTCGAAGGCCATGTCGGGGTTAGGTAAGGCTAGTACTGGAGCGGATGTCAAGCGACACTTTAACTCCTGGAAGCTTCTTTCGCAGTCTGGCGTCCAAGTAAACGGGGTATCCTTCCTGGTTAAACGAGTTAACGGCAGGGCTAGTTGAGAGAACCCTCTTATGAACCTTCCATAGTAGCCCGCCAATCCTAAAAAACTCCTTATTTCTGTGACTGACGTCGGCCTTTCCCAGTTTAGTACCGAGTCTATCTTACTGGGATCTACTGATATTCCGTTGCCGGAAACCATATGTCCAAGAAATTGTACCTCCTTCATCCAAAACTCACACTTGGATAGTTTCGCGTACAACTTTTTCTCTCGAAGGGTCCCCAGTATTACGCGCAAGTGCTCCCTGTGTTCTTCTTCTGTCTTGGAGAAAATCAAAATATCATCTATGAATACCACCACGAAACTGTCGAGGTAAGGTCGAAAAATCCTATTCATGTAGTCCATAAAGACGGCGGGGGCATTGGTCAACCCAAAAGACATTACTGTGAACTCGTAGTGTCCGTATCTCGTTCGAAATGCTGTCTTTGGAATGTCTTCCTCCCTTACCCTTAGTTGATGATACCCTGATCTCAAGTCGATCTTTGAGAACACTATTGCACCTTGTAGTTGGTCCATTAAGTCATCTATTCTTGGGAGGGGATACCTGTTCTTCACCGTGATTTTGTTGAGTTGCCTATAGTCCACGCAGAGACGCATGCTGCCGTCCTTTTTCTTCACAAATAATACTGGAGCTCCCCAGGGAGAGGCACTTGGTCGGATGAATCCTTTTCGTAGCAGCTCCTCTAGTTGGTTCTTCGGTTCAGTGAGTTCCAATGGAGCCATCCGGTAAGGGGCTATGGAGATTGGCCCTGTCCCAGGTATCAGTTCTATGGAGAACTCAACCTCTCGTGTTGGGGGAAACGAGGGTATATCTTCGGGAAAGACATCTGAAAAGTCTTGTACTACCGGTATCTCACAGAACTCCTGATGGGAATCTGCTTTTACCGAATTTAGCAAGGCATATCCTTGCCTTGTACGTGTGTCTTCGGAGGATCTTGGGAGACCACGTGTGTCTCGTATGGACTGAGAAGGGAAGATGACTTTTCTCTTAAAACAATCTAACAAGACTCGGTTTTCGTTGAGCCAATCCATTCCTAGGATGATGTCTAATCCTACTAAAGGGAGGCACACTAGGTCAACATAGTATGATCTATCTGAAATGAGGATGCAAACCCTCTGACAAACCTGCTGAGTTTCGACACTCTTATCGGCTGGGGTGGTCACTAGTAGGACATATGGTAGTTTGGTCATGCATAAACTGATTCTACTAGTAGCAGAGAGAGATATAAATGAATGAGAAGCACCGGTATCGTATAGGATAGTTAAAGGAGCTCCATTAATTGTGCACTTACCCTTGATTCAATCTTCTGACTGGTGGGCTCCTTTGGCTTGCCATAGATTTCCTGTTCATGGGTAACTATAAGGAGAAGTTCTATCAGTCGTACCTTCTAAAACAGGATCTCTAGGATCGACTTTGCTCTGATACCAATAATGTAACATCCTAAGTTAATATTCTACCTTTAAAGGCCTTTAAGTAGGGTGTCACACTTAATATGAAAAAGCAAAGAACTAAATCGTTAGTTAAGAAAAGAAGGAAAACACGCGCGAAATCTTGGGTGGAAATCGAGTAGTACTAAAAGGATGAAATTGAACAAAACTCAAAGAGGTTCAAGCAAACATAAAAGAATTCCCATGAACACGGTTCTAAAGGAGATAGTGCTTAAAGGTAACTATGACGAAAAGGAAACTAATGCATCCTAACTAGTTTCATCGAAGAAACTTCCATCCTTGTGTCATATCCTATCCTTGGCTCGGGTTATCGGATTCCTCTTCCTCGGTTTCGGAATCAGACTCGAGGTGTACCACCTTAGATGACCGCTTCTTAGATGCTGAAGCGTTCCTGTCTAGGAAGGTTACGACAGGCAGCTGGGTTCTTCTTCCACGAACTCTCGATATAAGTAGATAGTTTGGAGCACGGTAGTAGTGGTCGCAACTACCCACGCGTGCTTCGAGGGGTCATACTCAGAAGTTACCTTCGGGGGACACTGCAGTCGTCTCTATCCGCTGTGCCATGTTCCTCTGGAGACAGTATGGGAAAAGAAAGGGAGTGAGAACCTAACGTCTCAGTAGGAGTGCTATGCAACACCTCCATATCCATCTCCAGCCCACATGCGGGATTTTTAAAAAAAGCGTATAACGTGGCATGTAATATGTATCTTTCATGTAAAACATGTGTGCAAAAAGAGAAAGCATATAGGGAAAACAGAAGGATAACATCCTAAGTAACATCAACATAATCATACATAAATCTGAGAAGAACTAAGAATCAAACTTTCATTCATGCTTTCTTCTTTCTTAACTTTTAACTTTTATGGAAGGTATTGAGCTCAAACCGGTATAAATGAGAGTCCCCTTCCCTTACCGAAGGTTCTTATCTCGAGTGTCTTGGCGATCACCTTCCCTTACCGAAGGATCATCTCGATCGATCACCCTCCCTTACCGAGGGATCATCTCGATATCTTGTCTTTGGGGGTCACCTTCCCTTACCGAAGGATCACTCCCTCAGTTCAATTTACAATCAAGGTTATTTAGACATACACAAGAAAAGAGTTATATCAACAAAGATATCTTATTATATAACATTGATGGGAGTTCCCTTCCCTTACCGAAGGTTCCCAAAGGTTTTCCGATCACCTTCCCTTACCGAAGGATCATCTCGATTCGATCACCTTCCCTTACCGAAGGATCATCTCGATTATCTTGTCTTTGGGGTCACCTTCCCTTACCGAAGGATCATTCCCTCAGTTTAATTAACAAGTAGGGTTATTTAGGCATATACAACAATAGATCATGCAAGAGGAGAGACATATACCATGATAAAATAAGCATGTTGAATAAGACTTTATAAGAAAGTAGGTACTCTTTTCCCTAGAGGAGTATTAATAATATAAAATAAATGTACATTATAAAAAAATAGAATAATTTAAATAGTTGAATAAAATAGTTATAAGAGAGCATGTACTCTTTAACTCAAGGAAATATTAGTATTAATCTAATGGTATAAAAGTCAATATAATTTCATGTAATAAAATGGGGGATATTAATTAGTTGAATAAAATAATTATAAAGAAACATGTACTCTTGACCCTAAGAAGATATTAATGATATAATGTATAAAATATAATCTAAGTGCATATAAGAAAGTGGGTATTTGAAATACTTGGATTAGATATTATAAGAAGCATGTACCCTTGATCTTTAAAATAAAGGAGCAATAATAACATAATGATATAAGGGGTAACATGGATGCACATAATAGAATAAAGTATGTTAAATAATTGAATTAAAATATTATAAATAATAATATAACCATGTAAGAGATCACACATATGCCTATATGTTGAACAAGACATAAAAAGGCATGTACTCCCGGCCCTAAGGGAATATTAATACAATAATATAGGATATTGAATAAGCAGTATAAGAGGGCATGTACTCTCGCCCTAAAGGGGATATTAACAACATAATTATATGAAAGATGCACAAAATGGGTATAGTAAATAATTTAATTAAAATATCATAAATAATAGCTATGTAAGAGATCACACATATGCTTATATGTTGAACAAGACATAAAAAGGCATGTACTCCCGGCCCTAAGGGAATATTAATACAATAATATAGGATATTGAATAAGCAGTATAAGAGGGCATGTACTCTCGCCCTAAAGGGGATATTAACAACATAATTATATGAAAGATGTACAAAAATGGGTATAGTAAATAATTGGATGAACATCATAAGAAGACATATAATAATGATTCAAGAAGACGTGAATGACATGGTGGAAAGACATGCTCAACATGAATGAAAGGTGAGTGAAAGAAATTTAATGTCATGATAACATTCGTGAACGGAAGAAAGTAATAAGATAACAATGAACCATAACACATGCCAAGCATTTTAAAGAACATAATTCCCTACTCTTTTTCCTTTCTTTGTAGAGAGAGAAGGGAGAGGATTAGTGTTTGAGAGGAGTGATTTTCTACCTATGGGTGCTCCCTATTTATATACGTTTGAGGATGGGGTGTTTGGGGTATTTTAAATTTCAAACTGAGGGTGGTTACTAGGTTCCTATCCAAAATTTCAAAAATTCTAATCTTATCTTCTAACCGATTTTCAAACTTCGAAGTTTAATTTTGTTTCTAGAAGGGGTGGTTGTTACACAACACTTGTTTAAACAAACTAGTGAACTAACCACTAAAACAAGCCAACTCGATTTTATTTATTTAATTTAAATTTAAATATAAAAAAAATCCGAATCGGCTCCAATTTTTAGTTCAAACTTGGGCAAGTCCAGCTGATTTTGGACCACACCCAATCTATAAACAACCCTCGTAGTCCATTCTATGTGCATTTCCACTACTACCTTTCCCAAATTCTCAAATACTCTCGTACTCCCAAATTTAAAAAAAAAAACCCCACCTCGCTCTGAGTAAACCCTATCAGAACGCCACCACCATCGCCGTCGGTAGTCATAGCCAGTGGCTGCCGTCAAGCCAGTCTCCGTCTTCCTCCTCGGCTCTGTCTTCGAGCCCCCGCTCTCTCCCTCTCTGTCTTCGATCCTCTTCTCCTTTACGTCGTCGCCCCCCGTCTGTTTCGTTCCTCCGTCGCCGTCAGGTTGGTTTTCCGTCACCACCGATAACCTCTGCTTGTTCTGTTTTTTTTTTTTGTTAAGTTTTAAGATTTTAAGTTTTTATTTTTGTATGATTTTAAAACCTGGAATAACAGAATAATGTTTCTGATTGAGTTTTTGATTGTTTTGTTATATTTTTTCTTTTATTAATTTGTATGAAACTAGAATAAACTCTGATGATGGTTGATTTCGGTGATTCTGAAATAATTTTGTTTATGGTATTTCACTGGTTTGTTAAATAGAGTCTAGTTGATGGTATTTTGTGAAGTTTTCTATAACAATTTTATTGATGTTTAATTTTTTTTGCTGGGTTAATTCTCTGTCCTAATTTTTTGATTGTGTTTTTATATTCTTTGCTACATTAATTTGTCTGAAATTATTTAGAATTGTGTTGTTGGCTGTATGTTAAAGATAAAATTGTCACTTTGATGTATTATATATTAATTTCTTAATTTTGTTTTATATTTAATTAAACTGATTAAATTCTAATTAATCTTCTATTATAGTGACACTGTTCATGTCATATTTATCATTCCATATGCCATGCCATAGTATATACATGCATACGAATTGGCTACCACTATCTCTCAACATCATAATATTTTCATGAATCATGTTTAGATCTTTTACCTTCTGACTCTTTATGAGCCTGTAGTTCCTCTTCTTAGCCGATAAAATCAATTGCTTGTATCCCTTACCCTCTTTATATTTTTTTCTTCTAATTAATCTTTTATACTGCTTTTAATTTTTTAGTTTGGTTTTTTTCGTGTTAAAAAGATTAAAACTAAAAAATATTTTTATTAAAAAATATGTAATAAAAAATTTAATTAACTTATTAATTATGAAGACTTTTAATTTATAAAAAAAAAAAGTTTATTAATTCTAATATTTTTATATTAAAAAATTTTGACACAAAATTAAAAGAATACGGACTTAATTTTAAATTTACCGAAATAATAAGATAATTTAAAAAAAATCACGAAACAATGATTTGCCGCCACGCGGTGAAGTAAAGAGGTACAGCGGCTTCCATTGAGTTTCTTTTTTGTTTCTTGTGTAACTTCTTATCCCGAATCTCAAGTCTCAACTACGGACCAAAGACTACGGTATTATTATACGTAGAAATTCCACAAATACATACATACGCTCTCCTTTTCTTTTCTCCCTCCCCACTCGTAAATCTCTCTCTTCCTCTTCTCCCTTCTCGCTTCTTCTCAAACACCCAGACCCCCTCCCTCTCTCTCTCTCCAAACCCTATTTTTCATCAGGGTTTGTTCTATCTATCTTTTTTCCCCACGCGATCACTCTTTAAACCTAATTTCAGCATTGAAATTCATCGATTATTATTTCAATTAATAATCTTTTTGCCTTTCACCTGTTGCAGGTCGATCTCTTGGTGAATTGGGGTCTCAATTGACCTTTGTTGGATTTAATTTTTCCTCTTAGAGGCTTGAGGGTTTCGGTGTTTCATCTCTATCGCAACCATGTTTACCCGAATTTTTGGTAAACCTAAACAGGAGGCCAATACTCTAACCACATTGGACAAGTTAACCGAGGTAACTCCCATTCGATTCTCCTTAGGTACTCATTTTTTTTCTCCTTCTCCTAATCGGGAAATTGTGAATTGTGCATATTCGATCGATGGAACTATTATCTCTTCAACTTGCGCGCTAATTATGTTGTAATTTCGTTATGTTTTTCTCTTAATTAATAAGCAACGTTATTGTCTTGGGAATTCTTATGCAAACTATGCTAGAGCTATGAAGAAACGAATTCCCCTGTTTATGATGGATGTTGAATATCATCAGTTAAGAGAATTTTCGACTTGTAATTTGTTTTAGAGCTTGTTTGGGTACTATTAAGTGGTTAGGAAAATTTTTTTATTGAAGTTTTTTTTAGCATGTTTGGCAAAATTTGAGTAGTAAAAGTAAAAGTTTTAGGAAAAAAAAATTAGAAGTTACAATTTTTTTAAAAGGAAAAACCATTTATCTTTAACTTCAATTCCATAGCTGTTTCTTCTTCCCAAAATCGCAAACTTTCAACTTGAATTCCTCGTAATCATTATCACTAGATGGATAAATTAGTAAGACTCCTGTATCTTAGTAAATATTGTTCTAGCAATTAACAATTGGTGTCTGCAGGTTTTCTTCTCAAATTAACTATTTTGTTCCTTGAATCATGTAGACCCTTGAAATGCTAGAGAAAAAGGAGAAAGTGCTCGTTAAAAAGGCAGCAGCAGAAGTTGAAAAAGCCAAAGAATTCACCAAGGCAAAGAATAAGAGGGGTATGTAGCAAAACACATTGATGCTTGTTCTATAGAATATCATTGGGAAATACAATGTCTTCTTGCTCTGTATCACTTATATTTTGTGTTGCTGATGCCGTTGAGCTTATAAATGCATATTTTGGCCAAATTTTCTTGTTCAGTTTCTCAATAATAGTATCATCAAGAAAAATGGATCAAGCCTGTCAATAAGGCTCATATCTCAATCCATCTACCTTCTTGTTTGGAGTACTTTCTTATTTCTTAAGATGACAAACTTACTCTCTGCTAGTGCTGCAGCCAACCACTACCTTCACACCCATATAGAATCAGTGCCATCACCCGATGACATTGAACTATTTATGGGTTGTCTTATTCTTGAATATACAAACATGATGTTAATAATTATTCCATTCCTAGTTGATGGTAATAATGTTTCCATTCCTACTACTGTAATCCATGTGAACCAAATAGGATTGTGGTACCACATTGATCTTATCTATATGAATTCTTTCACCATATCCTCTTTTTTTTCTTTCTTTTATCCGTGATTAGCTATGTGAAATGTGGACAATAACGAATCTTATCTTATCCACTTGACCGAGTTTTATAAAAATGATATAGACCCTGCCTAATTTAAGTGCTCGTGTTCTTTATGTGGAAATTTTTTTTGGAGCTTATTCATGAGTTGATGTTACATTCATCTACTGTGAAATTGATTTTGAATTTCTTCATGCAGCGGCAATACAATGTTTGAAGAGGAAGAGGCTGTATGAGCAGCAAATAGAGCAGCTTGGAAATTTCCAGTTGCGTATTCATGACCAGGTCTGAATCAAACTGGTTAAGTCAATGATTAAACATTTCAGCTTCACTCACTCATGCTGCCAATTTTCTTGCAGATGATAATGTTAGAAGGTGCCAAGGCAACCACAGAAACAGTTGATGCATTGAGAGTTGGAGCAGCTACTATGAAGGCTATGCAAAAAGCAACGTACGTATCACTGTTTATGTTATTAAGTGTTTATTGATTTCACGCATGATATGTTTTTGTCCTCTTCTTCCCGGATTATCTATGATTTGAAAAAATGACTAGTATAAAGTCGTGATAATGTGAACGTGGAGAATTATGTCATGTGATCTTATGAGCAGGATGCTCATTGTTAAATTATTGAATTGCAATATTATTCTACAGGAACATTGATGATGTTGACAAGACCATGGATGAGATCAATGAGCAGACTGAGAACATGAAACAAATTCAGGAAGCATTGTCAGCTCCAATTGGTTCAGCTGCTGATTTTGATGAGGTTATCTTTTCAAATGTTGATTTTGTTTCCATTATTTGCTTACAGGATATTTGTGCTCTCTTAATAGACTATTTTGTATAGTTATGTAATAAATAAATTTGGACAACATTTTGAATTTGCATGCCTTTTCAGGACGAATTGGAAGCAGAACTTGAAGAGCTAGAAGGTGCTGAGTTGGAAGAACAACTTCTTCAGCCTGCAACTACAGCTCCCGCAGCTCCTGTACATGTCCCAGCTGGGCGGCAACCTAATCGTCCTTTCCCTGCAAAGCCTACTGCTGAAGAAGATGAATTGGCAGCTTTGCAGGCTGAGATGGCTCTTTGAGAAGGTCCCTTTTCTCATCTGCAACTCTGTTCAAGCATACGCTATCTGTACATTATTCTGATTTTAAGTTTAATTAGCATTGCAATTAATAACTAAATTGGATGGTTTGTGTTTGCACGAGTTTTGTGTTTGATATCAACCTTTACTCTTATGCTAGACTTTTGCTTTTGCTGCTGTGTTTAATTAGCCCAAACTTTTGCAGGCACTGATATGCATGATAAGTGGCCCCTAAAGAATTTCAACCAGTGACATGGAATATTCTGCCTCTTCGTGATCCGTATGTGTGTAAAAATCATTGAGCAGAGAATGTATATAAAGGTGACAAATATTGAAATGCCCTAAAAAATATAGTTTGAGTTTGTCACCCATTTCGATGTCTTATTTTAAAAGAAGTTGAAAACCCCCACTCTTGTGTAGTTTTTGCCATCCATTGATGCAATTCGGTTAACTATTTCTTTTGGAACCCAGTCCAATTGACATTGCCATTCAGATTTTTTTATATATATATGGAAAATTATCCCGTGTTGCATGTACGAAACTGGAACTTTGATGTTCCATTATACAATCAGTTTGCCTAGTGTTGTTTTGTCATGTAGTGAGGTATGAATTGACGATATTATCCCTATATTAAGAAGGAATTTCTCATAGGAAATGTTTAGGGAGCAGCAACTTTTGTATTTTTTTGGCCAGCATTTAACCATCAAAACAAAAGTGAGTGATCTCTTACCATTAGATGTAATCTTACACCATTAAAAATACTATTGATGGCCAATTGATGATTACAAAATATTAAAATTGCTGGTCTCTTAGCATTTCTCTTTTCTCGTAGGGAATAACCGATTAAAAAGATGTATGCTAATTGGTAGCTGTTGGCTTTAAAAAGGTGAAAAAAAGTTACTTGACTAACTATTTGGCCTCAAGTAATCTGTCAACTATTTGGCCTCAAGTAATCTGAGAACTAGTCTAACAATCAAGGTTTTTTTTTTAAAATATTTTTTTATATATTTTTTTTGGTTGTCAATACTCTTATATTTAAAGATGTTTAATTATATTATAAATTAAATTAAATTTTTATTTAAAAATATTAAAATATCAGAATTTATGTTAACAAATTAAATAATTTTTTATTATTAATTTTAGAAAGATTAAAGTATTTTTGAAATAATAATTTTAAAATTACTAAAATATCTTTGTCGGATTAATTATTTTTTTATTTATTAGCAATAAGGAAATTTAATTTAATATTAAAATACTAAATTATCTATAGTTAATTTTTAAAATACCAAAATAAACTTAGGATTAATCTTAAAATAATTAAAATAAATAAAAGGTTAGGAAGCGGTTCTAGTGTTTTTTTGTACGGAAATGGAACTTTGTTGTTCCGTTCAAGATAACCACTAAAATATACTATAAATTATTCATACGGTGAAGATGTGTGAAAACTTTTAAGTGGAAACAATGAAAAGAAAGTTCACAGTAGTAACACAACCGGTTAAAAAGTTATTAAGTATATACAGGTAGGAGATGTCTTTTGTGTTTTTTTTACTTGTCTCATTGTTAATAATTTACATTTTTCACCATTTTTACCAACAACTTTAATATCATTATAATATTTATTTATTTATATCATAATATGCAATTTACAAACTAAAATTATAGTATTATATTTAATTAGAATTACATATATAAATTAACTAATTGTTTATATTAGTAAGTTAAAAGTAATAATTTATGCTTTTACTTTTTTGTGTAGTGTAACTTTTGATTCCATGAATAAACTTCCCTTTAAAAGAAAATTGTAATTAGTTAGATAAATAATATCAATTATGGTTATTCATATAAAAAACACATTAATAATAATATCAGTATATATAAATGCAATTGGAGAAAAAAAATTAAAAAGTAAAATATATCAACTATTGTATAAAGCCATAAACTATTTATGAATTTAAATATGATTTCAATTATCCTCTAAATATGATATGCAATATTAAAATTCAAATCATTAATATAAATTAACATTCTTTATACTATTATTTTTTAATAAAATTAGACAATTTAATTTAAAAAATTATGAAATTAATACTATATTGATTATATAAAATTATAGAGGCTGTTCTCTATGAAAATATAGATGTAATTTTGAAATAGTTGATTTTTTTATATTATTGCTGAATAAATTTATAAATGAGCACATCATGTATTATTGAATGTGATTGGATCAATGGTTATTATTGTAATATAACACACACACATATATGAATTATTATTTGTAACTAATATTTCAATATGTTAATAAATAATCATCAATAATATATGTTGATGTATTCTCTATGTATATAAAATATTAGAATAACCAATAATATCCAATAAAAAATATCTTTTATATAAAAAATGAGAAGATATAAATTTAACAATTAAATATAAATAAATAATTAGGATTAAATTTTGAAATCAAACTCACTTATCTGCATCTTCTTTGTGTTTCTTTTTCAAATTAAAACTATTAATAAATTGTTGATATTAAATTAAAAGTCTATTTTTTGTGATAAAAATTTCTTATGTTAATATCCAAAAAAGATAATAAAAAAAATTGATCAAATTGTATCTAATCTATTATATCTATTTCTATTTTTCTTATTTATTATATAATACTAAATTTTTAAATAATGCTCACATAAAATGAGTAGTTTTTTTTGAAGTATCCAAATTTTAGAAAAAGTATTTAAATAAAAATGAATCTATATGTGTACGGAAAAAAATTTTTTCCAAAAAAAATCTATGTAATATAATACTATCTTTTAGTATGTAAAATAATTGGTTATACAATCTTAGTGTGATTGAATTAGAAGCAAACTAAAAAGAAAAGACACAAACTATGAACTATGAATACTATATAAAATTAAAAATTAAGATTAGGATTGACGGTGGTATTAGCTTTTAGAGTAGAAAAAGGTGGTGATGTTAACAACGAACATTATATAAAAATAAACTAAAAGGGCATTTTAGCTTTTTAAAATCAAATTCAAATTTTCACTTTCTCATACAATCAAACAATATAAATTAATTTACTTGTCAAAAGAAAAAAAACAATATAAATTAATTTCATAATGATTTTTTTAATTCTCTTTCAAATTAACCTTCAAAAGGTTATGATGTTCTTCTAAATTAATAATTTCTAACATAGATTAACGACTTTTTTATAAAAGATTTTTTATCCTTTTTACGATTAATATTTAAAAGTTATCTTATTTTTAAAAAAATTAAGTATAAGAGTACTTGAATTTTTAATATTAAATTAAAGTTTTTAATTTTTAATACAATAAAACAATCTTAACTAATCCTTTATGGGTAATTTAGTCTTTTTGAAAAATTAATAGTTAAAGGATATTTTATTAGTACTTCAAATATGAACTATAAGAGTTGTCTTTTTAAAATTAATGTTAAAAAAATCTTTTAGTCTCTTGAAATGAACTATGCAAAAATTTTAATCTTTTTATAATTAAATTTTAATTTTAATTTTTAATACAATTAAACATCTTTAAACCTAAAGAGAATTCTAATCTTTATAAAATTAATTCTATTTTTTTTTATTTTAAAAAAGGTACTTTAATCATTTAAAATGAGCCAAAAAAAAATATTTTATCCTTTAGCATATTTAGTTGTTTTAAAAGATCAAATCTACAATTTAGAATACAATGGATTAACTTTTTGGAAGATTTTCAGGTATGCCAATGTACTTGACTGGCATACCGGTATATAATGATTGTATCAGGTTGAGATATTAATTTAAGAGTAGTTATCCAAATCAGTTCCTGAGGGTTTTAGAATCGGACATTTTAGTCTCCAAAAAAAATTAATACACAGATTAATCTCTAAGGTTTTATTCTGGTAGACAAATTAGTCCGTATTTCATTTTCCGGCAGTGTAATTACTCAGATCAGTCCCCAAAAATTTTAAAAACAGACATTTTAGTCCCCAAGAAAAACTAATGTACAAATCAATCCCAACGTTTCTCTTTGTTAGACATAATAGTTTCCCGTCAAAAAATAAAATAAAATAAAATTATTATTATTATTAATTGCATAATAATATTGTACTACATTTTTTATATTTTTTGGATAAAATAATGATAAATTTATTCATTAAATTCTTATATATATATATATATATTCCTAGTATATGTTTATGTCTATAACATTAAATTAAATAGAATATGTAAAAAAGTGAACCCCTTTTTTTGTGGGGGCTCCCAAAAGAATATTAATAGTTCAATAATATTCGAATGGTTACATTAAATGGTTAAAAGATCAAAAAGTCTCATGTTGAAAAGCTTTCGAATCGCAGTACAGAATTTTAGCTTTCATTTAAGTATCTTAAATGATATTGTTGCCCCCAACCTAACTATTCTATTTCCATTTCCGGTTTTACTCTCTTAATATTAAGAATGGAATTGAATTATTCATTCAATGGTAGAGAAACCCAATCCCGAGTGAAATAAATCCCACGGCTTCGATCTTTTTCAATAAAATCATCACGTAATAAATCAACAAAACTTAAAGTAATATCTCTTTCCCCTTTAAGTTTACCTACTACGGTACCGGCGTGAATATGATATCCACCAGACAATCATGTACTAGCATATCTTGGGAGCGCCCTAAAGCGCTCATGGTATCATTATGAATATACAAACCAAAACTGTGAAAGTCTAAAAATATTTCTATTTTGAGCGCAGATTTTTGCCAGTAAAAAACGTATTCTCGTGGTGTTTGTTTTTTGAAAAAAAAGAAAGGGACGGTCTCAATAAGCTAGACCCATGTTTCGAGTTGTTTCATGCCACAAATAAACTCGAACACTTAAGAAATCTGTAGTACAGGCGGATTCACACCTCTTACAACCGACACAGTCCTTTGTTCTTGGGGCAGAAGCTATTTGCTTAGCTATTTGCCTCCCGTAATTTGATTGACCTATTTATTCCTTTTTTACATGCGGGAGCAGAAAACTTGAAATTAGAAAAAAATCAACACAAAATTACTTTACCCGGTTTTATTTTTCATGATACATTGGCTAAACTAAGAAAAAACAAAAAAGAGATAGAATTAAAATCTAATGTTTCTGGAAATTCTTGCTCCCATTGGACCATCTGTATCTACATGCATTAAGATCCCGATTCATGGAGATTCTCGAACGAAGAAAATGATCCAATGACTTGGAAAGAATTGAACGAGGAGCCGTATGAGGTGAAAATCTCATGTACGGTTCTGTAGAGTGACAGTAAGGGTGACTTATTTGTCAACTTTTTCACTATCACCCTCCTGGCCCCACCCTAGACACTCTAAGATCCTTTTTCAAACTTGCTCCCATTTCGAGTCAAGAGATAGACACATTCCATTGCACTGATCGGGGGTGTTCGTAGTGACTGAGGGGGTCTTCCTTCTTGTATCATCAAACCATCACCCATTAATACAACACCAACATTATTTGATTCCAAATTTAAAGCAATTCCTATGAGTCGCCGGCTCATTCTTCAATAGGCACGCGGTTAGAGCCCCGGATCGAGTGGCGGCATGGCATCTTTTACTCTAAAAGAGTAAGTCCTAAAATGAATTCAATTTTTGATTTAATTTTTTTGTTTTACCGAAACAAGGAACCTTAAAGAAAAAGAAAAGGAGAACTGCTAGAAGAATAAATCGAGGAAAAACCTATGAATGAGACAGCTAAAAGAAAAGATCTCATGGTAGTCAATATGGAACCTCACCATCCATCAATGCATGGTGTTCTTCGACTTATTGTTACTCTAGATAATAATAATAATAATAACAATAAATAGAACTATTAGAGATTATTTTACAAAAAATTTAAGATTAAAACCATTTGATATTTTTGTATTTAATATAATCAAAAGATGTACTATTTTAAAAAAATGTTTGTATTAAAAAAATATGTATTTAATATAAATCCAAATTAAAATATTTCCTTTTAATACATATTTTTAATACAAACATATATATTTTTTTAACATAGAACATCTTTTGATTATATTAAATATAAAAATATCAAATAGTTTTAACTTTAAATTTTTTGTAAAATAATCTCTAATAATTTTATTATTATTATTATTATTATTATTATTATTATTATTATTATTATTATTGAGTGACTATATATATATATATATAAAAGAATTTAATGAATAAATTTATTATTATTTTTGTTCAAAAAATACAAAAAAATAGTACAATATTATTGTATAATTAATAATAATAATTATTTTATTTTATTTTATTTTTGGACGGGGGACTATTATGTCTACCAGAGAGAAACGTTGGGAATTGATTTGTACATTAATTTTTTTGGGGACTAAAATGTCCGTTTTTAAAATTTTTAGGAATTGATCTGGGTAATTACACTGCCGAAAAATGAACTGAGAACTGATTTGTCTGTTGGAGTAAAACCTTAAAGAATTAATCTATATATTAATTTTTCTTGGAGACTAAAATGTCCGATTCTAAAATTCTCTGAACTGATTTGAGTAATTACTCTTAATTTAATATGCTAACGGCATTGATTTAAATGGAAACTTTTCACATGAGCATGCATTTGAGTATGCAGATCATGGTGAGTAGTTGACCTGTGGCGTTATCCGAAGAAAAAAGAATGGAATTCCTTAGTTTGTCCCTAGGTAGTATTATCTTGAGCGCGGCTGCGAAACGGCTTATGTTTCGGCTTTAGTATAATGGGCCAGTATAGGGTACAGTGGATTAAGGTTGCCTATGATGGGCCAGAGTGATTTTTAACAACGGAGTGTTCTATTGGGTTTGTATTTTGTTTTCAGTAAAGTTAACGGGAAAAGAGTTAGGGATGACTAGAGGTTGGGTTAGTGGATGAGTGGACAGAACGTCTAATTCCATTACCTATGGTATAAATTAGCTTGGGGTTTATAACCAAAAGGAAAAAAAAAACAAATCTTGGGGTGAAATATGGATAGGTTGATGAGGGAAAAAAAGAAAGAAAGAAAGAAATGGATATATTTAGCTGGCTGGTTCGAAATGTAGTGAGTTGGCTAGTGAGTTGCAATAGTGAGATGATGCTTCCAAATATGTATTTGATCAAACATACTGATGTTAAAATCCATTAGTGGTGATGTCAGTGATCATCAATAAGAATAGATTTTATTGATTATGGAAAACTAATTGGTGAAGAAATGCCAAAAAAATGTGTAATTTACTCACCATTGGAAGAAACACAAGTGATTTAGTGAATGTGTTTGGTTGTGGTTAGTTAACCGATTTATTCAATGAAATTAGTGAAGTGCATGTTGGGATTAATTATAAATGTACAGTGCTTAAAATGTTAAAATGGCAAATAATAAACAGTATTGTACAAAACTTAGCTAAAGCAACTTTTCAGCTCTGCCCTAATTGTTTAGCAACTGCCACACTAAAAGGTTTAATTTCGTCTTTTTGAGCAAAACTCTAGGGATAGTTTAGGTAATTCAGCTCACACTAGTGAAATTCCACACTGTCAACCATTCTAAACATGGTGACACTGTTCATGCATATTTATCATTCCACATGTCATACCATAGTATATACATGCATAGGAATTGGCTATCAGTCTCTCTCAACATCATATTTACATGTATCATGTTCAGATAGCTGGTGCACATTATACAAAGATTTTTAGGTATTTTACCTCCTGATTTCTCCTCTTTCTGATCCTGTAGTTCCTCTTCTTAGCCAATAAAATCAATTGCTTATATCATCGTGATCCTCAATTTGCTTAGGAATTGATGGATTTGGTTCAGGTGGCAATATGTTATTGGTTGAATTTCAGGTATAGAAAGGGTTCTCTGAGGTGAGTGGTTCGGGTGCAGTGGGTCGTGTGTTTGGTTTGGGATCGGATTAAGACATTTACTAATGTAGGCTGTATTTTGCATAGAAATATTTTGCATAGAATTAATGAATAAAAATTAAAAAAAAATTAGTAAAATTTCTCATATATATAATTCTTTTGCATGAAATTTTATAATATATAAAAGAGTATTATAAACTTCTTTATATATTTTGAGAGATTATAATTTTACTATTTATCTTTTATAAATATAATGTCAATTTTATTTTTTGTTAGATTTATTAAAAATACAACTAAAACGAATCCAATAATTTTATGCGTATCAGATGTATCACTTTTTATAAATTATTAGATTTTTTAAATAAAAATAAAAAAATATTATAAAAAAAGAATATTGATAGTTTTTATAAATATAGAACATATTAATATATACATAAATAAATATTTTTGATATATAATATTTTAAAAAGACATATGTAATCTTTTATTTTAAAATAAATAAATATAAAGTATATAAATATATAAAAAAATTATTTATTAAGATTAATTATTATACAATATTTCTTAATTACATAATATAAAATAAATAAATTATTTATTAAAATATTTAAAATATTGTAATAGTTAATTTTGTTAAAAATATATTATTATATAATATATTTTTTATCTAAATATTTATAAACATGCATTTTATTCAAAATATTATATATAATACAAGAAAATGTTGAGTTTTTTCACACTTTTAAACAAACGTTTTTGAATTTTTTTTATTTATATTCTTAAAATATAAAAAAAATAAACATTACTTTTTTTAAAAAAAATATAGGTAAAAATTTACTGCTAAAGATTTACATATATAAATGCACTCATGATTAGAAAGATATACACATACTAGTTTGTGATTTTCATGGATCCGTGTGCAACAATTTTCTATCTCTCTGGTAGCTCTTAAATCAATCATGGTGAGTAGTATTTGTAACAAATAACAAAACAAGAAATAAGTAAATGCATTTTTAACTTTTTGCCTAAAAAGGTCAATTACTTATTAAATTGTAGTTAGATAATTAGTTTTACCTTTTTTATTTTACTTTGTGGTAATAACTGAAACATCGATTTCATGTAAAGTAAAAGGAATTTATGAAAATAAAAACTATATATAATTATATAAAGATTATATATATAAATATAGAAATGTTAATTTTAGTTATATAATTTTCATGTCATTTTTGCTTTTTCTAGAAATAAAATTTTATCTATATTTAAAAAAGTGAAAATAATGTTTACTTTTTAATTCTATTTTTTGAGAATATAAATAAAAAAATTCAAAAATATTTGTTTAAACGTGTGGAAAAAATTAAAAAATCAATATTTTTGTATATTATATATAATATTTTAAATAAAATACATGTTTACAAATATTTGGATAAAAAAATTATATTATATAATAATATATTTTTATCAAAATTAACTATTACAATGTTTTAATTTTGTTAACTAATAATTTAATTATTTTCAAGTAATATAAAATAATTTAATTATTTTATATTTTTTAATTAAAAATAATATTGCATAATAATTAATTTTAATAAATAAAAAATATTTTGATATGCAATTATATGCTTTATATTATTTATTTTAAAACAAAAGACCACACTTGTATTTTTAAAATATTATATATTAAAATATATTTATGTATATATATACTAATATATTTTTATATTTATAAAGTCTATTAATATTTTTTTATAATATCTTTTGATGTTTATTTGATAAAATCTAATAGATGATAAAAAATAACGCATCAAATTTACACAAAATTGTTGGACTTATTTAAGATATATCTATTTATTAATATTTTGAACATCCGTAAATATAAATAATAGTTTATTTTATATATAATTAAGCACTTGTCAGCTTGCAAGTGACAATCGTTAAAAAGAAAATTTGACATGTACTTTAAATATACATATTAAAATTATTAATTAAAAATATTTTTTTAAATAAAAATCGTGCAAATTTTAAGTTTTTACTATATTTATTATACCTCTATTATAATAAAAAAATAGCTATGTAAAAATGCTACATAGTTTCTATTGACTAGATCAAATTAAAATAAGATTTTTAATTTTTTTTATGAATTTTTTATGTAAATAGAATTAATTATAAATTTTTTTTTGGTTTAGCTTAATAAAACTATCATTTTAATTGTATATGTGAATGACATTATTCTGATAGGTAATAATTATTTGGAGCTAAAATACTTGAAGGAGAAGCTTGCCAAAGCATTTGAAATTAAAGAATTTGGCTCATTAAAATACTTTCTTGGAATTGAATTTACAATGTCTAAGAAAGGTATTTTTATGAACCAAGAAAAGTACATCCTAAATCTTTTAAAAGAGACGGGATTACTTGGTTATAAAGCTACTGAAACACCTATAGAGCCTAATTTAAAATTAAAACCAGCTGAACCAGAAAATGTAATGAACAAATGGAGATATCAGCCGTTGGTAGGGAGACTAATCTATTTATCACATACACGACCGAATATAGCCTTTGTTGTGAGCATGGTAAGTCAGTTTATGCATTCACCTGGTCAAGAATACATGGATGCTGTCTTTAGAATCCTAAGGTACCTGAAGGGGTCGCCTGGAAAGGGTTACTCTATAAAAAGTATGGACATCTTCAAGTAGAAGCTTATATAGATGCGGATTGGGTTGGGAATGTCATGGATAGAAGGTCAACATCTGGGTATTATACTTTTATTGGCGAAAACCTGATTAGTTGGAGGAGTAAAAAACAGAGTATTGTAGCACGAAGTAGTGCAAAAGCTGAGTTTAGAGCAGTAGCTCATGGAATTTGTGAAGCATTATGGGTAGAGAAAATCCTACAAGAACTAAAAGTTTCCATTTCTCCACCAATAAGGTTGTATTGTGACAACAAATCCGCAATTTCTATTCCTCATAATCCAGTGTTGCATGATAGAACTAAACATGTTGATGTTGACAAGCATTTTATCAGGAAAAAAATTGAGAGAGGACAGATTTGCATCTCATATGTTCCAACCACGGAATAATTAACAGATGTTCTAACTAAAGAATTACCCAAAAAGACTTTTGATAGCATAATAACCAAACTGTCAATGAATAATATCTTCAAGCCATCTTAAGAGAGAATGTTGACTAGATCAAACCAAAATCAAATTCCTAATTTTTTTCATGAATCTTTTATGTAAATAGTATTAATTATAAATCTTTTCCTTTTCTGGTTTAGCTTAATTTTAGAGATTTTATGATTAGAAATCTTTCTTTTATTTTAGACTAATATTTTTTCCTTCTTTCTTATTTTATAGTTATTTCTATTTATATAATTCATCTATAAAAAGGCTAATTCTCTATACATTTGAAAATATAATATATTCAAACACTTCAACTTTTTTCTTTTTATTTCTCATTCTTTGGCAACGACTTTTAAGATTAATTTATATTTGAACAAATTTAAACCTAAAATCAATTCAATAAAAAATTATCTTTAAATTAGTTTGATTTCATCCAAAACTTAAATTAGTTTCTATAAAAGAGGTAAATCCTAAATTTGTACCTGAAAGATTTTAGCGCTAATAAAATGGTACCTAACTTTTGTTATTGACAAAATAGTCCTCGAAAGATTTCAAAATTTGATAAAATCACCCAATCATAAAAAGATGATATCACAGTGAACGAAAACGCAAATGTGGCCATCGCTGGAGCTCTATGCCACATCGAAGCTCTCTTCTGACGGCCACATCAGTATTTTCTGTTCACTGTGACGTCATGTTTTCACAATTGGATATTTTGTCAAATTTTAAAATTTTTTTAGAACTATTTTGTCAACAACAAAAGTGAGGTACTATTTTGTCAGCGCCAGATTCTTTTAGATATCGATTTGATATTTACCTCTAAATTATGTTTCCTTATCTCTACTAGCCCCGCCGGCGCCCGCGAGAAAACCACCACACATTGCCGATAACTATTATCTCATCATTGCCAAATGCCAATCGCTACGGGCACGTGGAATCAATCCATACTTCAACAGATAAGATATCACCACTATTGTTCCAACGTTCTTCAAAGTTCAAACCACCAAAAGTTACAAAATAGTCGCAATATTTCAAAGGTCATCACGTGCTTTGCTTTCAATAAACAAATTATATTTGATTATGTCTAATTTCATAGTCAATTAAACATTTAGATGATTTCAAGATACATTTTTTATTTTCAAATAATTGAGGTTATCCTAAAAAGTATTTAATTTTATAATTTCAAAATACATTCAATTATGTTTTTGAATTTGGCCAACATTGAAAATTACAATTGATTTATAGATACATCTCAAACATTCAACCTTTGTCACAAACTCTCTGGCAGCAGCCTTAGTAGGCCAAAAACAAACCCCTCTCAAGGATCCTTGTATGGTTTCCACGCCTTTCAAGCAATGTTTTTGACATTTTTATATCGGTGGAAAAGGGAAGGAAAGATAAGGGGTTTTGAACAATAGAATCAAGAAGGGAAAAAGAGGACTCATTACTTTCCAAAAAGGCTTATTCAATGATGAACTACAATAATAATAATAATAATAACAACAATAATATATGCTCGAACAGAATTTTGAACAACATGCAAGATTGCAATTGGAATGAAAGTATAGCAAAGAAACTAATCTAAGAAGCAGCACATATCTAACCTTATTTGTTCTGGTGTAGCAAAAGCTAACAGGCCCGCAAAAATTGAAGAGGTAGGTATTAGCCAGCAACCCTGATTTTCATTTTTAAATACATCATCACCACCATGGTAGAACATATTAAGGACAAAGCATGAGCTGAGTTGAGTATTATTTCTCAGAAGCCACGGTCCTCAGTGGATGATGGCAAATACTATAAATGGCACCACTTGACAACATGTGCTGGTATATGTAGAGATATCATACATCGGCGCTTCTAAATCCATGTGTCATCTCAATCAGTGATCTGGTCATAGCCCCCGTTCTCTGGAGATTGGTGGGCCCCCGGACCTGTTCTTCCTGCACACAGGAAATGTCTGCCTTAAACCACAGAAAAGGAAAGTGTGTAGGTTTTGCTGACACCTATGGGGTTCATACCTGTCATCTCATAGCCGGAATTTCTTGATTCCGGATGGCTTCCCCAGTCTGTTGACCGGGGAGGTGTCATGTGCAAACCAAGCTGTTGAATCATGTAATGACTTCCCCCCATAGTTTGATGCTCTTCATTTCCCCGGATTGGATTTCCACTAGTAGAGTCAACTGGGCGGTAACCTAAGCTTGATACCGAGTCACCAACTGGTGATGGCAACTTACAAGCAGAGGCATCACCTTTTGCACCAGGACCACTATCCTTCTTGGAGTCAACAAAAAATGTACCAACAATAACCTGAAGTGAATACCATTTAACAAAAGTGACTTCATGGAGTATTTCATATCAGACTGCTTGGTAGTAGAGGAAATAGCATGCACAAAAGTAATAAAAGGTTGAAATTTGACAACGCATATATTTTTGTTTTTCATTCTAACATTTTCTCCTATATCTTTATCTTTATTCTAACCAAGGACAACCGTAGATGTTGTCCCCCCACCGGTGCTTTCTCCTCCTCCTCTCTCACTAAAAAGTACAATCACATTTCTGTTCTGAGAATAGATGCAAACATGCGAAGAAGAGTATGTCTCAACACTCACGGATACAAGTTCTTTAAAAAAGAAAGGATGAAGATACTGATAAAGGTAAAAGAAAAGAAAGATGTAAGGCGAAGAAACAAAATCTTGTATATCCCACCTACAAAGTTCATCCATAGTCCTGAAATTACCTGAACTGGACCAGCCGCTTTAAGGGGTCCACCAACTCCACCACCAATTATTTGCCCATCAGTATTAGATAAGCATACACTCAGACCACCAGATCGATTTCCAAGTTCATTACGAACATAGGAACCAGTAAGAGAAATAATATCAAACCGACCCTGATATTAAAGCAAGAAATATTTAAATATAATAAAGCTGAGATAAATATACTATGAGGGACTGAAATATGAAAATCTAAAAATGAAAAGACAGCCTTTTCAATTAAGAAAAGCAATTAAATAGTAAAGATCAATTTAATCACATATTCAGTAATTATGCATGTACAAATCAATATCTTAATAATTCAGTGATAATGTAGGAACATGATAGTACTATAACTACTGCTTCATTGGCACTAACTTTAAAAGTTAGTATTCAAGACCTAATATACAGAGTTTCAATCAAGGCTCTTCTTGTTATCTGTACTCTTTAAGGTAATTAAAGAGTGAAGACCAAGTTTCTAACAGGAAGTGGGTGCAAGAGGTATCAACATAAAATGAGACTACTCTGAACATCAGATAAATTTTTCCATAGCTCTTGCATTTATACAAACAACCCATAAACACATGCATGTGTATGCATAATTAACAAAATGGAGAAAGAAATAGGATGATTGAGAACATTGAGAAAATATTGAGGGAGAAAAAAGCCTTGCCATTTCTATCAGAGATCAGTTCAAATGTGCAAAATTTAATCACCTAATTTAGTGACAATAGTAAAAATATTGAATAAAATGAAAAAATCAAAAGAGAACAAAGAAGATTTTGAGCCATTTGCATAATGAAACTGAAATCAGATTTTAAAGGTTGCAATGGTTGCATTTCCTTTCGAAGATCATTTGAAGTACAGGGATCTGTGACAAAATTACAGTGCTCAATATTTTACCTCATATGTAACGTTGCCTCCTGAGGTTGCTGGCTGACGAAGAGAGGCATTGCATATGGAACCAGATGCAGACAAAATGCACATCTCACGCTTACTTTGTTGCATAAATAACATAATTTTTTGGCCAACATCCTGTTGAATACATGTTCAAGTAATTATGGAAGCATCGCAGAACAGAGTAAAGATGAACTTAATAAAATTAGGAAAATGGAAGGAGAAAAAATGGGACATAGGTTATAAATCAAGACATATTAATTAAACCCTGTGACTATTCACATCATTCAGTCAAAGGTTAGCTGTAGCTATTAGGCACACCAATTGTGCCTCACCTGGATCCATCGATGGCCCCATTAAGCATGTGTAACCTGGTTAACTTTGCAATCAATTGTCAATAGACCAGTTGTGAACTGTGATGCGTGTTCCCTAAAGAAAGGGTTCCTGAGTTTCAGTAGAATGCCCCCTCCCAATACACCCTCTCAATTACAAGAGACATTGCCACATTATTTAATCAAATCTCCTCCCATCAACTCACTACTCATTTAAAACTTAATCTACCAAGAAAGTATCATTTTACAAGGCTAAAATCAGCAATAAAACATAAACATAGGAAGTCACATGAAAAAAGTTGAGTCTCTATGAGACACTGGTGATTGATAAGAAAGATCAGTTCTCCAATTGAAATCTCAGTAGGAATAACCATGGAGATAAGACTAAGGGAGAGCTAAGATTTTCTCTTTTCTCCTTTTCCTTTAGGGAGAAGGAAGGAGTGTGGAGAATAGAACGAAATCCAACTATAATGGTGAGCCTAGTCAACGGATAGTACATACAACATGGTTGGTATCTATGCGCATTGTGCACCAAGGGTTGTCAGGCAAGATGTGCCTAGATGTATATAAGCTTATTAAACCTATGGGGCTCCAATTTTGTCTGCTATAATCACAGGTTACGTACTCACCATGTGCAGGAAATCTAAAATTCAAGAAACAAATGTTCCGGGACTGAGAATGATGCATACCTCACCAGCAGCTACAGCAATGACATGCGGAGTGAAGCCTTGTCCTGCATTGCCTGCATCACCCATTGACAACAGAAGCATCAAAATAAAAGTCTAGACTCTACCATGCACTCAATACCATTGTTTAGTTTGTAAGATGGTGTGATGGATTCACAGTTTACTTTCACCCACTACTCTTGAGGAAACACGAAATAATTGCAAAAGAAATAAGTGAATGCCAAATTTTTGTATGGAATTTTCATAAATTTTCAACATTGATGGCATAAACCACAAACTTGACTTTGTTAACAAATTAGTAGCAATAAGCTGCACAACCTTGAAACTGAATAAATGGCATTTCACACAAGTGATTAAATATAAGTTTCTCCACTGAATCTAATAAACCACCCATGGAGTGGGCAAAAAGGCCAAGGTAAAATCTGACTCTGCATGTGAAATTGAAAACAAAAGCATAACATAGTAGCATACACCAGCAAACATATGAATTCCATTACACTTGAAATCAGAAGGCATTCACCTATAATTCATGCTTTCCTTACTTAGATCAAGGCTAGCACTATCTGTGGCTAAATTCACTCATTGTGAACCACTTCTATACTGTTAACTGTTAAAAGATGATTTAAGATGAAACCAATATAGGAAAAAGAAAATGTTCACTATTTTACTGAATATTGTTTAAGTTGCTAAAGCACAAACTATTATTTCTTACTCTTCGACTTTTGAAGTGAAAAAAATGAAATACTATGTGCACAAAACAGACAGCAAGAAATACAGCAGTATGAACACTACTAATCCGTCTTTTCCATCAGACTGATCATGTTTCGCAGGAAGCATATCATTTCTGTTGCGGTGTATCCAAGAAAATTAATATTAAGCAGAGTTAAAATTTTTAGTACTAACATTTCAATACAATACTGCTAAGAAGGATCATCAGTTGCCAATTTCTGTTGACCAGCCAGGCATAAAAAATTTGGTCATGCAATAGAATAATAATATATTCCAAAAAGCACCAAATGAGAACTCAGAACTCAAAGCAATAATGCATTTTATTTTAATAAAAATAAAGGGTTAAACAATGACCAAGACCAATTCAATTATGAACCATAAAAGAAGAATATTCAATTAACCACCAGAAACTTAGAATAAGAAGCAGCTCTTAAAACTTAAAAGCAATGCTTTTTCAGAGGTATATGCCCAACACGTCGAACAAAAACATGCAGGGCCAAAAAAAAAAATCCAAACTTTAAATTAAGCTCATCCACCTAAATAACACAATAGAAATCCCTCATTTGCTAACGAAATCGCAAATAGAAACCCTACGAATTGGGAAAATAACAAAGCAACAGAGAGGAAAATCGAATTAGAGAAGCTGACCTAAACCAAAGGAGTGCGATTTCTTGGAAGAGGAGGAAGGAAACGAGGAACCACCCAAGGCACGAGGCTGGTGAGGAAGGGATTTCTTTGCGGCGGAGGAGGAGGAGGTTGGGGAGAAGGAGTGAGCGGCGGAAGATGACGTCGTAGAGGCTTTCTTCGCAGCGAGGGCTTGCTCGGGAGTACCGTACTTGCGAGGCCGACCTCTCTTCCTCTTCGCCGGTGGCTCCACCAGCTGCGACGACACCGCCGACGGCACCGTGTGAGGGTACAACATGTGCGAGTGGGCCCCATCGGTGTTCCCTAAAAGGCCGTTGGTCGGCGACACGGCCGTCGTGGCTCCCACGCCGGAGGGCGCGGCGGCGCTCTGGTGGTGCTGCTGGTGGTGATGCTGTTGCTGGTGGTGGTGCTGTTGTTGTTGTTGGTGGAAGTAGGAGCTGAGTTGGTTGTCATTAGGTTCCATTTTTTTTTAGTTTTTTCTTTTTTCTTTTTTTTAATTTGTTGGAGTAAAGAAGGGAGAAACGTGGGTGTGTGTCAGTGTGGTGCTGCGAGGGCAGCCACTGCGAAATTATTTTATTAAAAAAAAAAAAGAAATTGTGTTTTTTTCTAACCAACAAAAAATACTTTATCGGTGTTATCTATGAAGAATGGTGGGTTTTCAACCGTCGGATTGGTGTTTTTGGTTGATACTTTTTGAGTTTTGACCCTTCGTTATATCTGCTCCTTTTTTTTATAAATTTATTTATTTATTATGGGAAAGGGGTCAGACGTGGGTATTTGTATGGGTGACAAAGAAGCAGTGAGAAGAACTGACACTGACATCTCAAATTACAATGTTACGATCCAAATTCATTCGGATCTGGTTCCTGTCCGACCCGATATTTAGGAAATTTAAAAAATTTATTATTTTTATTAATATGATAATATTAACATATAATTAGTTATTTGTATAATTTTTTATATTAATAATATATAAAAATTAAATTTATTTCTTTGATTTAATTAATAGTTAGTAATATTGTTAATTTTGATGGTGATCTAACCAATGATTTTTTTTATTAAGTTATTTCAAGTTATCACAACCTGAATGTTTAATACTGTAGAATATTATTTTTAAGAGTATAGATCCAATTTAATTTTTGTCTATTTTTTATCAAAAATAAGATATTATTGTTCCCAAAAAAAGACACTTTGATTTTCAATTTTTTTAATTTTTATGTTAAGATAATACGATTTTTTTATTAAAAAATCTGTTAAATAGTAACAAAAATTAATTTGTGGAAATTTGATTTATAATTTGTGTGAGATTTTAAACTCTTACAAATTATTAATAAATTTATTTTTAAAAAATTTTTCATCCATGGTGGTTAAATGGAGAAAAAAATGATATTGCAGAAAAAAAATTACAATACAAAAATTTTTTAAAGGAAAAAATAACATTGACACAAAAAATTAAATAAAATAATATTAATGTTGATGATATTTGTATTGGTGATGATGACAATAGAGAAGATAACGAAGTGATAAAGTATGATTACACAATAGAAATAATAGAGATAGAAATTATAACGATAAAAATGAAGAATGTAGTGTAGTAATAGACTAATAGTCATAGTTATATTGTTAAAAAAAATTTTATAGATAGTTTAAAACCCCCATAAATATAAATAAAACTATCACAGAATTAATTTTCGTTACTATTTAATAGACTTTATAACATAAGGATGGATCACATTTTATAAGATCGAGTTGAATATTTACTGTTGTTTTTTGTAAAATGTTATTTTGGGTTCTTCATGGGTTGTGCTTTTTATTATCCACAGAAAAGGTGTTAAGGAATTTTTACCGACCATGCAAGGCAGGGCATAGTTGAAGGTTATTTGTTCATTCATAAATCATAGGTCTTGATTCTGTATCCTATAACTTTGGACAAAATTCTATCTCTTTTTGAAATAAAATGTAACTTCAGGCAAAATCTTATAACCATAACCCTTTTGAAAAAAATTATCTAAGTTGTAGAGGCAGAGTTAGATTAACTTTTAAGGAGGGATAAAAAAAAATTTATAATTAACAAAGAATAGAATAAAAATTTTAAGAGAGACTAAAATAAAATTTATGTATAATTTATAAAAAAAACTTGATAGTTGGGAGAGGTCGTTGTCTCCTTGGCTTGTCTTTTGAATTTTGAATCTAAATTGATTTCATGAACTGGTTGTGATTTGTTGAAATCAATCAAAGATGAGATTCAAGTAATTAAGGAATGTGAAATAGGAAATATTATAAAGTGTCGTGTGACTTTGGAAAAAATCTTATAACTTTCTTTGAAAACACCTATAATTTCAGAAAAAAATGCTATAGCCAAATTCACTTTTAAGAAATTTTGGCCAAGTTGATTTAATGGACAATTTAAACTTAAGGGTGATTTTATTGACTGGTTGTAACTTGTTGAGTCAACTAGGATAAATTTCAACTGTTTAAGGAATGTTGAATGTTGTTTGTTATGAAATAATAAATATTCAAAGTATCACATAACTTTGAAAAAAAATTATGTATTCCCTTTAAAAGAACCTGATCTTGCCTGGTAAA
Organism: Arachis stenosperma; assembly: GCF_014773155.1. Classification (NCBI taxonomy): domain Eukaryota; kingdom Viridiplantae; phylum Streptophyta; class Magnoliopsida; order Fabales; family Fabaceae; genus Arachis; species Arachis stenosperma. The sequence goes on along the minus strand of NC_080382.1, from coordinate 3,557,182 downwards.
TAGGTCGGCTCTAACTCCTCGTAATTAGCCGAGCTATGCACTATCAGGTTGAACGTTTGTCCTTCAAGGTCCGATCTTCTTGTGTTCGTTGTAAATATGAAAATGCGAGCAATACGGAGGAGGCGGAGTGTACCTGCAAAAGCACTCCAATGCTTAAGTCAGTAATGGTATATATTTTTCAGAATAATCAAAAAGATACTTTACCTTCTTTTTATAGGGTATTTACTCGTCCGTTACGTCTTTGATGATTATTTGTCCGTTTCTGATGATCGGTTTCGTAACCGACTCTATCCCTGCCGTTTGAGGCGTCGGTTATGATAGTTTCGATTTTGCCGAGTTATAGCTCGTAAGGGCCGAATAATAACGGTAAATGACGAGTTATGATTCGTTATTAATGGTGACCATATCACAGCCCCCAAGCTTAGCCTGAGGAGGATTTTAATGAAGCAGGTTGAGCTTTGTTTTTTATTTTTTGATGAGCTATAACTCGGTTTGCGTGTGTTAGTGGATGAGCCCCCAGATCAACTTACTTCATTAAAAGATGGTTTAGTGTATTTAATATTTTGGAACGTGGGGAGTCGTGTCCGTTATTCTCTGATGAAAGAGAAAGAGTGATGGTTGCATTTAAGTTTGTTGGTTCCCAATGTTGGGTTTGATGTGGCTTTTAGAGTGGGGGTTATTTTTTGCCCCTTTAGTTGCTTGGATTCGTTCAGAATTTCCGTGGGGTTTTTGTTGGCGGTTTGATATATCTTTGCTTGTGTGAAGAATGAGCAAGAGAGGTATGAGTCTTTTTTTCTGTTTCTGATCCATTTCTGTGCTTTCTTTTTTCTTTCTTCTGCTTCTTTCTGTTATTCTGAGAGTGTCGTTTGAAGTAATGGGTTTTGAGAAAGAGAAAAAGGATAAGGTGGATTGGTCTTATGATTGGGTAGGTGAAGATGTGAAGGCACGGGTGTCACTCTTCGCTGATGAAGCGGCGGTGAGGGAGGTTGATGTGAACAGGATAGTGAGGGCGGGTTCCGGGTTGAAGGTGGAATTGTTACCGTGTAGTGCAGATGATAGGATTTATCACCGAGAGTTGGGGTTTGGCTTCTTTTACATGCATAGTTGTGTGCTTGAAGAGTTGAGGGTTAGGCTTCCGTTTACGGAATTTGAGTGTCAGATTCTTAGGCAGCTGAACTGTGCTCCTTCACAGCTTCATCCCAATGGGTGGGCTTTTCTGAGATCTTTCGAAGTTTTGATGGAATTTCTAGAGGAAGTGCCGTCTGTGTCTTTGTTCTTTTCTTTATTTCAAGCTAAAGGAGTGTGGAAGGGGGGTTGGGTGAATTTCAATAGTACTCCGGGGTTTGGAATTTTCAAACTTTACAAGTCTTCTTTTAAAGATTTCAAAGAGATGTATTTTAAGGTTAGGAGTTCGGAGGAGCAATTCCCTTTTTATATTGATGAGAATCTTGCTGAGAAGTTTCCTCTCTTTTGGTGCTCGGAGCCGCAAAATATACTCGGCCCAGAGGTGATATCGCCGAGGAATGAGTGTCTGATAGAGTATTTGGTGGAGAATGTTGATCGGAAAAATTTGATATCAATGTATGAGTTGCTGAAGTGGGAGGATGATAAAGATGCTGTTGTAGGGTATTTAGGTGAGTGTTTAGGGTTTATAGTAATTTCCATCTTTTTCTTCTCAGGGATTTAACACAAATTATTATTATTATTATTATCATTTTGTAGGTGGAAAGTATCCAGGCGTTTCTGCTGCGTCGCTAAGGACGCGGTTCAAGAGTAAGAATCTAGAGAAGGAGGTATCGTCGTCAAACGCTGAGAAGGTTGTTGGGACGGGCGAAGTTTCTCAGATTCGTCAAGGTCGGCGGAAGGTGATTGTGAAGAAGAGAAAGAAGTCTAACCTTGTGGAGTTGTCAGATGATTCTGATGAAAAAGAGTTGGCTGTCCCCCTGGAAGAGATACATGCTTTTATGGGGAATCAAAAAAGGCTGCATGAAATTTCTGAAGAGAGCGAGGCTTTTTCAGTGTGGGGAAAGGAGTATCCTTTCATGGCTGTTGTGGACGAGTATTGCCAATCGTCGGCTGATGTGAGTCTTGCAAAGGAGGTCGGGGATACGGCTATTGGTCAATATATGCAGGTAATAAGTTATTGGTTTTTCCTCATTTTTCGGTAGCAGTTGTATGAATTTATTTTGTTCTGTAGGTTGTTGGGTTACGGCTTGCAAGTCTTGGGCGAAGTCAGGAGTTGAAATATAAAGGAGTTGCTGCGGAAAAGGGGGAGGTGTCCGTTTTGAAGGAGGAGTTGGTTAAATATAAGAAACTTGCTGCTGAACTTCAGGGTCGTTTGACTGAGACCGAGAAGTTGCTGAAAGAGACTAAGGAGAATTATTCTAAGGATGTTGAGGATTTGAAGAAAAAGGAAAGTGATCTTGTGAGCTTGCAAAGCCGTCTGATTGAGGTGACTGCTCAGTTTAAGGATATGGAGAAGAAAAAAGGGGATGAGATTTTGGATTCATTTGTTGAAGGTTTCGAAAGGGCAAGGTTGCAGGTTGGGTTTTTGGTTCCGGATGCCGATCTCTCTGGCATGGATCCGGGGAAGATTGTTCGGGATGGTCAGCTTATTGAAGATGATGGAGATGCGGAAGACGAGGCTGATAATGTGTAGGGTTTTTAGAAAAAAGTTATGTTTGGACTTGGTTCACATATGTTTAGTTTGAATATTTGTTGTATGTTGACAACAGTATGGCTCTTGTTTTTTGAACTTATGTTAAAGTGACTTGTGTGAATGTTTGTTTGGTTGCTTTTGATAAAAGCTCTTTTGTGATTGATCGGATGTTTTTCCGAATTGATTGGTTTGTATGTTATTTGTTTGTAGCTTAGACGGGTAGTGGCATTTGTCCGAGCTGTATTGATAGATTGATAAGATCGATTTGATAGAGTATCAAAGATAAGACATTGTTCGTCTCATTTATATTCCGCGTTGTTTTGAACCTTTTACATACAAAGGTGCAGGTAGGCTGGCCTCGTTAAAACCTCTCCAAGCAAAACCCTTTGGGATAAAATCTTGGTAGTAGGAAAAAGAGTACCAGCCTGTCCCTGTCTTTTAACTATAAAAGTTCTTAAGGAAGACACGTTCCATGTATTAGGCAAGGGTTTACCATCTAGTGATTCTAGCTTGTATGCTCCTTGTCTGAGCGCTTCTGATACTCGGTATGGGCCGTCCCAATTAGCGGCTAGCTTTCCATGTGTTGGTGGCCTCCGAGCAGTTTCTGTTTTGCGGAGGACTAAGTCTCCTTTAGCGAATGATCTTTTTCTGACCGACTTGTTGTATTGTCGAGCTATGGCTTGTTGCGCTGCGCGTTGCCTCAAGGCGGCGATGTCTCTAACTTCTTCGATGACGTCGAGCTCGGATCTCCGAGCTTCATCTTGATTATCGATACATGTTCGGATGGATTGTTGGGAGATTTCCAGAGGGATCATGGCTTTGGATCCATATACCAGTCTGAATGGTGTTTCTTTTGTTGATGTTTGTGGGGTGGTATTGTATCCCCAAAGTACCTCGGGAATTAGTTCGGCCCACAGCCCTTTGGCGTCATCTAGCTTTTTCTTTAGTGCGTGCAGGATGACCTTGTTTGCGGCCTCAGCTAGTCCATTTGTTTGAGGATGCTCAACAGAAGCGAAGTGCTGCTTTATTTTGAGATTCTGCAGAAAAGAGTGAAATTTCTGATCGGCGAACTGGCGGCCGTTGTCAGTTGTTATATGTTGAGGTATGCCGAAGCGGCAAATAATATTTTTCCATATGAATGAAATTATTTGTTGTGATGTTATTCTGGCTAGGGGTAGGGCTTCAACCCATTTTGAGAAATAGTCAATTCCGACGATGAGAAACTTTACCTGGCCCGGTGCTGTAGGAAACGGTCCGAGGATATCCAAACCCCACTGGTTAAATGGCCAGCTGATGTCTGAATGATGCATTTGCTCGGCAGGGATGTGTATCAGTGGTGCGTGTCTTTGGCATTTGTTGCAAGATCTTATTTTATGCTCGCTGTCTTGTTTCAAAGTTGGCCAGAAAAACCCGGCTCGGAGGACTTTTGATGCTAGGCTTCGAGCCCCTGTATGCGTGCCACAGATTCCTTCATGTGCTTCTGCTAATGCGATGTCTGCCTCTGACCTGTTTAGGCATTTGAGTAGAGGGCGAGTATATCCTCGGCGATACAACCTTCCGTTGAGTATTGTGAAGGAAGATGCTTGGCGTCTGAACTTTTTATCGCTCTTGACTCCTGCTGGTACATTACCTGTTTGTAAATAGTATATAAAATCGTTCCTCCAATCTGTTTCCTGCGAAACACTTAACACAGCTGTTAAAGTAACAGTGGGTGATGTTAATGTGAACTGCTGTAGAGTGGATAGGTCGGATTGTGTACTGCCGAGCTTAGATAAGATATCCGCTCTATGATTCTGTTCGCGTGGTATATGCTCTATCTCAAATTTGATAAATTTTTTTGTTAACTTTTTTACTGATAATAGGTATTTAGAGAGTAGGGGATCTTTTACCTGAAAGAGGTCATTTACCTGCTGTACGACTAACAATGAATCACAATATACCTTGATTGTAGAGATCTGAAGTTCTAAACAAAGCCGTAGTCCGGCGAGTAGTGCTTCATACTCAGATTGGTTGTTGCTCGCTTTGAAAGCGAGGTGTATTGAATGTTCCAATATGAATCCATTGTCGGCTTCCAGACGAATTCCTGCCCTACAACCTTCGTTATTTGAAGAGCCGTCCACGTACAGGATCCATTGTTTTGCATGGTCCTCCTCTGATGGTATTGTAAGTTCGGCGATGAAATCCGCGAGGAATTATGATTTGATCGGTCCTCGAGATTCGTATCTGATGTCGAATTCAGACAATTCGACTGCCCATTTTATGAGTCGTCCTGCAATTTCAGGTTTGTGTAATACTTGTCTTAGTGGGTGATCGGTTCTGACGTGGATAACGTGGCTTTGGAAATAAGGTCGGAGACGTCGTGCGGAGAAGATCAGGGCAAGTGCGAACTTCTCAATCCTTGGATAGTTGAGTTCGGCGTGCTGCAGGGTTTTACTGACGAAGTATACTGGATGCTGAACTTTGTTTCTCTCTGTAACAAGGGCCGAGCTCATCGCCCAATCAGTAACTGACAAATATAGAAATAAATCTTCCCCTTGTAGGGGTTTCTGTAAAATCGGCGGTTGTGACAGGGTTGTTTTTAATTTTGAAAATGCCTTTTCACAATCGTCGTTCCATTCAAATTTATTTTTCTTTTTAATTGTTTGGAAAAAAAGGAATAGAAGTTGAAGCAAGGCAAGGAACAAATCTGGAAAGGGCAGCGAGTCGTCCTGTGAGGCGCTGAACTTCTTTTATTGTTTTAGGGCTGGCCATGTCTAGCACTGCTCGGCATTTATCTGGATTCGACTCTATTCCCCTGCATGTTAGTAAAAAACCCAAAAACTTACCCCCTTGAACTGCGAATGCGCACTTCTCAGGATTCAGGCGCATGTTGTAATGGCGGACTTGGCCGAATACTTCGGTAAGGTCGCTGATGTGGTTATCTCCGACTCTTGTTTTGGCGACCATATCATCGACATAAACTTCGATATTTCTGCCGATTTGTTTGGCGAACACCTTGTCCATAAGGCGTTGGTAAGTTGCACCTGCGTTCTTTAATCCAAATGGCATAACTTTATAACAATAGTTACCGAAATCGGTGATAAAAGCTGTTTTGTTCTGGTCAGAGGGATGCATCATTATTTGGTTATACCCTGAATATGCATCCATAAAACTTAGAGTAGCGTAGCCTGATGCATTGTCTACTAAAGAGTCTATGGATGGCAGAGGATAAGAGTCTTTTGGGCAAGCTTTGTTTAAATCAGTGAAATCGACGCACATGCGCCACTTACCGTTTTGTTTTCTTACCATTACCACATTGGCTAACCAGGTGGTGAATCTGATCTCTTTGATAAATTCGGCGTTGATGAGCTTTTTTGTTTCTTCCAGTGACGCTCTCTTTTTTTCTTCGCCCAATTTGCGTTTCTTCTGTTGTACTGGTCGGATTGCCGGGTTTATTGCCAGTCTATGACTGATGATCTGTGGGTCGATGCCGGGCATGTCGGATGGTGTCCATGCGAAAAGGTCGGCATGTTGTTGTAGGAAGGTTGTTATTGCCTGTAACTCTGATGCATTGAGTGAGGTACCTACATATGTGAATTTATTAGAGTCATTGTTGAAATACACTTTTTGTAGGTCGTTCGAAGGTTTTGGGCGATCGAGGAAATCGGCTCTTGGGTCAAGTTCGGCTAGCGTGTCCTCCTTTTGGTTTAGGCCGACGTTGTTGACCTGTTGCGTTGAGCGATTTTGGAATTTCATGCTGATGTTGTAGCATTGTCTTGCCTCTTTATGGTCTCCATGGATTGTGACAACCTGGTGGTCCTGCAATGGGAACTTTACACAGAGATGAACTGTAGAAACAATGGCGCCGAACTTATTTAAAAAAGGTCGGCCAAGGATAAGGTTATAAGGACTGAAACAGTCGACTACTAAATACTGAATATCATTAGTTTTTGAAAGAGGTTGCTCACCCAGTGTGGTTTGTAACCACACTGACCCGAGGACTGGAACCAGTTCTCCTGAGAAGCCGACCAAGTCTCCTCCTGTGGATTGTAGCGTGTTGTCGCTGAACTTCATCTTTTGAAACGTGGAGTAAAACAGAACGTCGGCACTGCTTCCAGGATCTAAGAGTACTTTCTTCACTAATAGATCTCCTAGCTGAAGGGTGATTACCACAGGGTCATCCAAGTTTTGTATGTTGGAGTTGAAATCGGCATGTGTGAAAGTGACTTCTGGTTGTGGATTAGAGCTTGTTATATTTTGTTTTGTTTCGTCTACTGAGTATATTGCTCTAAACGATCTTTTCCTTGCCGAGTTTGAGTATCCTCCACTTGCGTATCCTCCTGAAATGCAATTAATTATACCTCGTGGTCTTTCGTATTGACTTGAGGATGCCTTTTCTTTTCCCCGGTGTTGTTCAGAGAGGTCGGTTGTTGTGGAATTAGGGCCGCGTTTTTGGATGTGACCACCAATGTATTTGTCAAGGTGCCCTTGTCGTGCCAGTCGTTCTAAGAGGTCTTTGGCGACCACACAATCGTCGGTATTGTGGCCGTGTTTCTGGTGAAAAGTGCAGTACTTTGATTTGTCCACGTTCTTTGCATCTTGGTATGTGCCTGCTTTCCTCGGTGGCTTAATTAATTTGGAGTTCAAGATTTCCTTGATTATGTCTTCCCTCTTGGTGTTAAACTGCGTATAAGAATCGAATCGAGGTGTTAGTTTAAAACTTTTCTTAAGGGATGAGCTCTTATCTTCTTCACGGAAATGTGACTTGTCCGACTTCCGAGCTTGTCGGAGCTCTTCGATGTCAATTTGCCCTTTTGCTTTCTCTCGAAATTCTGCTAGAGTTTTTGGTTTTGCCACTGCGATCGTCTCCTGGAACTTTCCGGGTCGGAGGCCGCTCTTGATTGCGTGCAGATGGACCTCGGGATGGAGGTCTGGTATGCTGATTGCGACCTTGGTGAAGCGAGTCATATAGTCCTTTAAGCTTTCGTTTGGCCCTTGCTTGATAGTATTCAAGTAATCGGAGTCGTGCAAATATATTGCGGATCCGGCGAAATGTTCTTCAAATAACTTCGCCAACTGATGGAAGCGCGAAATGGAACCTGCAAGCAAAGCACACAACCAATCAAGTGCAGGACCGTCTAAATAATTCGGAAAACAACGACATAAGACTGTATCTGATGCACCATTGACGATCATTATTGATCGGAATTTCTTTATGAACTTTTTCGGGTCACCGAGTCCATCATAAGGCGTGAGAGTCAACGGCAAGGTGAACCTCTTTGGTAATTCGAAGTTCATTACTTCTTCTGTAAAAGGGCCCACAGAGTCTTCGGACTCTTGTTTCTCGTCCTCTGGCTGCTGTTCGTCGTGTTGAGCGGTTTCTGAAACATGAGTCGGTTGGGATTGATGCTCCTCGTCTTCTGCCGGACGAGCATCGTCGTGTTCTATCCGACCATGGTTTAGTTCGGCAATCTGAGCAGCCATTATTTGATTCTCGTCAGCCATCCGTTGATTAGCTTGTTGCAGCTCAGCTACCATTCGCATGAGCTCGGACAGTGAAGGAGGCGGTACGTCAGCCATGGGTGCAGATGAGGGCGATGGGACCAAAAGAAAAAATATGATTTACTCGGCCCCACGGTGGGCGCCAATTGATCTTGCCTGGTAAATAGGTCGGCTCTAACTCCTCGTAATTAGCCGAGCTATGCACTATCAGGTTGAACGTTTGTCCTTCAAGGTCCGATCTTCTTGTGTTCGTTGTAAATATGAAAATGCGAGCAATACGGAGGAGGCGGAGTGTACCTGCAAAAGCACTCCAATGCTTAAGTCAGTAATGGTATATATTTTTCAGAATAATCAAAAAGATACTTTACCTTCTTTTTATAGGGTATTTACTCGTCCGTTACGTCTTTGATGATTATTTGTCCGTTTCTGATGATCGGTTTCGTAACCGACTCTATCCCTGCCGTTTGAGGCGTCGGTTATGATAGTTTCGATTTTGCCGAGTTATAGCTCGTAAGGGCCGAATAATAACGGTAAATGACGAGTTATGATTCGTTATTAATGGTGACTATATCAGAACCTATCTTTAAAAAAAAATTGTCCAAATTGATTAAATAGATAATTTAAACTTGGTGTGATTTCATGGACTAGTTATGACTTATTGGGGTTAATCAGAATAAGCTTCAAGTGAATAAAAGATATAAAATATTGTTTCTTGTAAAATAATAAATATTGTAAAGTGTCTTATAATTTTTGAAAAAAATATTGTAATTCTTTTTAAAAGAACTTGTAATTTTTAAAAAATCTTATAACTAGATTCATTTTTGAAAAACTTATCCAAGTTTGTTTAATAAACAATTTAAAGTTGGGAGGTAATTTTATAAACTAGTTGTGACTTGTTTGAGGTCAGTTAAAATGAGTTTTAAGCGATTAAGGGATATGAAATATCGTTTATAATGAAATAACAAATATTGTAAAGTGTCTTGTAACTTTGAAAAAAATTATGTAATTTTTTTTTTAAAAAAACTTATAACTTAAAAAAAATTCTGTAACCAGATTTATTTTTGAAAAAAGTTATCCATGTTAATTTAATGAAGAATTTAAACTTGGAGGTAATTTCATAGTCTAATTGTGACTTGTTGAGTTCAGCTGGACTTAACTTCAAGTGATTTAAGAGAGTTGGAAATTAGTTTGTTGTGAAATGTTATAATACTTTTACTCATTTGTCAACTTAAAAAAAAAACAATATTCCTCCCTTCTGAACCATTTGAAATTGATTTTGTGTGGTACCAACCTAACATAATTAGGGTATGATGTCACTAACCTTATGACTTATGTCTAGATAACTATTTTGATTGTCTTTTCTCAAAAATATTCTGATTATAAGATATATTTTTTTAATTTTGATAGACAATTTAAATTTAGTTATCAGAATGGTGAAGTTTAAAATTTACAAATAAACTTAATTATTAATAATTTGAATCGTAAATTAAATTTAATTTTTACGAACTAAATTTAAGTCCAACCTAATTCAACTTAGTTCGGTTTACTTTTGACTGTTCGATATTTAATTAAACGGATTAGTGAATTAACTATTAGGCAAATTAAACTTGTTCGGCTCACTTTCGATTATAATGATAAGAGATATTTTAATGGATCATTTATGCCCATGTTTGAAAGGGGGACCATTACCAATCCTCTAATTGATTGCCTATTGGTTACAATATATTAACTACTAGTCTACTAATATAGTTGCACCGTTACGGCAAGTTGACATGTCATGGCTACTTTATAATATATTAACTCTTTAAAATTGTTCTAATAGACTCTCTTTGATAAAGAGGAGGTAGACGTGCCATTAATCTTCCACTTTCAACAATCAACACCCACTGTTTCTGTTTCTGCATCATTTTTTCGCTAATTATATCTTCATCTTTTTAATATGTCTGAGTACACTACAACATTTTGGGTCTATGGCCACGGTTTTTTTGGTCACGGTAAAAAACTGTGACCATAGAAGGTCACGGTTTTTTTGGAAAGGGTGACCATAGAGTACCTATGGTCACGGTTTTTTAAAAAAGGGTGGCCTAAAAGGGTCTATGGTCACGGTTTTGAGGGGTGACCTAAAGAGGTCTATGGTCACGGTTTTTTACAGTGACCAAAAAGGGTCTATGGCCACGATTTTTCAAAAAAGGGTGACCTAAAACGGTCTATGGTCACGGTTTTGGGGGGTGGCCTAAAAGGGTCTATGGTCACGGTTTTGGGGGGTGGCCTAAAACGGTCTATGGTCACGGTTTTGGGGGTGACCTAAAGGGGTCTATGGTCACGGTTTTTTACAGTGACCAAAAGGGGCTATGGTCACGGTTTTTCAAAAAAGGGTGACTAAAAAGGGTCTATGGTCACGGTTTTGGGGGGTGACCTAAAGGGGTCTATGGTCACGGTTTTGGGGGTGGCCTAAAACGGTCTATGGTCACGGTTTTGGGGGTGACCTAAAGGGGTCTATGGTCACGGTTTTTTACAGTGACCAAAAAGGGGCTATGGTCACGGTTTTTCAAAAAAGGGTGACCAAAAAGGGTCTATGGTCACGGTTTTGGGGGGTGACCTAAAGGGGTCTATGGTCACGGTTTTGGGGGTGGCCTAAAAGGGTCTATGGTCACGGTTTTGAGGGGTGGCCTAAAAGGGTCTATGGTCACGGTTTTTTACAGTGACCAAAAAGGGTCTATGGTCACGGTTTTTTGAAAAAGGGTGACCATAGAGTACCTTGTCCAAAACGGCGTCGTTTTCCCCTCCCCCTTTTCGAAAATCAATTTTTTTGTAATTTTTTTTTTAATTCCTTTCCCCAGAAGCCCAGAACGACGTCGCCCCCCCCCCCCCAAATCCCCAATCCCGCTCCCAAAATTCTCCTTTCCCTCTTGTAAGTTCCACTCTCGGCTCTCTCTCCCTCTCAGCTCTGAACCCTCACTAGACGTAACCCCTTCCTTTCACTCTTCATCCTCTCTCCCTCTCCACCGTAATCGCAGCCGCAGTCTATGATCTGTCACTCTCTCAACCCCCACTCTCCCAAACCCTCACTCATCTGTGCCTCTCACTCTCTCAACCTCTCACTCTGTCAACCCCTCACTGTCGCATCCCTCACCTCTATTGCGTTCAGATACCTACAAAAAAAGGTTAAGATCTTTTCATGGGTTTTCAATTGTTTCAGTAATTTTTTATATTGATAATACCTGTGTGGTTTTCTTTTGTTCAAATTCATGCGTGGTTTCACGATTTCTTTTGTTTTTTAAGGTTCATTGTTTTTTTCATGATTTCACGATTTCATGCGTGGTTTCATGCGTGGTTTCTTTTGTCCTTTTCTGTTTTTCCAGGAGCCCTCAATGCTGAACCCAGTTACTCATTCCAAGTGAGTTTCTTTTCTTGCTTTTCTTTTCTTTTCAATTTAAGTAGCTTAGTTTTTGCAATTAGGTAAGTTTTTTCAATTGTTTGTGCTCTTATTTTTGACACTGTGAGTTTTGGGCTGTGCTCTTTTTTCAATTTAATACCTGTGCTCTTTTTCAATTAGGTAACACAATTATAATTTTTTGTAGATTTCCGGTTTCCTTTAAAGATTATGGCTGCTGCTGTAACTGCGAGAACTGTTCGTGTTGTCATTGTTGTTTTTGATGGACCCAGTAGCTTTATTGCTTAACTAGGTTGGTGTTAATTTATGTAGTTGTGTGTTGTTAACTTGTTATAGTCTCTTGGTGTTAACTTGTTAACTTGTTAACTGCTGCTGCTGCATAAACAGTAAGAATCTCACTTCTTTAGGTTTTTATAGTCTCTTGATGTTTTGAACTCTATAATATGTTTGGAAATTGAGTAGTATCATGCTTTTCAGATTTGTCTGGTGCTGTGTGTTCTTTAGCTTTTACGTTGAATTCTTGCATCTTGAATCTTGTTCTTCTTGATGTTTTGAACTCTATAATATGTTTGGAAATTGAGTAGTATCATGCTTTTCAGATTTGTCTGGTGCTGTGTGTTCTTTAGCTTTTACGCTGGATTCTTGCATCTTGAATCTTGTTCTTCCAACTGTGCTGTGTGTGAATTGCATGACCCTTCACATGGTTTCTTCACAATGCTGGAATTTGTTATGCTCCTAAGAAACTTTGTTGGAATTTGGAAAATTGGATCTGGTTCAATGAAATGTTCTGTTTTTGCTTATTACTATATTTTTAGTTTTTTACCTTAGTTACGCAAATGACATTATTTTCATAATATTTCTCAAGTATTATGAGTAGAAAATAGCATTGTCTAATATTCTGCTGTAACAGAAAGTGGTACAGGTTTTGTAAAGCATATTAAAATCGAATCACTTGTTTTCTAAGCCCTCTGCAATGCATTTGCTTTCTATTGGTTCAAGTTGCATGATTGTTATTGAGAAGCATTTACAGTTTATAAATATCTAATTATTATTTTCTACTGAAAAATATGAAGTAAAGTTGCTGATAACATTTTTAATATAGGATAACATTTTCAAGTGGCATCCACGTCGCTTGTTCCCTCTTTACCCATCAGGCCCCAGCTTTGGATCTTTATATAGCTTTCCCCTATCATCCACAATTCCTGAAGCTCATACCCTCCCCTGTCGAGTTGCGCAGCTGCCTTCACGACCAGTCCCCTGGCACTGGTTAGTCCTGACACTCTGATTTTTTCTTATTGATTTCTTTGTTGGTTAGAATTTTGTAAAAATATTTATCTATATCTGTCTTTAACTGGGGTTAATTGCCGCTGTTCATAGACTGGAATTTGAAGGTACCCCTTTTTTTGATTTAATGGGTGCTCTGTATTGAAAGTGATAGTTAGAGTATAAGGCTTTAACAAAGGCTCATTATCAATGTTAGAGGGTTGAGTTTCTTTGGTTTGCATCTCTCTTGCATCTACTTCCTGTTTTTTAATTACCCAAGAATGTGTTCTTTGGTTTGCATCTCCCTTGCACAGGAGAAATTGAGAAACTTTGCACGCACTAATCTGAAAATTTGTTTGTTGATAAATTTATCATGTAAAGTACAAGACATTAGTAACTGCTGTTTCATAGCTGTTTGTGTTCTTTGCCACTTCCCATTGGTTCAGCTCTGTTATCATTTTCCCTTGTTTTTTATGACAAAAGCTTGATATTTATCATCTGTGTATTGTTTATAATAGTATTCTGAGTCAGGTTGGTTGTTGTGTGTTGGGGTGTGTGTTTGCACAGTTGGGCTTGTTGGTTTTGGCTTAGTTTCCTTTATCTTCATTATGAGTCTTCTATTCTCGTCTCCCAAATCTGTCATTTTCATGCCTATTTGAGTGTTTTAAAAAAGTAACTTTGTCTTTATTTTCATTCTATTTTTACTTCTTTGTTTTACAACACTTGAGTTGTACATTGTATCCTCTTTCAATTTCATACTTTTTTATTTAAATGCTTTGCTTCCTTTTGATGTTTTGGTGATACATTGCATGTAGATCTGGGATTTTAGTTTTCATATTCAGACATGGAGTGCTTAAAGTTTGTGTCTTTCCCCTATTCTTCAAATGAGCTAGTTTTTCACTTTCCACATGTGTAGAGAGTAATGGCTAAAAGTTGAAAGGGACCATTGCCACTTCATTGAACTTCACTTAAGTTATACTATTCTCAGGGAAAAAAATAAAATAAAATGATAAAATAAAAGGAGCACACTTTAATCCTGAACATTAATGAGTTTGGAATTATGGTTGTTAGCAATTCTGTACAGCATAGCACACTCAATCATTTCTTTTCATAATATGCTTTCGTTGACCGCATCATGGGCTTAGAAGATTACATTAAGTGGGATGCTAATGTAGCTGTCATTGTAGTTTATTGATGGTCCACGGAGGGCTCAAGTGCTCTTGGTGCTATGGAGAAAAAGGGAGGACTTGTCATTAAAGAAAATTTTGAAAAAAGGTGGAAGATAGTTTTCCGTTAATGATAGTTTACTTATTATGTTGGTGCAAGGTTTTATTATGTTTAGTGTGTTCCATTTATTTCTATTTTGTTTGGTGGTAGTGGAGTTAGTTTACATGGAGTTTCTTTGAAGGGATTATATGTAGCTTTGTTTTTGTTGGGTTTTTTATTTTCTGTTGAATACCATTGTCATTTGCTGCAAAGTGCAATCAAATCCGTCTCTTTCATTCTTATAAATCAAAATCCTTATTGGCTTTATTTCTTTCTCAGATTACTATTGCCTCCCTATCGACTTTGATTCTTATAAACCAAATTGCATTGCATGTGTAAAAAACACTACTTTTTGTTCAGTTCTTCACATCACGTTCCCATTTTGGTTCATGCAATCTTGCTCTCTTAGCCTGCCTATATTCATTGATCACTCATTATTAATTCATATCAGATTGGTCATGATTCTCTTGATGTCATTCATGCTTATCTAATGCTGAATTGGTATTTGCATTTTTCAGTCCAAATTTTATAATATTTATGAATTAGTATTTAATTTTTGTCTAATTTATGTTTTATAATAAATTTTAATTTCTTTTAAATTATGTATATTCGTATTTTAAAAAGTAAATATTAATTTTTTTTTTAGTAAGTTAAAGATTATCTTTTAAACACCATGATAATTAATTATTATAATAAAATAAATGTTCTAATTAATAAATTGATTCCAGAATTAAAAAAAGAAAACCGTTAATCATAAAGAGAGACTTATAGCCTGACTTCCTAATTTGAATCATATGACAAGCATATATAGGACAAAATTCATATTTAAATTCTTATTCATTACTTCCTCTTCAAATATCACTAGCTCTTAAATTTCTTTCAGGAAAATAGTTCTACACTTTGTAATAAGGGTGGAGATGAATTTCAAGTGGAGAATAGAAAGGTGAAGACCAAGTTGACAGCAAGCGTTAAATTTTTAGCTGCACTGATAATGGAGCTTGATGGTCAAAATCCTCTCTTAAAAAGGATAAGCAGATCCGACAAATGCAACAACAACATACTGAAGTGGTTTCAACTATGGAGAAAAATCAAACTAACTTAACTTCCAAGTTGGATGGTTTAACAAACTTGATTAAAACGTTGTTGCAACAAGTCAATCCTGGTATGAGTGCAGAACAAGTGCAAGTAATGATAGAAGCCGCCCAACAATCTCCACCTGATGCGAGTAGTGCACCAAATGATGCGCGGCGAAGCATTCCTCCTTCACTTGGATCGAACCATGTATCAAAGGATTTCGAAGTAAGTGCTGTTCAAAATAAGTAGTTAAATTAATAGTATGGTTTTGGTACTTACTGTGCTGATTGGCTAAACCATTATATTTTTGGTTCTAAACTTTAGTTGTTTTACTTTTTATATCTTGTGCTCATCTTTATTAATTTAGTTCCTCTTTATGATCCCTCACCACTCACAAGAAAAAATTCTTAAGATGGGCTAAGTGCATGCAATATTTAACCGTTGAATTATGTGCTACAGTAAAGCAAATAAGCATTTTTGTTTAACAAGTTGAAGGCTAACAAGTTTGGTACCGCATATAATTTAGAATTTTTTTTCAACAATTATTATTTAGGTTTGTCGCTTGTGTTATAGGTAGGTTTATATCAATTGGACTTTGTTGTTTACATAAAGAGGGACATGTATGTATAAGTTTTGGCTAAGATTTTCTTGTTATGTGGCTCATCAAAACCCTAGCAAATACTCCTTGCTGTTTAGTAGTTGAAATTTTAAGTTAACTGACTTATTAAAGTTTGCTACATATGTATTGCATTATCATAAGCAATTTTTCTCTGTTTTAACATGTTTATTTCTTTGCTAGCAGGAAGACATGATGTGAAGAAAATATGTTCTATACAATATCACATGGGATGGGTCTCACACTTTAGTTATCTAAATGTAATTTTTCTTATGTGTTTCGTACTTTTTGAAAAGAGACTTTACTCGGTATTACATGTAATTGGATACATTATACTCTATTTTGATTTATGTTATTTAGACTAAAAACTAAACATATCTAGTTTATAATGAAAGTTTTATGATTTACATTTCTTGTTCTTAGATTTATTTTGTGATTATCATTAATTTGAGATGTGATTATGCTTTAAAAAAAATTAAAGCTCATAAAACAAAACAGGCTATGGTCACCGTTTTAAAATAGGGTGACCATAGATAACCTATGGTCACGGTTTTGAAGACGGGTGGCCATACAGGCTATGGTCACGGTTTTCAGTAAGGGTGACCATAGAGGCTATGGTCACGGCCAAAACCGTGACCATAGATAAGGCTATGGTCACGGTTTTGCGTAAGGGTGACCATAGAGGCTATGCTCACGGCCAAAACCGTGACCATAGATAAGGCTATGGTCACGGTTTTGAGGAAGGGTGACCATAGAGGCTATGCTCACGGCCAAAACCGTGACCATAGATAAGGCTATGGTCACGGTTTTAACAAAGGGTGACCATAGAGGCTATGGTCACGGCCAAAACCGTGACCATAGATATGGCTATGGTCACGGTTTTGAGTAACGTGACCATAGAGGCTATGGTCACGGCCAAAACCGTGACCATAGCTATGGCTATGGTCACGGTTTTGCGTAGGGGTGACCATAGGCTCTATGGTCACGGCCAAAACCGTGACCATACATAAGGCTATGGTCACGGTTTTGAGGAAGGGTGACCATAGAGGCTATGGTCACGGCCAAAACCGTGACCATAGATAAGGCTATGGTCACGGTTTTAAGAAAAGGTGACCATAGAGGCTATGGTCACGGCCAAAACTGTGACCATAGATATGGCTATGGTCACGGTTTTTATGCGTGACCATAGATTTCCCTATGGTCACGGTTAAAAACCGTGGCCTAAAGTGTCGGAATTTGAAAATTATAACTGTGACCATAGAAACCGTGACCATAGGTAAAAAAAACCGTGACCATAGACCTATGGCCACGGCAGAATAGGCCACGGTAAAAAACCGTGACCATAGGTCCAAAACCGTGACCATAGATCTATGGTCACTCTTTTCACTACCTATGGTCACGGTTTTTTACCGTGACCATAGGCCTTTTTTTTTGTAGTGGTATTACATACGACATCATTAATCTCATGTAATAAGGAAATTATAAGCTATGACTATGTTGCAGTTGAGGCTAAAATTTGATTATAGTATTTATTTTGGTACGATGATAAATTTATATGTATTAATATAATAAAAATATAAATTAATTAAAATATGATACGTAGATTATATTTTTTATATCAATAATTTTTTTTAAAATACATATCATATTAATACTTTTATTAAATCACTTTTATACTTTAATAAAAACAGAAAATAATTTTTATTTAATTTTATAAAAATATTTAAATATTTTTTCTTTTATATTAGATAAAAACTATTCTAATCCTTTTAAATTAATCAAGATTCAATTAACTTTAGTTTTATATTTTTAAATTTAAAATAATTTAAAAATAAAAGCTCAAAACAAAAAAATATATGAAAAAATAAAATAAAAATAAAAAAGTGTTTGATCTTCTTTAGATTTAGTGTTCTTTTTCTTTGGAAAAAAAAGAAGAAGACTCCATCGTCATCTTTCTGCTCTTCTTTCTCTGATCAAACTTTGTTTGGCCAAGAAGAAGATGAAGCTCTACTCGAATCGTTTTCTCTCTGCGCCTATTTATCTTTGGAAAAGAAGAAGAACTCAGTTTCTGCACGACCTTCCTGTCGATTTTCTATTCCTTCACGACCTCTCCGTGTACATGCTCAGCAACCCGTCGAAGGAGTTCTTGCTGGTTGCTGGAGCCTCCACCGGCAAGAACCTCGGTCTCTTCCGCTTCAGCGAAGATGACGTCCAAACCCTGCTTCTCTAGGTTTTCATGGTCGACCCTCGCCTGCGTGACGGCTCCAAAGTTGTTTCCGTTGCGCTCAACAAGGTTCCCTAAGTTGCTCCCCCCTCTCTCTCTCTCTCTCTCTCTCTCTCTCTCTCTCTCTCTCTCTCTCTCTCTCTCTCTCTCTCTCTCTCTCTCTCTCTCTCTCTCTCTCTCTCTCTCTCTCTCTCTCTCTCTCTCTCTCTCTCTCTCCTCTCTCTCTCTCTCTC